>NW_006262688.1:21264413-21281185 GCF_000493195.1 Citrus x clementina
CAGCTGAACCGGTATCCTTACATTCGAACTACTTCGTTTTTAAGCCGAAGGCATGCGTTTCTAATAGTTGTAGTAAAACATTGGATGATCCTAATGGTGAAGGGGCTTTTTTAATTAAATACTCCTTAATAGCTTAAAAATTATTTAAATATCCCTCTTCTTTTTATTTTCATAGATACCCTAAAATATGTATGTAAAGTCTAAAATATTCTTAATGAGTGCATCAAAACTACTCTTCTTTACTCTCTTCTCACACTTAAAAACTCTTCTAACTCAAAGCAAGTAGAAAATCTCTCAAAATCTCTAAACACCTCTCATAACCTTTTACACAAATAGAACTATTTATTCACATCTTTAACTCCCACACTTTTTTTCAATTGCAAGGTGGTGCATTTATCATTAAACAACACAATAATGTATGTTAATGTTGTTAAGTTTTAAGTTTTACATTTTCTAGAAGAATTCAGATATTGACTAGGTTTTAATTATCTTTATTTTTTAATTCATTAACTAACAATTGCTTAGTATTATTTTTTTTTGGAAAATAGTAAATCATGAGAGAATCCTGATTCAACCATCATAAGTCACAAAGTTTCAATCATTAGCATTAGAAAGAAACTCTTGTTAAAAATTCATTAGGATTTAACTACTTTTATTTGAATTTAATTGAATACATGCAAACACTAAAACAACTTACCCATTTCAAATTGTATTATTATTATTATTATTATTAAAAGCTTAAATCATATATTTTTGGCCTAATATGAAATAAGTTTAACTAAATACCGAGTAACTCTTTTAGGTTTTAACTAATCAGACAGACTTTACTTTATTTATTTTAATCCCTTATAGCAAAAATAAAATAAAATAAATAAACATTGTTTTCAATTCTCATTTTGGTTCATAAAAATCAAATCGACAAAGTTATTAAAAATCTTTACATAAATTATATAATTGTTAAATTCATTATAAGTCTCTACAAATTTTACAAATATACATAAAATGATAAGATAAAAATAAGTCTACCAATACTGAGCTCCGTTATGTTTCCATAATAAAACTAGAGAAATAAAACAGAGGAAACAATAACTCCTCTTTATTTTTCTGTTCAATTTTAATGTTATGTACTTTCTTAATATTATGGATAATAAATTATAGAAGTAGATATGAAAATAATAGCAATAATTGGTGAATTATGAAATATTGATGTATTTGTGGAATAAATAAAGGGATTTATCTTTTTGAAGTTAGGAAGTAATCATGGGTTTATTTTGTATTTAAGGAGTTATGGCTCTCATGTATGTGCAACTAATCATGCATTAGAATTACCTGATAATAAAAATCCTCTCAAAATGCCCTACATATTCCTTATTCATATTATTTAATAACTTAGCTAATAAGTAAAAATATTTTCTAAAAGAAATAAGATAAACAACAAAGACAGAAGAAAAGAAAAATAAAAATCTAAATATTACGCACGGGTTGCATGAGAAGGAAAGAGGAGGATGATTACTGATGGGGGTGAGAGAGTAAAATAATAATAATTATATTTTTTCTGACTTTTTAGGAAACTAGAGGGATTGCAATGTTAATAAACACATCCGGTCGTTTCCTTTACTCTTGCAACTCTTAAGCTGGATCACAAAAAGACAAAAAATATGGTACCATACCACAGTGGCAAGATAGTTGAACTCTACTTTTATTTATCCTTACAAATTTATATTTACTTAGATGGGATATTGGATTCCTATTGGAGTTCAGATTTGTATTCCTAATATTTTATATTTTCCAAATGCCTTACTGGTAGTTTGTAAGTAGACAGTAGTGATGAATTTATTCTTGAATACTTTTTGTTAATTGTTAGTATTTGTAATGAATTTGTGGTAAATTGATTGATATGTAGGTTTTAAAATTGAGCGAAAGTTTAATTAAATGAGGCCAAAAGGGTTATTAAAAGTTTATAAATTCAAAATAGGCCCATAGTCTTAGAATTGGAAATACCAAACCACATCAAATCAAACAGTTCGGTTCATGTTCAATTCTTTATTTTGTTTGGTTCCTATTTAGTTTTTTTTTATAAAATAATTAATTTCAATTAGTTTTGTCTAATTTTGAACCAAACCGTACTTGTTGGAAATATGAGTCAATATTATTTCCTTGGAAGTCCAAAATATGAATAATAGCTATTGGTACTGTTCACATCATTGTTCACTAATATTGTTCATCAAATGCTATTCATGGCACAGTTCACCCCGCAGCAACTATAAAATTCACCAAGGCGTACGAGAGACATTGTTCTTAAGATCAATATTCACTCCTCTAGGAAGATTTTTCGATGTAAAAATGACACAAATAAGGTAGATTGATCTCTAGGATTGAGCGACGACGTTGTTGTGAGATGATACTTCAAGGACAATAGTTTAGAACTACAAAAGAAAATTTTATGAAGAAAATATAAGATAAAAAAGGATGTAGTAATTATATCTTGAAGGTGTATCTCTATAATCCTTTTCCTAATTGAATTTAGGTTAGTCACGCACTTTCTTAATTTAATATGATTAGTCATCTATTTGTCTCATTATTTAATTTAATTTTGAATTATCCAAATCACATTTAGATTTGACTTATTTAACTCTAGTTTGTAATTAAATCAAACACATGATTAATTTTAAACCAAACAGAGAAAATGATTACTCTCACTTTTCTCAAATGTAGGACATTAATATTTTAAAATACTAATAAAACTCCAACCATATCCACCTCTAATTTATTTATTAACTAATGATAAGAATAATCTCTATTGGCGGTATCTTCATGGCTTTTATGATTGCAAATTCGTCATTTCTTGGTGTTAAATTTGGGGTGGCCGACGACTGAAGTCTTAGTCTACAACATCGCTCAAAATAGAAGCTAATAACAGAGTAACTAAATGCCCAGGAACTTTCTCTCAACAAAAAAAAAAAAAAAATGCCCCGGAACTTGCATGTTGCATATGTGCACCGATCCGTACCCTGTGATAATCATATGGCTTTATAGCTTTATTCAAGGTCTCATTTTTTAGTAAGTAACTAACCTACTTCATCATGATAGCTATAATTTCCCAATTACTATTAAGATAACTTCACTATTTACTAGTTGTGTTGTTGATAATTAACAAATGGGAAATTATCACTACACCACTTTTTTTTTGTCTTATATTCATCCAACCACCAAAAAATTTTAACATGTTCTCTACACCACCTTTTTTTAAAAATTTATATCAATTAGCCACTTTTTAACTAACACCGTTCAATAATTTAAATGAAATGACAATTTTACCCCTAAATAAATTAAAAGACTATTTTATTTTACAAAAACTTTAAAAAATAAGAAAATTATAATTATAAAAATACCATTAAATTTAATAAAAAATAAATCACAAACAAAGGTGCTCAGCTAATTTTTATTTAATTTATATTTTGCAAAATTTTAATAATTATTTTTATTAAAAAATTATAATTTTGTAAAATTTTAATAAAAATGACTGAATTTATTTATTAAAATTTTTATTTTACAAAATTTTATTAAAATAAATGAATTTATTTATTAAAAAATAAATCCCAAAATTTTAATAATTTAGGGGATTTTTATTAAATCCCAAAATTTTGTAATTATTTTTATAATTATAATTTTTATTTAGACTTTTATTAAAAATAAAAATTCTAATTTTGGATTTATTTTTTATTAAACTTAGGGGTATTTTTATAATTATAATTTTCTTATTTTTTAAAATTTTTGTAAAATAAAATGGTCTTTTAATTCATTTAGGGGTAAAATTATCATTTGATTTTAATTATTTAACGGTGTTCATTAAAAAGTGGTTAGTTGATACAAATTTAAAAAAACAAAAGTGGTGCATTGAACATGTTAGAATTTTTTAGTGGTTGGATGAATATAAGGCAAAAAAGAGGTGGCACAGTGATAATTTCCTTTAACAAATTAATCAATATTAGTTCATCCTTAGAATCTAATCAATCAAATGTTTCACATAGTAATTACGTGTCATATATATGTATATATGTGCCGGGATTTAACAATAACTTGATTTTTTCTCCCTTTCTTTGTTTTTTTTTTTTAACATTATTTTGGTTTAACTTTTTATAGCAAGAGTTACCCATTTGATGTGACGATGGCCTTAGTAACAAGCAAAGGCAGTGCCACGTTGGGACTGGAGGGGCTCAAGCTCCCCTTAATTTTTTAAAATTTATAAATTTAATTTAATATTTATCTCATTTATCATAAAAGTCCTTATTGAAATTAAAAAATAATCAAAATATTAAGCATTTATCTTTAACTTCTAACCCACAAAGAAATTGTTATTTTGAGATTCGTTGCACGCTAACTCTCCTCACACAAAAAAACAAAAATTATTTTATCTTATTGAGTTTATCAACATAATTTTTCTTCAATGAATCTTATGACACCTAAAATTCAATTTGATGTTTACATTACATAGGTGGGTTCTAATAACAAAATTTCCAAATTGAAAGAGATTGATAGGCTAACAAGAAAAATAGTTGATACTAAAAAAGATAAATTGTATTTATTAATTTGTTTATTGATAACATTAACATTGAATTTACTAGTTGTCATGACTACAGTAGTAAAATGCATTTTTAACTATGAATTTTGTGAAAAATCGTCTGTGAAATTAGATTAGAGATGAATAATTGAATAATATTATTATTACACATGTAGAAAAGATTTATTTTGTATTCTTGATGATAATTTTTTAAAATATTTTTAACATATGAAAATACGTCGAGATCAATTATAAATGTATTGAATATATTAGTGAATTTTTATTTTTGATACTTTTTATTTATTGATTTTTTTAAAAAAATTACAATATTATTTAAACTTAGGCGCTAAGTTTAATTTCTGGCACTGTCACTGGTAACAAGATAACTACTATTGAAAAAAAAATGAAATTATTGGAAGGCCTTATATCATCTCTGTAAAACAAATCAAATGTATTGGCTAGCAATTATGAAAAATTAAATTTTTACTCCAAGTGACTATACTCGTTTATTTGTTTCAGTCACGTACCTACGAGACCAAGACCAAAGTTGTAACCGATAAAAAGTGAATAACTTGACTAGTTGCAAATATTAATGATATTATTTTATAAAATTATTGCAACCCTTAGTTGCATGTAATGGATGGAATGTTGCACATACCTTGCAGATAGTTGGAACCAATTTTTGATGAAGAAGTTGGATTTTTCAACCAACGAATTGTTAAACTGCAGTTGATCGGGTCATAACCTGTTAGTCAGGTAACTTCTGTTAAGAGACGTGTAGCATGACCAACCATTAGATAATATCCAACGGTTGATTTGCTTAAAAAAAGAAAAAGAAAAAGAAAAGGAATGAGGTACCTGATCATATAGGCCAAATATTTGTGGCCCAAAGTATCATATGTTATTTGCTTTCAAAAAAAAAAAAAAAAAAGAGCTATGGCCGTCATTTTTTTTTGTAAATATTGTGCAGACTTTCATTCTTTCCAAAATGAAAAACAAACTGATATGTTTATAAAATTATAAATCTATAATATTTAAAATTTAAATGTTAGATTAATTCTATTATAACATAAAAAAAACACAAAACCGTTCAAAATAAATGCTTCGATTTTCAAAACGTAACGCGATATCATGAAGACACTCGCAGCTGCCAAATTCAGTCTAAAAAACCCACTTGTTTCCCTCCTTCAAATCTCGAAAACAACCACACATATCCTCCAAATTCTTGCCCAACTCACCACCAACGACTTGATCACCGAACCCTTTACGTTAAGCCAGTTACTTATGTCTCTAACGTCACCCAACACACTCAACATGGATCAAGCAGAGCGCTTATTCAACCAAATTTACCAACCTAATACTTACATGCATAACACTATGATCAGGGGCTATACTCAAAGCTCAAACCCACAAAAGGCTTTGTCTTTTTACGTCAATATGAAAAGGAAAGGGCTTTTGGTTGATAATTATACGTACCCATTTGTGTTGAAGGCTTGTGGCGTGTTAATGGGGTTGGTGGAGGGGACAGAGATACATGGAGAGGTAGTGAAAATGGGGTTTTTGTGTGATGTGTTTGTGGTGAATGGTTTGATTGGAATGTATAGCAAATGTGGTCACATGGGTTGTGCTAGATCAGTGTTTGAAGGGTCTGAGATTAAGGATTTGGTGTCTTGGAATTTAGTGTTGCGTGGGTTTGTGGAATGTGGGGAAATGGGGAAAGCGCGGGAGGTGTTCGACGAAATGCCGCAGAAGGACGCAATTTCTTGGTCTATTATGATTGATGGGTATAGGAAGGTCTGCCATTTGCTAGTAGAAAAATGTATTTTGGTTATTTAGAACACACTTCATATCTACAGGGTATAATTCGTAAAATTGTGAGTTTAAAAGGCCTTAGATTTCAATAATTTCATTTTATTGTCGACTATTAGAAGACAATTACCCTGGAAAAAGAAATGAAACAATGACCGGCAGATTCTTTGTTTCAAAAAAGCAGCTGCTAGAGTTTGTTAACTTTACTCACAAAATCCTGGCTTGCATTTGATTTATTATTGTAATTGTTGTTTTTTTGGCCATTTGTTAATTTCTTTATATAGGTTTGCCTTACATTTTTTTTTTTTCAGAAAAAGGGAGACATTTCTTCGGCTCGAATTCTTTTTGAACACATGCCCATCAAGGATTTGATTTCTTGGAACTCCATGATCGATGGGTATGCTAAGATTGGAGATTTGGTAGCT
Organism: Citrus x clementina; assembly: GCF_000493195.1. Taxonomy (NCBI): domain Eukaryota; kingdom Viridiplantae; phylum Streptophyta; class Magnoliopsida; order Sapindales; family Rutaceae; genus Citrus; species Citrus x clementina. Next base: position 21,271,209 of record NW_006262688.1, read on the forward strand.
GCTCAACAATTATTTAATGAGATGCCAGAAAGAAATGTGTTTTCATGGAGCATTATGATAGATGGCTATGCTCAACATGGAAATCCTAAGGAAGCCCTGTATCTTTTCCGGGAGATGCTTTGTCAAGGTGTGAGACCTGATGTGATATCTGTCATGGGTGCAATATCAGCGTGTGCACAGGTGGGTGCACTTGATCTAGGCAAATGGATACATGTGTTCATGAAGAGAAGCAGAATCACAATGGACATGATTGTTCAAACTGCCTTAATAGACATGTATATGAAATGTGGGAGTCTTGATGAGGCCCGGAGGATTTTTTATAGCATGACAAAGAAGAATGTCATTTCTTATAATGTGATGATTGCAGGTCTTGGTATGAATGGTTTCGGGGAGGAAGCTCTGAAATGCTTTGCACAAATGGAGACGGAGGGAATTCCAAAGGATGATCTGATCTTCCTTGGTGTTTTAATAGCATGTAGCCATTCAGGTCTTGCAACTGAAGGATATCGCATCTTTCAAAGTATGAAGAGACATTGTGGCATAGAGCCTAAGCTTGAACACTACAGTTGTTTAGTAGATCTCCTTAGCCGGGCAGGTGAACTAGAGCAGGCCCTAAATATCGTAGAGTCTATGCCAATGAAACCTAATTTAGCTCTGTGGGGAACCCTTTTATTGGCATGTCGAAATCATCAAAATGTGACACTGGCAGAAGTTGTAGTGGAAGGGCTTGTGGAGTTGAAAGCAGATGACTGTGGCTTATATGTACTTCTATCAAATATCTATGCAGATGCGGGAATGTGGGAGCATGCACTCCGTATACGGAAAATGATGAGGAAAAGAAAGATAAAGAAGGAAACTGGAAGGAGTGTAATTGAGATAGATGGCAACATCAAAGAGTTTGTTAGTGGAGAAATCTTTGATGTCCAGAGTGAGGAATTAGAATTGGTTATCCAAAGCTTCGTAAAGACAACCATTGAAAGATGAATGTCAATCAGCAAGCCAACTCCATGTGTTCGTCCATGCTCAATTCTCCTCCATCTCATCTATTATAGACAAGCTCAGATATTTCTGGGTCGAAATTGGTTTGAGAAGAAAGTATGTTTTGACACCATGGACAACTCTGAATATATCTCTGGCATCTTCGCGATATGCTAATACAAATGGTCTTACTCTTAACACCCATGGTTTCTAGAATCTGTTGTTTTGTGATTTATTGGACTTCATCTTTGAATGTCACAACAAGTTACTGTCTAAATGACCATATCTCTTGCACTATTGCTGACAACAAATAAGAAGCATGGAAGGAAACCATTATTTATTGCAAGGCAATGCTTACCAATTGCAACAATAAGTCAGTTAAATGTTATCATCTACATTGTATCAGAACTCCAGATGCAGGAAGGCATACAAAGTATGTGAAAGCCTTTATAGGCAAGGAAAAGAGGAACAGGAAGTAGTGTATTCAAAGAAGATGAAAGGACAGCAAGTACAGTGACAAGAACAAGCCATTAATTATGTAACAGAATTTGTAAAGCATGTTTACCAATGCAATTAGAAGAGGTAGAATCCTAGAATTACATATCTTGCAATCTTCTAATATACCATCTGAGATAAATTTACATACCACCATTCATGGCCCGACTGTTGTTTTCGTTCAGGCAGCATATTGCAATGAATTATAAGTCTCATTATCTCTAATCGAAACATCTGCGCATATACCTTCCTTAGACTCTAGACCATTTTGTGGCTGTAAGAGAATTTGCTTCACTAACGTATCAAATCAACAAGATTAAACAGTGAACAGGATCAGAGATGAAACTGAGACCAAAAAAGAACATTGAATACATGGTACATATACATTCCCACAAAAATAGGTCAAGATGCCAATATAAATTAACAAAACCGCAACTGACTGAAGCAAAAAACCCAAGAAGTTACAATAGTTCTCTTCAGTCCATAAGAAAACAACAGGCCCTTACTCTTACGCTTGAGATGCCTCCAACTTATCCAAAACTAATTTAGTCTGTTCTTGAACCAACTCAAGCCTCTTTATATACAACTCCAGCATCTGCTGCTGCAGCTGCCTCCAGTTGTCCCCAATCTCATTAACTTTCTGACCATCCATCACTCCGATCCCAACATCGAGTGCCGCCAATCCATTTCCCCTTCCCAACTTCAGCATCTCTCGTCTCAGTAACTCACTCAATCGTTTCGAATCCATCTTGCTATTTACATTCTCTTCAGCCTTAGCTGTAGAATCCGACTTCGTTTTTCTACTCCTCTTAGTATTACCTTGTTTAGGCAAAGCCAGCTTATTGTCTTGTATAGGCAAACCCAGAACTACAAAGGGAGGAGGGTCGAACGTCTCCTTCTTCGACCGGGACCGGGACCGGGGCCCACACCCACTCGGCTCGCTCAGAGCAAAGCGTTTGGAGATGGGTTTTTTCGCTTCTGGGCTTTCGCTGATGATTGGCTTAATGATGAAATCGGAGATGTTGGGAGAAGGAGCAGTGTTTTCTGAGTAATCATCTTCTGCATCTGAAACTGATTTGCGATCTTTCAAAGGTGATTCCGGTTCCTGCTCTTTAACGGCGTCGTTTTCTTCTGATGCCTCTTCCTCGCCGGAAAATGGCGGAGAAGGGTGGCTTGTGGTAGGCTCTTTCCGAGGCATTGAGAGAACGAATCACCGATGCAGTCAGTGGCAATCAGAGAGAAGACTTATTATATTATACGAGAATGGAGTTGAGAGTTTATCTATTAGGGTATTGACCGGTGACTTAGAGATGACTGATGACATGGCGTTTGACCATTGGTTTGTTTGTTGACGTGGCGTGATATTACTGGATTGTATTACATGAAAGTATATGAAGTTTTAACGTTATCATCTTTAGTGCAATATGTAATAATATTTTATGTTATTATTTATATTATTATTAATTTTAAATTAATATATTCAAATATGTTAATATTTAAAGTATTTATTATTAGCTATATGAAAATGTTAATCAATTTTTATATATTAATTATTATAATATAATTAAATAATGTAATATTATATTATAGTTTTATTTTTATATATTATTTAAGTATTTATTATTAGTTATATTAAATTATTAAATAATAATCCAATTTTGTGTATTAATTATCAAATAATAATTATATAATATATTATTTAGTTATATTTTTAATATAATTAAAATATTAATATTTTACTAAATTGAAAGTTTATTTTTGCTTATTATTTTTATTATCATTCTAACTCTCATTCAGGTTTAGTTAACGCAACAATCTACTACAACCAAACACCCCATATAAGGAGGGATGCGAAACACACCCTAACGATTTAAATTTTTTAAGTTGTAGTGACAAATAATGTAACTTAGCAGTTGCTAGGAAGCTAATGAGTAATTAGTCTTTAATTAATCTTGCTTTTTCACTTGTGTGGATTCAGCATTCTTTGAAATTGGGCGAAGAAAAGTTGCAATGCAACATCATGCCATTAAAATTCATTGGAATACTTCCGATGCTTCCACGCGGGTAATGCTAAAAACTAAAAAGTGTCTACAGCAAACTAAGAACAGATCACATCTCCATTTTTGCCCTGAGCTTGACTACAATCAAGCTGCAAAAGTTATAGAGACAGAGAATAAAAACCAGTCTACATAGAAATATAACGTGTAAAAAAATCACACTCCACTAAAATAGAAGCCATTTCCCATTGAAGTTGGTTGTGAGCATACTTACAATTGCCTTGCAATACAGAAAGGGGAAAAAAAAATGGCAACAGTGAAAAGCCATATGCCTACCTATTTCAGAATCACAGCCACAGAGATGGGCTAATCACTCTCATCATCTGAACTGGAAAAATCCATCCGCCTATCTTCAATTGCTGGAAACAATTTTTGACGCATATCTGAAGATGGCTGCCGATTTTCACGTGAAGGAGACGATGTTAGAGTCTCCTTTCTTGATGTTCGACTAGGCTTTGTTGTGATTTTAACCTGTTTACAAGACTTATCTAGCATTATTAAGAAATCGCGAACAATTGTAAACAAACGTAAGCCCTCATCCTTTCCTGAATTGCCATGAAAGTAATCTGCTGTGCTCTTGACCAAAGCCATTATTCTCTTTTCTTCCTCTAATAACCATGCTATATCAGTCTCTGCACGCTCCAGGAACTTAGTCACTACATTATAGAACTCAGTTTTTTCATCCGTATTCTTCATCTCAGTTGCCAGGAATGCTTTTGTTTTGGTCAGTGAAGTACTTAGTTTTGATACTGTGGCTGTCACACTATCGGCATCTATAACTGCTGCCTTCTTGACATCTTCAAGTTCAGTGCTTAAACCTGAAACCACCTGAAGGCCAAGGATACTATATTTTTCTGCTGATTGAGGGCTTGAATCCTCAACGAATTCCTCTGACTTCAGGCTGGCGCTGGACGTACTATGGCTTGCTCTGGCTGTTCGGACAGCTCTAATACCTTCAGAACGGATGATCTCCTGAACAACGAAATGCAAAAGTGTGGTCTTGCCATCAGTTCCCTTAACATCAGCTAGTTTCAAGAGTGTGTCAAGCTTAAACGCTTGTGCACCCCCGCGGTAGGTGCCATCATTCATCCGATTGCCAGTTTTGAGCACTGCTTCTAAGAGTTTCAGGAATAACCTGCTGCTTCTAAGTTTGTCACAAGCTACCTGCCATTCAAGACAGGGCATTGTGAGATAACCACTATCGTCTTTTTAATATCCGTTAAAAATACAGAGATTGAGTACATTAGACGATGTTTATTTATGCAGCTTTCCTTAATCCATATGGAGAATTGAACAGATGTATATGAGAAAATGACAATAGTTTTTTTCTTTTGGCTCTTTCAAGTCCAAAATCTGGTATCTCACCTCAAGAGTTTTGAAGGAGTCTTTAATGCTAGACATATCCTCCTGATGAGAACCCATAAATATCAAAGACTCTATTCGTTTAAATGCAAATGGTATATCGACCAAGGTTTTGAGGAAGCGCTCTGCAGGACCAAGTTGTGAAATATCGCCTGGGAATAATCTAAGCTTCAGTTCCTCATCTGTTGTTGGTGCCATCTTCAACAATGTTTGGAGGAGCTCCAGCGGCAGCTCATTGCCTGCATCGATTAAACAAGAGCCAGTTATTGATTACTTTTATTAGTGTACAACATGGTATAACCACAGCAATTCGACAACTACAATATGAGACAGCAGGCTAAGTTTTGCACATTGGCTGATACACATGGATTGTCAAAGAGCACAGAACCAAGAAGTGTGTTTTATAAATGCCATTATGTGATATAAATTGTGGAAAATTCTTCAAAAAAAGCGAGAGAGAGACCTTCTTCCAGGGCATCAACAACTTCTTCTGATGTCAAATTCAGTGCTCGTAGAATAATGGACAGATTTTGTGCCTTCCTAGTATCAATAATTTGAATATACTGGGCTGAAGATTCTGAAGACACAGAATTGCTTTTGCCACATTCATTTCGGCTTTTAGTCGCAGGTTTATAACCAAATAAAGACTCTATCATCTCCTCGTTGAACCTGTTAAAGAAGGCCGAATATTTGGCATTTTTAAGGAAAGATATGGCATTATTTTAATGAGAAAAACCAAAGAAAATTTAAGGAAGATTGATGCTCTTACTGGAATGAACCGGAACTAATCTCATGCCAAACCATTGCATGATCAGGACTGGCAAGAACCTTATCCCAAAAGAATGGTTTTAACTTTGTTTTTGCAGCTCCGGACTCCCCTTCAACCTCATTCCCTTCACTTGATATGCTCCGCGCTTGACGATGAGGTCCAAGAGGAGAAGGTTTCTGTACACCAGTCATTGGTTTTGGTGGTGGAGCAGGCACTTTTGGAGGTGCTGGAGGGCGAGGACGAGGGGGAGGAGGTGGTGGTGGTGGTCCTGGAGGAGGAGGAGGCGGAGGTGGAGCTGCTAGAGTAGGAGGTTCGTTTGACGATTGAGCTTCAGTCATTGATGAGCCACTATGAGGCTTCATGGATGTACTATGAAGTAGAGAGTGAGTATTTCCACCGTTATTATTAACTTCTTTCTTACCAGCACTTCCTACACTCATAGACTGCTGTGAGGAACCTGAAGCTTAAATTCCAAGAAGTAAAATTATAAGTCTTGCTTCCGAAAAGGAAGATATATGGTGCCAATAGTAGTACAGAACTTGATAAATGCATACCAGCAGATAAGCTTGAGTTGAGAAGAGGTCTGTCATCATTTTGTCCTTTTACGGGGTCAATCCTTTTGCTGCGGCTCTTCAGACAACATAAGAATAACAGTGCAACCAAAGCAAACGTTGTCACAGCAGTTGCAACAACAGCAATAATAATTTCCTTATGTCTGACATCATCATCCTGGTCTTTTTCTGGTTGGTTTTTGACGATGACTGCAGGAGGAGCCTTTTTTTTAGCAGTAGGTTGTGGACTAGGTGAAGGACGTTTGTTTGGCGAAGTTGGTGGTGAATGAAACCGAGGTTTTGGAGAAGGACTGCTTGCAGGTGCCCCTTTTCTTTGCCTTGATGGTGCTGGCGTTGCAATTGGAACAGATATCGGTGGAAGTGCAATAGAATCAGATACTGGTGGAAGCGAAGCACGCTTTGTTGCTCTCTCCGCAAATAGCTCAGCAGACAAATATCTTCTAGGAGCATTTAGCCAACTGACAAGCAACTGAGCATACTCAATGGACCAATGCGTAAAGCTGGCCTCTTCGCTAGAAACATGGAAATGAAGGCTTTTCTTTAAGCAATCCAAAAATGTTTCTTTTGTCTGAGGAGGCAGATCATTGATGGCTTCGGATATTCTTCTTGTTGTTAAGAACATTGATTTCAGTTCAGCGGTTCCTTCCCCGCCAACTAATTGGTTCCTGCAATGAACAAATGTCTGTTCTACCTGCGATTAAAATGATCATCAAATTTTGCTAATTATCGTATATGCAGAATTGAACAAACTTTTTAAGAGTTCAGTTTAAGCATTTTAGAAATTTCCTCAATTCTGCTTTAACTACTGCTGCTTTCTCCTCAATCTTGATTGACATTCTTGGTGTTCTTGAATCCCTTGATAATATGAAGGTGAAGTGAATGAAGGTACAACAGGTTTAAGATATCTAGCTACCTTCACATACACTAACAAGACACACGAAGCAAAAGGAGATAAGCTTGCATTTACCTTTAAAGATTATACAAAACGAAATCACTACATAATTTTCCATGACAATCTAGTCACCATTTAATTAATCGTCCATTTGTTTTTCTGACTTATATTTGCCTAGCAACATAACTTTTTAAATGAAAGATTCCTTACTACTTTCAACTCGAAATGTTGCAAAGAAAGGACCTTTCCAAATTCATCCCAATATCAAGTTCGACAAATGGGTTCAGACGTTATGGGTGGCGTACCTGGACAAAATATTCAAAAAGGGACAAGTTTCACATACCATTTTATCATCTGTTACAAGATCATCTCCTGCACCTCCATCTCCATCGTCGAAAGTTAGAGGTACCCTTTTCCTGCATTCTGTAATATTGGCTGTAGCTAATGCGCAAATCAGAATCACAAGCACTATACCATAACCAGAACTTTTCATTTCCATGGCTTATTTTAAAACCATCCCATTCGCGTACATTCTTTCTCATTTCATTACCAACCAATCTTCTTCAAATACATTCACCAATAAAAACAAACACAGCACAACAATATTATTCTCCTTCTTCTTCTACTTTCAAGCCTTTGACAAATGTTAAAATCACGTACCAATGCAAATGTTAAAACCAAGTTAAGACATTAACCATTGCAAGTTCTCTTGATCAGCAGAAATCAACCTAAAAGCCAGAAACTAGTGAATCAACGTGAATAGACATTAATTTCCTCGAACAGATTTCCTGTTGAGAATTGTGTTCATTCAAATGTTTCTTGAATTTCGGGCGAAGACAGGGAGAGACAAAATTACGCGTAAATGGAGACGTGAGGAGAACGAACAACGTGGGACACACCAAAGGCAAGCCCAGTTTGTTTCTCATTTACGTTATATTTTATATATCCATCTATTTTTGTATTATTATGAAGATAATGTACAAGTCAAGCTAAAACTAAAATTAGCCCCCATATTTCTTCCTTTACGTGTATATACAAAGGCTTTTTACTAATATAATGTAATAATAAGTTCTACTGAGCCTCATTTTTGTGAAGTGGAAGAAATTAATTCTTTTAAATAGAGTTGAAATTTGACGAGGACTTTGTTATTTTAAGCATGTTTGACGCTTTTATAGAATTTGAATTTACCTAAATTTGTTTATGCCTTCATTTTCAGCAGGGGTGAGATCATGCCCCTGCTACAACTTCTATGTGAAGCTTTCTCAAACTGAACATTACGCGTGTACTAATTGAAAACCAACACATATATTCAATAAAACATTAATATTTATTTTGTCAGTCTAATAAAATACTTATGAATCTTAATTAATATTTAACCACCATCGATCATCTCAACTTTTCAGATGTCATCTTTATAAATATTTTATTTTAATTTTTATTATTCTTTTTTAACATAAATTTAATTATTTTTATATGAACATAACGTAAGACTAGTCAATTATTACCTTTAAATTTATAAAAGATTATAATTTCACTTAAAACCTTAAATTTCTTTGAGCTACCTCTGTTCAAATGCCACTATAAAGATTTTTATTTAAATAAAGAAAAAATAATTAAATTATAACTAAACTACTTTATATGTAATTGTAGTTGCATTTAGCGCATGCAACAAATCTTTAAACTCTTAAGCAGAATGGACGAGTTTAGTCCATAAATATCATCAATTTCTTTATCAATTTTCATTTTTGTTTTCATTACCACCAAATTGAATCCTCTGTCTTCTTCGCAATGACTACATCATCAAAATCTTCACTATAAATTATTGTGTCATTAAGTACATTCCCTAAAATTCATTTTAGAAGGGCGCTTGACAAACTACCTCAATTCTAGTATATTTTTCACACTTTGACCAGAGTTTGTCTCATTTTATTAGCAATAGCTTGCAGTCGTAAAATTACCAAAAAATTTTATGAATATTTGGTACTATCGACATAGTAAAATAAAAAATAAAAAATAAAAAAATTAAAATGAAAATGTGCTTTAAAAATGAGTTAATTACATTAAATATATTTTTTGAGACTAATCCCGCTCAAGCCTTTACTCTCACTTCCTCATACTCACTAACTATCAAGTTGCCAATGGTCAGATCGCCAATATTATTCATTTATCTACATATATAATTCAATAAAAAAATATACTTTATAAATTTATTTACTTCACTCTTTGCAACTATTTTTTTGTTTGTGCTATTGTGAAAAAGAAATTTAAAAAATAAAAATTCACTTCCTCAGATAAATTATAGGTTAAATTATAGGAATTGAAAACCAACATTTATTTTAAAAAATTGTAAGATCTATTAATCAATAAAAATTAAATAAACATGGACTAAAAATTATATGTGTGTGTGTTTAGTTATTATATATTCATGTTTAATATGATTTTTACTACAAATTGATATTTATAATATTTTACATATTTTTTAGTTGTTTGAGATCCGCTTTTTTTGTTGTCGTTCTTTTATGCCTGACAATTATTTTATAACTAGGAAATAGAACCGCACTTCGTGTGGCTTTAAAAAAATAATTTAGTATTATCTTTTTTTATTACTTTGCACTTGATGAAACTGATAAAAAATATTAATTATTTTTTTTAAGATGACGCAGCCTTATAAAACTAATGTTATTTATGAAAGTTAATTATTTTTTTTGTTACATTAAAAATATATATTAATGTGTATAGTTAAGTGTACACAACCTTTTCATTAATAAAAATTATGTTCACACTAATCAAATCTCTATTTTTCTTGGTATTAACATACTCCCACATCTTACAAAACCTAACCCTTATCATCC
>NW_006262688.1:21282905-21284290 GCF_000493195.1 Citrus x clementina
TCATTACCTATAATATTGTAAATCTTATGGAATTGACAAGGATAAAATTGTCAAAAAATATAGTTTGTCCTTTTCGCGCCAACAATTTCAATTTTTTTTTTAGTTGTGTCAGTTTACAAACTGTTGTTAAGGGCAATATTGTATTTGCATAGTCAACTAACGGTCAATGTAAAAATTAACTGACGGTAGGAGGTATTTTACAAATAAATAGATTCTCGTCATCTACTTGCAACAAGCCCAAACCTCAGAGGAGGTTTTTAAAAATTACCCTTTCCAAAATACCTTCATTCCGCAAATATGTTTCCGCTAGCTCCTTACAATCACAAAAGCTTCATTCTCTTCAATTCCACAACATCACACATTTTGCTCCTCCCCTAACCTTACGGAATCCCTTCTTTAACTTTTAAATAAATTTCTATATTTATTAATTATTTATGGGTAGGGCAGATCAATATTTTTATTTAAGGTCAATCCAAATTTAATTTTGTAGTCATCAACTCATTAAAGGAGTTTAATACCTCATTCTTGAAAGTTAAAGGTATCACTAATGTTATACTCATGTTTGCTTCTTTGAAAATTTTTGAATTGCTCACATTTTTTTGGTTAATTAATTGAATAGATGAATCTGTACTGGCAATATTTTTACTCTCTTTAATATTCGAGAGACACCTACTACACTCACATTTCGAGATTTTACTTTCTCTAATATTTGAATAATACTTACACCGCTCAGATTTTTAGATGCCTACTCCACTCACTTTTCTAATTGAGAAGACTATCTTCACTCAATTATTTCATAATTAAGGAAAAAAATTAAGCGCCCATAATTATTTTTATTGGAATTTAAATACTTGTTTTCATATATTCTCTCACTAGACCAAAGACTTAATCGTATATAATTCATTTCTTTAAAATATAAACTTGTCATTTTTACTTGTGATATCTTTAGTAATCTGTGAACATGAGGACAAATCTCCATTAAGTTGAGGTAGCTCAGGAAAATTCCTTGCTCACTCTCCTACTCTTTTTGCTTTCTCTTCTCTCCCTTTTTGTCATTTTTCTTTTATTAAATGCTTACATCTAGATTCTTGGATGATATTTTTCTGTTTATATATATATATATTTGTCACTCTTTACTTTTCTCCTCAATATATTTGGCATATTTCAATACATTTTGCTTTTAGCTTTATTTAATATCTTATATTTTCTAACCTCTTATAGTGTGTTTATTTGAAGGTTTAGGGAATGAAAATGAAATTCATGTTTACTTGACAAAATGTAATTTGAGAATAGGAATATAATGTGTGGATCCCGCACAATTTGAGAATAAAGAATGAGAATCTCCTTCCCATGAGGGGGTTGGGAATGGAGATTCTCATTCCCTG
>NW_006262688.1:21288871-21290553 GCF_000493195.1 Citrus x clementina
AATGATTACATATTGTTGAATTTAAATAGAAAGAGAAAAAAAGTACAAAGAATATCCACCAATATTTTAGATATTTTAGATAATAGAAAATATAAAAAGATGATGAATGATATATATTAATAAAGTTACTATTTATTAAATGTGTTAAATACAATCAAATTAATTATAAGAAGATGAAAAGCCAAATCTAAAAAAAAAATCTCTATTTATTAGATAATAGAGAATATACAAAGAAGTAAAATGGTGATGCCACATCACCTCCTCAAGTCCTAGCTTTATATATATATATAGATGTATAGATATAAATAGATTTATCTCTATAAATAATTAATAATTATTATAATGAGAAAAGTGAATTACATATCATAGGTGTAATTTGAGTAAGATGTTGCTCAAAGTTTACTAATGCAAGGCTAATATATTTGGATGTAGGATCAACAATTAATATATGTTTTAGAGATTTGCATTCTTCCAAAATCATCTTAGCAGTTTTGAGACTCATTTAGAATTTTATTTAAACTAAACTAATAAATTTTCTTTTTGCCAAAATGTTTCTGTTTGTTTTGATTTGCCATAAATTATATTAGGTAATCATGCATTGATTATTCTGTTTTAAAAATAAAAAATGCAGAAAGTTCATTAATCGTGTATGTCCTTACGTTAGGTTGGATCATAAGATATATTGCTTATGCCAAGTTTTTAATTTAATGTTATATAATAAACAACAATGCATATTTTAGTTTTATATTTATCCAATATTACTAATTTTTTACTTAATATGTTTGTATTTAAAAATATAATTTTTATTAATTGCAAATGAGAAAAGTAATAGTCAAGTATATATATATATATACATATACATACACACGCGGACCCGCACATAAGTATACGTAAATGTATTATCTAAAGAGTACATCCTTATTTTGTTAAAATGAGAGTGCTAGTAAAACATAAAAAAACACAAGTTCGAATATGATTAATTGTAATATTTACTTTCCATTAATTGTATTCTAAATGATAGAGAATTTCTGTTAATGAAAATCAATATATGCATTCTCAAATCGAAAATTAATACATATAACAACTGACCACTAACATGCATACATAATAGGACCAAAACATATTTTATAGAGACGTGGCATTTTTTAACTTCTTGGATCAAGAACAAGCTCTCATCTATTTATTTTGTGGATCACAAAGCATGGCAGAGAAAATAAGAGGAAATTCTTTAATTATTCAACGTGTTTGACGACATCTCTCGAATATGAATTCAGCAAATGTTATAAGAACGATAATTTAGCCTTTAACAACAAACAATACCATTTCCAAAATGGGTAATTTTTAAAAACCTCCCCTGAGATTTGGGTTTATTGCAAGTAGATGGCGAGAATTTGTTTATTTGTAAAATACCTCCTACCGTCAGTTAATTTTTACATTGACCGTTAGTTGACTGTGCAAAGACAATATTGCCCTTAACAACAGTTTATAGTCTGACACAACTAAAAAAAACTGAAATTGTTGGCGCAAAAAGGACAAACTCTATTTTTTGATAATTTTATCCCTGTCAATTCCCAAAGATTTACAATATCATAGGGAAGGATTATGACTATTTTACCCTCTTTAAATTATTGATATTTGCTCAAAGTTCCTACATGGAAAGATAAAATTTAAAACTTGTAAAA
>NW_006262688.1:21292811-21298486 GCF_000493195.1 Citrus x clementina
TCTAGTTAATGAAAATTACATTATTTAATATTATGGGTATTTTGCTAAATTGATTCTCATTCTCATTTATTTTGCCAAGTAAACACATCAATGGCATTTTAGCACATTCTCATTCCCATTTATTTTTGCCAAGTAAACATTGGAATCTTATTTCTATTCCTCATTCTCATTTCAGCCAATTCTCATTTCATGAAGTAAACGCACCATTAGACCTATGTTGGATCTAAGTAAAAGATTTAGTATAGGGACTCGGGCTTGAAATAAAAAGGTCTTGCTTTAGAATCTTAACAACTACAGGGGGAAATTAGATTGGAAAACATTTGACGGAGAGTTACATAATCTATGATGTTGAGGCATATAGTAATTATTTCTAGCTAAAGTTGATTGTTGGAATAACAATCTGTTTGCACATTACAGCTGACAAGATTTTTTTTTTTTTTAATTTTTTTTCCCTGCTGCTGGCTGCTTGGTTGAAAGCCTGAATTCGCTGCTGCGTTAATTCTCCATATGAAAGCTATCTTTTTTGGATTTCTAAGCCATCACATTACATAAAATAATGAACTAACAGCTTGGATGCTTTGTTCGTCCCTTTCCAACTAGCATTAAAATTGTCTTGTTCAACAGTTAGAACTCATTTCACATGATAGTAAGTATAATTGCCCTCGAAAAACTTGTGGGACCTAATTTAGCCATTCTATTGTAGGAAGGACTTGAATGCACAGTAAGAAAGACATACATCGATGCCATGGTAAATATCTCAATTCATTCATCCCTACAATTGTTTGGATATCTTTATGTTTGTATATGGTCAGAAAGCAAATTGTTCAGTGGATTTGTATATTTGTTGTCAGTTTCATCCTAAAATGTAGGGTTTTATATTTTCCTTATATTATCATGGGTGAAGCTATTTGCGCTCTAAAGTTTATTTTGAACACTTTAAATTTTAATAAAAATTTTATTACAAAAATTCCTATCACATGATAAATTACTATTAAGGAAATTCTTATAAATCAATATTATATAATTACTTTAAACACTCATATAACACACCTCCTTATTCAATATATAATCTTCATGACATAAATCCTTAAATTTTTATTTGAAATTAATACTTTGAAAAAAGTTTGAGCCTAAAATATGTGTGATGCTTTTTAATTTTTCCAAAATAAAATAAAAGTATGCCAAAAAAATCTTTTTTTTTTTATTTGCGGCTATTGGTGTTGTTCCTTCCCCTCCTCCCTTCCTTCTTAATTTATCAATTTTTTTTATTATATTCTCATTGCAAGTTATTTTGTGTGTGAAAATTCAATATTGCACATAAACAAATAAAAAATTAATAACTGTGATTGTTTTAAATAATTTATTTATAATTTGACTTGACTTTATTGTTGATTAACTATATTGTTGTAAGTATATGTTAAATCTTTTAAAATTAGGTGTAGTAATAGTTTTATCGGTGTTTTAAGTAAATAAAGTTTATTAATTTAAATAATTTGAGTAAGGATTTTTTTAGAATTTGAAAGAGTGTACAAAATAAAAATAATTTTTTTAAAAATACAAAGTAATAAAGTGTTTAAAATATGTTTTAGAGTGCTAAGCACTCTAAACTTGGTAACTCGGTCAACATCTTCTTCTTCTTCTTCTTCTTCTTCTTCTTCTTCTTCTTCTTCTTCTTCTTTGTGTCAGGTTGCAATTTGATATTTAATTATTATTGGGGTAATGAAAGTCCATACTTCTTGATCTTAAAAAATTTATAAGTGCAAAAATTGATATGGAATACATTCTTTAATTAATGAAAACTAATAAATAAAATTATTTTAAAATTTGACTAAATTCCATTGTTGCAAGTTATGCTATATTTATTAAAAACAATTCTTTGAGTGTGCTGAATATTTTTATTGGTGTTTTCAGTAAATTAATTTAAATGATTTAAGTAGTGATTTTTTTGGCATTTTAAAGAGTGTATAGAGTAAAAAATTAATTTTTCAAATTTCGTATATAAGTGTATAAAGTAATAAAGTATTTAGAGTAATTTTTAGAGTGTAAATAACCCCACCCTATTATTTATCTTCAAATATTATTGTTATCTTGTAGAGTATTTTGCTAGTCATTCTGCAGCCTTTCTTCCTCCCGCGGAGGCAGATTTGGGTTTGCTCTATATTCCTCACTCTCTATATACTGGAGAACCTCGGTCATATTCTGCATTAAATCAGCCACTTGTTGTGTGAGTGGTGGATGTGAACCATAATTACTACGCTACCTTCTTGGTGGACTAGGAACTGGGGGCAACTTGCTATTACGGTTGCGATAACTATGCTGACTCATGGTTATCGAGGGTTTGATGTGACCTTAATAACAGTTTTTTATACCTTCTCTACAGACGGCGCCAAACTGTTTGTGCATATTTCTAGTGAACTTAGTGAATTAATTTATATGGGGTGATATAACAAAAAGACACAAAGAATTAACGTAATTCGGCCTTTGGCCTACGTCCATGGGTAGAGAAAGATAAATATTTTATTAAGATCGCACTCACAACTTAACTCTCTCTCTTTTTGTTATTTTTTTTCGATGCCTTACACTATGAGAGACCTCTGCTTTTATAACATTCTATAGATAAAGTTCTTTTCTAACTTGAACTCTATTCAACTCCCCTCTATCCTCTAGGATTTTAATTACAAAATATTTCTATCTTTTCATAGGTTTTATCCATGTCAAACTCTATTTAATTTGCTTCTGGGCCAAACAATGTCCTTCTAACGTCTTTCAACAATAGCTCTTCTATTTGGACTTGGTTTTTCTTGTGTAGTCCATTATCTAAACTGGGTCAAGGGCTGTCTGGATCCATGACTTCTGTCATCCCTTTGCTCTTGCTCCCCATTCATGGGGAGCCTAATTCCTGCTTCTCATTTAATTTATGCTCTCTATTCTTGGGAAGTTTAATTCTTACTTCCCCATTCCTAGGGGAGCATGGTTCTGCTGCTTCTATTCTTGGGAGCCTTATTCCTACTCTCTATTCCTGAGGAGTCTAATTCCTTATAGGGAGCATAGTTCTACTTCTCCCATTCCTAGGAGCCTAATTCCTGCTCCCCATTTTCGGGGGAGCATAATTTTTTGAGCTCATTTATGGGGAATAATTCCTGCTCCCCATTTTTGGGAGAGCATATTTTCTGGAGCTCCATTCCTCAGAGTAGAATTCCTACCCCCCTTGGGGGTAAAATTCCTGCTCCCTATTCTTGGGGGGGCATATTTTCTGAGGCCCCATTCTTGGGGGTATAACTTTGGGACATTACTTTGTGCTTTATTGACTATTTTATATTTTCTACAACACTACCATAGGTCCTTTGGTCTAAGTAGTGGTTTGATTTGAAAATGTTGTTATTTTTTTCATAGATGCTCCAAATATAAGATTTATAGCTCTTAAAATTTTGTTATTTATAAACTTGATTTATAGCTCTTAAAATTTGCTATTTATAAACTTGTCATTCATATTCTCTAGAAATTCTTAAACTACACCTTTCCCAAGGATTTTTTTTTTGTTTTATACGAATGGTTATTTTTGTGCAAGATGAAAGATAACATGGATAAAGAATAAATAGTTGTAAATTATAGAGATTTATCCTTTGTCCATAAAATAATTTAATGAATGATTATTTTTTAATATAAATTATTCAATTAAAAGGCGGTACAAAGAGCATTTTTATGGTTTAAATATCCTCACCCTTCAATTGTTTCTTAGTAAGGGTAAAAATGAAAATTCCATATTCTATTAGAATTTTCATAATGATCAATAACGGACAATGATATTAGCATAAAAATTAAAATGTGCCGGACTTGAGTGTTAAAATTTAGAAATACTATTTGCTTAATTTAATTTTAAAAAGAGACATGAATTGTAGCTCAATTTGTTCCAAAAGAAAATTACAAAGAATATATTAAGCAAATAAATTTATAGATTGTATTTTTCTAACGACTTTTGTCTTCAGATAAATGATCATAATGTTGGTGGTCTGATCATTGGCGACCTGACAGTTGGGGAGTACGATGAGACTAGCAAATGGTTAGTCTTAGACCTAGGTCATTCACTCATTTTTGTACAGAATAGACCTAGGTCATTTTTTAGAATCATGTACTTAAGTTTTTCGTCGATTTGTACCTTTAAGGAAATTACATAAAACATTTTCTACATATCTTGGTAATTCTTATGGAGATGTGGACCTATGTCATTTCAAGCAAAGTGCTTTTTTGAGCTTATTGTTTTGGTAGGCTTTTGAGCTTTTTATAATTTCATATAACATATAGAAATATCAAATTTTAAAAATTTAGCATAGGCATTATATGTTGCGATTCAATGAATGATTTTTTTCTTTTACAATGAATGATTTTTTTCTTTTATATTTTTAACAAAGCATGATCAACGCAATCTAATTTAAGGAGCACAAATCAAAACAAGCATATTCGTTTGGCAAAAAGAAATTTTATTGGTTTATTAAAATAAAATCCCAAATGAGTCTAAAAACTACCAATAATCTTTTGAGAGAATGTAAAGCTCTTAAGAAAAATATTATAGCTGTTGATCCTGGATCTAAGTATATCGGCCTTGCATTAGCCAACTTCGAGCAAAATCCTATGGAAATGACACCATTGGCATATAATTTCTTTTCATATTATAGTAAATATTAGTTAGAGATAAAATATAAATTAATTATTCGTGTAACACTATTTTTTCAATATCGCAGACATATAACACAAACTACAAAAGAATAGAATCTCGAGCAACTCAGAGGATATGTAAGTTTATAACATTCTAACTATGAACATGTAGTAAAAGTCATACATTACAACAGAAAAGGACTTTAGTGATGAATACTTTTGCGTTGCTAAAAGTGCACATTTAGGGACGAACACTATTTTTTCACTAAAATGTATCATTTTTCTTTCATTTATTTATTATTACTTTTATTTCATTCTTTTATTCTCTCATTCCCTTACTTTTATTCTTTAATTTTATAATCTCTAAATGTATAATTCTCATTTTCTAATTTAATCTTTACTCTTTTTCTCTTTTATTTTGAACATGGTGTAATTTTTCTTTTTTTACTAATCTTATTTATTCTAACTTATATTATTATTAAATTTGTGTTTATTATGTTAACTAATTATTGTGTATTTATTTATAGGAAATATTGAAGACCAATTACATCAAGATGAAGAAAACTAAGAAATTTGTATTCAATTGTAACAATTTTCTTTCAAAAGACAGATATTAAAATTTGTAATTGTTTTTGTATTGTTCATCAATAAGAATAATTGTTTTTAAATTAATTAATTATGTTTTTATCATTATGGTGTTAATGGTCATTGTAATTTAGTATTAATAATAATAATAATAATAATAATAATAATAATAATATTTTAACAATAGTAATAATAAATAAATGAAAGAAAAATGATACCTTTAAGCGACAAAATAGTGTTCATCGTTAAATGTGCACTTTTAACGAAGCAAAAGTATACCATCGCTAAATGTGCACTTTTAGCAACACACAAAAGTATTTGTTGTTAAAGCCCTTTTTGTTGTAGTGTATGACTTTTACTACATATTCATAGTTACAATATTATAAACTTACATACCCTCTGAGTTGCTCGAGATCCTGATCTTTTGTAGTTTGTAT
>NW_006262688.1:21300380-21301849 GCF_000493195.1 Citrus x clementina
ATAGTGTAACGCGAATAATTAATTTATATTTTATCTCTAACTAATATTTACTATAATGTGAAAAGAAATTATACGCCAATGGTGTCATTTCCACAGGATTTTGCCCGAAGTTGGCTAATGCAAGGCCGATATACTTTGATCCAAGATCAACAACTATAATATTTTTCTTAAGGGCTTTACATTCTCTCAAACGATTCTTGGCAGTTTTTAGACTCATTTGGGATTTTATTTTAATTAACCAATAAATTTTCTTTTTGCCAAACGATTATGCTTTTTTTGATTTGTGCTCCTCAAATTAGATTAGATAATCATGCGTTGATCATGCTTTGTTAAAAATATAAAAGAAAAAAAATCATTCATTGTATATGTATTTATTTGAGGTTGAATCACAACATATAATGCCTATGCTAAATTTTTAAAATTTGATATTTCTATATGTTACACTAAATTATAAAAAGCCCAAAAGCCTACAAAAACAATAATGCTACTATAGAATACAAATTGATTATGTATTGTTGTGATCTGTTGATCAATCTAACAAGATCAAACACTACTGTGGATCTTGATTAAATCAAAATATAATATGCTTAACTTGATGATTGAATCTAGAAAAAATTTAATTCTATAACAATAACAATTTACAGGATTCAAGAGACAAGTTTAATGAACATAACCCTAAATCGAAACAACTGCAACCAAGAAACAAAGAAAGATTTACGTGGTTCAGCTGAACAAGAGCGGTGTAACCTACAACCATGGGAGAACCTTTTTGATGAATTTTTTATTGATGATCAATGGAGAATTTCACCAAGCAATTACAAAAGATTATAAAGAACAAGCTAAAAATTTCTCTCTCTTCTGTCTCTCCCTAATTTGCTAATAATGATTATCCTAATCTGTTCTGTTGGCTAGCTTAAATAACTGCATCAGTAACAAGCCAAAAAACCCAGATTGCACAGCATGAAGACTCGTAGATAACAACTTTGCCAAACTTGACTAAAGATTTCTCACATGGCCATCACGCACATCATTTTAAGTAATGATCAAAACGACTTTATCCAAGTGTTGTTTTGATGCTTATGATTTATAAATGAAGCATGCGTTTTGTCTCATGACTTTTAAATGCAATAGCCATCCCTATAAATGTCGTTTCACTTTACTGAGTTTGATTCACCACCAAGTTTCACAGATTGCTAGAGAACTAATGTAGATTTTTTTAAAGAAGTCTCATCTATTACTGTGGTTGCATTAGATGTGAACTTCAGCTTTGTCATATTATTTATCTTTAGTGATTTTTATTTTCCACCTCAAAACAATTGCAGGATGGTGATTGGAAAATGCCATCTGTTGAATTTGATTCTTATAATGAAATGTTGTTGCATGATTGGTACTCGATATCCCCTTACTTCAGTGATGTAGGCGTTTCATTTTTATCCATTAATTACCGTGTCCTGAGCTTACAACTTTTT
>NW_006262688.1:21302246-21312597 GCF_000493195.1 Citrus x clementina
TTGCAGACCTTTATTGATTGTTGTGAATACATAAAAACCCCTTTCGTAGGGTATCTTATGAGAGACGAGACTTGTATTACCCACTAGCTAATCCTAGTTTTTGGCAGTATTCAAAGGATGGGATGCAAAGTTTATATTTCAATTTACCTGCCATTTACTCGTGAATGTCATGTTTCGATTGATTTTAACTTTTTCATTCAATCATAAAAAATGTAGCCTGGTAACACCACTGAATGTCTGATATTTTAAATGTCATAACACTTGAGTTATAAACATTTGTCCTACTTTGTATGTATGGTGTTACTCCAAATAAAGATACTACAACAAATTAGGACCAAATGATTTATATGATTTACAAAGAGTTGTTTAATACTCTATTATTACTTTTTACCTACTTTGTATGTGTATTGTTACTCAAAATAAATATTTCAAAACAAATCAGGGCCAAATGATTTATACGATTTACAAAGTTTTGTTTCGTACTTGATTGTTACTTTATTTTAAAAACCATTGCTTCAAGTGTCGTTTAATTGTGGCGGGTTCTAAATGTGTTTGTGTCATCGCACCTTGTATGTTAAACGATAGGAAGTGTGTCATGGAGGACCTTGCCATTCTCACAAGAGGAAAGGTAGGTTCATTTGATCGAATTCCTCAACACCTTTGAATTAAACTGTTATATCAAAGATATCATTATGTTCGTGTCTTTTCATTTTTAGATTTAGACGGAATGTGTAATATGAATTTCATGCTTAGCATGCCACCAATGCTTTGCTCATGCAAAAAGGTAAGATATATTAATGATATGTCGTGTAAATCTTATTGTTGGTCTTGAAGCCAGTATTTGCTAGAGCACATCAAGAGTGGGATTTGTCTAAACAAGGTAGCTTAAAAAAAGTCTTTATTGTTTTGGATAAGGATTCAGTGTTGAGCTGGGTTTTTGCTGAGTATTGAATCAATAATTGTTAGTTAAAAGAAATAAAAAAATAAAAAGTCAAAATAAATCTTAATCATTGATTCAGTGCTCAACAAAAAAAAAAAAGCTCGACATTGAATCCTAATCCTATTGTTTTGGTTTATTTGTCACCAAAAATCATTGTTCGTGGTGGGTCCGGTGACTGAGTGGACATTCGTCGTAGATTTGAACAAGGTTTGTTTGGGTTATTTTCAATGGTTTAATATACCAACAATTAATCCAGCTCTCCACAGTTTTATTTATTAAATGATATTTGTTCTTTCCTAAAATAGTTTAAATCCACATTGAAAATCAACACCTCGTATGAGTTAGAAATATGTTGGGAGTTAGAAATTTGTTTTTGATAGCTTTCAGGAGGTGCTATTATTTTGAAGGTTAGGTCATTTGGTTTTGTATATTTTCTTGTACAAGTGTTTAATTCTAGCATATTTTCTTGTACAAGTGTTTAATTCTAGCATTTTAAGCATATGGAACTTCCCCTCTAAATGAAATCATATATCAATGGAGGTGGTTTTGTTGTCAGGCTGGTGGAACTAGTAAAGTAGAAGTGAAGAAAAAGAATGTTAGGGTTGAGAAAGCAATAAGGGCTTCCTCAAAGTTTTACCTACTCATTATGCCTTTATTATCAGAATTTCAAGGACGCCTTTTTTGAATTGATGCATAACATTTTGTTTTACCTCGTAATTATGGATTTATTATTTTCAGGTAATGGTGTCACACTTTTATATGTCTTAAAATAGTTGGATAATTTGCAAACTAGAAACTCATTCAACTTCTCCAAAATGTTCTTATGCTGCATTTATTAAACTGAAATTGGAATGGGCAAGAATGTGAAAAGGCTGGAATTGGAATAGTGAATGGGAATCAAAATAAGTTGTTTACTAAAACTGTAGAAATTGAATTCGGAATGAGCTGTATTATCATTAATGTGTTTACTTTTTCTTGGAATCAGAATTGAAATAAGTTAAATTGTAACAAATTACTAAAAAAGTTCTAAAAAAGTACTTATGAGTTTGAGTAAACACATGTATGGTTATTAAATGTACTTTTTACAATAAAAGTACTTTTTATTGTAACAAATTACAATAATTCATTAAGTACTTTTTAGTAATTTGTTACAATCTAATGTTAGTAAACGCAACATAAGATTATCTGTTCTTCTTTCCATGTTTGTTTCTTCAGTGTCAAGCTATCAACTCAAAATGGCCATAACCTTTAATGGATTTCCCAAACTTGTGATTGAATTTTGTTCAAAAGTGAAAAATCATATATGAATTTAACAAATCCTATATGAAGTTGCATCTCAACTAGCATTTGGGGCAAACAATCACTAGTTGCGCAAATGTCACACTTGTTTAAAGTCAAGGGAATACGTGTTGTAGTTTAGAGGAAAACAAGAGTTAATAATAACGTCATACATGTAACTCAATCAGAGTCATACAGCTAATAACGCACATGATAAATTGATAACCATTGAATCCAATAATTGATTCAAAAGCAATCTTGTGAAGCCAAAATCAAATTGACCGTCTGTTTTCAAAAACCTAGTAGCTAATAGCCTAGTACCAACTTATGCTTTTATCATTATTGTTCAATGTCGTGATGAGTAGCACAAGCTTTTAGAACAAAAGCAGCAACCAACGAATGAAATGGAGAGGACTTAGAAAAGAAAAGGCAAGAGTTGGAGTTTGTTGTGAAGGAAACAAATATGTGGAAGAAAAGAGAGAAGTTTTTAATCTAAGCTAGGTTAGAAAAGTGTGTTTCTTGATGAGTTTGATCAAGTTGTCATTTCCCCAAACTATAGGGTAGGATATGCATGGATTTCCCTTTAACGATAGTGCTTGACCTAAAATTTAAGCTTGAAAGTCTACGCTTTTTATAACGGTGGGTGAATCTGTAATATAATAATTTATTTAATTGAACTTGTGGTTATTAGAGTATTTAAATATAGGTCAGAGGCTCATATTTGCATTGACTCCACGTTAAAATGAATTTTTTTTTTTTGCCTTCCTTCATATTTTGTCAAAGTAATACTTAGATGCAAACCATGCCCCAAATTTTATGAGGCATTGGGCTTATTAATGCTTTTCATAATGGAAGACGCAATTAGCTGTTGGGAGCAGGCCATACATACAATGTCGTACATAACATACAATGTCATACATACATGTTTATGCCAAGCATTTCTACCATTAATTTGAACCCACACACATTTGCAGTTGCCTATGCACATGATTGTTTTCGATACTGGAGTTGATAAATCGATTGTTCTTGACAAGCTACTGATTCAACACAATTCTGAGAATGTTTACGATCTGTTTAGATGTTTGTTTTCTCCAATACTGAAAAACTAAATAGATATAGTATTTTTTTTCTTTTTTAGATAATTTCCAATGTTCTAGCTGTGATTTAACTTAGATAAGAGCATTTTCATTATGTTCATACTAGGTGAATGTATTTCATACTAGGTGAATGTACAGACATAATCAAGTCAGGAAATATTGAGCCAGTCCCGATCACGACAGATGTATTTTTGCCGGTTAGATGGCAATAAGTGACCATTTACAGACCGAGAGATTGAAGTTAAGATCTATAACTTATGATCATATTTTTTCAGCTCATGCTAGTGAGCACATACTAATAATATTGTTGCTTAATCAGGCACACTTGGCCACACACTAATATCACATACGATGAATAATGCTCCAGCAATGAAAGGAACATAGGCGGAATGGTGGTTGAGCTCCTTGTGTGGATGTGTAAAGTTTCTTTGTTCCATTCTTTGAATATTTAAGTAGTTTTCTATTTAAATTAAATTGAATAAGTTGTTTCTTTCTGAAATACAAGACGCAATTCCTACGAGTGTTTCTATTAAAACAAAAAAAAAATTATTTTGAATTTGAATTTTGTTTTCGCTTTATTTGCTAGGGACTAGCAATAAGCTGGTTGGGGGGTGTGTTGAGTGTTAGAAAATGCATATTTATAAAGGAGAAAACCGTCATTTTACATTTCAAGTCTTACTAACAACCCTTACTTTTATGTATTTAACATTCTTATGATTTAATTACGTGTGTTTTATTTTAATTAAGTAATTTATGTATTTTAGGGGCATTATAGTCATTTCACAACAAAGGAGAGATCAGACGGCAAAACGGACATCACTTTTGAACTCAGGACGGTCGAAAACCTTAGGAGGAGCATAAAAGGAAAAATGGCACTATTCACATGTACGGTACTATTCACGTGTACGATACTATATACGTTACTGTTCACGACACTGTTCACATAGACGGATGATGACGTGGCATTGACCGATGATGTGGCATTGACTGATGAGGTGTCACGATCCTGTTGGACTAAAATTCTTATGTACTGTTGATGGTGACGTGGCAGCATATCAGTGGACGAAAAATCTCGCGTACGGTGCATGCATCACACAGGATTATTTTCAACCAAACCGCGTTACTGTTCATCCGGGTCAAACCGCGTTACTGTTCAAAGTCGGGTCAAACCGTGTTACTGTTCATCCGCGTGGTCAAACCGTGGACTGTTGACTGATGACGTGGCGCAATCCTGAGCGTCCAAATTATTTTTAATCCGATGGCCATGATTTACTCCATGTATCTATAAAAAGGGGGCCTCCCCCCCCTAATTTGATATCTCTGAATCCATTTTTGGGATCCATTTTCTGTAATTCCTTCTCCATCTTGTATTTTCTTCGTATTTTAATAAATTTCCATTTTGCCCCTAGTTCAATTATGAGTGGCTAATTTTCTTTCAAGCTTGGGTTGAAGGTGAAGTCTCAACATGTGTCATGGGCTTAATTTGGTAAATTTATTTTCTCTTCCCCTCTAGTTTTTGTGGATGTTTTGACTTCTCGTCGACAAATAATACTAATCTTGCTAGTACCGCCTTGGTTACACCGGCCTTCTAGTACAAGGTTATTATTATTTGGCACGATAAGCCCTTAGCACCATATTGATTAGAGCGTGGTTCATGAGGTGTGGATTCCCCCCTCATGATTTAATTGGCATTAATACGGATTATTTAGCCCATGATGCATGTTGATACGGATCCAGATACCCAAGTACGTCATTTCAATAGAATTCTCTTCAATTTATTCTCACCATTTCAATACCAATTTTAGAATTTATTCTCTCCATTTTAATTTAAGTTTTAGCATATTCCAATCATTTCCACCACAAATCCAATCACCCATTCACAATATTAATTCTATACACAATTAAAATCCACCTCCTCGTGGGATCGACACTCGTCACCATAAATCTATACTACAATAGATTCGTGCGCTTGCGAGTACATTAAAATTTGCACAACACATGCCACCAAATTGGAACACATTCATCAGATGGTATGAGTTGCAGAAAGGAGACTAATTTACATAAAGAACAAACTTATTAGTCATTAAGACATGAAGTCTTTGAGAAGATGATATGAAGTTCTAATTATTAAATTTTAATAACTTTAATTGGCATCTTCAACTTCTAAAATTTGTGGAAATGTTATCAATATAATTCCTAAGGATGAAAATTGTCAGTAGTCTCATCAGTGAGAGCAGCTTCTTGACACATCCTCACTCGGTCTCACTCATAATTTTGAATATTGAAGTAGATTTTTAATTAATTAAAATTAATAGGTTGTGTTTTGTTTCTGCAATCACCAGAGTTTTAGAAATAATGAGTAAGGGTTGGGGTTGGTGTGTGCACAAAATTATTATAATTATAATTATTAATAGTTGAATAGCGCCAACTTGACTTTTTCAGATGTTTCTAGGATTGGAAAGTGAGGTTGAATCATTAATAGGGAAATCATTCAAGAAAACGTAGAATGAGGATGCGAGACAGCAAGAATATTAAAAAGTATGTTAGAACCGGTTATATTAAGAAAATTTTTAGTTTAGATGAATCATATTTTGATTTTTTTTATTCAACAAAAAAATTGCATTAATCTCATGAGAAAAGAGTATAAAGTAGTTTCGATAGAAAATTTTCCAGCCAAATAATAACATTAGACGCAATGACAGATCCAGACACTTGAATTAAGGGACGCTTACTTTAAAAATTTTAATTTAGTTTGGGATACTTTTTTTTACTGTTCATTTAAACACATTTAAAGGCACAAAAACACAAATTCTTTTTTTTTTTTAAATTTAAAAAATCACAGTAATAAAACATTTACTTTAAATGTTGGAACTCATTGTGACCACATTTGTAAAAGTATCATTTTTGTAAGTAATCTCTACATACTATCTAAATAAAATAAAATAATATTATTACTAGGATTTGAACCAAATTTCTAAAACTATTAATAACATTATTATCACTAAATTACAAATATTTTATTATATAGAAAAAATATTCAAATTCTTTTTATTTAATTCTTTCAAAAGAGTTTTGTACATATTTAAAAGAAAAACAATGGCCAGAAGAGGTTGACACCACTCTTGGGTCTTAGCTGGGCCTGCTCATGACTAGACGACTAGACGCAAAGGCGTTGAAGATTTTTGAAGAGGTTGGTAAGGTTTTGAAGATTTTTGAAGCATAAGGAATTAAAATGTTTTCAAGATGGCCCCGGACATGTTTTCAAGGCAACCCACAATTTTCTTAAAATACTAACTTGCAATATATTTTGGCAACTTCCAACTTAAAATCCTGGTTCTGCGACTGATTAGGAGACTTGGGTCAATTTTAAATTTTTGCTAGCATATGAGCGGATTCAAGAGACATGATGGACTCAAAGAACATCTATTCATTCAATCAGCCCATGAATATCACTAATGACCCAAAAAAACCTCAGTACGAGAGCTAGAGAGACAATTAATAAGTTCATGAGACACTACACAATTGGCTTGATCATCACCAGCATGTTCTACCACTTTATTAGATTGGCCTGGATTTGCTCTTCCCGTGCAAACAACAGAATCCCATCTAAAGTTAGATTAATTGCATGTTATCCTAGGTGGCAACGTTAGATTTCACAATTGAAAAATAGTATTTTTGTATTTGAATTACCTTTTGTTTTCAACTCTTTTCTTATAATTATTTTTTTAGAGTATGTATTCATAGAATAAAGTTCTTTATGTCCCATTTTATTTAATATATTTCTTTCTATTTATGAAAATTTATGGTCATAATAAAATATAATTTTTTTAATTTAGCCTGAGGTAATATGAAGTTTTGGGTCCACCCCTGGTTAACTTATTGACTAACAACTAAATAGACGATGTTTGGATTGCCTCTCCGGTGATTGAAATTTTTTTCTTTTTTGAGAAAAAAAAAGAAAATACTTAAGTAGTTTTCTTTTTAAATTAAATTAAATTAAATAAGTTGTTCCTTACTGAAGTACAAGACGCAGTTCCTACTAAATAAATTAAAGATTGAAGAATATAGAAAATGTAAAAGCTAGCTGCATACACAGCTTTTGGGCATGCATTAAAGGACAAATTAATCAAGCGCGCCCACCAAATTGGAACACATTCATGATTCACTGGATGTGGATGGTGATTTGCAGAACGGAGACTTTGCATAAAAGAACAAACTTATTAATCATTAAGACATGAAGTTGTAATTATTTAATGTTAATAACTTTAATTACCAACTTCTAAAATTTATGGTAACGTTATCAATAAAATTCCGAAGGATGAAAATTGTCAATCAGTCTCATTAATAACAGCAACTTCTTGCTCAATGTCACTCGTTTTCACTCTTAATTTTGAATATTTAAGTAGCTTTCTTATTAATTAAATTGAATAAGTTGTGGTTTGTGTGTAATCGCTCGAGTTTTAGCAATATTGAGTAAGGGTTAGTGTTGGTATTTGCACAAAATTATTATAACTACAATTATTAATAGTTGAAGAGCACCAAATTTATTTATTGAGTAGTGTTACACATCTCAAATTTTTCATCATAAATGATATGACATTCATCAAATTGATTGGTGAGATAGTACAATTATGAATTTTGTAAGAAATTATGAAATTTAATGAATGAGATATCATTTAGAATAAAATTTAAAATAATAGGAGTATATTACCACTCTTATTTTTTTAGACTTGGTTAGGACTGGAAAATGATGTTGAATCATTAATAGGAAAATCATTCAAGAAAACTTAGAACGAGGATGCAAGGCAGCAAGAATACTAAAAAATATGTTAGAGTCGGTTAAATTAAGAATATTTTAAATAGCTTTCATAAAGCATATTTTCATATTTTTTTAATTGAACATAAAAATTGCATTAATCTCATGACAAAAGAGTATAAAGTTCTACTAAAACATTTTCCAGCCGAACTACAAAACTAGTCGTCGAGGCGGAACTACATTCACGCCTAGGGTTGCCAATGTTTCAAATTTTTTTTTTATAAAAATAATGTGAAAACTAAAAAGTTTTCAAAACGGTCCCCAATATATTTTTCAAGGCAACTCTCAATCTTCTTCATATTTTGGCAACCCCTAAATTAAAATCTTAATTCCACCAACGACTAGACGACTTTTGCAAATTTTGCTAGCTTGTGAGTTGATACTTTAATGCGCGCTCAAATTTAAGTTGGCAAAAATACATGATTTTTCTCTAAGCTCGGATTTTAATCTTGTGGTAAGGAATGAATGAAATAATATATATATATATATATATTTTTTAAAGGGTGAAAGACCAAAAAAGAAAAAATAGTACTTGAAAATTATAAGCTCAAAAGTTGTTTAACTAGCAATTCATTTATTTATTTTTTTAGAAGGAATAATTCATGAGTTTTCAAGTCATCTTTAACAATAGTGAAATGTGAAAATAATTGTTGCATCTTCAGAAAGTAGTCCTCTTATAAGAATGCACACATCCTTTTAAAGTACAGACGTTCGGATTTTATATGCTCATATTACAATATATTTATGTAATATTCAGAAGTTTCATCGAGAGTTTTTAAGTTACATTTCACTCTTACCCCTGCTCATCATCAAATTAAATGTATACCCTTAGAATTGCACTCGTGACTTCTTGCTTCCACTGCAATGGTTAAGCCAACTAGGATATCGGGATTTAAATTTACGTGATTATAATATATTCTCGAAATGTAACGAGACTAAAATGATAATATAAGCCTGTTAAATCAAAACCAAAACAAAACAATTGAGCCATTGGACCTTAGTACTAAGGTCTGGGTTGAATTTACACAAACAAGCCCAAGTTTGTATAAAAATGGGCCAAACCCAATGCATCTTTGAGTTTGACCCCTTCACCTTATTCCATGCAACTTAGTTAATTTTTTTTGTAAAACCAAGCAATTTGTATGTTTGTTTTATTATTCATTCCTTTTATTAATTTTTTTTTTTCTTGAAGTGTTCTGTCAATGCTGATCCTAGTGTCATACATCATATCGAGATAGCATACATTGTATACTTATGGGTGCAAGTATATGCAACACAATCTAATGTATTTATGCCTTTGTTGGGGTTAACCAATTTAACTATAAAAACTTATACAAGAGGTATGAAATCACAATAAAGAAAATTTTATTTTTCAATCTTGTGTACTTAGAAAAGAAAAAATGGTTGATCGTGATTTCTTTTTCATTAGATTTTAATACTAAAGTATGCATGGTGTAATGTTTAGAGAAAAATAAAGGGGCGCTTACTGTTATTTACTTAATTTGACATCTAATTTTGTGAACCACATTGGATTGGATTTGTTGGATCTTACTGTCCACATAATCTGTTTTGGTCTAAATAGGCATCAGACTTTGATTGAACTCTGGGCTCAAATGTGGAATTAGCTAGGGATGGGCATGAGTTGGTTTGTGTTAGATTTTAAAACAATCTGAACTAAATTATAAAAATTTGGATCTGACCCAAACCAACCCAAATATTTTTAACTCAATCCAAATAACCCATTTGGGTTTGGTTTGAATTTTATGATCAAAATATTTTTTACTTTGATAAATTTAATTATATTAAAATTATAATATATTATTAATTTTATTAATTATTAAATAACTATTAAAATATGAAAAAATATAGTGGATAAAAAATTATAAATAATAGATTTTACAATAACTTTATCCTTAAATTAAAGAATACTAGAAAATTAAAATAAAATTTAATTACGAAAAATCATTATTTCTCAATAAATGAGAACGTAAACTTTAATAATAAACTTTCACAAATATGATATCAACAAGTAAATTAAATGAAAGAAAAAAAAAATTAGTGGTATTAACCATATTAAAACACAAATTCAAACAATATCAATACAAATCAAAACAAGATAAGCATCCCAACTCAGATATCAAAACAATCCATCATAATCGTTTATATCCTCAGTACTTTAGTTGAAGCGGGGGTCGAAGGGCGTGCTAGAAAATAGCTTAT
>NW_006262688.1:21313154-21338401 GCF_000493195.1 Citrus x clementina
AGTCTATATATAGTTCCTGTTTTAATTATAGCCCAACTTTGGTCGTTTCTGACGAAAAGAAGCTAGCGGCATTTGATGTTTAATTTTTTTTTTTTTTGGTTGAGGTCGTAATGTGATAACCTTTTGTTTTAAAATTTTGTAAGTTTTTTATATACAAAAATTGGAAAATGTGACTCCACTTCACATCTGAAATAATCAGACCCCTAGTATTGAGTGAAAATTCCAATTTCTTGTCAAACTAGTCTCTGTCTGTTTTTATTTTGTTGCTGATGCTCTTTCTTATGTTGCAGCCAACAGTTCTTTTATTTCAACAAGAAGGAAACATGGCTGAATTAGCTGGTGCTGACGTTAATATTTCTTAGTAAACATGAACCATTAATTGTACCATTTACTTTCCATTAATTGTATGTTAAATGACACAATTTTTCTTATGCTTGCCTCAAGTTTATTTGAGGAGAAAATAAGAAAAAACCAAAGAGAAAGAAAGAAAATTTGGTTGATTGCTTCATATCGGTAAGGGTTAATCTAAGCTGGGTTTGTCTCTCATCGTCAGAGCTAATTTGTTTTTTCACACTGGAGATGATGATAATACATAAGATTCAAACATGCTTTAATTAATATATTATAGCAAAATCATATCCAACAGGTTCCGAGATACCTCATTTTAGAGTTCTGAGTATGGCTACACAAACAACCTTTACAGATATTGGCAAGCCTTATTACTAGAAGAAACAGTACTTTCACTTCCCAGATAAACCACAGAAGCTTATAGTCTATCAACCTTTGCTTTGCTAATCAAAGATTTTTGGCCTAGCCCCTGCAGGTGAGGGACATTACATTCATTCCATTGCCCAGCCACTCTCAAGAATCCAATGCCCTTCCTTGTTCAGGTATTGATTCTTTGGGTTGAGACTGGTGGGTGAGTTTGTTCGTGCATGGTGATATTCACACATTGATGGATTCCTCCTACAGAAACAGATTCACGAGACTCAATAATTGCAGATAAATTGCCTAGTTTGTTTCCCCTTAATTACTTTTCTTTTATTATATTTTGCATGAGTGTAAACAAAAACAAAGAGAAACAATCTCAGGATAGCCAGCAGAATTCCTGCAAGAGTGGATAAACACAAGGAATCAAAATCTAGTACCTTTTTTTTTTTGAATTCGGAGGCACAGGCACTTCATTTCCATCGAAGAAAGAAGCAGCTTCAAGCTATAAATACAAGAGGATGCCGTGGGTTATTGTTTCGAATGAAAAACAACAATCAGTGATCCAAAAGAGATGGCAGACAAGATTTAGTAATTATTGCTATGTCATGTTACCTCAATACTCTCAGGAATTCTGGATGCACTCTCTTTCTGAAGGAGTTTTGCCTACTCAGAAGAAGAACATAAATTGTTATCCATTTTTCAGCGTCAATAGGATTGCATGAAATATGGGCAAGGGAAGAACATGCTCACATTCAGCTTTTCTACACGTCGAATTGCACTGTAAAGGAATTTCTCATGATCAACAGCTTCATGAATTGTGGTGATGTTCTCCACCTTTGGTTGGTAAAAACTGTTTTTTATATAATAAAAAATATAGAAATATATATCAAGTAGGAAGAATGAAAAGACATTTAATAAATAGATTCAAAGTGCAACAGACATGTATCTTGGGGATGATCCACATACTCAGAATTGATATTAATCATATAGAGTATCACAGAACAAATTTCTTTAAGCAAACCCACCTCATCTTTTCCTCTGCATCAAATTGTCTTTCACAAAGCTCAATAAGTTTTTTCTCAAGTTCCTAGGAAGCCAGAAACAGATCAAAATCAATTACAACTTATAGGTGAATTTTGTTGTAGAACACTGTGTTCTCAGTGTGAAATCACAAATTACCTCCTTCCTAAACTTGTCCCATCATCAATAAGTGATTCATTCAAATGAAAAAAAGAAAAAAAAAAAGGATTTTCATCAGATCAAACTAGAAAACAAATGAAAAGGCACATGTGAGCGTGTGAGCATGAAATATAAGCAACATAGAGGGAGAGGGAGAGGTAGAGGTAGACAGCCAAACTTTTTTATCAGATCCAGCATTTCTCCTTCACATTTTGAGTGCACGAGGCTTCGGTACAAATGCTGATGATGAGAGCACAAATTATCACATATGAATTTTAAAACATGTCATCTTAAGTGGAAAAGAGAGAGATCAGAGAGATTAATTACATCTTCATTTTCAAGAGGTCTTCATATTTGTAAGATCGTTGCAAGCATATCAAACGTAAGAGAATATGACCAAAAGAATAAATAAATTGTTAGTGACCTTCATAAGTCCAGAACAAATAGAAATAACAGAGACAACACAGAAACATACTCTTGTTTCTCATCACATATAAAGCGAAGAAATATATCCTCAATCCTGCAAAATCCAGAGAACTAAATAAAAAAACAAATCACAAGATGGGATCTATGAAAAGACCACAAAAGAAAATCTTAAAATTCCTTTCTTGCGAATTGAACAATAAGTATCAACCTTCTACTGCTAGAATATTTTGTCAGTTTACCACTGGGAGAAAACATAAGGAGGCCAACATCAGTATCACACAGTACTGATAATTCATTGGCCTTCTTAACAATCCCATCTCTGCGCTTCGTATATGTTACTTGGAGAGCAGGATAATTCTCAATTTTCTGCATAAGGAGCTTCCTACGACCCATGATTAACAAAAGTTGAAAGCAAAAACAGAGATGGTAGAGGATTTCTGCTAGACTACTATGAGAAATGGAGAGTGTTTATAAGAAAAGAAGCTAAGAGTGCATTGAAGTTTCAGGTAATGTGACCAGGGAACATAGTTATTGCAAAAGGCCAACTGTCATAAATCACCCAGCTATAATCACAATATGATTCTTCAGCTAAGTTGACTTTGTAACAAAATTGTAGAAAAGTATTTTTAATAATTCAAAAGAAATCCTGTAGATATGCATGTAATTAATAACAACAAGCCCAAAACATCTAGAATGACTGTTTTGAGATCTCAAAGTTGGGGCCACACAAGGGACTGCATTTTGTCAATGACTCAACTGACATGATTTTAAGATAAACAAAATCACATTATTTTATCAAACTATTGCATTCATATCACAGGAATATCGGTCTTACATTTAAAAGGAAAAAAAAAAAAAAAGCGCCGGGGACAAACAGTGATCATAGCAAGCCGTTTGATCAGAGTATTTGCTCATATAAAAACTTATGCGGTCAACTTGGTTTCATGCACAGGCTAAAATCTTGCATTTACAATAGTGTAAAGTTTAGACAATCTATCAAGGCTATCCCAATGAAACAAATTAACAAGTAACCCATTTGCTCAGGAACAATGCATGTACGCTCGTAATCAAAATGCAACTGCTCGGTTAAAAGCACATAAAACAAATTCTAATTAAAAGCACGTTGAAGAAAAGTTAGTACACGAAAAGAGGTGAGGTGTAGTTTTAGTAAAGATTGGAGCAATGTGTCAAGCAAGTGGACGAGACCCATCTTCAGAAACGTCCAAAAACATATGCAAAAGCAGCGGTTACGGCCATTATCTTCGGATACTCTCAATGTCTCAAGTTTGAGAAGCCACGAACACAGCGTTCCATGCAACATTTTGAATAAACTATTTGAAAATCTTTAGTTAAATCCTTACTTGTAACTGGGGATGTAGCTCAGATGGTAGAGCGCTCGCTTAGCATGCGAGAGGTACGGGGATCGATACCCCGCATCTCCATTCAATTAACCTATTTGTACTCATTTTTTAATCTTAAGTATTTAAGCCATTATAAATAATTAAAAAAATTTATTTCTAATATGAATGCTATGTATAGTTTCAACTATTGGATCAAGAAAACACTTTCTCCTTGTAGTCAAGTGACAAAAACTTCAACTAATCTCATTTATAATAACTTTGAACCTTGATAATTCTGAAGTGAGTGCATTAATCTTTTGAAATTCAAAATATGTTTTATCATTTTCGAAATCGATTTAAAAGCATTTGGTAATGATTTTTTAAACATTTAGGGGTTTAAGAATTTTTAGAGTATATGAATATGTGATGAATATTTCGACAAAATGCTAATTAATTAATTAATTAATTATTGATGGTTTTGCAATAAAAAAAAACATTAGAATCTTTGAATAGAAATTTTAGTATTATATCATATCATTTTAAATTTTCGTATTTAATAATTTGTTTCTTGTTTATTACCCGTGAACGATAATTTTAATTTCTAAAAGTGGATAATGACTTTAAAGTTCAAAGTATATTGATCTTTAACATCTTAAAGTATTCTTTTATCGTTTTCGAAAACGATATAGGTACATTTACTAACATGAAATTTTTTTTTATGGTATGTGAAGAATATCCCAACAAAATACTAACAAACATTAACGGTTTTACAATAAAGTAATGACATCAGAGTTTTCGAATGTATTTAATAAAAGTAGTGTTTCGTCTCATTTTTAATTTTTTATATTAAATAATGTGTTTCTTATTTAATGCAAGTAGACAATAATTTTAATTCTCAATAAGGTTGAGAATAAGCCATCTAAATCAAACAAGTAACATGATCCGGTATAGTTATATCTATGATAATCTACGCATGAAAATGAAACCGGCAATTCTGTTTTTCAAAATGACAAAACAGCTAATAAAATATAATTTTTTTGTCATCAGGAGTTTAATCATTTAGTATAAATGAAACACAAAGTGGACACTCGAGTTATTTGATCAATCAATATTTCACAAAAATTAAAGAGAAAAAATAAATGATTAATTTTACCATAATTGAAATAAAATGGAGAGGAGTCTAATCATTTGGGCTCAATTGATATTTCAAAAAAAATAGCGAGGCCCATTTTCTACACAAAACACGAGCAACTGCAAGCCCACATTATTATTTAGCAAAAGCTGCATATACAACTCTTAATCACATTACTAATTTAACAACCAAACTGGCTATAGATTTTACAAGATTTGCCCTCAAAACGGAGAAGTAACTCTCCTGGGACTTAATCCAGTCCTGAGAAAACTTGCACTGATGAAATGGAAAAGCCAATCCATATTTCCAAAAGATTGATATCTAAAAGTTGTCCTAACACAGCCACGTGAGGGCAATTTATGAGCGCTGCAAATCTAGTTGCTTATTTGATTGATTACTCTAATTTTGCTATAACATGCTCCTCACTTGAACATAGAGAATATTTTGCCAAACAAAGCCGCAAGTATACCACGAGTACCACCAACATTCATGTCAGTTTCTTCATCCCATGGGAACGGCAGCAGTTTCTTGGTCGCTTCCATAAGTTCCTCATTTGAAAACTTTGGCTTTGAACGTTCAAGTGGATCAATTTCATGATTGTACTTTTGCGGGTCTGGACAGTAATCCTGAAACAGAATGAACAAATATTGAGATAAAAATGAACACAAGCTTTGCAGTATCCAATATCATGCGCGGGACAATCGCTTACCTGATCTGCATGCATTTTCTTCACAAAAATCTTAAATATCTTGAAGTTATTTTCTGCTAACAGGTCATCTGATAAACGAAGATATGTCACCCCATACATCCTAAGTTTTGGTGGCCCTTCTTTGTTGACACCATTTGGCCTAGCATTTAATAGAATTTGATTGTACGCTGTAGCATCATATCTTGAAAGTGCATTTTCCCCTGCAACTTCAATATTCTCTCTCCACCCTCCACTTAAAACCTGCATTTCATGTACAATTAGTAAACTTATAGTTTTGTAAATGCATGATATATGGTAAGCCACCTTTATGCAAATTTCTGGAAACTATAAAATTTATAATCTTTGAAAGCATAATGTAGTGGTACTCTGCATACTAGTGAGAATCAGGCAATTAGTCCAGGATTTAAGGGGGAATATGGTAGATTTTTCACCTGCTGAACAAGTTCCTGAGGTCCGCATTTGGCGGCAGCATCTTGTTCTGAGTTCCTCATCTCAAGACAGGTGAAATTTAAAATGCCATAATGCCGTGAGAGAATCCTTGCGATAGGCCGGTACCCATCTCTATCATTCAAGTTGTAATATCCTGCAGTAATCTCTGCAGCATGATTATCAGCTAAGTACCACCAATGGATTCCGGACACCTGTTTCAACAATAAGAAATAATAATTAGATTGATTTGAACTAATGCTAGTAACTCAATATAGTTGTGGGGACGTGATATATACTTTAGCTGCTAACTTGACTTTACATCCCAAGAAAGCTTTGTTGGCTTCGTCAAGGATCTCATCACCATGGAACATTAACTTGTTGGAGTACCAAGTCAAGAAAAAATTTCCTTGTTCGCTAAGGTATGTTCCATTTGTCTTAAAGAACTCAGTAGATTCCGGTTTGTCATTGTATGTTCCTGCATTATCAGGTAATTCCCATTCAGGGTGCCCTGAAGCTGTTGCTGCCTCCTTGAATTCCGCTTTGAGATATTTGTCGTAGCACTGAAATCGATATTCAGCAAATTATCTTGAAGAAAAGAACCTAAAACTGTAATTTTTTTACTTTTGTAACACAAATAAACCTTTTTATCAGAAGTCTACTGATATATATAAGCATTAATCTCTCAATAGCAGGAGAGAAATAGGAGTCCTTGCGGCAGCAAAAACTTAAAACCCACTCTCTCAACTTTTGCTGAAAGGATGGGTCACCATCAGGCTATATGCCATGAGCGGCGAAAAGAACCTAAAACTTGCAATAAGTGTTTATGGTTCATACAATTAATAAAATTGATAAAGCCAAGCTCACCTGGAATTCACCTATCCCTGGAAAAACCCACCCTTGACTTTCCGGATAAGAGGGGTACCTTAGCTCCCCTGCAGGACCAAGTCCTACTTCAATGTCTATTATCACTCCTGCTTCTAGAAAATCAAACATATTCTTCCTGAAGCTTTTCATGTAGTCACTATAAATCTACAAAAATCAAAAACAATTTCAGAAAACACATTATTGGCCATAGTTTAAACATTTCAAACAGATCCACCAAATCTACATGCAACTTTACCTCAATGGCAGTTCTTCCATCAAAGAGAGGCTTGTGATCAACGCCAATTGTGAGGTACTCCTTGTTCCTGTTACCCGAACGATTTGTGTAAAAGATATCGGGGTTTGTTTCTCCGATTTCAAGCACCCATTTGGGAATTGGGATGGTAACGACATCTCCAACATTTCCACCACATTGGTGGAATGACATTATAGCTTGTAACTTCAGTTCATATTGTTGAATGAGTTCAAACAAGCTCCTGTAAGCACTCCAATCATACTGCCTAGGGCCCTTGGATTCTATAATCCCCCACCATACATCCACCATAATCCCATCAACACCTGCAGCTTTTAGCTCCTTGAGCTGTGACTCCAGCTTGTCTTTGTCTTCTAAAACATTATCATTTGTAATAACTCCCAACTAGTGTTGACAAGAAAAACAGAAAAGCAGATTACCATGCTAATAATAGTAATCAAAATGTTACTAATAGAGAAGAGTTCTTTCTGATGACTTACAGGGAGCATGACATAAATAGGCACATAGTTTGGCAACATCTTTTCATCATAAGTGAGAGCTGCTGGTGAAGCCTGCATCTTGAGTGAGATTAGGAAGATTTCAGAATTTCTGGCAGAGTGATGAAGGATGTGATTTTGCTTCACCACGTCACTCTATAGGACTCTTTTATATATAGAAAAAAGTATTACAGTACTTGATGGTAATCTTCATCTTTCCAGATAAAGATAAAGATGGTGCACGGTTTAATGTGATCCCTGGGATACATGTCCTGTTGCCGCATACGTATCATGTGGACCAGTCATAATTGCATAGATGCCCTTATTCACCTTATTTAAAAGTGGGGAATTGATGATAGAGGTATGGTCAATACGGTCATTTGAAACTTCTCGAGCTCCTGTTACCCATTGTGGACTTTTTATGACAATAATTGCCATTCAGATAGTGACAGGATCATATAAAAACACGCGATTCTTAAATTAATATAATGTTACGTTCTTGCTTAGCAGCTGTCCTGAGACACATACTGTGATAGTGAAAGCATAAAAAGAGATGTAGGAGATTGTGAAAGTCAATAATTGCTTACCTCCGGTTCTGAAGTGGACACATCAGATGCTACAGCTCGAGTTGAATCTAAAAGCATGTTCAGAAACCAAGCCTTTTACTTTCTTTACTGTTGATATTAAACTTGTAACTCCATACGCTGGTGGCATTTCAGGCCGAAATGGGCGTCCACGAAGCATTGAGCATACAGTGCTTCTCATGATGGTCAAACAGCTAGCAATTAGTTATGAAGGAGATGGAAGAAAAGAGGGTACAATTTAAGTGTAATGGGTTGCTAAATTTGCTTTTGGCTTGCAAGAAAAATCTAGTTTGTTGTTTCTTTGGTTGATTGGTGACACTGTCTCTAGTGGGTTCCGTTGTCTGTAAAAATGGTGCATGTTTTTGAGTGCTTTAATGGAGTCCTCTAGTTTAGAGAGATCGAAGAACAGATAAAATATTTGATTGAACAGACGTGTGGCCCGTCCTGCTATTGAATTATGATCGTCAATTTTTTTCTGGCTAATATCTTCATTTTAGAAGTCATCAATTTTTTTCTATTTTGGACCTCTTGTCAGCGTTAGCCATCCAAAAGAAAGGACATAAAACTTGATATGCTAAGATATGGAAGGAATAAGGATGACTAATATGAGAACCCTCGCTCATGCCGTTGGCTGATTGCATTGTCTGCTTCCCTCGAGTGGTACGCTGTTTGTGTTGAAGTTTTGAACGAAGAAGCTCATTATTTTCTCAAGTTGGGCAAATTTGGAATTAAATGTATTGTATTGAAAAATTATAAAAATTGTGGTATTGTTGAATTGTTGAATTGTAGGAGGGGTCTAATGATAGCACCACACATGATTTGCTCATAAGTTTTAGCATTTGGAGGCCCGTGAGAAGCGCCTGAGCTTCTAACATCTCTGATTATTAAAACTCTGATTATTAGGTGGCCTTTTTATTTTGGTTTAAATAATTTTATTTTATTAAAAATTAATTATATCATATCTTAGGATCAAGGACAGTTAAGGTCAATTTTCCCTAGCATTAGAACTATGTTTACCTATAAAAAAAAAGAATGGGACTATTGGCACCCCTTTATTTATCTCTTACCCCATTTGTATAATTACAATTATACCCTAAATTAAAATTACAAGAATAGACAAATTATAGAAGAGTCTAATTGAATGCATAAATGATTTCATAGCTCTTTAAATTAACTCGCAATTTTTTCACACCGAAAGAAAGTAGGTGAAAAAGATAAAGAATCTTATAAAAATTTCAAAGAAAAAAAAAATCTTTACAACACCTGGTGCAATTTTTAGTCCCAAGAACTTTAGGCGATGAAAAATCAATATTGTAAATGATTTATCATAAATCTTGTGAATCTCGTTACCAAAGAATCTTTAGCACTCTCCCTTCTTGTTTACATATTCAAACCCAACATCATATCAATCACAGTACTCATATGACAATTGAGAGAACAAGTCTAAATGTTGAAATAAATTCACCTTCTTGATTATGCTCAATTTGAAGATTGAGAGAAAATTATATGGGACATTGAATTATACGTAAATTACAGTAAGAAAAAAAATTAATTTTTTATTAGAAGTTGTCAATTGATTCACATAAATACAAAAAAAATTCTAAGAAATGTTGTTTGAGGGGTGTAAACAGTGAAAGAGGGATACAAATTACCAAGAGTTTTATTTATAATTTCACATATGAGTTGTTCACAACTGCACATATGATTTGACTGAACACAAAAAAAATAATAATAAAGAAGAGAAGTTGAGAAAGAGTCGACGAGACTCATGAGTGGTGTTTGCGATCTAGGGCTAGTTTTAGAAATTACGTGAGTGATAATAGCAATAGCACAGTGTTTTCAAAATTTTAATGGTGTTTATTTGGTAGAGGGGTTTTAAGAGAACATTAGAGGTGTGCCAATAGCACCACTAAAAAAAAAAGTTTTAGAAGGATATCCAAGGGTTGTGGAAAGTATTGCTCTCCGTAGAAATAACATAGACCAAAGTTTGTGAGGGCCCAAGATGTGTTAACAGACTTTGTCTCAAATGCTTCTATTTCGAAGGCATAGTTGATGCTTTTTTGACATTTGTATTTTCATGATTAAGAGTCTATTGGGACCGGTTTAGGTATTGTTTTTTCCTTCTTTTTTTTTTTTTTTTTTTGAAGTAACACATCCAAAATTTTTATTCACCTATTAGAACAAATATATGCCACAACGCAAGAGTTCCAAACGGTTCCTAATAGTCTCTATAACTACAAGAACAAAGGTGACAATTCCTGTTATCTTCTTGTATTAGTTGTGTAAAATTTTGTTTACATCCACATATGGCTTATTCATTAAACACGCTCTAAAAAAATAAATCAAACCATAGGCACTACTCATTTATTAAACATACTAAGGGTTAGTTTGGGATTGCAGTGGCTGATTAAATAAGTTGCTTTTACTGTACAGATGAAATAAACCGCTGATTAAAAAAGCAGCTTAGTATTTGATGAACTGTATTGTTACAGTTGCTGTGAGTTTGAAAAGCAGAGTACACGTATTTGGTAAATTTTATTATAAAAGTGTTGTTTTATTATATAATGACCAAAATAAATATAAATTTAGATTACCTTTTATTTTTAGAGTATGTTTAATAAATTGTTTAGACATGCTTTTTTTTTTAAGTAGTAAAATTACATAATGTGAAAAAAGAACTCAATTAAATAAAATCTAATGAGCTTCATAATCTATTAAATGAATTTGATAAAAATTCATTCTTATACATAATCCAAATTAAAAAAAATAGTAATATTTATTATATTCACATTAAATTAATAGTGGAGAGAACATACAATAGTTGTAGCAGTAATTTAATTGTGGGGGTAATATGATACTTAATGGTTATAGATTAGGGTTTATGGTAAAGTAAAATATAATTGTCTTTTATAAAGTATTAAGGTTATAATAAGAATTTTAAAAAGGTGCGGTGACTTATTTAATAAACTGCTTCTAAAAAGACACCTCGTACATGGTTTTAAAAAGTGCTGTTAAAATGGAAAAAATTATGAAATAAACTACTTTTACAAAATTTACGAAACATTAGCTCTGTCAAAAATTATAAAATAAGCAGTTTATTGAATTTCAACTTCAATCTCAAACGAGACCTAACATACATGTGGTTTATTTATTAAACACGCCAAAAACAAATAGGCACTATTGGTTTATTAAACATCTAATTGTGGTAAGTTATCAATAAATTTATTACATTTTTTTAATTATTATTTAGCTTAACGGAAACTCAATTCTTACTCTACTCATAAGTGGGATCCGAACCTTAAATCTCTTATTTTCACACTAGAGATTTTATATCTCAATTACATAGCACCCACACATGCAATACAATTATGCACGTTTGTGTTTAACCCACTCGAAATAATTTTAAATGTTTAATATGGATATAAATTCAATATTTATAATCACATCTAGCAAGTCAAACAACCACAACCACAACCAATACCAATAATTTAATAAATTTTAATTTAAAAAGATGACTCTTATCTCATAAAAAATCAAAACAGAAAAAAAAAATGACAATTGTATTGCAATTGTACTTTTAAAGTTTGAAACGAGTTCAAATGACAATAATATATCCCCGTTAAATAGGGGTTCATGGATTGAGATCTTGAACATGAATTATTAATTGGATGACAAAAATATAATACAATTATTTGCGATATTTTTATGATAATCCAAAAATAAAAGTTTCATACCATATTCATAATGTGTTAACAACGTCATCACTTTTAACAGAAATTATCTGGGTGAAGTTATTCATGATTTTTTAATTTTAAAAAACACAAATTCTTAAATCGACCTGAATGATTTTTAAAGAAGATTTCAATTAGACAAACACCTTTTTTTAAAAAAAGAAAACAATTAAAATTAAGAAAAGAAAGAGTTGACATCTTTTTTTTTTTCCTTCAATACAAATCTAAATATAACCCATTAAAGTAAAATCAAATCAAATCAAATCCAAAATCTATTTTTTTTAGAAACAAAAAATAAAACAGAAGAAAGATAAGAATTAAATAAAATCTATAATTATTTGTGCCATTTTCATAAATAAAAGGGGGTCCTGCATAGTTCTATTTACAATAACTTCAGTGAAACTAGAAGTTGACTCTAATTTGGTAATACAGTAGATTTAAAACAATTGTTATTAGCTATT
The DNA here is from genome assembly GCF_000493195.1 of Citrus x clementina. Taxonomy (NCBI): domain Eukaryota; kingdom Viridiplantae; phylum Streptophyta; class Magnoliopsida; order Sapindales; family Rutaceae; genus Citrus; species Citrus x clementina. The sequence continues at coordinate 21,325,468 of NW_006262688.1, forward strand.
TTATAAAAATAATTAGTTGTAAAGAGAATTAATTAAATACTTGATAAAATTTATTTTTATAAATGTTGCCAGTTTTAAAAACAAATATATGTACTTAGTAAATCTTACTATTAAATTATTGTAATAGTGTAAATAACTTAATTGGATATAATATTATAAAATTTATTTAAACATTTATAAACATATATATAAATCTTTTTTAAAAGATTTTATATTATTGATTTCTTTTTTAATTTGTTATATCAATAAATAATAATAATAATAATAATAATAATCTCTTTAAAATTAATGATTTTATTACTTAATTAATAAAGATAATACATATAAAGATACATATAAAATTATATTAAACATAAAATAATTCTCAAAAAAAAGATTTTAAAAAATGACTTCTTCTCTATTTTTCAAAATTCATTATAAAAAACAGTAATTTTACTAAAAATATTTTTTTAAAAAAATTATCAAACACTAAAATATAAAAATATATTTTTTTAAAATTTATCAACACTAAAATTAATTTTTAACTTTTTAAAATTAATCTTAAATCTTTCTAAAGTAATCAAAAGACTCATTATATTACGTATATTTGCGCCAATATAATTAGTTGTAAGTTAGAAAAAACCGAAAGCAAGACCTGAAAACGGCTCCATCACCAGGGGCGACACGGCAGATAGACATGCCCATCCGGCTCGACTCTCTATACATCTCCTTCTGCGTTTCCACTATTACCCCTGGCTCCGTTGAATATACACAGTGACAGACAAGACAACAGTCATACGTAACTTCTGTTCATTCTCCTTTGTTATGCGCAGAGCAAGTGACTCAACCCCATTTGAGCATCCAGGGTCAATTTTGCGAAAAGTTTTACCAACCCTCCGTCTCGAGTCCCAAACTGTAAAATATATATATTTATAAAGTGACGATACAATTATAAATTTTTATATAAATTTATTTTATATAAATTAATATGAAATTAATTTATTAATTAAATAAAAAATAAAAAATTATGTAAATTAAAAAATATTTAATTTAAATAATTATATTATATTATATTAATTTATATAAACATTTATGATTATTTAATTACTCATATTATTTATACGTGTAGTAGAAGCGAAGTAAGAAACAGCCGCAGCAAAAAAACGTACAGCTCAGCAAAACTGGGTGGGCCTCACGTGCAAAGACTCAATAAAGAAACGGTACCAACCAAAAAAGCAAGCTGCAAATGCAGAGTCAGAAGTCAGTAGTCCCTCACCCACACTCGCTGATTCTTCTTCTCACTGCTCAATACAAACCATGAAAGAAAAAGACGAAAAAGAACCAAAATTGAGTAGAGCAGTGTTACTGTTACCGTACTCATCTATCTATCTCATCCTCACTCGCACCTCACCTAAACAAAAATACAAAAGTAAAAACAAAACCCACATTTCAGAATTCAGATTCGGTTCAGAGAACCCCAGTCCCATTCCCAGAGAGTTAATAATAAAACATGTGTTATGTGGGGAAAGCAACAAAGATCTTCATTTTCATAGTCACCGTGCTGGTGGTTCTGGGTCTCGTATTGGGGTTTGGTCTCTTGCGCCGTAGCATCCAAAAATCTCATGAATGCTCCGGTGACTCTTGCCATTCACCTTCACCACCTATGCTCTACCCAAACCCCATTCCCAATCCCAATTCCCCCAGTTCAAACACTAGCCCTACCCCACCTAGCCCTGGCATTGGCTCGACGACTCCGCCTGGCCCACAATCTCCAAATCCCAGCTCAAACCCACCTGCCCCACTTACCTCGATTGCCCCTCCTCCGCCACCAATGCTGACGTCACCACCGCCTCCGTCGCAGCAGCAGGTTATCACCACTGCGGCGCCGCCGCCGGGCAGTCCATCAAATCTCGTGTTGGTGAGTCCTGGCCCGGCGAACGGTTAGTTTGGTTGGTTTAGGCTCATTCGATTAATCATTTGTCGTTAGATTATTTTATTTTAATGGCATCGTGTTAATTTGGATCAATTTTCGGGTGAGATTGTACAGATCAATAGATGAGTAGTTTTTACTTTTCTATTATCGAGATTTAGATTTTTACCCACCTGTGACTTGTGACTTGTGACTTATCCTTCAATTCAAGAGTAGTGAAATTTACAAGTATTTTCTATGCATATGCTACAATCAAGCTGATCCCCAGTGGTCTCAAGATTTCTTTATGTCACAAATTGGGAAAAGGAAGAAACTAAAGATTAACTAAGAGAGTTAAAGAATGTGCTTGGTAGAATGGTAAATGGAGTATTAAAGTGGGTAGATCAAAAGGTTTTGAAGGGCTAAATAAAGAATCCGATGATACAATTTGTCTTGTTTTTTTGTACAGCAGAAAAAAATAACTTCTGCGACAGGTAAGGTAATCGTTGTTTGTTTTTGTGATCTCCTGCTTAGTTTCTTCTGGTGGGTTCCAACCACCAAGGAATCTTCAAAGCTGTAACTGTGACTCTGTCAGTTGATTTACAATTTTTCTTTTTCTTTTTCTTTTTTTTTTGAATATGTACGTAATTTACAGATTAATACCATTCAAAAAAAAATTGTAGTTGGTAAAAATTAATCGACTGATAAGAGTGTGTGTACACACAGACACACACGTCTTTTTATTTATGCAATGGAAAAGTTCCTTGTTCATTTCCTCGTTATGATTTCACTGCATGTAATGATTTACCAAACCAAAGGCATCATCCGATTTTAGCCGGTGAGATGAGATGAAATAATTCTCTGCGGTGGGAGAGAATATGTTATGGTACGAGGGTCACACTCACAGCACATCAATCACCAACACTAGGCCCCTTCTTTCCATTGGGTTTCGCGCTTGCCGCTTGGATTGGAGCCCCACTGGGACTATGAGTATTGCTCCATAATTCTTATAGAACCCCTCTTTTGTCTTTCTATAACCCTCTTTCTAACTCTTACACCCACAAAACTAATTAACAAACAACAGTTTTTTTTTTTTCTTCAATAACTTTACATTTTACATTTTAATCAATGTGATTCTACTAACAGGGGCGGCATTAAAGCATTTGGAGTTTTAGGTAAGTTATTTTTATGAGGTCTCTTTTTATTTTATAACTTTAATACTCAAATAAATACAAAAGAGTTCAATATTCATTCAATCTTTAATTCTTGAATTCTAACAATAATCAAGAAGATTATAAAAAAATTTCAAAAATAAAATCTACAAAAATAGTCAAGAAGATATCAGTTTTATTTCCATTAGAGCCATTACAAAAATAAACAAGAATAATACTATTTTCTAATAGAATATTTAGAATAGTAGCACATAAAAAGTTGAAATTATGAATTGATGATCAAATAATGGATACGAACTTTATATTTCAAGATACCATTTTTTTTAAATAAACCAATAAATGAAATAATTTTCTTTGTAGAGAAAAGTTCAAGAAATTTATTCACCTTTTGATTTTTGAGATTATGAGGTTTTTAATAGAAATTAAAAGGAACAATAAAAGTCAAAGATTGTAATATTAAGTAATTAAGTTTTTATAGGAAAATGAAAATGTAAAGAATTTATTTTTTTTTGGTAGAAAGAAACAAAATTAATGGTTAGATAATAGTATTAATTATATCTCTTTAATATTAAGATTACCAAATATAGACTTTCTATAAAAAAAGAATTATTAATTGTAGGATAAATATTAATTAGAGAAATGTCTAATAGGCTTTTCTAAAATACGTAATTTAAAAAAATCTTTACTAATTACGAAATTATTAAGAAAATACTAAAAAAATAAGGTCTTCTCAAAATAAGAGATCTTAGATGACCGCCTTATTCGTCTATACTTAAAGCCACTTATGTCTACTAATATATTTTTATCTTATCAGTCTCTTCATCCATTTTAATTTTTTATACAACTTAAAAGAATAATTTTTTCTTAATCATTTCTTTGTATATGAAGTTTTTTTAAAAAGTTATAGATTAACTATTTAATTTTTTTTAACTAGTTAAATCAAATAAATATATATGTTGTTTTTTAAGTTAAATATGATTTAATCATTTTTAAATTTTATGATTTGGAGTTAGAGTGGAAGAATCAAAAAATTTAGAAAAGGTTAATTTTTTGATACCTCCATTGATGTTTGGCTTTGTTACACTAGGAGATAATTAATTCATATATTAACATATCACCCCCTTAATGTATATAAGCATTAGAGTGCAGTTTGATAGTTAAGGGTAGTAACGTAATTGCAAAAAATTACATTTTTTTAGCTAACGATGATGAGATGCTAGTGCGAATAGACTTAGGCTTTTGCATCGAATAACACGAACTAGATCTTGATCTTGAGTCGTACATGGAATCATATTTCGATGATGAAACTTCTCTTTTGCAGCTTGATTCATACGAACTCGAGCTTGAGTTCAACAACACAAAAGTAGGAGATAACGAAGAAGAATTATCGGTGGTCATGGATTTTCTTCGAACAACGTCTTTATTTTCAAAAAGTAACCTTCTTCTTTGTCCACCTCTCAATTATGCAAGCTCTTGATAACGTACTACTATCCATATTGCCTTGTCAAGCCATTATCATGTTGCTTCTTCCTCATTCTTTATGATAAATCAGCTCTCTGTCTCCCGCACCACCAATTTTATTACCATTTGATTCACCGATCGAACGGTAGATAACATCAAGAAGAGTTGAAGTGAAAGAAGGGTTGTCTTTTTTGCTTCTTCTTTGATGGTGATGATATTGAGCTCTCAATATCATATAGGGCTATATAATGTAATAGAGAATTAAGATATACACAAAGTAATAAAAAACAGTAGCTATCTTTTTTTTTAAAAAAAAATGAAATGATGAAATAACAAAATATGTATTGGGTCCATCTCATTTAAGGCCCAAAAGCCCAAAAGCCCAAAGTCCAAAGTCCAAAAAGGCTTGCTTGATGTGCAATTAACATTAAACTTTAGACTTGATGAAAATTGCCATGAAATTTGGCTTTAAAAGGTGAGCGACTGACTTAATTTGTGATATCGCAAAAAGACGAGTGAAGAAAAGATGAGAGAAAGAACAATGGCGTGAGATTAGATTTGGGGGCTAGGATTTCAATATTTTATTGGACGATTGGAAGGCGAAATTAACTCCATTTTCTCCCAAATTTTGAGGGCAAATTTCTGGCATCACCCTCTACAATCTTACTAGTTTTGATTTTGATTTTTATTTTATCCTCTCGTTGGCTGTTATTTCAGATACCCACTTGTTAGAGAGAAAATTATTAGGTTGTTACTGTGAGCAAAAAATATTGAGATTCTTGATATTGTTAGCCTCTAGTATTATCTAGAGAAGAATTTGTGTTGTAATCCCATTAATATAGTGAAAAATTATATCGGACTACAGTCCCATGGTTTTTCCCACTTTGAGTTTTTCACATAAAAATCTGTGTATTTTGTGGTTAGTTTTTTCTTTGGATTGCGTTGGTTTATTTTTCTGCCTATTTATTTGTGGTATACATCCTATTTTAATCACACAAAGAGGAAAGAGCTTCATTTTCGTTTAATTTACAATTGCCTGTGGTAGTCCTTTTCCTAATATAGTGGTATCAGAGCTTCAGGTTTTATATTTTTATTACTTGTGTGGTTGAGATGGAGAAGTCCTCGGCATGCATGTTCAAAATTGAAATCATGCAATTATGGTATTTAGAAGTCTAGGATGGAAGATTTGCTGTATATAAAAGACTTACATGAACCCATTAAAGGCGAAGAAGGTAGACCCGCCGATTTAAATGATAAGATTTATGGATTGATCAAAGTGTGTACCACCATGTAGCGAAGGAATCCAGGGTTGATGTTCTTTGAAGAAAATTAGAGATGATTTATGAGCAACCAACAGCACATAATAAAACCAATCTGATGAAAAGGTTTGTTAACTTGAAATACAAGGAGGGGTGCAGTATAATTGAAAACACTAGTGAGTTTCAGGACTTGATTGATCAGCTAACTGCTATAAAAATTATTCTAGATGATGAGTTACAAGCATTGTTGTTGCTCAATTCTTTGTCTGATAGTTGGAAAACATTAGTGGTGTCAGTGAATAATTCAGCGTCGAACGGGAAATTAACCTTGGATATGGTTACAGATAGGCTGCAGAATGAACAATCTAGAAAAAAGAGTGTTGAAGCAATTTCCCTCTAAGTCAGATGCACTCATTTCAGAAAAGTAAGAAAGACGAGGGAAAAGCCAAAGTAGAAATTCTTGTCAACAGAACAATGATAACTCCAGAGGAAGATCGAAGTCTTAGAGGAGAAACATGAAGTGCTTTCATTGTCAAAAAAATGGGTCATATTAAAAGGGAGTGCAGATTGTGGAAAAGAGAACATGCGAAAAAAAAGAGTGATGCTTAGAAAAATGACAAAGAGAACACTGCAGCCATAGTTGATGGTGATTTGGGTATTGTTTATGATGAGAGCTTAGTAAATCTCACTTGTCATACCAATGATTGGGTGATTGATTCGGATACTTCGTTTTATGTTATTGCACATCGTGATTACTTTACATCCTGTGTTAATGGTGAGTATGACCATGTTCAGATGGGAAATGAGGGGGCATCCAAGATTGTAGGCATATGAAATGTTTACTCGGAAACCAGCATTGGCTGTAAGTTATTGCTTAAAAATGTCAGACATGTATCAAATATTCGCCTTAATTTGATCTCTACAGGTAAGCTTAATGATGATGGTTATATTAACCGATTTGGTGAAGGAAAATGAAAGTTCACCAAAGGCTCTCTAGTGTTAGCTAAGAAGAGGAAAGTAAACACTCTTAATGTGATAGAAGCCAAGATCAAGAAAGAAGATATGAATGTGGCTGTAAAAGATTTTGACATTAAGACATGGCACAAACGGCTTGGTCACATTGGTGAGAAAGGATTAGAAACTCTTGCTAGAAAATGATTTTTACTTAGTTTCGCAAGTATGTCCCTCAAGACTTGTATTCATTGCTTAGCAGGAAAAAACACATAGAGTAGCTTTTAAAAGCTTTTCTCTATTTAAAAAGTCACAAATTCTTAATTTGATTCACATTGATGTTTGCATGATGCAAAGTAGATCAATAGAAGGTGCACTTTATTTTGTGACTTTTGTTGATGACTGTTCTAAAAAAGTGTGGGCTTTTGCTTTGAAATCTAAAGATTAGGTGCTTGATATGTTTAAATTCTTCCATGCTTATGCTGAGAAAGAGATAGAAAAAAAATTAATAGTGGTGAGTACAAATGGTCATTTGAGCAATATTGTAGATTCCATGGAATAAGACTTGAGAAGACTGTACCAAAAACCCTCAGTAGAATGGTGTTGGAGAAAGGATGAATAGAATAATTGAAGAGAGGGTCAGGTGTATGCTTTCTGATGCCAAGCTTCCTAAATCTTTCTGAGCAGAGGCTATTGATTGACACTAAAAAATGTACATTTAATAAGGATAAAATTATTAGTTTTTCACTTATTGTGTCGATTAATGCGCTCATTATTTCTAAATTATTTTAATACTCCCCAAATATATTTTAAGTTAAATTAATTCGTAATATGTTAATTTTTATCTTATAAATATTTTTTCAGGAATAAAGATGGAATTGGAGTTAGGCTTGGCAAAATCCGGGTCCGGTCCGGGTTTTGGTGTTGCCCGGAACCGGACCGGATGAGAGAAATGCAAGCCCGGACCCGGGTTAAAATCCGGTTTTTTCGGGTGCGGTCCGGGCTTGAGCCCGGCACCTTCCGGGTCCGGGTTTTGATCCGGGCTTTTTAAACCCGCATGTGATAACTTCAATTTTTTTTTCAATTTTTTTCTTCAATTTTTTTTTTCATTTCTCTAACAATGCAAATTTTAAAAAAGAAAATAATCAAATAAACTCATTCAATCTCAAACTTTAAAAAAGAAAATAGTCAAATACAAATATATAACACATTAACAATGCAAAATTTGCACAAATGATAAATAAAAATTATTTCAATCTACTTTCTAATACCTAAATTCATCTAATTTCTAACTTAAACTCATTCAATCTATATTTAAAATAAATAAATTAAATTCAACAACACAATAATCACACAATAAATTTAAATAACATCCAACATATCATAAATTCATAATTATATATTTATATATAATATATTTATTTTTTAAATTTATTAAAAAATCGGGTCCGGTCCGGGTTCCGGGTTTTTTGTGTTGAACCCTGACCCGGGCCCGGAAATGTCCGGGTTTGAGAATTTCAAACCCGGATCCGGTCCGGGCGGGCTTTTTTGACACCCCTAATTGGAATTGAAAGCGGGAACAAAGAAGGACATTTGGAGCAATTTAGAATTAATCAATCGATGAGATGTTATTAAAAATAAATAAAAAATAAAAAAAGATTGGCAAGTTTTAGCATTTGGAGGCCCGTGAGAAGCGCTTGAGCTTCTAACATCTCTGATTATTAAAACTCTGATTATTAGGTGGCCTTTTTATTTTGGTTTAAATAATTTTATTTTATTAAAAATTAATTATATCATATCTTAGGATCTAAGGACAGTTAAGGTCAATTTTCCCTAGCATTAGAACTATGTTTACCTAAAAAAAAAAAAGAGTGGGACTATTGGCACCCCTTTATTTATCTCTTACCCCATTTGTATAATTACAATTATATCCTAAATTAAAATTACGAGAATAGACAAATTATAGAAGAGTCTAATTGAATGCATAAATGATTTCAAAGCTTTTTAAATTAACTCGCAATTTTTTCACACAGAAAGAAAGTAGGTGAAAAAGATAAAGAATCTTATAAAAATTTCAAAGAAAAAAAAATCTTTACAACACCTGGTGCAATTTTTAGTCCCAATAACTTTAGGCATACAAAAGAGTCGATTATGTGGTTTCCACCATTTACAACGATGAAAAATCAATATTGTCGATGATTTATCATAAATCTTGTGAATCACATTACCAAAGAATCCTTAGCACTCTCCCTTCTTGTTTACATATTCAAACCCAACATCATATCAATCACAGTACTCATATGACAATTGAGAGAACAAGTCTAAATGTTGAAATAAATTCACCTTCTTAATTATGCTCAATGTGAAGATTGAGAGAAAATTATATGGGACATTGAATTATACGTAAATTACAGTAAGAAAAAAAACATTAATTTTTTATTAGAAGTTGTCAATTGATTCACATAAATATAAAAAAATTCTAAGAAATGTTGTTTGACATATGAGCTCTATTAAATGGCAAATTACTTAAGAGAGTTTGAATCAGGAAAGATGTTTCTTATAAACGTTTAGGAGTGTTTAGCTGCAGAGCATATGTTCACATTCCTAAAGATAAAAGATTAAAGCTTGATAGTAAAGCCAAAGAAACATTTTCTTAGGCTATGGGCATGAAGAATTTGGGTAAAGATTATGAGATTCAGTAGTAAGCAAATTGATCAGAAATAGAGATGTTATGTTGTTTTAAGATCAGATAGTTGGTAATGTAAAGAATAGTGATGAGTCTCAGTCATCCCCAGAGATTCCTATTATTCCAACTTCAGTTTCTCCACCTATAGTTCATGATGATCATGGGGGAGCTGGAGAGGATAATAATGATACTCTAAGAGAATCAGTTAACCAGGCACCTCCAGAACCACCAGCACCACCAGTTGAGCCAAAATTGAGAAGATCCACCAGAGACCGATGACCTTCCATTAGATATCCTCCGAATATGTGATGCTTACATATGGAGGGGAGCCAGAATGTTTTGAAGAAGTCATGTCTTACCAGTATAAAAATGAATGAGAAAGCCATGCAAGAGGAGATAAAATCTTTTAATGAGAACCATACTTATGACTTAAAGAAGTTGCCTAAGAGAAAGAGGGGACTAAAAAACAAATGAGTTTATAGGTTGAAGACTGAAATAACTCAACAACGGTATAAGACTAAATTATTTGTGAAGGGTTTTGGTCAAAAGAAATGTGTTGATTTTGAAGAAATATTTTCTCCTATGGTGAAGATGTCTTCTATTCGATTGTTCTGAGATTAGCAACTAGCTTGAACTTGGAGATTGAATAGCTTGATGTAAAGACAATTTGCTTACACGGTGACTTAGAGGAGAAAATATTCATGGAGCAACTTAAAGGGTTCAATGTCAAAGACAAAGAATAACTTGTGTGCAAGTTGAAGAAATGTTTGTATAGGTTGAAACATGCACCAAGGCAGTGGTACAAGAAGTTTGATTTTTTCATGGAGAATCATGGTTTCAGCAAGACTATGTGCGACCATTATGTTTTTGTGAAGAAGTTTGGTGATAATGATTTCATCATTCTTTTGCTTTATGTGGATGACATGTTGATTGTTGGCCAAGATGCTAATAAGATTACAATCTGAAAAGAGAGATCTTAGCAAGTCTTTTGCAATGAAGAACTTGGGACCAGTGAAACAGATCTTAGCATGAAGATTTCTCGTGATAGAAAATTTGGGAAATCATAATTATCTCAAAAAGCATATGTTGAAAGGATTCTTGAAAGATTTAACATGAGCAAGGCAAAATCTGTTTGTTCTCCACTTGCGGGCCATTTCAAGCTTAGTTCCGAGCATTATTCTACAAGTGAGAAGAGAAACAAGAGATGAGATGAGTTCCTTATGCTTCAGCAGTTGGTAGTTTGATGTACGCCATGGTTTGTACAAGACTAGATATTACTCATGCAGTTGGTGTAGTCAGTCGGTTTCTCTCTAATCTAGGTAAAGAGTACTGGACAACGGTAAAATAGACTCTCAGATATCTTAGAGGCACTTCTAAGACATGTTTATGTTTTGGTGGTGACAAACATGTGTTACAAGTGTACACAAATGCAGATATGATAGGAGATGTTGATTTCAGAAAATCTCTATCAAGATATTTGGTCACCTTTGTAGGAGGAGCAGTCTTATGGCAGTCCAGACTTTAGCAGTGTGTTTCCTTATCTACCACAGAAGTAGAGTATATTGTAATTATTCAAAGTTGCAAAGAAACTTTGTGGATGAAAAATTTCCTACAAGAGTTGGGTGTAAAAGTAAGATAACTTTATTGTGTACTGCGACAGTTAGAGTAGGGATGGCAATGGATTGGATCTGATCCAAGATCCACGTGATCCAAATCCAATTGGATCGGATTTGGGTCGGTTTAAAATAAATTTGGATCAGATTTGGATATCGGTGTGTGGATCTAAGATGGATCTAGAGCAGGTTTGGATCTATCTTAATATCTAAATCCATATCCATATCCACCAATCTTTTAATTTTATTTTATTTTAAAAGTTTCTTAACAATTGTGGAATTATAATGATAATAAATTTTATTCATAGCACATTAGTGATATTTACCATGCATTTAAACTCTTCAAACTTAAAGGTTAGTTTTGTAAATTTAAAGGTCAGCCAGCCCCAAAGCATGTACATATAATATTCAAATTGCAAGTCAAGTAATACAACATGGTAATTTATTTTATTGTATTGACTAAATAATTTTTAAGGAATATAGTTATTCATATATTTAGTCAAATATGGTTATAATAAAAATAATAAAGCACTAAATATAAATCATATTTAATTTATATGTCATAATCTAATGTTGTAGGACTGAGGGTGGGTGTGTCGTGGATATTAAAATGATGAAGGAGACAATATAATATTAGATTGATCTTACTCGTGCAATTACTTTTGAAGGATATTTTATTATCTTTCTTATTTGTTGTTTTGTGTAAAAGTAAAAGTTACAATATTTATTATATTTTTTTTAAAATTATATAATTTATTTGTTATCAATACATTTTAGCCTTCAATTTTCATTCTAAATAATTATTACTTTTTTATTGCTAAGTTTTAGAATTCATGACGGATTTAGAACAGATTTAGATTTTAATTTGTTTTTTCGGATTTGGAGCAGATATAGATATTTATTTTTTTTTTGGATTTGGATATGGAGCGAAAAATATGGATTCATGATGGATTTGGAGCAGATACGGATCTTAATTGTTATTATGGATATGGATCTGGAGCAGAGTAGATCCAACTCATATCTGCCCCATTGCCATCCCTAAGTTAGAGTGCTATTCACTTAGCAAAGAATTCGACATATCATTCGAGATCCAAGCATATTGATGTGAGATATCATTGGATACGAGACGTGCTTGAGAAGAAATAGTTGAAGATTGAAAAGATTCACACAAAGAAGAATAGGTCAAATATGATGACAAAGCCAGTACCTAAGGACAAGCTGAAAAGATGTATGCAAAAAGAGGGCTTAGCAGTGCCCCTCAAATGATCTAGAGGGGGAGATTTGTTGGGTCCATCTCATTTAGGGGCCCAAAAGCCCAAAGTCTAAAAAGGCTTGCTTGATGTGTAATTAACATTAAGCTTTGGACTTGGATAAAAATTGCCAAGAAATTTGGCTTTAGAAGGCAATCCGCTGACCTAATTTGTGATATCGCAAAATGACGAGTGAAGAAAAGACGAGAGAGAACAGTCACGTGAAATTAGATTTGGAGGCTAGGATTTCAATTTTTTATTGGACGATTGGAAGACGAAATTAACTTCGTTTTCTCTCAAATTTTGAGGGTAAGTTCCTGGCATCACTCTCTACAATCCTACCAGTCTTGATCTTTATTTTATTCTCTTGTTAGCTGTTATTTGAGATACTCACTTATTAGAGAGATGGTTATTAGACTGTAATTGTGAGTCAAGAATATTAAGATTCTTGATGTTGTTAACCTCTAATATTATCTATATAAGATTTTGTTTTGTAATCTCATTAATATAGTGAAAGATTATATCAGACTACGGTCCGTGGTTTTTCTCAATTTGGATTTTTCACGTAAAAATTTGTATATTTTGTGGTTGGTTTTTGCTTTGATTTGTGTTGGTTTATTTTTCTGCCTATTTATTTGTGGTATAAATCCTATT
>NW_006262688.1:21338501-21347854 GCF_000493195.1 Citrus x clementina
AGAGAGAGAGAGAGAGTTTCTATGTGAGTATCTTACACAAAAATCTTATAAGGCCATAGAAACTTGCTAGCTGGAAGCAAGAGTGCCGAATTGGCAATGATGATGTGGATAATTAATTATTAATTAACTGAGTGATTAATTAGGTAATTAGTTAATTAATTAAAGTTCTACAGTTAGTTGATGAATTAACGTGAGACATGCTTGCTAAGCTGCTTTTACTTGAAAAGTTAAAGGGGTAGTAAATTATTAATGTGCATGATTTTGCTTATGTTGTTGTGTATAGGAGACGTTGGTACTATAATGAGAAAAAATTTATCAGTCACTGTGCATTTTGGATGCACAATGATTTTTTTAATCAATCATCAGTTTTTTATAATTTAAAAAATGTAAATTTCTACAACTACGTAATTGCCCTCAACTACCAAACGACACTCTAATAATGCTTATATATGTCTGGGGTGATATGTTAATATATGGATAGATTTTCTCAAAGTGTAGTAAGGCCAAACCTCAGGGAGGTATTTAAAAATTACCTATTTAGAAAATGATAATTTTGTAATTAAAGTAGCTCTTGAATCTTGATGGAGAAAGGGAATTTAAAAAAGAAATTATTGGGGTGCCAATAGTCTCATTCTTGAATGCCTTGTCTACAATTATGAGAAGAATTACTTAAAAAGACAATTATGAATATAATTAAATTAAAATGTCCAAAATAATTTTGAGGCAATAAATTACCTAATTTTACTATCAAAGAATATGTTTAAAATTTAATTAACTCTATTATAATATTCGCCCTTTTTTCATAATTTTAACAAAAGTAAGTGTTATAAATATAACAAATGGGATTTGATGAGAGTTTTAAATGGGTGTTAGGAAGTCAACTCATGAACCCTAAGCCGGGCTCATGCTGTCTTATTCAAGGCGTCTAGACTGGGCCAGGCCCAAATTTGATCCACAGAACAATCACTTTAATACAATCTGATGTTTTATTAATGCTGAAGAGCCTATATTGATACCTAAGTGCTTAAATAACAATTGGTCCCAACAAAATCGTTATTAGGTGATCTGTTTAAAATTATATTTTGAAGAAAAAAAATGCAGGAATCGAGTGCTATAGCTTATCTAATGATCATATGTGTTTATTTAATTCTATAAATTCTTTTTAAATCTTTTATTGTTATTTGGTTATTTTTTTAATTGAGATTTTAAAAATTAAATAAGTTATTTTGCTTTTAGTGGCAAAACTCAAACTTTGGACATTTGAGGGTACATGTTGAAATTTTTTTAAATATTAAAATGTCTAAAATATTCTTTACTCATTTGATAATTTTATTTTATTTTTTTATAACATAACTTCAAAAATTTTATCTATTAATGTAGTTTCACAATTTTTAATAAAAATTTTTATTGATAACTAAACACCTAAGACTTTTTTTTTTTTTTAGTGAAAGCTCTACTTGTAAAAATTTTACTAACAAGAACTCTATTTAAATAAATTTTTATTTAAAAAATTATACTAAACAGAGTCAAGTCTCAACTTAAATTTTAATTGATATGGCATTCATATAATTGATAATAAAATATTAATTTTATCGGTTATGAAATTCACAAGTAAATAATAAGGAAATAAATGTCGGGTCCCAATCATTATTAAAAAAAAAAAAAAAGGGTACAAATATTAGGAATGTCTAAGTCTAACTGAAAAACAGACGTTTTCGTGCTCATCCACTAAATAATGCACTGCAATTCGTAATTCAAAATGATTGACCATTTCCTAATAAAAATAAATCGTCACTGGAATTCATATGTGCATAATTACTTTTCATTATTTCAATTAGTATATTTAACTACCCACTAAAGAGTAGTATATTAGTATAGTTTATTGATTGTATTGGGGGATTCGTGTGGGAATGAGAAGGGGTGGTGGAATCTTGACGTCACCAAGGTGCTTATTTCATTTGGTGCAAAATTTTCTTCGTATTGCATAATCGCTTGTGTGTTTGGACAAACGTCGCTTTCCCCTGTCAAACTTGAGCTAGAAAACGCTTCCTCTCGTTTTCAATCCGTTGATAACCCCCGGTAACTTGATCAGCATAATCCAGTCGCCAAACAGAGGCATCAATACGAAGAAACGAAGCGATGACAGTTGAGTTTTGATGACAGCAACAGAAACAGAAAGCGTTTACTCTTACGCAACACGCTCACTCGCACAATGGCTGCCATCACTATCTGACCCTTTTTACTTTTAAATAAAAATTATTAATTAATTAAAATTAATTAATTATCCATCGAACAAAACAAAGAAAACAAAACGAGGCTCTGCTGAGTTGAGTCGAACTGTGATTTTGCAGAGAAGCAGAAGGAAATGGAGATTGCGTCATCTGACAACTCTGACTGGCTCATCGATTATAGCATAGTCGACGACATTCCTATCGCCGGAAACTTCGACTGGCCTTCCCAGGCCGCCCCCGCCGTTAACGCGTCCTCTGCTGCAAGGTAAGCTTAAGCCTTTTTTGGTGAAACTTCGTTTTTCTGTTTGGTTATTGAGAAAGTAATAACAGAACATAAAAATACATATTGATTCTTGAATTTCTGGTTTTTTTTTTTTGTTTGTCCAATAATTCGTTGAGAGATATTTTCTCATTGTATATGCTTATTAGTTTTGTTGGACAATTGACGAATATTAGAGATGAAGAATTAACTTTTCATACAATTAGCAAAAGTGAAAATGAGCACTTTTGATTTGATAGAGGGATAGCAATTCGATCATTATAGCATCCAGGAGGAGGAACAAAAAATAAACCATGTAATTTTTTGTTTTCTAGAATAATTGTGTGTGTGTGTGTTTTTTTTTTTTTTCTCATTCTTTATTTGTACGTGCTGTTGATTTCCAGTGTGACGATTGACTGCTCATTTGGTGATTCAGATGGCCCAAAGGAAGTTGAAGCTGGCTCCCGAAAAAGGTAAAAATCTCTTCCTCTCTCTCCCTTTGTGCAGTTTGATATTTCAGACTAGGCTGACTTTATTTACAGTGCAGTAAGTAGTTCATGCTTCAAATTCGGGTTCTGTAAAATCAATAGTATGGAATTATGGAGGTTAACAATTTGTGTACTGTGACAGATGATCGGTGGAAATGAGAAAATAATTTAGCTAGGGAAGTATGAGATTTGTATAAGTTTTAGCCTTGATGTCTTGGAGATGCCATTGACATTAATGGAGGCTGCTTATGCCAGTTGGGCTACTAACAAGGAACAAGTCAAATTTCTGTATTTTTCATATGGAATTACATATAACTGTTTCAGAGTAAGCTAACCTTTAAGCACAATTGTTTAAATGGATATAGAACTACTTACTTACAGTGCTACTTACTTGTGAATCAGTGTGAGTACATATTTACGTATGTATGAGTGTTTGTGATTGTACTAACAATAGTTTTTTTTGAGTTTAACTGTAATTGCTTAGATCTCAAGGAATTTGATTATTCTTGATTTTTTTAATCAAATCTTTGTCCCTTAATTTATTTGTAAATAATTTTACAGGTTGAGGTCTGAATCATGCTGTGTATCTGGCTCCAAAGCATGCCGTGAGAAGTTGCGGAGGGATCGGTTGAATGAGAGGCATGATATCATTCTTTTCTTCCCTAATTAACTGTTTTCTGACTTCAAATTCTCACATTTATTTGGGCATGATCTGAAGGTTTCTCGAATTGGGTTCTATGCTGGAGCCTGGAAGACCACCCAAGACGGACAAGGCTACTATTTTGAGCGATGCTGTTCAAATGATGGAGCAGTTAAGAACTGAAGCCCAGAAACTGAAGCAATCGAATGAGAATTTGCAAGAAAAGATTAAAGAATTGAAGGTGCGTCCTGGCTTTAATCAGATGTTTTAAAATTTCTGCATCTATTTGGAGATTTTGCTTTATTATACCTGATCCGAAAAGTAGAGATGTTTATGTAGGGTTTGGATGACCATGTGCAACTTAGTTGCTGTTTATCCATGCAGGCTGAGAAGAATGAGCTCCGTGATGAGAAGCAGAGGCTAAAGGCTGATAAAGAGAAGTTGCAACAGCAAGTCAAAGTGATGAGTGCTCCATCAGGGTTTTTGCCTCATCCCTCTTCAATGTCGGCTGCATTTGCTGCCCAAAGCCAGGTTGCTGGTAACAAGCTGGTGCCTTTCATTGGTTACCCTGGTGTTGCAATGTGGCAATTCATGCCACCTGCTGCTGTTGATACATCACAGGATCACGTACTTCGTCCTCCGGTTGCTTAACTTGGACATCTAATTAATATGCCTATGCTGTAAGGTCGTTTATCTGTTTTTTGTCTACTATGTAATGTAATGCTTTGGAAGACCTGAAAAACTTAATGATGTGGATATATTCCATTTAGAAACTGGCAAGCTCTATGGATTTCTGCTTTCGTATGTAAAATATAGAAAGTGCTTAAAGGTATAACTTGCTGAGTCAAGGTTGTACATGTTCATGACAAAAGCTTTTGCTTTTCGTCCCTGATTGTGATCTATTTTTCAAAAACGACCAATTTGGGGTTTCTTGTACTCTGGAAATGTTCTGGTTTGTTGAAAACTTCATAGAGATCAAAACTTATCGTATTATTATTTTTGCCTGTATGGTTGCATTTAGATGATTGATATTGAAATTATGAAAGTACACGTTCTTCTATTTGCTGAATCTCATTCTGCTATGTAACCTTAAATTTAATGCCTTTGGCGGTCACTGAAGTTGTGTTTGGATGGTTGAGTTGGAGATCAAAGAGCGCCAATTGTTGCTTTTGTACACAAAAGGCCAGATCAACTATCTCATCGTAGCTTGAAAAAAATGTCGAATAAAATTAACCGAAGAAACTACTCACCCTTTTATCTGTCCATTTTATACCGTTAGTAGGCCTGATTTCTGTCGGATATTATTGCTCTTGAATGCATATAGTCGATCGTGATAAGAAGATAAAATACAATAGATGAATGTCTCAATTAATAAATTACCCTCCGCGAATTTTTATTCTTTCAATAGTAATATATTTATAACATTAATTCATAGTCGACGGTACTGGTTCATGGCATCTGTATCTTTAGCGTTGGCAGGCAACATTGAAAATTAGAACTTCATGCAACATAACATCGAATGCTATTGACAAGACAAGAATCTGTTCCTCAAATTTCACCATACATCAGAAAATTGGAAAGAAAACACAGGCAACTTTGCTCAAAGAAATAACTAAATAAATGCAACTTACGTTTTACTCGGTCCTTAGAAGGCAAGAAGCATCATGATTCCAAAGCTGAACCCCATTGCCATGATGGTTTTGAAGACAACTTTGGCAGCTGATGATGGCTGGGGTGGCTGCGAGAGACCACTTGGAGGAGGGGAAGTTGAAGGAGAGTCTGCTGTAGGAACATCAGGGGAAGGTGGGGGACTGCCCAAAGGTGAACTTGATGGAGACGCAGGGGACACTGTGGGAGCAGATTTTGGTGATTCTTCAGGTGAGGGAGAGGAAGTTTCTGGAGCTGGGGAAGCTGGTGGTGGGGTCTTAGAAGAGGCTTGTGGTGTGGGAGCTGCTAGGGAAGCTTGCGGTGGTTTTGAAGGTGATGCTGGTGCTGGGGAAGTTGATGCAAGAGCGTCGATTTCCACCTTCATTCCTACAGTACAATGTCCCGGTGCTCCACAGATGAAGTATCTCTTGCCTGGAGAAGAGAGTGGGATGACTGTGTTGCCATCAGTATAACTCTGAATTTTGTTGCTTGTCTGGCAGGAATCATAATCTGGCTTTGAAACTTCGGTCACATCATGGCTTGATGGATACTGGAAAACTACAGATAACAGCAAGTCAGTTTCAATACTCTTTATCTTAAATTCATATGTAACATGATCCATATGTATGCATATATAACTTACTCAAATTATCACCAACGAGAAATTTTTGAGAAGTTGCCCAAGTTCTCAGGTCTGTGGCCGTATCCCAACCACCATTTGGACCTCCAACTGTGTAATTTGCTGCCATAGATAGTTGAATGAGCATGGCTGTAGCGGCCACGCATATGAATGTTCTTAGCACTGCCATTTTCCTGGCTTCAAATTAGGCAAAATGTTTGGAGAATAAACAGAGTCAATGTGGAATGTACTTATGGCAAAGTGTAGATGAAGCGAATGTCTTGTGATATGAATTAGGATGCGGGTGTGGGTGTGTGTGTCTATATATATTTATGAGTCAGAAGAGACGAGGAGAAGTGCTTTTGATATGAAATGAAGGAATGATAGGTTATGGCTTCCCTGTGGGAGTTGGTTCAAGTCTTTGGAAGGCTTGGGCAAATGACAGGTTGTTCATTTTGGGAGTCAATAAAAATTTATTTTTCTTTAATATGTTGTAACAAATTATTGCCTGGAATAATATACAATTAATTTCTTCTATTATCTTGCCTTCCATGTGATCGAGTTTATGCATCCCCATCTTGACTCGGCTCCATGTACATCATTTGACCATGTTTTGGGAATTTGCATCATCCTCCTTCCACAGGTGTTTTTATATTATTTAGTTACGTACGTCATACGGGTATTTTCTGAAAGCAAGCATTTTTCTTTAATACATTCAAATTTTAATTTATTACCTTGTTCCATATTGGGCTGACTCAAAAATGTCAAAAGAACCTATATACCTTAGGGAGTGGTTTGTGTGGCAAGTGTGTGATTGTGATAGCTGATAGGGCTGACACTTTCATGGAAGTTTCACCTAATAAGAACCTAATCCAAGAATCCCAACCCACCAGCCACCATCATCACATTCACAGCAAAATAGGCAGAATAAACAAGTGCGGAACATTCTGAAGAAGCTGCTAGCAATGATAATAATTAAGGAATGCACGATCACAGCTAGCGCCATTTATGTGTTTTTATATAATTGGATGAAAGATTTATGATTATTATTATTGATGAAGATTCTTTGTTATTTTAAGTGCTTTTCGATTCGTTGTACCTGCGCTTGATTTCCAAGTCTAAAGTTGTTAAAGAGTGCAACTTAATATACAATTTCAGAACAAATTAAATAATGACGAATTGGTGTTGGTGGTTGGCGTTGACCAGCTAAGCTTGCTAAGGTGAGCGGTGTGGCCGTTTCCACGGCCCCATCACATTTTGGGTGTCCATTGTTTGTATTAGAAATTCAGAACGAACCTTTTTTTTTCTCTCTCTCTCTCTCTCTCTCTCTCGATTGGCATAACTTTTCAAATAAAATTTATTTAAGTAGAAATTTTAGTAGTAAAACTTTTACAAATACTTTAATAAGCAAATTTTTTAAATTATGTTATGAAAAAATAAATTAAGATTGTCAAATAAGTAGATGCTATTTTAAATATTTTAATATTTAAAAAAATTCAACTTCTATTCTTAAAAACCCAAAATTTAAGCTTTTACTAGTAGAGACAAAATAGTTTATTTAACCTCTAAAAGCTCTAAAAAAAAAAAGACAACCAAACAGCAACAAAAATTATGATACGAACTTATAAAATTAAATAAACATTTGTACCTATTAGATAAGTCATAACAAATAAACAATTAAAATTATATGATAATTCTATTAATATTCTCGATTAAAAATTTACAAACTTGTCCACATAATTGAGTTAATTGGCTTAATCTACGTACAACTATTTATATTAGAAAAAATTAACCCACTAATGTATGGATCTACATTTTAAATATTTAGAAAAAAATTATCTCCAATAAATACGAAGACTCAAACCATATAAAAAGAGAAGATTTACATTAATCTTATGGATGCTCAATTCGTGCTCCATCAGAATTGTACTCCTATTATTACCATCAGACACGATTTTAATTAGGGCCATGAGAGCCCGTATATTCCGATTCTAAGCCATGAGAGGGCTAGAATGTGTTGTGCTGTTGTGTAACCCTTAAAATTTTATTTGAAGCCATTTTTTTTAAAATCTCTTATAAGTTTCTTAGGGTAATTTTTAAAAACCTCGTTTGAGGTTTGGCTTATTGCAAATAGATGGTGAGAATTTGTTTATTTGTAAAAAACCTCCTACCGTCAGTTAACTTTAACATTGACCGTTAGTTAACTGTGCAAAGATAATATTACCCTTAACAACAGTTTGTAGACGGAAATAACTAAAAAAAAAATTAAAATTGTTGGCTATTTTACCCTCTTTAAATTATTGATATTTTCTTAAAGTTCCTACAAAAAAGATAAAATTTAAAATTTAAAAAATCCTCTTTAAATTATTGATATTTTCTTAAAGTTCCTATAAAAAAGATAAAATTAAAAACTTGAAAATGAAATAGTTATAATCTTTACCTATGATATTGTAAATCTTTGGAATTGACAAGGATAAAATTGTCAAAAAATAGGGTTTGTGCTTTTCGCGCCAATAATTTTATTTTATTTTTTAGTTATTTCCGTTTACAAACTGTTGTTAAGGATAATATTATCTTTGCACAGTCAACTAACGGTCAATGTTAAAGTTAACTAACGGTAGAGGGTTTTTTACAAATAAATAAATTCTCGCCATCTATTTGCAACAAGCCCAAACCTCAAGGGAGGTTTTTAAAAATTACCCAAGTTTCTTAACATAATTCTTTATAATTTTAATAAAAATAATAATGTTCATATTAGTCTCCTAACCAAAAAAAAAATCATATATTTGACTTAAAAAAATTTATAATAACTTTGAATTTCAATTATTGTATCATCAAGACACTTCTTATAATCAGAATAAAAAGATCTCTGATATATTGAGTAAATCAAATGTTGAGCATAATTTCTTGATATATATTACCCTCAATTTTGTATTTATTATTTTCTTTTATTCATTATTTTAATTCCTTTTTTTTAATAAGGAGATAAATTGAAATTTAAGTTGTAGACATACATTAAGGAATTAAATTGAGAAAAGAGTGGAGGGATTGTCAACCCACAAAAGTCCTTATAAAATCCGTTATTAATATTTAGGGTGGGGCTATTTTGACCCACCAAATTTCTCTCTACACCAATTTTAAAAATCCGTTATTAAAAATAAATTCATTATTAAAAACTTAAAATTTGAACATCTCAAAATGACCTTTCACTAATCACTCTCTCTCTACCTTAAAATTGCATATTCTTTCTCTATTCTCACTTTTAACTAAACACTCAATTTCACTCTCTTTTGAATTAATTTTTTTTGCCCTTTCTTTATTTATCATGATCTATATATTATACATGATCTATATATTATACTTCCAATAAATAAGAAGTTTTTTTCTTTGTATTCATTACCTTTTGTTTTTGGTAAAAATTAATTTTTTAATATTTATTAACTTCATGACTATAAAATTTATGATGTTC
>NW_006262688.1:21350750-21547819 GCF_000493195.1 Citrus x clementina
CTTTTATAATATTACCCTTTTATAATAATTTTTATGTGTGGACGTGAAAAAAAGAAAATAATTAAATTACCAATTTCACCCTAGAAAATAAAAAAAAATTATATTAATTTTTGTACCATTTGTACACTTGGTAGTTTGCATACAATTTTTGACAATTAAAAATTAATATATATTTTATTTTTTAGGGTTAAATTGGTAATTTAATTATTTTCTTTTTATTAATGTCCAAACAAAAAAATTATTATAAAAGGATAATATTGTAAAAGTAAGCCAAAAGAAATAAAAAGTAATAATTTAATTTTTGACAATTAAAAATTAATATAATTTTTTAGGGTTAAATTGATAATTTAATTATTTTCTTTTTATTAATGTCCAAATAAAAAAATTATTATAAAAGGGTAAGATTATAAAAGTAAGCCAAAAGAAATAAAAAGTAACGGTATGGGTATCAATACTTTAACGGTATAGATGTTTTGAGGCATTTTTAAAAATATAGGGACTAAATGGATACTAATCTTAAAATATAGGGACTAAATGGATACTAATATTAAAATATAGGGACTAAATGAGCTTTTACCCCAATTATTTGCAACTAAAAGAATATATTTGAATGAATTGATGAGAATATGAGAAATTGAGAAGAGAAAAGAGTTAATTAAGTAATTTTTTCAAAACTTATTTAGATAATCAAAATTCTTAATTAGAAAAAGGTGTAGAGAGTAAACTATTGAGTTCACATAACTCATCCTAATATTTATCATCTTAAATTAATTGAAATTAAACAAACAGAATGAAAAACCAATTGAACTTATAAATTATTTATACTAGCATATATAAACATTTTTTTTTTTGTTTTTCCCCACTCTAGTCTCAAATTAAAGTGCAATGAAAACTTTTCTTTTGAACAAACACAAAAGAATTCGGAGTATGAGAATGAAACTACTGTGTGATTAGGATTTGCTTATATTCTCTTTCATACTTATTAGTTTCTCCATTCTGTTTGGATTCAATCCCCAAATCAATAATAGAAATTAAGAAAAAAAAATCATAATTTGCTTACAAGAAATATCTGGTGACTTCTTTCTTAAACTTATATTATCCATTGCTTTCCACATCTACTTGTATTAATAAAAAGATCTTATTTATTAAGATAAAAACAGAGATCCATTTTTAAATTTAATAATTGAACTAATCCGCAACTCATGGGGTTTTTTGAGTTGATCCACAACTTATGGGCATATTGGGAAACAGCATACTTATTAAATTAGTCGTTATTTTTAATTTCTAATAAGGGGTTTTATAAGAAATTTAGAAGGATGCCAGTCTTAAGGGGGAAGAAAAAAAAAGATAAAGGCTTTTGGACTAATTGCACATGAAATTGAAATTGGCGCGGCACATTAGGAGCGGTAATATTTGATTCTCACAATTATCTCATCAACCGCAATTTTCTAATTAATTTTATTTGTTCTAGAATTGTCTTTATTGAAAAATTAGAAATAAATAAACGACAAATTTTTTTTCTCATTTCTCTTATTTTTTTTAATTGGTTTACAATTTAAATCAAATATCAACTTCTAATCAAATTTCAAATTGAAATTAAACAAAATTTTATATTATCACATAAAATTATAAAACAATATCATCAATAACCACAGAGCTCACAATGCGTTCATAAAATTCAACAAAACCTAATATTGAGACTCATTATATATTGTTGATGGTGAAGAAGGTAGATGATTGTGGCGGTGATAATGAACTTGTTTGTTGATGAAAATAGCTGGTAGGGATCGATGGTTATTCTAGAGAGAAGGAGGAGGGGGAGGGGGATAAAATAAAAATAATATTTTTTAGTAAGAATAATTAAAAAAATAATAAAATAAATTAAAAAGTGGAGGTTGATGAGATAATTTAGGGAATCAAGTATCATTACTGGCACACTCAGAGAAAAAAATAAAATAAAACAAAGGCCGAATCATCAAGAGTCAAGACCCACGCGCGAGAGGCGATGAAGAATCAAATTAAATAAGCTTTGGAATAATTGAATTGCATTAATAACCGTTCACTTTAGGACTCACTGCTCTGCCACGTAGCACTGGCCCCATGCAAGTTTTTCTCTTGTAAAAGACACGCGAAGACAGGGATTGGAGATTTGAAGTGGCCGAGAGAAATTGAAGCATAGCAGCAGCCACAGGTTGGAGAAAGGAGATTTCCAACTGCTTCGGTTATTTTCATGATTAGTTTTATCTATTTTTTTAATTCTCAACTCAATTATTTGTAGCTAATTTTGCATACTAGTTTAAGGATGATATCCTGCTCAACGAAATAAATTCTTTTATTCAATTAATCTCCTTCCATTCTACTTTAACGTTTATGATTTTTGTTTAATATATTTATTTGATAATTAACCTTTTCAGCAATTTTATTATGTATTATTGATTGTTAAGATATTTATTTATTTAAATATATGCTTAGGTTTTTAAAATTTATATGTGATTATGTTTATTTCTAATTCTCATTTGGCATATAGTTTTGGATTGGCATATGCTTTGTAAGATAATATACTTAATAACTCCTTAATTTTTTGATTGAACTACTATGGATTATAATCAATATCATTTAAGTAATGGAAATATTTCCCTTTTCCTTCATCGTTTCCCCTTTCCTGTCTCTTTTTCTTTGGTTGCTTAAGATGAAACAACAAATTTGCTCACATCAAGCTCAAATCCTCATCTTCTTCAAAGCTGCCAAGATCTTTTGTTTCACTTTTCTCCCGCAAGAAATTGCAAACACTTGCCTCAAAGATTACTACACAAACTGGTTCAACACTCTACAAAAAAACCCTCTTCCCTCTCATTCACAAATCTCTTTCTTCATCTTCTTCGCAAACCCTCCTCTACTCTCACGTCGACCTCCTCTTCAGCCATTTTCTTTCCTATTACGACGCATTTGACAATGTGGCCACCCAAGAAAATCTACCCGAGCCTCTCTTCCCATCTTGGCACAACGGTCTTGAAATCCCATTCCTCTTTCTTTGCGATCTCCACCCTTATGTACTAACCAACCTCATTAGATCACTTCTTGATGAAGAAAGCGAAGTAGAAGAAGACGATGATGATGCATTTTTTTTATGAAAGGTTGTGGCAAGTGTTCATGGCGTGGATGAATGTGTCCAAAAATTTGATGTCATGGATTGAGCAAATTGAATTTGGGTTGAGGCTGATATAGGGATGAGAACATATCAAACGGTGTTGTTTTGATGATGATAAAAAAAAAAGTGCAAAAGTTGAACTTTAAAATAAAAAAATTAAACTTAATAAAAAAAATATCGTATTGGTAACATTCGGGGCTTGACTCGGGATTTGACTTGGGGTAAATAGCAGCATTGTTAAGTTATTCATGTAGAACTTAGGGTACGTTTGGAATTGAGATTGGGCAGCTGTATGTCACGGGATAAATGTTTTGCGCAGCTAACCCGTGCGACACTTAGACAACTTTGCCGAATGTTGCTAAATAAGCCTTGAGATTCTCGAACTAGAGAAGAGAGCAATGTAGCCGAATAAGAGAAATTGTATTGCACAAAAGAGAGATTACAAGAATGCTTGCGTTACTTGCTCAATGCTTGTTGTTGTGTACAAACGCCTAATGCCATCCCATATGCCAAGCTCTAGAGATTCTAGAGAAATCTACCAACTATCTAGAATTTACATGTGCTGGAAATGCACAGACAATTCTAGAGTATTTACAAGCTCAATGCGCTAGAATTGCCTAGAACTTTTCGAAATTGGGCCAAGCTAGCACTCTTGGCCTTGTGTTGGGCTCTTGGTGAGTAAATTGGGCTAGCGAATTGGGCGGTTCGCAACATCCTCCCCCACCTAAGCTCGCGGCGTCCTCGTCGCGCTCTTGTGCTTGAAATTCTGAATGTGTTCAGCGAATTGCCACATATCATCTTCACGTTCCCAAGTGGCTTCTCTTTCGGGGAGGTTTTTTCACTTCACCAAGTACTCGCTATGTGCTGGCACACCCCTCCTCGAAACTATGCGGTCTGCAATGATGTAGTCCACATCTTTGTCGGACATGGTGACAACGGCGGTTGGCGCGCGCCTCGATTCTCCGCGACTTAGGTCTCCCATGTCTTCGTGATATAGCTTGAGAAGGCTCACATGGAAGACCGGATTGATCTTGAGTCTTGGTGGAAGTTGGAGTTGATACGAGACGTTGCCCACACATCGAACAATTTGGAAGGGTCCCTCGTAGCGCCTCACTAACCCCTTGTGGACTTTGCGCAACATCTTGAATTGTTGGGGTAAGAGCTTAATCATGACTCGATCACTTTCCTTATACTCAACATGCCGTCTCCTTGTATTAGCTCATTTCTTCATTTTCCTCACGGGTTTGTCGAGGTAGGCTAGCGTGATATCCGTTTCCTCATGCCATTCGCGGGCGAGCTTGTGTGCCGCAGGGATTTTCCCTCCGTAAGTCGAGGCTATGGCGTTGGGGGTCATGGGCTGGAATCCCATAATGATCTCGAACGGACTCTTGCCCGTAACCTCACTTCGCTGCAAGTTATAAGAAAATTGGGTGATGTAGAGTAGTTTCGCCCAATCCCGCTGATGAGCGCTCACATAATACCTCAAGTACATCTCGAGGAGGCCATTAATGCGATCGGCCTGCCCATCCGTTTGTGGGTGGAAGCTTGTCGAGAACTTGAGATCGGTCCCCAACATCTTGAAGAGCTCCGTCCAGAAACGCCCAGTGAACCGAGGGTCTCGGTCGCTTACAATGTTCCTTGGAACTCCCCAAAGCTTCACAATGTGCTTGACGAATAGGCGGGCTGCCTCGTCCACTTTGCAATCAACTGGTGCATCAATGAATGTGGCATATTTACTGTATCGGTCGACAATGACCATGATGTTGCTGCACCCTTCGGACTTGGGCAGCGATGTGATGAAGTCCATGGAGACACTTTCCCATGGCCTTGTTGCTAGTGGTAGCGGCTCCAACAATCCCGCTGGAAGTTGATGATCCACCTTGTCTTGTTGGCACACAAGACAAGTTCGCACATATGCCTCGATGTCGTCCCTCATGTGCGGCCAAAAGTACGAGGCTTGAACTAGTGCGGTGGTGCTCTCGATTCTTGGGTGACCAGCCCACTTGGAGTCATGGCACTCCTTGATTATTTCTTTCCGTAAATTTTCCCACCTTGACACGAACAACCGATCTCCCTTGGTAAGGAGGATGCCTTCCTCTTGCCAAAAACGTCTTGTCTTTCCCTCGAGCACCTTCTCTAGCAAATCCTTTGCTAGCGGATCTTGTTGGAGGCCTTCCTTGATGTGTGAGAAAAGGTCGGACTTCGGTTGGCTCATGCTAAGTGTCGCCAATTCGGCCTTGCGACTTAGAGCATCCGCAACGACATTGGCTTTCCCTGGTTTGTACTCGAGCCGATAGTCGAATTCCACTAGAAAGTCTTGCCAATGTGCTTGCTTCAGACTCAACTTCTTTTGTGTTTGAAAGTTGCTCGTCGCTACGTTGTCTGTCATGATCATGAAGTGAGAGCCTAGCAAGTAATGTCGCCACACTCTTAGACAATAGATAATGGCTGTCATCTCATTTTCTTGCACCGTGTAGCGGCATTCCGTATTATTTAGCTTTCGACTTTTGAATGCTATGGGGTGGCCTTCTTGCATGAGGACTCTCTTATGGCGAAATCTGAGGCATCCGTTTGGACTTCGAAGGGTTTGGTGTGGCCCGGAAGGGTAAGGACAGGTTCCTCCAAAATTGCCCTTTTTAACTCCTCGAATACGCGTTGGCACTCTTCGGACCAATGCCACGTTTTGTTTTTCTTGAGCATATTCGTCAAGGGTGCCGCCTTGGCTGAGTAGCCCTTGATGAAACGGTAGTAGTAGTTCACCAACCCAAGGAATGAGCGAAGCTCGGGCACTTTCGAGGGAGACTCCCATTCGAGGATGACCTTCACTTTGGCATTCTCCATCATGAGCTTCCCTCCCGCAATCTTGTGGCCAAGGAACTCCACCTCTTGTTGGGCAAACGAGCATTTCTCCAATTTGAGGAAGAGCTCGTTATCTCGAAGTACCTGGAGGACTTGTCACAAATGTTGGACATGCTCCTCAAGTGTGGTGCTATATACCACAATGTCATCCAAGTACGCGACCACGAAGCAGTCGAGGAATGGTTGGAGTACCTTGTTCATGAGTGTGCAAAATGTGGCGGGCGCATTAGTAAGGCCAAAAGGCATCACAAGGAATTCGAAAGACCCGTACTTTGTTGTGCATGCCGTCTTAGGTTCGTCTCCCTTGGCGATGCGCTCTTGGTAGTACCCGGAGCGCAAGTCAAGTTTGGTGAAGTACTGCACTTTGCCAAGCTGATCGAACAAGTCCGCGATCAAGGGAATCAGATACTTGTTATTGATGGTGATCTTATTGAGTGCCCTATAGTCGATATACATCCGCAGCGATCCATCCTTTTTTTCTTTGGAAGAAGACCGGTGCGCCGAATGGGGCCTTTGAGGGGAAAATGTAGCCTGCGTTCAGTAAGTTTTTGAGTTGTTTCTGCAACTCCTCAAGTTCGGGCTGTGCCATACGGTAAGGTGCCAAGGCTGGCGACTTCGTGCCTTATTCCAGCTCGATCGCATGATCTACCTCTCGTCGAGGTGGGAGCTTTTTTGGAAGTTCTGGAGGCATCACGTCCTTGTACTCATTGAGGACGGCTTAAATTCGCGGAGGGACTTGGCTTGGTGAGGTTCAGCTATTTCCTTCCTCATTTAATTCCCGAATGGAGACCGAGAAACTTGGGTCCTTCTTGAAAGCCCTTTTGAATTTCATGGCGGAGAGTGTCTTCTCCTCGGACTTGCCTCGTTCCATGGGAACCATGCATGCCTTACTCCCGTCGAGGATGCTTAGGGAGTTCGTAGCGGGCAGCGGGAAGGCATGGACTTGGTCAAAGAATTCCATGCCGAGGACCATCTTGAAATCATCCATGGGGACGATGGAGAAATCAAGCTATCCGCTCCACGTACCGAGTGTTAAGTGCACGCCTTGTGCAATTCCCGTAATTGGTTTAGCGGGTGAGTTTACTGCCTTCATTATGCCTCCTTCCTTGGTGGCCTTGAGGCCTAAGCGCTTGCCCTCGTCTACGGACACGAAATTGTGCGTTGCTCCCGTGTCTAGCAGCGTGCGAACGGACTGACTATTTATCTTTGCGCTGACATACATGAGCCCTTTCTTGATGAGTGTGGGCTGTTGGCGATTGAGTGCGCCAAGGCATTAGAGAGAACCTATGCTGAGTTGGGGTTCCTCTGAGGACATTGTGGGGTTGCTCTTTAGTTGGGCAGCAAGAGCGTTGAGCGATTTCTTCTCTGGACAGTCGTGTACCTAATGAGGACCGTTGCATATAAAGCATGGGTTTCACGGCTTTGGTGCCTCCTTCTTGTCCTCCGATTTTCCTTGCCCGCTCTTGTTGCTAGGTAGCTTTTTCTGCCCCCAATCTTTGCGGTTGTTGCCCTTGTCCTTGTGACTCTCTCCCTCACCTTTGCCTTGGCTAGACTTCTTGTCTTTGGATTGGGTACAATATTCAGTGAGCGATTCCGCAATGGCGATGGCGTCGTCAAGTGTTTAAACACCACGCCTATCAAGCTCGGTCTTGGCCCAATCCTTGAGGCCATCTTGGAAGTAGAAAAGCGAATTCTTGTCGGACATGTCGCTTATCTCCAACATAAAAGTAGTGAACTCATTGATGTAGTCCCGAATGCTACCCGATTGCTTGAGGAGACGTAAGCGCGCTCGCCCTTCCTTCTCCGCATTACTTGGGGCGAACTGCTTTCAGAGTTCTTGCTTGAAGTCGGCCCAAGTGTCGATGGTGCAAATGCCCTTGCCCATCTCACCATGCTTGCGACGCCACCATAGTTGTACAGCGCCTCTAAGATAAGTGGGTGCAGTGCCCACTTTTGATGCCTCATCTCGGACACCCATGGCGTCGAAGTATTGATCCAACCCAAATAGAAAGTTATTCACGACTGTGGCATTGCATGTGCCATCATAAGTGTCAGGCTTTGGCACGTCAATGCAGCGCGCATCACTGTGCTTGCGGAAGCTGGACTAGCAGAGAGTGTGCGCTTGTGCCATGCCCAATCTGAGCGGACTTCATCCACTTCCGCATGGACAGCTCGTAGTTCATCCTGAATAAAGCTACGAAGTTTGAGCAACTCATCATGAAAAGAACGAAACTCACCTCGAAGTATTCGCTTGCTCTTGGATGAGGGCCTTTGTTTCCACCGTGAACTCGGCGTACTCTCCATCGAGACCGTCCACTCGTTCCTCTAATCCCTTGAGGTTGTCTTGAGCGGCGGATAACGCAATTTCAAGAGTAGTCACATGAGGCTCCAACGCATCCACGGATGGGACCTTGGACTTGTCGCGAGTCTTGCCTTGGGCGCGTTCTCCCTCTCGACCGTGGCTTGGTTCCAGTGGAACATCCACACCAACAACACCCTCTTGTGCTACGTTCGAAGGGTTGGCCATTGCTTCGTGAGCTAACTTGCGTGCGTGCAAACCTTAGCTCTGATACCACTTGTCACGGGATGAGTGTTTTGCTCAGCTAACCCGTGCGGCACTTAGACAACTTTACCGAATGTTGCTAAGTAAGCCTTGAGATTATCGAACTAGAGAAGAGAGCAATGGAGCCGAATAAGAGAAATTGTATTGCACAAAAGAGAGATTACAAGAATACTTGAGTTGCTTGCTCAATGCTTGTTGTTGTGTACAAATGCCTAATGCCATCCCATATTTATAGGGGAGGCTTGCCAAGCTCTAGAGATTTTAGAGAAATCTACCAACTATCTAGAATTTACATGTGCTGGAAATGCATAGACAATTCTAGAGTATTTACAAGCTCAATGTGCTAGAGTTGCCTAGAACTTTCCGGAATTGGGCCAAGCTAGCACTCTTGGCCTTGTGTTGGGCTCTTGGTGAGCAAATTGAGCTAGCGAATTGGGCGGTCCACAACATGTAGCTTAAAAGTTACAGTACTAAAGTGTTTGGTAAACACTACCTACTGTAACTTGTAAACTATGTTGATATGATTTTTCACATGTATAATGAAAATTTTATTATATTTTTAATAATTTTGTCAAAATTATTATTTAAAATTTATATTTATTATATATTATTAACTTTTTTTTATAGTTACAAGTTTTTTTTACATTAGCTATAATTTAAAAGATATAGCACCTCAATTTCAAATGGTACCTTATTCTTGTCGTCCGCTATTTCCCTAAAAAAGTCTTCGTTTGAGTACCTGAGAAGGCAGTAATGACAATGGAACCAATTGATTGCTCCTTTCTCTTTAGAGCAAAGCTTGCGGAGCTCTTTGTCTTCATCAATAAAAAAAGATTTACAGCTTGAGCTTGACACATGCCCATGCAAAGGGCTAGTCCGTTTACACGGTTTTGGACTTGGCTGAATGAGACAAGTCTGAATCCTATACGAGGAACTAGATAAAATATTAAGCAGCTTATTATGTAAACATTTTGATGTTACCAAATGGAAACTTTTTTTTCTTTTTTATTTCATTGAATCATAGCAAAAGCAAATGAGCTTACCTCCAGCCGTAGCCATCAGATTCTCCTAGATTTCAAATTGAATTTTGTATTTTAACTAGAATTTTTTTAGTTTGTACCATTATTCATGTGAGTGGATGGAATACATGGGCTTAAGTTGTTATACCATAACCCTTAATTTTAATTTTCTAAAAATTAGTTATCTTCTTCTCTTATCAAGAAGAATATCAATCAAGGGAAAGAGATAGGGCGTATTCTCTTAATATCTGATAACTACCACAATTTTTTTTTTTAACTAACCATCCAATATGTTGAGAGATTTTAAGAATAGTGAAGCTTATTATAACTTCTCTTTAAAATGCTTTAAATTTGAAATTTAAATAAATTTAAATAAAGATAAAAATTTAAAATTAACCAAAATATAAATAATAAGGGAGATTGCCAATTTCCCCCTACAGTAATCAACATATACCATTTCTCCCCCTGCTATTTTTATAATGGCCAAAAACCTCTCTGATAGCATAAGTTTACAATATTACCCTTATTTTCAACTACTCTTTTATTTATATTTATTATAAATTAAATAAATCACATGAATAGAAACTAAATAAAAAATTAAGTATTAAAAACAAGAAATATATGTTTTGATATGAGAAAAAAATTAATAATAAATTTTTTTTTCTTGTACTTATTCATTTTGTGAAAATTTTCTTATAATAAATATATAAGAAAATTATTATAAAATGATAAAAAAAATTTTATAAGAAAACTTGAATGACAAATAAAAATTTATTATAAGATAAATAATAAAATATTTTGCCTATCTTTTTACATTTAATTTTAAAATATTACAAAATATTTATTATAAGAAAATGTTCATAAAATAAATAATTATAAGAAAAAAATTTTATTATTAATATTTTTGCTCATATCAAAACATATATTTCTTGTTTTTAATACTTAATTTTTTATTTAGTTTCTATTCATGTAATTTATTTAATTTATAATAAATGTAAATAAAAGAGTAGTTGAAAATAAAGGTAATATTATAAACTTATGTTGTTAAGGGAGTTTTTAGCCATTATAAAAACAATAGGAAGATAAATGGTATATGTTGATTACTGTAGGGGGGAAAGTGGCAATCTCCCTAAATAATAATTAATGAAGCTAAAATAATAATTATTGACTTTATTGGATGAGTCATTTTAGAACACAAAAATCTCAAAATGTATCTCACATTCTCCCACTCGGTCCATCTAATCAAAATTCATAATTCTTAACTCTTCCTAAATGTTTTAACTTTATACTCCAACTAAAAATTGAAAACCATGAACCATGAGGGCAATGATAAATATCAGCCTAAATTACAGCAAGCAAATCATGTACAACAATTGCAGAATCAAGAGCAAGGGTCACAAGGATCAGATAAATTACAACAAGCAAATCATGTGCAGAATTGCAAAACCAATAATAACGATCACAAGGAACAAATGGCCACAAATCAGACTAGGAAAGCTTTTGACAAAAAAAATTGTCAACCTTCCATAAAGCTTTCATAGTCACATGTTTTATCAAATCTTTGTAAAATACATATGAGAAAATATTGTAAATATAGTATTAAAAGGCATAATCATAGGGATTCTTTTATAATTCATATCAACCAAGAGTTGTATATAGGTACCATGTTTGTATTAATAATTTTATCAATCTGAGAATTACAATTCATTTTTTTTTCTTTTATGGTATCGGAGCACATTATGGCTCCTGGTGCAACTTCTTCTTTGTCATCTCTTCGAAAAGGGCTAACCCTTAACATCCAAGTTTTTCACCAACGCTCGGGCCTTGTTTCCATCAAACTGAATTCAACAAATTTTCTTCTCTAGAGGTCCCAAGTGTTGCCTCTCATTCAAAGTCTTGGCTTAACTCACCATATTACTAATTCTCACAAACCAACGGTAGACAAACGAACTTACGATGGAACAAGCATAGCAAATCTTGAATTTGCTACTTGGAAAATTAATGACTGTTTGCTAACTTTTTGGATGTTAGGGATTATGACAGAAGAAGTTCTAAGCTCGATAATAGGAATTGAATCTGCCTACAAATTATGGGGCTCTCTAGAAGATCAGTTACTTCCGACAACCAAAGAAAAAGAAGTACACCTCAGAGATAGGCTGTTGATCATTGAAAAAGAACAATCTAACTGTCGAAGAGTACACAGAAAATTCAACCACTTGTGTGACTCTCTTGCAGCCATCAACAAGCCTGTTGACGACCTAGATAAAGTCTTTAATTTTGTAAGAGGCCTTGGAGCAAAATACCGGGATTTTAGTTTGGCTATGTTAACAAAACCACCATACCCTACCTTTAAACAGTTCCTAATTAATGGCTCTTGAAAATCATGATCATAAGAATGTTTTCAACCAATCTCAAGCTTTCCTAAGCCCGAGGGGAAAAAGAAGGGTGGTGGTGGTAGAATCCAAACCTTGCTGATCAAACGGCACTCAACATGGAAACCAAACCAAAAAGATGGAAATTTGGTTTAAAAATTACCCACTAGAAATCAGCTATGGAAGATGAAATTGAAGCCCTTCAGAAAGATAAAACATGGAATCTTGTTGAAAGACCAAAAGGCGCAAATATTGTAGGATCAAAATGGGTGTTTCTTACCAAGTTTAATGAACATGACACAGTTGATTGCTATAAAGCGAGGTTGGTAGCTCAAAGATATGCACAAATACCGGGACTTGATTTTGAAGGAACATTTTTTCCAGGAGTTTTTGCAAAAACTAAACGGGTCATTCTTTCTACTGCCATAACTTTAAAATGGGTGATGAGACAGTTTGAAGTGAAAAATGCCTTTCTCCATAGAAATATCATGGAAACAATATTATATAGAACAGCCCCTGGCTTTGCAGATACAAAATTTTCAGATAATGTGTAAGTTAAATAAGTCTCTATATGGCCTAAAACAAGCACCACGTGCTTGGTTTGAAAGTCTATCACGATATCTTTTTAAACTCAACTTCAAGTGTAGTAAGGTTAATCCTTCGCTTTTTATTTTGCATGAACATAATTCTGTAACTCCAATGCTCGTGTACGTTGATGACATTATTATTACAGGAAATAATGGCTCTATTATAAAACGCCTTATTAAAGTTTTAAGCAAGGAATTTGCTCTCAAGGATCTAGGACAGCTTCGGTTCTTCCTTGGATTTGAAATTCAGCCGTTTCATGATGGAGCGTTCATTTCCCAAACTAAGCATACAAAAAATCTACTATAGCGAGCACAATTGCTTGATTGCTCTTATATGCCTACACCAATGTCTATTCAAATACAAGCACAACACAATGACTCAAAGCTTGTAGATTTTACGGCTTATGGAATTTTGGTTGGAGCGTTACAATATCTAACCTTTACAAGGCTACATATTGTCCATGGAGTCAATAAAGTTCCAACACTTTGAAGCACCAACTGAAGCAGGCCTTAAGGCTGTCAAATGCATACTGCGTTATCTTAAAAGGAGTATAAATCGTGGTCTTAAATATTTATCTCAAAGCTCACAAACTTTATCTGGATTTTGTGATGCAGATTGGGCAGGATGCACTGAAACTATAAGAAGCACTATTGGCTATTGTATTTATGTGGGAGCAAATTGCGTATCATGGACATCCAAAAAGTAACCCATAGTTTCTCATTCAAGTGCAGAGGTAGAAGATCGAGCTCTTGCAGCTGGAGCAGCAGAGATCACATGGCTAACCTATTTTTTCAAAGATATTGGAAATTCCATTATTCAAGCCTCCCCAACTATTATGTGACAATCAAAGTGCACTTCATCTATCAAAAACTTTAGTTTTTCATGCGTGGACAAGACAAATAGAATTGGACTATCATTTTGTTCATGAACAAGTCAGGCCAGTTAACAACTCGATTTATCAGCTCAAAGAATCAGATGGCTGATGTATTAATAAAGCCATTGTCAAAAAATCAATTCATCTTTCTATGCAACATGCTAAGAGTTCATTCCATGCCACTTGCCAGCTTGGGGAGGATGATAGCCATCAGCCTATATTACAGCAAGAAAATCATGTACAACAATTGCAGAATCAAGAGCAATAGTCACAAGGATCAAATAAACTACAAGAAGCAAATCATGTGCAGCAATTGCAAAACTAAGAGCAACGGTCACAAGGAACAAATAGCTACAAATCAGACTAGGAAAGCTTTTGAAAATATAATTGTCGACCTTCTATAAAGCTTTCACAGTCACTTGTTGTACCAAATCTTTGCAAAACAATATGGGAAAATATTGTAAATATAGTATTAAAAGCATAATCATATGGATTTTTTTTATAATTCATAAGAGTTGTATATTTGTATCATGTTTCTATGAATAAAGTCTTCCCTCTGAAGTATCAAAATTGGACTCGCTGATTATTGGTCTTGACTCTTGTGGAGACCGTTATTTAATTAACTAGCTCTAATTAACATTAATATGTACAACAAAATTTAGATGCCTCAAGTAGGGGTGGGCATAAACCCACAACTCATGGGTTTACCCAAACCCAAACTAAATTAAATGGTTTGGGTTCAGTAAATCATGAAAATGAGTTAAATGTGAATTTTATATAGAAAATCATTTTATTATAGGTTGGGTATGATTTACCCATAGGTCATGAACGAAGCCCCAACACTCAAATTTTTCAAATGAAATAAATGAAAACAAAATAAATGAACACAAATAAGTGAGGCCACCATTAAATATTTTATGGCGTGATCAATTGTCAATAGTTAGAAAATGAAAATAACAGTAAAAATAAATTTAAATTAAATAAATATTGTTGTAAATAACATAATTTTTTTTCTTATTTACAAAAATAATTCCTCCCACATGGAAGGATCATCATAGAAAGAGCAGGGGACTCTACTAGTGATCAATAATAACTCGGCTTGGACTAGGTCCAATATGCTAGATGGCGGCTAATTTTTTGTTAATAATTGAATGTAATGCCCATATTAGGCCCTGTACAAATCTTTGCTTACCATATAATGAAATTAGAACATAAAGCATACACACTATAAAATATCATAATGTAAATAAAATTAAGGGGGATTGCCACTTTCCCCCCTACAGTAATTAACATATACCATTTACCCCCTTTCTGTTTTTAAATGGCCAAAAATCCCCCTGACAACATAAGTTTATAATATTACCCTTATTTTTAACTACTCTTTTATTTACATTTATTATAAATTAAATAAATTACATGAATAGAAACTAAATAAAAAATTAATTATTAAAACAAGAAATATATGTTTTGATATGAGCAAAAAAATTAATAATAAAATTTTTTATTGTAATTATTTATTTTGTGAACATTTTCTTATAATAAACATTTTGTAATATTTTAAAATTAAAAAGTATAGGTAAAATATTTTATTATTTATCTTATAATAAATTTTTATTTGTCATTCAAGTTTTCTTATAATAATTTTTTTATCATTTTACTAATAATTTTCTTATATATTTATTATAAGAAAATTTTCACAAAATAAATAAGTATAAAAAAATTTTATTATTAATTTTTTTGTTCATATCAAAACATATGTTTCTTATTTTTAATGCTTTATTTTTTATTTAGTTTCTATTCATGTGATTTATTTAATTTATAATAAATATAAATAAAAGAGCAGTTGAAAATAAGGGTAATATTGTAAACTTATACTATTAGGGGGGGTTTTTGGTCATTATAAAAACAGAAGGGGAAAAAAAATATATGTTGATTATTATAGGGGGGAAACTGGAAATCTCCCTAAAATTAAACATATAAGTAGACAACATAACGCAAAACTACCAAAACGATAAATAAAAAAAATATTGCATAATTAAATAAATAACAAGTGGCGAAATTTATTATTAGATTGTTAATGTCATGTTTGTGAAAGTTTATTATTAAAGTGTACGTTCTTATTTATTGAGAAATAATAATTTTTGTGATTAAACTTTATTTTGATTTTCTAGTATTCTTTAATTTAAGGATTAAGTTATTGTAAAATTTATAATTTTTATCCACTATATTTTTTTATATTTTAATATCAATTTAATAATTAATAAAAATTAATAATTATTATAATTTTGATATAATTAAATTTTATTAAAATAAAAATTATTTTGATAATAAAATTCAAACCAAACTCAAACCAAACCCAAATTGGTTTGGGTTGAGTTAAAAATATTTGGATTGGTTTGGATTAGATTCAAATTTTTATGGTTTGATTTGAGTTGACTTAAAATCCAACCTAAACCAACCCATGCCCACCCCCAGCCTCAAGCATAGAAACCATGCATTATGCTTAAACATCAAGCTAGAAGGGGATAAAGCTCATATCTAACAGTACAGCCCCAACCAGCAGCTCTCCCACTTCGTTTTGATTGAACGAAAATTTTATAATCAATTTGGGTTATATCGTATAACGTTTTTGATGCTCCAAGTTCCTGCTCTCCTTCAGCATGCAAATTTGGACTAGCATAAGCCTTGTAATATAATTTACTTAACAGCTCCCTACTCGTTTGATTGAACAAAAATTTGGAGGATAATCAATTACAAGGTCAACGTTAGACGTGGGGAACTTATTCTTGTTATCTATTTGACTGAAAAAAGGTCTTCGGTTGAGTAGTTGATGAGAAGGCAGTAATCGTACCAAATAATCGCTCCTTTCTCTGTGGGGCAGAACTCGCGGAGCTCTCTGCCTGCGTTCATGAGATTTGGGTGAATCTGTTCAAGAAAAATTTTTTCTCCATTGTATACTTGATTAGTTTGCTGGCCAAAACCAGGACTAGCTAATTAGTGCGTATGGTCATTTATTTCAATATTTTTTTACATTTTATTTCACCTAATTTAATCCAGTACTATTCAACTATGACATAATGGATGATTGACTAGTGAGCATGCACACTGGTTGGTTGTGAGTAGAATTGTGAATTAAATAACAATTGGATTAATATGCCTAACTCACTAATTAGGTCAACTAATAAGGCTGAAATTATTAACCAGGAGCTTCGCTGGTGGGAAAAAGACGGGGTTTATCTCAATAACTAATATATTGGTCGGAGAAAAGAGCAAAATCTCTTAATATTTGACTAATTTAATTTAAACTCCTGACTCAATTAAACCCAAGGTTGGTAGCTCAAAGATATGCACAAATACCGGGACTTGATTTTGAAGGAACATTTTTTCCAGGAGTTTTTGCAAAAACTAAACGGGTCATTCTTTCTACTGCCATAACTTTAAAATGGGTGATGAGACAGTTTGAAGTGAAAAATGCCTTTCTCCATAGAAATATCATGGAAACAATATTATATAGAACAGCCCCTGGCTTTGCAGATACAAAATTTTCAGATAATGTGTAAGTTAAATAAGTCTCTATATGGCCTAAAACAAGCACCACGTGCTTGGTTTGAAAGTCTATCACGATATCTTTTTAAACTCAACTTCAAGTGTAGTAAGGTTAATCCTTCGCTTTTTATTTTGCATGAACATAATTCTGTAACTCCAATGCTCGTGTACGTTGATGACATTATTATTACAGGAAATAATGGCTCTATTATAAAACGCCTTATTAAAGTTTTAAGCAAGGAATTTGCTCTCAAGGATCTAGGACAGCTTCGGTTCTTCCTTGGATTTGAAATTCAGCCGTTTCATGATGGAGCGTTCATTTCCCAAACTAAGCATACAAAAAATCTACTATAGCGAGCACAATTGCTTGATTGCTCTTATATGCCTACACCAATGTCTATTCAAATACAAGCACAACACAATGACTCAAAGCTTGTAGATTTTACGGCTTATGGAATTTTGGTTGGAGCGTTACAATATCTAACCTTTACAAGGCTACATATTGTCCATGGAGTCAATAAAGTTCCAACACTTTGAAGCACCAACTGAAGCAGGCCTTAAGGCTGTCAAATGCATACTGCGTTATCTTAAAAGGAGTATAAATCGTGGTCTTAAATATTTATCTCAAAGCTCACAAACTTTATCTGGATTTTGTGATGCAGATTGGGCAGGATGCACTGAAACTATAAGAAGCACTATTGGCTATTGTATTTATGTGGGAGCAAATTGCGTATCATGGACATCCAAAAAGTAACCCATAGTTTCTCATTCAAGTGCAGAGGTAGAAGATCGAGCTCTTGCAGCTGGAGCAGCAGAGATCACATGGCTAACCTATTTTTTCAAAGATATTGTCAATTCCATTACTCCAGCCTCCTCGACTATTATGTGACAATCAAAGTGCACTTCATCTATCAAAAAATCTAGTTTTTCATGCGTGGGCAAGACACAGAATTGGACTATCATTCTGTTCATGAAGACGTCGTTGCAGGCCAGTTAACTACTCGATTTATCAGCTCAAAGAATCAGATGGCTGTTGTATTAACAAAGCCATTGTCAAAAAATCAATTCATCTTTCTATGCAACATGCTAAGAGTTCATTCCATACCACTTGCCAGCTTGGGGAGGATGATAACCATCAGCCTCTATTACAGCAAGAAAATCATGTACAACAATTGCAGAATCAAGAGCAATAGTCACAAGGATCAAATAAATTACAAGAAGCAAATCATGTGCAGCAATTGCAAAACTAAGAGCAACGGTCACAAGGAACAAATGGCTACAAATCAGACTAGGAAAGCTTTTGAAAATATAATTGTCAACCTTCTATAAAGCTTTCACAGTCACTTGTTTTACCAAATCTTTGCAAAACAATATGGGAAAATATTGTAAATATAGTATTAAAAGCATAATCATATGGATTTTTTTTTAATTCATATTAACCAAGAGTTGTATATTTGTATCATGTTTGTATTAATACAGTCTTCCCTTTGAATTATCAAAATTGGACTCGCTGATTATCATACATAAAGGAATATTTTATTATTGGTCTTGACTCTTGTGGAGACCGTTATTTAATTAACTAGCTCTAATTAACATTAATATTGTACAACAAAATTTAGATGCCTCAAGCATAGAAACCATGCATTATGCTTAAACATCAAGCTAGAAGGGGATAAAGCTCATATCTAACAGTACAGCCCCAACCAGCAGCTCTCCCACTTCGTTTTGATTGAACGAAAATTTTATAATCAATTTGGATTATATCGTATAACGTTTTTGATGCTCCAAGTTCCTGCTCTCCTTCAGCATGCAAATTTGGACTAGCATAGGCCTTGTAATCTAATTTACTTAACAGCTCCCTACTCGTTTGATTGAACAAAAATTTGGAGGATAATCAATTACAAGGTCAACGTTAGACGTGGGGAACTTATTCTTGTTATCTATTTGACTGAAAAAAGGTCTTCCGTTGAGTAGTTGATGAGAAGGCAGTAATCGTACCAAATGATGGCTCCTTTCTCTGTGGGGCAGAACTCGCGGAGCTCTCTGCCTGCGTTCATGAGATTTGGGTGAATCTGTTCAAGAAAAAAATTTTATCCATTGTATACTTGATTAGTTTGCTGGCCAAAACCAGGACTAGCTAATTAGTGCGTATGGTCATTTATTTCAATATTTTTTTACATTTTATTTCAACTAATTTAATCCAGTAATATTCAACTATGACATAATGGATGATTGACTACTGAGCATGCACACTGGTTGGCTGTGAGTTGAATTGTGAATTAAATAACAATTGGATTAATATGCCTAACTCACTAATTAGGTCAACTAATAAGGCTGAAATTATCAACCAGGAGCTTCGCTGGTGGGAAAAAGACGGGGTTTATCTCAATAACTAATATATTGGTCGGAGAAAAGAGCAAAATCTCTTAATATTTGACTAATTTAATTTAAACTCCTCTAATATTTTAAACATATCTAAATTCTTCTGAACATCAACTTTTTTTTTTATTGATTTTACCATTTTACTCTTAGTAGTTGTTTGAAGTTAGGAGTAAGAATACCTTTAATTATTTAATTAATTGAATAATTTTTAATCATAATTAATAACAAATTAAATGTAAAATTATTAAAAATTAAGGGAATTGTCATAATTTTTCAATTAATTCCATAAATTTTCCAGAATTAATTGAAAAATTAAATGCGAAATAAATATACTCATACTTTTTTTTGGAGAACAATAAATTGAGGATATTTGATATGTATGTATGTGTGTGTGTGTCTATATATATATATATATATATATATATATATATATGTTGGGCCCATCTCATTTGGGTGGTTTAAGCCTAAAGTTTTGTAAGTTTGGGTATTTAAATAATTAAAGAAAACTTAAAGATGCTAGATGAAATTTTCTATTAAAATTAGGTTTTGAAAACATTATATAAAGAAAAATAAGTGGAGGCGACAACAAAATATTAACAGTGGCAAAAAGAACGAGAGTGGGAGAGAGAGACAGTGGCAACTTTTGGTTTTGGGAATTAAAATTTTAATTTTTGCTTGACGATTGAAAGGCGAATTTAACTCTATTTTCTCTCAAATTTGGAAAGTAAATTCCTGGCATCGTTCTTTACACTCCTACTGGTCTTGATTCTCTCATTGGTTGTTATTTGAGGTACTCACTTGTTAAAGAAATATATATTAGGCTGTTATCATAAGTCAATAATATTTAGATTCTTGATGTTTTGCCTCTAGTGCTATCTAAAGAAGAATTTGTGTTGTAATCTTATTAATATAGTGGAAGATTATATCAGATTACGGTTCTGTGATTTTTTCCGTTTTGGATTTTTGGTAGTGTCGTTAAGGTGCACCAAATTTAAAACTTTACCACTAATATAAATAATTAGTATAGAGCGAGTAAGGATCGATCCCACAAAGACTATGTAGTTATATTTATTATCAACTCTAAAGCAAGATTTAAAATAAAATAATAATAGTAATAATAATATAAATTAATCTAACTAAAGAAAATGCCAATTATAAATAAAAAGGGGGTTTATGAATTTTTAACTAAATAGTAAGAAGTAAAGAAATTAAAACTACGAACAAGAATTTAATAAAAACTCTAATTAAAGGAGAAAGAAATAATAATGATGAAAACTTTGGTTAAATAATCATTCGCCACCACCAAACATGCACATAATATACCAATTCTATCATTAATTTATATTAAAACTATCAACCGTAGACAACAATAAGCTCTGTTAGTCTCAATCTTTTCTTAGTGTGTCATTAGAAAAAATAAGCTCTTCACCTAATTTCTAACCATTAAATAATTTAAAACAAGCTCTTTAAATTTAAGATAATGGAAGCATTAAACATAGAAAGATATTAGGTTGATCTAGGCAATAAACACACAAGCTCGGATTATTTAACCTAGGTTATGTTCTTCAATTGAAATCACTAACTCCAACCTGCTACTAATGATTAAAATATCAAGACAATTACGGATCAAGAATTTTAATCTAGCAATAAAATTTATTCAAGTCCTATCTAATTGCCACTCAAATAAAACAAGAATAAACCATGAACATTAATTATAGAAGAACATAAACAATCTCAATTAAATAAATTCAATGATAGAATTTAAATTTAATTGCATAACATGTTTAGGGTTTTGAATTCACCCTCAACCAAATAAAAATTTAGCCTAACATAATTGAATTAGAAATAAGAAAATTGACAAAACCAATCATAAAGATTAATTCAAGCGGCTGCCTTTTTTTTCAATTTAATTCCGGCCGCTGATTTTTTTCTTCTTCTTGCAGCTGTTGATTTTCCTCCCCCCGAATTGCATCTGCCCTCCTCCTTTTATTCAAAAGCAAAACTCCATTTTATATTGCTTGGCCACCTAATCCTATTGTGATTCTAATAACTAAACTAACTTTTACAAGCTAAAGCCCTAAGCTTGCCACATAATTGAAAACAATAAAAGCCAAAAGCTATTGATTTCCTTCCTTTATTCTACTTTGACTTTCCATTCCAAGGCTTAATTAAAAGCTTTGTTTTATGTGCTGCCCATTTTAGCTTTATCCTTCTTCTTTGTTTGCACGAACATGGAGAATTCAATTTATTGGCTGCGGTTTCTTCAAACAGAATTTCTTGCACATCTCCTTAATTACTTCCACAAATTGATTTGATCTTCAATGTTATCCAATTGTTATTCTTTACGTACTTTTCATCCATAATCTCCAATTAATTTCCTATACAATAAAATAATTCAATTAATTAAAAATAACAAATAAAAATAATTAGCAATTATATAATTATGGATAAAATATGTATATATAAATTATGCTTATTAGTTTTCCACGTAAAAATATGTGTCTCTTATGTTTTATATATTGCTTTAGATTATGTTAGTTTTTTTTGCCTATTTATTTGTGGTATACAACCACTTTTAATCGCATAAACAGGGAAAGAAGTTTGTTTTTACTGAGGTCCTTTCCCAACAATTTATTAATAAATTCTAATTTTTCAAAATTAATAGAAAATATGACAATTTACTTGTTTTTTCCCATAAATTTAAATTTAAATTTAAATTAATTATGATTAAAAAATCTATTTAATTAAACAATTAAAGGTATTCATATCCCTAATCTCAAACAACCATTAAGGGTAAAATAATAAAATCAGCTAAAAATTTGACACTCAGAAGAA
Source organism: Citrus x clementina (assembly GCF_000493195.1). Lineage (NCBI taxonomy): Eukaryota > Viridiplantae > Streptophyta > Magnoliopsida > Sapindales > Rutaceae > Citrus > Citrus x clementina. The sequence goes on from NW_006262688.1 coordinate 21,372,937, forward strand.
TTTGAATATATTTTGAAATATTATGAGCTTCAATTTAGTTTAATCAAATAACATGAGGGTTTCATTCTTTTCCCCACACTGGTTTGAAACAAACCATGTTTGTACCATCTCTATTAGGTTAAAGCATATTTAAATTGGGTCGGATCGCCATGTCTTTAAGTAATTGAAAGAAAATCTTTCCTAAGGTATTTGAGTATTTGATCGTAAAATTAATCTTCTCTCTAATGCATGCGCATAAAGAGGCTCAAACAGTGGCAGACCTACACGTGGGCTAGACCGGATTATAGCTCGGTTTAGTCCAGACAAAATCGTTTACGCCCCTTAAGTTTTCATCAATTTAGTAAAATAATAGAATTTTAATTTTATTTTCAATATGACCCTAACTCAATTACCCTTATATTTTCATCAATTTAGTATAACAATAGAGTTTTTATTTTATATTCAAATATGTCCCTAACCCAATTACCCTTATGTTTTCATCAATTTTATATAACAATAGAGTTTTTTATTTTATATTCAAATATGTCCCTAACCCAATTACCCTTATGTTTTCATCAATTTTATATAACAATAGAGTTTTTATTTTATTTACAAACATGTCCCTTATTCAATTATATTATTTTCAATTGAAATTAGTGAGTTATTTTATAAAATGATTAAATCATATATTTATTGAATAGATTGAAAACATTAGGAGCTAAAATTTCATTACTACTTTAATTTATTTTAAAAAACATCTAATTGAAAAAAAAATATATGTCAATGTAATATAACATCGTCACTAGTATTAAAAAGTACTTATAGAAACAAAATACAGTAACAATTATCAATATTTTTATAAAATTTTTATGTGAATTTTTAGATTTTATTTATTAGTTATATTAACTAAGAGGACAAGTTAGAAAATAAAATTTGAGTATTTTAAGGAGTTTTTGATAGAAGAATCATCAACATCTAATTCTTTAAAGAGAGCTAGAGCACCTAACAAAGAAACAACTGCAGCCAAATACATTTATACTGAATTGAGTTTAGTTTATTATTAAAACTTTTGACTAATAATACCTTTACATTTTGAAAGGATGAATAAATTTTAATTGTTTAATTTATTAAGTTTGGTAATTTAGTACTTCACTTCAAACATAAAAGTTTTACTTGCAATTTTAATTGATTGTAATTACATCTATTGATCTATTTTAATTTGAAATTCTTAATTGATTTTTTAATTCTTATATAATTATATATTATTATAGGCTGCAATGTCAGATTTTATAATTGAAAAATAGTGTTTTCATATTCGAGTTGCCTTTTATTTTTTACTCTTTTTTTATAATTACTTTTGTTTATAATCCATATTTAGAGAGATAAGGTTTTTGTTGTTCTTCCTTATTTAATGTACTTATAAGTTATTTTTATATATAAATTTTTATGTTCACTTTAAAATATCAATTTTAAAATTTAGTCCGGGATAATATTAAGTTCTGGATCTGCCCATGCCCTCAAACAGTTCTTTCCCATATATATATGAGAAGGAAAATAGGATGTATAAAATAGCACCAGCACAGCCTGCACAAGTGGCTCCACTTATAGTTTATCAAGTAATTATGTTATTTAAGTATGGACGGTGGAGTTGAAAATTCTGACTTTTATTATATTGGTTTCAATTGTCAACTCAGAAAGATACTCTCCGTCAAAGCATTAACGGGTCATCGGAAAAGCTCTTCATTGAGCTTTGTCTTTATTTGTAATTGTCAAGTTTACAACCCTACCTCCTTAATGCATAAAGTGTTAAAAGGAGACGGAGAGAATATACGCCCAGCAAAAATATTCAGCTTCTGGAACCCATTCAAAGAGTCAAATTGAGTGCTAATGTTGATACTTCTCATGGCGTTTTACACTCATAATTTGTTCGTTTACTTAAAATTCAATGGCGTACACCGCCGATTCCAATGTGGACTTCATTAGCCATTAATGTCTCATTCCAGGATTTTTTTTTTTTGATGTAAGCCATTCGGTATCCGACGACTGCATTGAGTCCTGACTAATCCGAATTCGGGGTGTAGTCATAAGTTAAGACTCTTTACCGCTCCCAAAAGGCATGTTTAGTGGGGATCAAACTCGAGAGCTCTTCCCACAAACTCAACCTACGCTGCCAACTGAGCCACAACCATTTGGTTCTCATTCTAAGATTTTATTTCACGTTTGACTGCCTACTTACATTAAAACCTCTTAAATGGATATGTGTGTGCGCGTGCAAATACTATGATATATTGTCGATAATTCAGAGTTGAAATTTCGAAAACAAGAAGATTAAAGAAAGCGATCGTCTTCAATAGTTAATATATCAAATTAACTTAAAGGTCCCCGGAGAATCATTAAAGTTAAAGTTCTCTTGTGCACGCATGTATATATATACACATATGAGTAAATTTATAATTATATACATATATATATATATATATATTCTCATGTATAGATCTCCACATATTATTACATGCAGGCTTGCATTAGGAATAAAATTTTAAACATAGCGTCCGTATCCTCAAAAATATATAAATGACTTTCAAATTATTTAACCCTAATAAAAGCGAAAGTCATTGGTCCAAGTTAATTAATAAAATAAGGTTGGAAAAATAAGGGAAAATCGATGGCCGCACAGCGTGATTGCGACGCAAGTTTATAAGTCAGCCTTCTCTAGATAAACCAAAGTCGACAAAATTTCGGTCGCATTTTTATAATCATCTCCTTATGATTCAAAGGATAAAAGTTTTAGGCTCGTTTTTCTTTGCAAATATTAATGGTAACAAAGCGTCACTGAAAGGACTCGGCGTCATTTTCTAATTTCTCAGTTTTTTTCCCCGATTTTCGCCAAAATAAAATATGAGATGAGAGTGCACGTTAGACATGTACATGCAAGTTGGGGAATGATAATCCTTTTTTCGGAAAAATTCCTTCAAATTCTCCCAAAAAAAAAAGATACATTTATGTTGTGAGTACGTGCTGTGGTGTTGGATATTTCAAAATTTTATTCGAAAATTTCATTCTAAATAATGTTGTATTATGGTAAGATAATGTAAGTTTTTGAAAAAATACTACATAGTAATACAACTGAAATTTATAAAAATTTACTTGATGAATAACAAACTATATCACAACATTTAAGATAAAATTTTGAGATGTCTATTGTTACTTATATGTTTTAGCTATTTATTTATTATCAATTGTAAGTCAGTATATGTCCATAAGTAAAGGCTCTCTATTTGTTCTAATTGTGCAATAGACATGATACCTAAGTAAAGCTACTCGTACTTATTCAATACTTTTAGCAGTTTTGCTTTGGAAACCTAGTTAATTAATTTTACTCATAATTATTTGATGAAGATGTCCATTACCTTAATAACTTAACCTTGTCCACCTTTTATCTTTATTAATTTAACCTTGTCCAACTTTAAAAAGCTATATATAATTACCAAACTCTAGTTCGTAACATGTACAACACTTCAATTTCAAACAAAATATGTCATATTATGTATGTATTATCATAAAAGTTTATGAACTTAACTCATACCTAAATGTCAGCTCAAGAGTTGAAAATTTTCTCAAATTTATATATTTTTAATTCATGAACCATTTATGGATATTTTCCTCAATAGTTTATGGATATTTTCCTCAACATATATGTAATCTCCGAGGGAAATCTAAGAGAGCTCTTTCATTAACAATAAAAAAGAAAAAAAAAAAGGGTAACAGAAATGCGTTAGGCTTAAAGACTAGAAGTAAGGAAACAACTATAAACTCATATTAACCAATGGAATATAAGACTTACATATTGTTCCTCTTATTTTATTTATTTAATATTATGGGAAAGATCCCTAAGTAAAAGCCAGAGATTGTTTTAAACTTCAAGCATTAACAAAGGGATAAATCTCATATCTAAAGTTACAACTTCCACTAACAACTCTTCCTCCTTCTTTCCCATCACAACAGCTTGGGAGCTCACGAATTATGCCATCAGACACTTCTTGCAATCAACGCTAGAAAGATCCCTTGTGCATTGAGTCAATCCATAGAGTTTATTCGATTTTCCGAGCTCCATTTCTCCTACCGCATATAATTTGGGAGTAACATAAGCTTTTTCAGCTAGTTGGGTTAACAATTCCTTGGTCCTTTGATTGAAAGACACCGGCTCGGTGACCACTCTCACGTTCCACATATAGAACTTGTTTTTGTTGTCAATTTGGCCAAAGAACTCCGTGTTTGTGTACTTCAAAAGACAATTGTCGTACCAAATGATTGCAGCTTTGTTGTAAGGGCATCGCTTGCGGATCTCACCGCTTGCGTCAACAATACAGGTTTTGCAATCAGAGCTTGAGACATCACCTCTACAAAGAGCAAGCCCATATGCTTTGTTGGGACGCTGACCCAAGGCGCCCTTGCCAAAACCTGTGGGAGGAGCTTGGTAGTCGAGGTAACCTATGAGTTTGTTCAAGTTTGTTTCATATGGACCATTGGCAGTGAAATTTTCAGAGCTTGAACAAAAGTGAAAGAGAGGGTCAACTCCAAAAGCAGTTTGGAGAAAGAAAGCAAAAGCTATAAGCAGATAGAGGGAAGAAGCAAATTTAATTGAAGGTGAAGCCATTGTTGCAAGGATGTATATTAAGGTTGATTTATTGGTTAAACTGAGGGTGCATATGCAGCATCTATATATAGTGAAAAAAAATCCGCTTGCACTTCAAAGAAAAGTACTAGGAGCTGACTTTTTCTTGTGAAAATTTCTAGGATTACAATAAGTTAATTACTAATAAGACAATTTCTATTGTGGGCTGCGGAGGTTTGAAAAGTCAATAGCGGCTAGGCTGACAGATGCGCACTTCATAATATCATACGCATAACTCTTGGCGGAAGGAAAATTAATAATGTAGAAAAATTAAGAAAGTGTTTGAAAATTAGGCAGAATGGTATATGCCATTAACTTATAAATTAGAGGGCCATGGTGCTTATGCTACTTCCTAATGCTATTTATGAATTAAAAAAACAAGCAAGTAAATGAAAATTACTCAAATATAGAATCAGGCTTAGAGCCATTTGAGCAGTAGAGTTGGTCAAATCGTTTATATTCAATTAAAATGACATTTAACAATTAACATTATAAGAAATGACACTCATCATTATCATATTGTGCTAAAAAGAAAAGATAATCACTAGGATATAGGGTCAACGTTGTTTCTAGAAGTTGAAAGGTAGGTGAAAATCCACGGCGGTGTCGCAGGCTGGGTTAAGAGGGATGTTTTGCAAGTCTCGTCTTTCTAGATTAATTATTTTTTATTTTTTGGAGAAATCTAGATTAATTAAGTTGACAAAGTTATATGTCAAACTTTTTGAAAATTATGGAGAAAAGATAAATCTCACTCTTATTCAATAATGAATATAAAAAAATGATGTAATTAACATAATTTGAGAATATAATTAATTATTAATTTTTCTTAATTAATAATTAAGATGGAGACAATCAATTATTTAATTGATTGTTTTATTTCCATCAACATTATTTGATTCTTATGAGTATGGTGTCTGAATTCACTTCCGATGAAGTTGGTTTATGGCTGGCGGATCCATATAAACGCTAACTCCAGAAAATTGAAAAAAAAAAAAATCATTATTTCGGCATCATTACTCTCTCGGTGTATACACCTGCTTCAATAAAAATAGTGTTATGATTCACAAAAAAGATAAGAACCAATTGAGAAGTTTATAAATCATATGTGAAACTAATGACATGATTTTTTTTTTCATTTAGCTAGCTTCATCCATAAATTAAGCCTTTAATAATGCTTCAAATTAGAACATTTATATTTTTGCTGGGAATTGATTCTATGGTGGCTATTTCTTGCATTATTAATGCTTCTTTTTTTACCTGCATGCCTTGACAAATTTACAACCAATACATTTGGATAAATTGACAGCCAATATATTTTGATAAATTGACAGCCAATACATTTTAACTTCCATGCTAAGATAGCCGATATTTCTTCTTCTTTGTCCGCTTGTATTTCGTGAAGACAATCAAATGGCTGATGCTTTCATTATTTTCTTGATTTTTTCTTTCCCTTTTACAATTATCTTATTTGAATGTACTCACATATGAATTGTCATAGTTTTTCAATGAAATCAATTTATTTTATTAGGTTGATGTAACCTAACTTTGAAAATTTAGTTCCATAAATCATCAAGTTATTATTTTGTGATTGAATGTTCATTATTGTGCTTAACGCTTTTTAAATATTTGATCAATATTTAAATGATTTGAGGATACATAATGAGATGAGAGAAAATTTATGCATTTTTGCTAAGTATAATGCATGCCATGAATTAAATAGGAGACATAGATTTACTAACCTGATTCGTGCAGTTAATCTAAGAATACCACTGAACTTAATGAGCTTTTATATATTTTAATACACATAGATATATCTTGTATTAGTATATGGGAATATATTTGATATTGCTTGAGAAAGAGTGTCAAAGGATTTAGACTTATTCAACTATCAATATGGGTACTAACCTTTGACAACATAGATGGATTGATTACGGTGAAGACGAATGTCTAAGTTTTTTAATCTCTTGTTGATTTCATAATTGCTTGCATCTTTATTTAATTTTTAATTGTTTTGTTTTCTTTTAGTACTTTTAAGTTTCAATCAATATCATCTTTAATCAATTGTTCAAATAAACTTAGATTAAAGAAATTTTGGCAGTTAATAGGACATACAAGTTCTATGAAAAAAAAAAATCTATTCTTCATTATACTACTCATGTCGGCTAAACTTGTTAATTACGCAACAGATAATCCAAAAGGTGCTCAACATTCATTGCATTTCTATAGTATAGGCTAGAAATTGCTTCAAGTAATTTATTTCATCTTTACCAACTTGTTGATATATGCTTTCATTTTTACCAACTTGTTGTTCAATGCCATGCCTTCAGCTGATTGGATCTTGTATTGTTAAAGATAATTCATTGACATGAAGAAATACAAATGATGCTCCTTTTTAGATAAGTATGTACATGTACAACCAAAACTTTGTTAAAACAAAAAATCTATTTCTAAATTAATAAATATTCATTTATTAATAAATTAATAAAGTATTCATTTATTGATAAATATTTGCATTATTCATTTATTGATAAATATATAACTTCACTAAAGTAGTATTTTGCTCTTAGTGCCTGCAATAGTAATTTACAGAGACTTTAATTGTAATTTGCACTACCACTCAAAACATATGTACAAACAACGAAATGAATAATTAGAAAGTACTTATAATTAATACTCTCAAATTCAAGCTTTGGCAAATGGGTAAATCTCATATCTGATAGTTCAACTCCCAGTAACGACCTTCCCTCCTTGTTTCCCATCGCAGCATCTCGGAAGATCACTAATTATGCGATCACGACACATCTTGCAATCATTATAAGAAAGATCTCTTGTGCATTGAGCCAAACCATAAATCTTCTTCTTTGACCCTTCATTAAGCTCCAATTCTCCTGCTGCATACAATTTAGGCTTGCCAGAAGCTTCGTCGGCCAGCTGCCTCAACAAGTCCTTGCTCTTTTGATTGAATATCACCGGGTAGCCCACATTGTTCACGTTCCACATGAAGTACTTGGTTCCATTATCGATTTGGCCGAAGAATTTGTCATTAGAGTACTTCAACATGCAGTTGTCATAGAATATCTTTGCGCTTTTGCTATATGGGCAGTTCTCGCGAATGGTACTGATTGCATCTGCGACACATGTTTTACAATCCGAAGCTGAAACATCACCCCTACAAAGAGCAAGCCCATTTGCTTGAATAGGGTTTTTACCTAAGGAACCAATACCGAAACCTGTGGGAGGAGCTTGGTGGTAGATATATCCCATTAGTGCGTTCAAGTTCGTTTGGTATCGGCCGTTGGCAGTGAAGTTTTCATTCGAACAAGAATAGGATATGGGGTCAACGTTGGCCCCAAAAGTCACAGTTTGGAGAAGAAGAGCAAAGCTAATTAGCAAAGAGAAGGTAGAGGAAACTCTTGGGGAAGACATTGCTGAAAATTCCAGATTTGGAAGTGTATACGATGTGCTTGAGAAAATAAGCAGGTAGAGCCTATATTTATGGTGAAAAATATTTTGATGGATATTTAGAAAAGTTCATGAGCGATACCTTTTCTTGTCTTGTGACTTGTGTATATTGCTTTGTTGAATGTTAAGAAGTTTTCAAATGTGATGGGATGTTGAGAATGTCAACAAGAGGTAACTGGTGAGATAAATGGCACTTGCATGCGACGCGAGTAGCGAAAATAATTAAGAATTACAAGGCAACAACTTCCATTGACCTTTTCTATCAAAGTACCTTTTCCGTGATTAAACTTGCTGAGTTACAAGCCAATTAAACTCCAGCCGTAATTCATGTGATTGCTTCATTGCTTGGGTAGAAATAATTGGCTTACGATTTACGAATTATGAATAGTCCATATAAATAACTAGCCTCCTTAACTAGTTCTACTTGTAGAAAAGAATAAAGAAAAAAAAATAGAAACAACAACTTAATATTTTAACCTCGCTTTTAATTTAGTGATAAGCTTCCAATAAATTAAATTAGGCCCTATTTTGATATGAAGGTTGAGCGGCTGTAATTTAAAAATTATAACATTAAAGTGTTTAATGAACATTAGTAGCTATAGCAGCATGGAAACTAAGTTGATTTAATTTATCATTTGTATGATAAAAAATCTACAACATCTTTATTAATATTATCAAAATTATTATTTAAAATTGCATTATTATACACTATTAACTTTTATTTCATAGTTATTATTTTTTTCCATAGTTATAAATTAAATGGTATAGCAGCTTAATACAAAACAACGCCTTAAACTAAGAAATCATTCTATTTCTGGAGTAGATCTATAATTACTATTCGAGTCTCTGAAAACTATTTTAGTGATTGAATAATTTACTAAAACTAAAGGAGCTGATTGATATTTTACATAAGAAATATTACAACACTCTCAACACACTCTTTTTACTCTCTTCTTATTCTTAACTCACCACTTGATGCCTAAACTAAATGATCCCAGGGGTTTTTATAGTAAGTGAAATAAGCAAAAACTACACAAGTAAAAATTACAAAAAAATAATAATAATAACCACATCCTAAACTTACCATCCCACTCTTAATAATAACCACACTTTAAATGTTGAAATAATCTCTTAAAAATAACTGCATTTTTACAACTACACATCACCAATTATTCATGATACTTTTACTTCTCTATCAAAGATAATTCTAGCCAAATGGAGACATTATTTTGTCGCATGAAACCTTCCATTTTATTTGGACCATGAAACTAGTGTTAGGTATTAACACTCCCCCTCAATACCAATTTTCATCTTTTGAACCGTAAGCTGAACTCTTTAAACTTCCCAATACTGATACATTTGTAAATAATTCTAAAGCTATATTATCTGTCTTGACATATCGTATTTCAATTTCAACTTGCAAGATCTTTTTCATGATGAAGTGATAGTTTAACTCCACTAGCTTAATCCTTGCATGAAAAATTGAATTTTCTGCGAAGCTGATCTCTAATTGATTATCGCAATACAGTGGTATTGCATAGTCTACTAGTTGGTGGAGATCTTTCATCAGCTAGATCAACCAAGTACTTATTGGAGCTACCATTGTTGCTGCTTTGTACTTCACTTCTGTGGTCCATAACGATGCAGTTGGTTGTCTCTTGCTACACTAAAATTTTACTCTAATACTAGTTTTGAAAATGTACCTAGTGGTTGAGTTTTAAGTGTAGTGATCTCCAGTGTAATCATTGTCACAATAGCCAGCTAGCTTGCAGTTTTCATCTCTCTTGTACAACATACCATAGTTAATTTTACTTTTCATATACCTCAATATTCGTTGAACTACTTTCAAATGAGGGTTTTTTGGATTTTGCATGTATCGACTCATCACATTTACTACACATGAAATATTAAGATGAGTTAGCGTTAGTTAGATTAAAATACTTATCACTTTTTGCTACATTATCTCATCTTTTAAATCTTTACCTTTGTATACACAAAATTTCGAATTGACTTCGATCAATGTTGAGATTGGATTGCACCTTAGCATTCCAAACTTCTTTAGCAAATCTTTGGCATATTTTTATTAGTAAAGAAATACCCCTTCCTATGTGTGATCAACTTCTAGAACAAGAGAGTACTTGAACTGATTAATCTCTTATTCAATGAATCTATACGTCATCATCACCAGTAAGAGTCAAGTCATTTATGTAGCACTAATATGATTGCTAACTTTTCTTCATTAGCTTTGATTGAAAAAGTTAGAATCTACATATACCATTGAATAACCATTATGATTTAGAAATTCGGCAATCTTTATGCACCACACCCTTGATGCTTACTTTAAAGTGTCTTTTTCGACAAATGAACTTAATTTGAGCTTTATTATCAAATTCTCTTAGTTGATTCATATAGATATACACATTAAAGGATATCATAATCACACGTATTAAATTATTTTCTCGTCACATGTTTTCTAAATTTCATTAGCTATTATCTAAATTAGTATATGTCTACTATTTAAATTCTCAATAGTTTCAAGCTGAACACTCAAAGGTTTAAGTTTAATGGTACAATTTTAAGTTAATGGTCTAAGATTTTAGGCAAGTATTTATATTTCATATTGGATGGTGGTGGCGTCAAGTTTAACGGTATAGAAATTACACGTTTAACGGTAATTTTTTCTAGTTTATTGCTCAAAAAATTCAAGTTACCGTTTATTCAAGTTTTCAGTCTTCTCAAAATTTTAATTGATTTAAAAATGAATTCAAACTTATATGTTGGATTTCATATTATTAAATCCAACAGTGAGCATATTTCCCCGTATGAGATATATGCATGTACAGTAGCTATGCCCAAACTTATTACCAATCTGTTAAATAATCACATTTTACAATTACCACACCACCAATTATTATTCAAGATATTTTTACTTCTCCTCCAAAGATACTTTTTGTATAAATAGAGATATCATTTCTTCTTTTAGAACCTTTCATAAGTTAGACTTGGGCTTAAAAAAATGTACTTTGACCATGAAATTAGTGTTGGGCTTTTAACAGTCGCTGACTCCCTTTTTTTGAGGAAAAAAAAAACAAAAAACAAAACAAAACTGAAAATGAAGTACTTAGCGAGTTTGATCTGCTAGAATACATATGAGTTCCATTTTGATTTTTCTATTTTAGTATTAGAATATGAACTAATTAATTTATGTCTTACCATGTGGGCCGCATAAGAAAATACTAATGAAATGTGTTTAGAAGGCTCGATATTAATAACGAATTTCTTTAGCTAATGGCTAACAATTATCCAATACTTGTGCATGTGCATCGGGAATTATCTTTAACCCTCGTATGTAATTACAACATGCGTCTCATCTTTTATATTAATTAACAGGGTAATAAATTGAAAAATTTACATCAATAACCATAAAAATTTTGACTTTTTCCATCTTAACCCCCCAAACAAATTTCTATCAACATTAGCCATAAAAAAAGCTTTTGAGACCAAAATACCCCTCTCTCTCATCTCTCCCCCAACAATCTCTCTTTCTCCCATCTCTCCCAAACCGAAGAACCAAGCTTTGCAAACAATCTCAGTTGGTTTATTCTAGTTATACTCCATCTTTTTTGACTCAATCTCAATGCTTCAATATTAAACTTTTCCCTGATTTGAATGTGTCAAAGCTCTGGTCTCATGAAATTGTTGGAACCGATGGTGATTTGGGTATAAAAAAGAATTTGGCTGGTCAGAAGAGAATCTGCCCTCTGGATGTGCAAGTAGACAATCACGGTAAAGTGATTACGATTCTCCACAACTGCTCTCTGTCTTTCAATCTTCAACATATAAAACAAGAACTCATTCCATGTGTCAATGGGGCCTGGCAAGCACCAGTGAACATAATCATTCACTGTCTTATTCTTATGCATGGAGTGTCCGTACTGATTAGGATGCCCATCTGGCCTTAACAACATAATTTCAGTAGTGTCAAGCAACGAAAATTTCAACCCCATATCCATCCCTTGCTTCTCTGCTGCTCTTAGTTCCTCTACTTGCGTCAAGTAAAACTCCATTGTATACCCATCTAACTCCACTTCTTGGCTTGTAAATGGCCTTGTTCTCCCACAGTTTCCTCCCTTGTCCCAATCACCATTCTCAAAATGAGATGGAGAAAATGTCCTTAAAAATGTGATACCCTTGTAGTTCTTAAGCCTCTGAAGAGTTCTAAATGCAGTTCGAAACGCCATCCTGTACGCATGGTACTTGGTTAAGGCTGTCATGTTGTTAATATTGCAGTTGTGGCAGCCACACAGGTTGACATTTTTAGTGGAGAATGGGTTCCGAATCCAAAAGGGCCTTACTACTCGAACGAAAGTTGCCGTCTGATCATTGATCAGCAGAACTGCATGAAGTTTGGCAGACCGGATACAGAGTTCATGAAATGGAGGTGGAAGCCAAAATTGCCTGTCGCATCAAGCCTTGGTGGGACAGACAACCTGTCGCACCAAGCTTCGTGCGACAGGCAGTCTGTTGTCAGATTCACTCACGACTCGCAATTTCGAAACTCTCGATCAAGTTCAGAAAATAATTCATACCACTATGTGATGCCGATTAGTGTTGGATCCGGATAAATTATAATCAGATTTCACTTTTATCGTTGTCTTTTACCGTCGCCGTTGGTTGATGATTCAAGAGTGGAAAGCTGTCTTTGGTTTGACGAAAGGGCAGAAAGAAAGTTGCTTTTAGCTTGTAAAGAAGGGTAATTTAGGGAGAAAAGCGTGTGTTTGGGTAATGTTGATAGAAAAAAGTTGAGAAGATTAATTGTGAAAATAATAAAAATTTTATGGTTATTTTTGTAAATTTCCTTAATAAATTATCTTGTTTCATATAATAAACACTACCGCGTGCCGTTTTATGTTACCTGCAGTTACCCACTAATTGAAATTCTCAACATCCCGTCGCATTTGAAATTTTCCTGTGATCAAACAATATCGACAATATTTTATTCCAAGAAAAGGTCAATTTCTTGAATCTTTCTACCACTTTGCATGACACTTTTTACTATATAAATACATACTAGCTCGCTTCTTGTCCCAAGCTCAAATCCACCAATCATCGTCGTCCTCGTACACTTGCAAATTTTTAAGTTAATTTAACAATTGCAATGTCTTCCCCAGGAGTTTCCTCTGGCTTCTATTTCCTAAGCTTTGTTCTACTTCTCCAAACTGTGGCTCTTGGGGCCAACGTTGACCCCCTCTTCCATTCTTGCTCAAATGAAAACTTCACTGCCAATGGCCCGTACCAAACAAACTTGAACACACTCGTGGGATATCTCTACCACCAAGCTCCTACCACAGGTTTTGGTATTGGTTCCTTGGGTCAAAACCCTAGTCAAGCAAATGGGCTTGCACTTTGCCGAGGTGATGTTTCGGCCTCGGATTGTAAAAGATGTGTCGCAGATGCAGTCAGTACCATTCGCAAGAGCTGCCCATATAGCAAAAGTGCAAAGATATTCTACGACAACTGTATGTTTAAGTACTCAAATGACAATTTCTTCGGCCAAATCGATAATGGAACCAAGTACTTCATGTGGAACGTGAACAATGTGAGCAACCGGGTGACATTCAATCAAAAGAGCAAGGAGTTGTTGAGCCGACTGGCCAATGAAGCTTCTGGCAACCCTAAATTGTATGCTGCAGGAGAATTGGAGCTTAATGAAGAATCAAAGAAGAAGATCTACGGTTTGGCTCAATGCACAAGAGATCTTTCTTACAATGATTGCAAGATGTGCCTTGATCGCATAATCGGTGATCTTCCGAGTTGCTGTGATGGAAAACAAGGAGGGAGGGTCATTACCGCAAGTTGCATTATAAATTATGAGATTTATCCATTTGTCAAAGCTTGAATATTAATGGAGTATTCATTAATTATTAATTCATGGGATTAGGGATATCATTATCCCTAATTACAAATAAAGACAAATAGAGTTCCTCAGGAACCTACATATACTTGTGTTTATAGTTCTTCCTATGGGGATGCATGTACTAGCCAGGCCCTTGTGTGTATTTACATGTTCACAGAGGCATTGTAATATTGTTGTTCAATAAAATTCTTTATGTGTTAATTTATTCATTTAAACTAACAAGTCTCAAATAAATGCTAAATAAGAAGAGATGCATAATCAAAACAAGGCTCAAAACAACTGTTTATCGAATACAACATTACAAGACTTTATGAACATTTCACAAATACAACTTCCCAGCCATTGTAGAAGTCACCCAATATGACACTTTATTGTATCCAGTCTTTTAATCAGAAATTGTACATGATTCTTCTTCATAAGCAACATAGTATCATTTAAATGAAGAAGATAGATATTAGCTACCGAGAAGAGATATCTACTCAGTTACCGAGGATCTAATTCACTGATTGTAACCTCATTTATAGATTGCTGTAATGGCACCGAATTGGATTTGTCAGATTGAGAAGTATTTCCTCTTTCTTCAAGATCTGACCCCAAACTTTCCCTTGAGGAAAAAAATGCTGGTTTTGAAGGTTCTGGAGAGGTTATAGAGTAGCTACTAAGCATCGTTACAATATCTGACATAGAAGGTCTATCTGCAGCAGCTTCTTGAACACACAGTAGTCCAATGTGAATGCACTTCAAAACTTCATATTTTGGCCATTGGTTGCCCAACGCTGGATCCAACAGCTCCAGAGCTGTTCTATTCATCCAATGTTGCCATGCCTGTGACAGTTTGAACCAAATCAACCACAGTTTATTAATAATAATTTGTAAACTGAAGAGAATATAATCTGACACAGAACACTTACATAACTTGCAAGATTTATTGTGTGGAAACTGGAATTCTTCCGACCAGTTACAATTTCCAAAATCAGAACACCATAGCTATAGACATCAGATTTAGTTGAAAATTTCCCATTCTTGGCATACTCCGGTGCCATGTACCCACTTCATTTCATCAACAAACAGATAATGGTCTATGAGATTAGATATAAAGACAAATGTGCACATAGTCATAGTCAATAGTGAGTAATCAGACATTCACTATCTCCTGCTTAGGTTAACTGCTTCAAATTAATGTTAGTGTGCAAAATGTGGACTTACTACGTCCCAGCAATCCGATTTGTGTTTCCTTGAGTCTGGCTTTCACCAAACAGTCTCGCCAAACCAAAATCAGAAATTTTGGGATTCATGGATTCATCTAACAGGATATTGCTGGCTTTCAAGTCTCGATGAATGATTCTAAGCTGAGAATCTTCATGCAAGTAAAGTAGTCCTCGTGCAATCCCAACAATGATTTTATACCGTCCTTCCCATTCCAGGCTGAAACGTCCGCTTTTATCTACCCAATCCAACATTTCAAATTGTTGTTTGTCAATATTCACTAAAGCAATGAAGGCAACTATTTCTGACATAAATTATGAAGAGAAATTGGTTAGCTGAAAAAACAAACAAAAGATGAAATATTAGTACCAAATAAAATTTTGTCCAAGCTCCCATTGGGAAGGTATTCATAGACAAGTAGCTTCTCTTTCTTCTCTAGGCAGAAGCCCAACAGTCTTACCAGGTTTCGATGCAACAGTTTGGCAAGAAAAATTACTTCTGTTTTCAGCTCTTTTAGACCTTGCCCTGAGCTACTTGACAGCCTTTTCACAGCTATTTCATGCCCGTCCAACAGTTTTCCCTGCAGGTGTATGCAGAAGGGGTTACTCAAGAACTACAGAGCAGTATAACATAGCATGCATGGTACCCTCAAGAACAAAATACCTTGTAAACAGGACCAAAGCCACCTTCTCCAAGTTTATTTTCATCAGAAAAATTTCTTGTTGCAACTTTAAGTGTGTCTAGTCCAATCAAAAGTGATTCCATGCCCTTATCTTCTTCCTCAAGAGCAATATCTGCACGCCAAAAGAAAATCAACTGAGATTGCTTAATATCAAAAGCTTTTGAGCAGATCCAAAATGGATAATAGTTTATTAGATCTCATGTAATGAAGCAAAATATCTAGAGATCAATCCTCCTCCAAAACCTTGTAAGAGGTTTGCAATAAGTAAAATGCCTTTTGAGCAGTGAATACCAACTCAATATAGTTTGCCAATGCAATATCATCTATTTTGACACTATATTGACAGATATAGCATTTCTCATAAACATCACTATTTTTTACCGCTAGAACTTTTATAGAAATTTTTAAAATCTTCAAACTCAAAGATTGATGGTATTGCAACAAAATAAGGTGATTACCAACTCTTTTTTCCTTGCCCTTTCTCCAAACGAAGCAACCACAGACCATTAATGTTGCTGCTACCAGCGCAACAGCTACAGGTATGACCACGATAAGAGCAACGTGTGAAGTGCTTCTCTTCCCTGCATAACAGGGTATAATCATAATACCATTAGTTCAAGTTTCCTTACAAATGACATCATCCATTTCCGGTTTCTTTGACAAACTGTCTGTCATATTACAATCTTGATTTTGGAATCTGGATAAAGAAAACAAACTAAATTAATTGAAAAAAATGACATTCAAATTTACAGAACCATGTATAACCTTCAGGGCTGGGCTGAAGCAGTGTAGTAGTAGATGGAGGAGACATGGCTTGAGAAGGGGGTGGTGGCAGTGACAGCGAAAAGAATGGATATATTTCAAAACGGAGGTTGCAGCTCATAGATATGACCCTACCACCTTGTTTCCCATTACAGCATTGTGGAATAAGCCTGATGATATCTTGAAGGCAACTGAAGCAGCTATTTTCTGCTAAATCTCTGGTGCACTGCAGCATAGAATGTATATCAACGAAGTCTGTATAATTGATGCTCCCAATAGCAAACTTTAGAGGACTAGATGCAGCACTGGAAGATAATGTTCTAACCAAATTTCCCAACTGCCGGTTTAGGAGAACGGGTTCTGTAGCATTATTTACATTGTAATACATGAATATTGGATTAGTAGCAACAGTTGAGAAGAAGCGCTGGTCTGAATACCGCAATGAACAAAATTCATAGCCGACAAATGCTTCCTTCTGATTGCTACATAGTTGGGTGATCTCTTTAGATGCAGTATTTGCACAAGTTTGGCAATCTTCCTTAGAGAGATCACATCTGCAAAGTACGAGCCCATAAACTGCATCAAGGTTCTGGCCTACAGTAGTATTGTAGAAGCCTGTTACCGAAGCATTAGAAGCCAATGAACTGAGGGTGAGGTTCAAATTTTGCGAATAAGTACTCCCAGAAGTGAAATTATTTGCAAAATTGCAATTGTAGAATCTTGATATGTCTTGGCCCTCCTGGGCTTCAGCGATATAGTTCAAATAATAAAGACATGAAAAGAGGAATGCTTGAAGAGCTGTTTGCGGAAAAAATTGCATTATGTAATTCAAAAGATAAGACCCTGGAAGTAGAGGAAAAAGGGTCTATTGCCAAATGCTCAGAGAAGAAGACTTTAGTATTCGAATAAATAACAAGATCCATCACTCAATAAACTTTTGACATGTGTTAAAATTTCACAGAAATAAATGTTTCAGGTAATGTGAACAAGATGAATTTCAATGAACAAAGACAAAGCTGAGGCAAGAATATAAAAGTATAATTTCATGCATTTCATCTACATTTCAATAAGGCAAGTCCTGCGAACAAGTATAAGAATTATGGACATATAATCATGCTGACTCTGTCAAACTTTAATTTGATTAATAAATTTTAGTTACTTCCAACATGCATATAAATCCATCCGCAAAATCCAAATAACGTAGACCTGATCTAAATCTGAAGGCAACCCTAGACAATAGACCACCATTATGAAAGAGATGGGTGGACACCCGACACAAAAATAAGATTAGGTATACACCGATAATAGTCTTCATTTTAGTGAGACAAGCAACCATTTTTATAGTCTAGAGCAAAGACTTTGAACAAAATAGCCCATTAAATTTTCTCAGTAATATACCATCCATTGATACAGACAGGTTAATACAATGAGCCGGCCATTTAATAGACAAAATCAAATTAAAAACTGGTCGCATCAAAGCTTATGTACCATCAATTTTCCCCAAGGTTTTATTGTTTCAGACATCTAAATGTTTATAAGTTTGAAACAGTACTACGAACCCACAGAACTACAACTGTTTACAAAGATGGAGCAAAAATTCATGAGATATAAACTTACACTAAGCATACTTGTTATACAAAGTTTTGTATCACAACACACGTGGCATACATACGTCCGTCTCATCAATCACTTCAGCACATGTCAGTTTATAAAAATATACGAAAATACATAACTTTGTATCTGAAATTTGCAAGCATAGCATTATTGTTTGAATTGAGCACAAACATGTCCAAACATGCAAGAATTTCACAAATATTTTCATAATTAGATGAAATTTTATACCACAAAAATAGAGTCTCTGGTATCTGCTGTGAACCGAGAACGACGTCGTCGCCCGCGAATCATTGCCGTGAAATGACCGGTAGTTGATTGAGACACTCCGATCGAGCTCTGGTAATCCATTTTGGAACCCAAATAATTTGTGCTCTGAAGTTCTCCTCAATGACGTGAATTTCTCTGCATTGAACTGAACTCTCTCTTCAATGCAGAGAAGTTCACTGCATCAAAGACAATTTTGAAACCTAACAAGACGATTAAATTTATTAAAAAAATAAATTCCTTAAAAATTTTTATAAATTGATGATGATATTTTTTTTTTCGTTTTAAATAATTTTTTTTTTTAAAGAATCTTATTATTGTTATCATTATTTTTCTATTATTTACATTGTATCTGATCCCATTCATACAAAAAGCCGTGAACACGTGAAGTAATAAAATCTTATAAAGACACGTATAAAAGAAAACATTCATCAAATTAATTTAATTTCTTAACATTATATAGTAAAACCTTTTCAGAGTATTCTATAAGAGAATAATCTTTGTATAGTTATTCAAATTTACCGTTTCAATTTCCACCAATTATAAATAAAAATAAATTATAATTTTTTAGATCTTATTTAAAAAACTTACATTTACATAATAATAATTATCTATATATTTCCAAAGATATATGTTATGTTATATTAAAAGTTTAAAAATAAAATAATTTTTTTTCTAAAATTGATTGACAAAATGATTTATTCTTTAAAATTTTTATCAAATTATTGTATAACATTTATGAAAAGTATATTGAGAAAAAATACTAAAGAAAAGTATAATACAAATATTATGACTTTAAAGATAACTTTACATATTTTTAATCGTATAATATTAATGCAGTGCACATTTATATATATCAACATTATCACTTAGATTAAAGATAATTAAATCAAACTAATAATTTTATAAATACAACTTTATTAAGTTATAATCTCCTTATTATAATAAAAATGTAGTTAGTCTTAATATACGATTTGAAGAGAGGTTTTACACTAAATTTTATTGTGCGTAATTTTCATTAATCAATTTTTTTTTTTAACAGATACATTACTCGTATAGTCGTATATTGTTAATTGGTTTGTTTTTACTTTTTAATTCTTGAAACGATGGTCGGATGCCTTCATGTCCAGTTACAATGTCAATGACATTGGCATACTTCCAACGTTAAAACCACAAAAGGATTAAAGCGGGTGGGCGACCAGAAGTCGTTAATGATGGGCCTTCTTTGGGACCCTATTATGAATGGGTTGAGCTTTCGACACCACTCAAAAGTCCTTGCAACACCCCACTTGCTATATTTACGGTTTTGCCCTCCGTGGAATAAAAGACAGAGACTTAGGTGGCGTTTGTTTTTTAACTTAATGACTTAAAGTGACTTAACTTAATTAATTAAGTTAATTAGAGGTGTTTGTTTTTATAACTTAATGAGACTTTTTAGATAATTTTGACTTAATAAAATAAGTCAATTTTTTTAGCTTTTTACTTAATGGAGAAATTTGAATTAAGTCAATTACTTACTAATGTCAAAAATATCCATGTTTTATAATTTATTTTTCATATCTATCTCAAAACTCACCCATAGACATTTATCCCACAAAAATATCCTTGTTTTTTCTTTCTTATATTATATACGATAAAATTTAAAATTTATGGTATTTTATATATAAAAATTCTAAAATAATTATGTATTCACTTGAATATAGTTTTACTTATAAATGTTAAAATATTGTGGTATTTAATATATTATTTATTTGACTTTTAAATTTAATAAGGATACAAAAGTAAAAGTACATATTTTCAACTTTTTCAGTTGAAAAAAACAAACAACTTAATACTTATTTTCCGAGATTCAGACGAAAAAACAAACATGTTATTCAGATTCAGACATTCAGATCTATTCAGAATTCAGACTAATTCAGGTCTATTCAGATTTCAGACAAAAAAACAAACGCCACCTTACTAATTAACGGTATACATATTTTTGGTTTTTTTTTTATTTTTTTTGAAGGATAGTTAAAATGTTTTTACGCCCCATAAGAATTCGTATTCTTCAAAAACAAAATGGTTTCGTTTTGCCATGAACTTTTCACACTCATCCATTTTTTTTTATTTCTCAAAAATTTTAATTACATTTTAAATTTTTTCTATGATAAACGTAGAAGAGAAATTTTGAGTGATGGAGAAAGAAACAATGCAGTAAAATACGACTAGATATGTTGAATTCATTCGATATTTACTGAACTTATTAAATTTGATCCACGGACATACACTAAACAATGTCATTATCTTTATTTACTACTTATTAAACAAACTTAAGAAGTTATATTTCATTCATGAGTTCTACAATTAACTGATATTAATTTTATGGTAATTGTGCAAGAAGGATGAAAGTTCTACTCAACTTATAGTTGCTAGTAATAAATTAGGATCCCTGGATTACACAGATGTATTTGTTGCTGGTATGGTATAGAACTTAGCTTTTCATTGGTCAAATGTTTGTCATTAATATTCAAAACTTAAAAACAGCAGAAACCATCAACACCACAAGCAGTAAAGGAACACGAATTAGAACACCATGCTTTTATGGAATATTAACCAGAAGGCCATGCTTTCATGTTGAAAAAAAAAAAAAAAAGAATACACAGTATCATGCAATTTGAGAAGTTCAATGCATAAAGCAAAAGTATCCAGGAGCTTAAAAATTGTGAATCAACATGCAGCTTTTGAAAGAAGTTGAGACGAGGAAAAGAAATCGATAGTATGGTCAGAAGAAAACACCGCACTTTTAAATTAGTCCCAAAATCTATTCTTTCGAATTGCTGGCGATCGGCTGGAGGGGTGAGATGATTTTATTAGATTAAGTGATTTAGAATAGTTTCGGGGTTTATTGAGAAAAATGAAGAAATATATTTGTAACGGCAGTTCTAGAATAACAGCAGTGTTGTTTGATTTCTAATGACTTTTAAATTTTTTAAATTTAAGCACAGGGTGTTATAAAGATTTTTTAAGTGTGTCAAAAGCTCAACCGAATATGAATTTGCCTGGCGGCCAGCAAATCCTGTAAAACAATGGACTCAAAAACAGTTGTACTAAAGCCACCTTCTAGAATTCTTAATACACCCATCTTCCCGGGGTAGGGGAGTGCAGTGGGTGGTGGGGGCTGTTCAGAAAGTACAATCCTTCCATTGCTAACACGATAATTATGATCGCGTGTGACCTGTGCACCCATATAAGTTGATTGACGGAGAAAATAATGGAAGCAGTAGAGGTAGCACTCCAATGTGTGCAATAACTTCAAGCAAAAGCAAACTTCACACATTAATTGTTCAGTTAAAAAAGGATGGATATTAATTAGCATTTAGATTCATCATTTAGTGGTATCTTGAATAGAACTATGGGTCCTCCTACTATGCACCTGATGTATGCGTGGTTCATTTTGACATGACATGCAGCCAATTAAAACGCCACATGTGTGCAATAATAACAACTAGGTAACCGGTTATTCCGGTTGAAGTCACAAGATACCTTTTAATTGCGTTAGTATTCCAAGTTGGCTGCTCTTCGTCACAAGTTTCTCAATTGGTCTCCAATTATCACAATTTTTTTCATTAACATTCCTAATAAGATAACCCATGTCGGAAGTACTGTAGTTAGGCTTTTGTTGAGTTCACTTGCACCTAAAGCAATTAATGTCTCTCACCAAAGGACGAAAATATTCCGATTTTCGAAGGGGCTATTACCATTATCAGGAGCTATACACACCGAGCAAGTATTCATCTTTTTGAACAAGAATGGATTTGGCTCTTTTCTAAAATTTCAGTCTCTCACCAAAGGACCAAAATATTTCAAAATTTTCGAAAGGGCTCTCATCAAGAATGCCTTTCATACTCCATCTACCAGGACATTAGAGTATTCAAAAATCCTAGAGAACCAAAATATCTTCGTCGTATTGCAGGTAAACAATGGCATCCTTTCAATTGTTGTATGTTTTGAAATTAATTTAAAAAATAATAGTATCTCATGTTCGAAAATTTTACCATTATTGATGAATATTGAATTTTCATTTGTTATAGAAGAGTGAAGGATAATCTAATAAGGAGAAGCCACCCAGGAAAAAGGGGGAAAAAATATGGCAGTGATAATGGCTGAATTTCCTACAGATGAGTTGAGAAGTAGGGCCTAGCCTGGAGTGATGATGGCTCGGGCTGAAGATGAGGGAGAAGTCCTTTATTAATGGCGCACCACTAGGTAGAATTATAAGCTATGCATTATGTTATCAGTTTTCAAGAGTAGTGTGTTTTTTTGTTGTCTTTGCTGGATTTATTGGATTTCGGTGATGCAATAATGCCTTTGATATAAGATCTTCGTTTAAGAAGAAATTTGATTTGAGTCTAAGATGATTTATTTGATGTACTTTGAATTTATTGGAAATGGAATTCCCCCAAATTTATCTATCTGTATAATTTTTTTGGGTTTAACGTCAGCAAACTCTCAGCAGCAGAAGGTGTCTGGGCATCGTTAGGAGAGGAAAATATATGATTGACGAGAGAGCAAGAGAAATAAAGTTTGTTTCTCAAATAATTTGCTTAGATGTTTGTATGAATATATTTAATAAGTTTCTTGCTAGTTAGAAATTTGATTTTGCATTTTTTTTATGGTGGACATGCCTTTGGAGTTCATTAGTGTACCTCATTTTACTAATTTCAGTGAGTAACATTTTTCTATTCTGACTGTATAACAGTAGGTTGAATGAACTGGATTTTGTTATCAATAGTTTAAGTTTTGAAGTATAACTGACAGGGGTTTATATCAATGTTTTCCGTTTTTAAAATTGAGACGTAGGAGGTGAAGGCTGATTTTCATTTACTCTCTCGACTTGCAATTCCACCTGTGGATGCAGTAGTAAGAACCTGTTTTCCTTATTGCCTTATCTTTTATAGAATTATAGTATTAGGTTTTAAATATTTTAGTACCTTTTTCTTATGTAATTTTCTTATAATTCCCTAATTGTTGGTCAAACGAGATGACAAGCTTGAAGAAATGAGATACTGGATGGTCAGTGTAGAAATATAGATTCGTGATTTGGCTTGTATTGAAAATGTTTGTTTGTTTGCAAAATACTACAGTCAATTTTTTTAGTTTTTTCAATTCTTACTTTGCTTTTGCCCCTGGTTGTGTATAATTTTGTCTGTAGAACGAGAAATGCTTTCATGAAAAACTAGGCAGGACTTCTAGCTGGAAGTCTTTATTGAGTTCCATCTTATATATATCTATATGATGTATGTGTTAAAGTAAGCATGCATGTGCTCATCATCTCCGACAGAACTACTGTAGGCTTGCAATTTACCAAAGAAATGTTTATTTGCAGAACAAGGGAATAAAAAAAAAGTCTGTAAATTTTTTTCTTATTGTTAATGAAATTGAAATGAGCGTAAAGCTAACTTAAAGTCCAGTGTCATTCATAATTTGTTGGACTGGCTAAATTGTCGAGTTGAGTTAGGTTCTTGAATTTTGAGTTGGTGTTGTGATGAAATTTTTTTTTGTAGCAGGTGGTAGTCCACTAAAGGTGATATTTAGGCTTCCAGTGTAGCAAAGAATGTTACTTTGTAGCACAAGGGAATAAAAAAAAGTCTGTAATTTCTTTTTCTTATTGTTTATGAAAATGAAACAAGGCTAATTGTAGATTGAAGTTTGAAAGCATTTTTCGGTTTTGTGCATTGCTGTATGGTTCTTTTTCCTTGTTTTTTCACCCCCTAGAATGGATGTTAGAGTTGTTTCTCATGCATTTATAGATATCCTGTAATCGTAATAGAATATTCAGACTAATTCTCATGAATATCAATCTCCTTCGGTTAGCAGTTGATGGTTTAAAAGCTAGAACTTCTTTGATTCCACAATCCATGGACAATACATAAAGATAACATATAAGGTTTGGATTAATTGCATATATGAGATAAGTTTTGTAGTTTCTGAAAGAAACTTAAACGTCTAATTTAATTGTTCTTGAAAATAAAATTCCGGCAATATAACCACTCCATGTCTAGATAATGGTCAATTTCTGGTGAAACAGCACAGCACATTAACTTTCATAAAATTTTCAGGTCATGAAGTTTGGATTCTACCAACCACACAAAGTACGGGTCATAGAATATTTTACTCCAGAGTGTTCAACATAGTAATTTTTCTGTAGATATCATTTAGCCCACAACAATTTCCAGAGACAAAAAAATTTTCTTTTAATGACTTTGGCATTAACAATGAATCCATTCTTTCCGCTTGGGTTGCAGAGTCAACAATTCCTTATGCCAGATTAAATTTTTCTTCATTTAACAAATATAAAACAGAACAATTCATGGAACTGGTGCATAGTAGTATTTTTTTCCCTTTTTTCCGATTTCACTTGGTACTTTTTTTTCACGTTTTTCCCGATTTCACTTGAGACATCACAAGTGAAATCTGACATGCATTTTCTTCTTTGTTCAATAAACATCAAGTGGGCCACCACCTCCTCCTTCTCCCAGTTTCCCTTAATCTTCATACTCACCCTCAGCCGTTGGATGTACCACCCTTTAATATCCTATGGTTCTTAAATTTTTCGTATATTTAATTCCAAATGATCTATTAATGGAACTGGTGCATAGTAGTGGCAGCCTAGAACTATTTGTGCAACTCAATATACATATAGAAGGTTACAAGAAAAAGTAAAATTTGAAAATTCGAACGTGGGAGGTTGTTTCACAATCTCACTTATTATACGCATGAGCTGCCCATCATTGAATCTTCTTTAGTGGACTATAATTGTGATATTCCCTTCTCCTACATTCGCCTTTTCTAAGATCTTTCCTAAGATTTTCTCTTGTCCTCTCCCCTTATTGGAAATGGTCAATGAGACAGTTGGCTTCAGCTACAGCTTTTGAAACAACTTTCCCACTTTCTAATTCCCACTTCCCATGGTCTAAAAGAAATCAAGTATCACACCAGCTACGCGGTTAAAAAAATATAAATAAATATTATATATGTCACCCTTCACATGAGACGACAAGAGTTTGTGATGGCCACAATGTACAACAATGTATATTGATATTCTAATAAAAGGGCATGTCTTCCCATTTCCCGTCTTGATTTGCACAGCCGAATGCTTCATTGACCAATTGTCAATTTGATATTCTATCGGTGTCAGCAGCTGTCCTAAATGAAAAATTAAACACGACTATGCCTAGGGATGCATGTGGATTAGCTCTTCATCTTTGCATTCTCTAATGGCAATCTCCATCACTTGGCCGGCTGAAGATGGCAAAACATCACAACAGTGCCTCCTAGGAGCCATTAACTGAGTACAAACAATGAAACAGCAATAACTTTAATTTGAATTCTAACTACTTTGGCACTGAAAAATCAAGCAGATTATTAGAAGAAATACCTGTTTGATGTTAAGGTCTAGCTTCTGAGACAGCACTCTGATCTCTTCAAGTTTCCGCGGAGAACCCATGTTGTTTGTGCAATTTTGGTACGATTTCTTGTAATGGGTCCTAATTCCATCCCTGCCAGAAGACGCACTATCCAAATAGAAAATTGTGGGTCTTTGGCATGGATCAGGATGAATCACTCTTGTGTTAAAATTATAAGCCGCTGCCAACACTTTTCCCTTTTTCCATTGCTTGAATGTTTCTTGCACAGGCAGTATATCGGGCAAATGCATATGCTTGCCATAAACCTGAACAGCATAACCCCATGATACTGAAATAGTCCATGAAAACCAGCGGTCGTAGCAAACTGTTTGTTGCAAAAGTCTCCCCGTATCAATTTTTGCAGCTTCGAACAATCGCTCCAGCGCCTTGATTGTTGTCATATTAGGAAAAATTGGGTCCATGTGATCCAAGTGATGGATTGATACCAATGGTGTTGTTGGATGAGATGTCAACAGGCCAAATACATTGCCCCGAACATCATACTAGTTGATTTTGACATATCAAAAAGTGAAGAATTTAGAATTGGAAAAACAATTGCTATAAGTTTTTGAGATGCACATTAATTGTAAACTAACAAGTTAACAGCAAATTGGTACCTGATGGAAGCCGGGCTCGCGTGTTAGCCCAACACCAAGCTCTGCCAAGCAAGAGTAGACCCTGGAATCGCTTCCATAAAGATGGGGGTAGCGTTCTATACAAGAATCAAATACCTTTGCCAATACCTTAGCCAGAGGAGAACTAATAGCGAAACCTGCTCCACCAAAAGCCATACCAAAACTGAAGTATCTGTTCTGCTCAAAAATCTCTGAATTAGACCCGATGTAATACCAAAGGCCATGATCATACTTCGAAAGAGTCTTCACCAGATTCTCCGGAAAGAAAACAGTGTCATCATCACCAAAAACATACCATCTAACATCAGAGTGATTAAGAGCAACAGTCTCTAAAACTACCCTCGCCACTCGAATTGCTGATCTCAGGCCTCCTCTGTAAGTATAACGAAATCTTGAAGTGTCCTCCGAGATGCACACCGGCGGAAGGGAGCTGCTGCTGTTATCACTGTTAGCCTCTGCATCAGCAGTCGGCAGGCTTTCAAGAAACACACACCCCTGCATTTGCTGTGGTTTCCACCAAAGCTTAACATAATCTTTGCGTTTTGGCCAAGAATTCTTGTTTGAAGCGATCCCAAATACGATATGCTCAAGAGTGGTTGGCGGTATATATCCGTCATGTTGTGAGGAGAACACATGAGTCGGATTGGAAGTGCCAAGTAGAAACACCGAAACGAGAAGATATATGATGCATACAGAAGAAGAGATTAAGATGAGATTGATGAAACGAGATACAGATTGTGTTTTGTACATGGATTGAAGAAGCTTCATTTTGTTTCAGGAAAGAAAAAAACAAAAAAAAAGAAAAAAGAAGAAAAAAAAAAGTGGGTTTAGACAGGATCTTTAATTTGCAAATTTTTTAGGTTCTGATGCAAAGTGTAATAGGTTTAAGTTGTTCAGCTACTAAAGCGAGTCGATAGGTTTGAATTATATATACCTACCGTTTACCACCGCAATTAAAGGCGAAGGCAAGCAACATACAATTTTTTGACACATTTACGTTTGTTATTTCTCCAACTGTGGGATAAAATTGCGGGAGTGTTTTCGCATAGGTTGGAGTCTTGCCTTTGGCCAATCAGAGCCGTCCAGATGGTCTCTCTTGACATTATCGTGTTGACTCTTGTGGGAGAGAGTTGCGGCAATTTGTCTTTGTTAATATGGCTTTGGTGTTAGGTAGATCCATTAAATGCGTTAAATATGACCAATAAAAATAATGGGCTGGTGGTGGCTTTAAGCGGGCAGCAGCTAGAGTTTGAAACTGGTATTCAAAGTTAGAACGGTTACAGCATGCCAATTACTACGGCCTGTATCCATGTGCAATGTTGTCCTTTGGATTGGGAAAATGAAGTCAAATTTCAGCTATTTCACATGGGTTATACTTTCCTTGATAAAAGGAAGAAATTTGCACAGTTTTTATACTTGATATTAAGGGCTTAACTTGAAAAAGTATTAAAGGATTAAATAGTTTATGAAGATTATGGAAGATGCAAGTAATTTAATTATAATTAACTTCGTCGCTTACCCTGCATATAATCTAAAGGTAAAGGTTTACTTCACATGACAGAATTTAACAAAATTTCTTGGAAAACAAAATACCCCAAAACCGCAAATGGGAAAAGAAAAAGTGTTGCAATGTCTAAAAGCAAATGCTGTACAAAAGTAGTCAAAAGTCTACATGTGTGTACAGGTTCCTATGGTCTTTCTTAAGTTCACAAAAGCAGTCCATCTTGGCCAAAAATTTCTCACACCGTAGAGAAGTTTTACGAATGAAATTATAGTTTATTTCCTTTAGAGTCGGCCACAAGACTCACGGGCATAATGCGTTTGCAAAAGTGCTTTCCTACCAAACAGAGTTCTTACGCACCAAGACTTCCACCAAAAATCCCTCAAGCATGGAAGAGATAACAGAAACTCAGTAACCATACCACTTACAAATTCAAAGCCAAGTGCAAATGTTAACAGAAAATATCAGCATGCACATGCCACTGCCAGGAAGGCGGGAACCCCAGGTTGTTTTCTAAATTGTCTTGACAGGATCAGCTTTCATTTTCCAAGAATAGAACTGACCTACAGCATGAATATAAAACTAACTCCCAGAATCATCAGCATACTTTAATAAACTACTACAGCTTTAATCGAGAAGATATATTGTTTACTAATAAATCAGTCAACAAGAAGTCTTATGCTCAAACGATTACTCTTTTCTTTTTCAAGAGTTAGTTCATCTACAAAACCAACAGGTACCAACGATTTTCACCAATATCAAATCTTTCACATTTCAAATTACTTGGCAGTATCTGTCCCTGTTGAACATGTGTCACCTTCCTTTGACCCCTATTCCATCAATTCCAAGCTTGAAAGGCAACCAATCAGATAATAATATCAAAATCTGTAGCCTTCTTCTTGGACACGATTGCAGTTACCTGGCAGAAAACAGTTGGAATGTTTTACCATTGACCTGTGACTGCAGTCACTAGAAGCGACTGAAAGACTGCAACCATTTCAAATTCGCAGGTGTCTGCTTGACCCCATCCTTTGGAACATCCTCAAGCCCATTTTTCCTCCTAAAATGAACTCCAACCATTGGAAATCTTTTCAGGGCCATTAGAATTTCCTCACCTTTCCACTAGATTATATTATCAAATTCAGCTATTCACTTAACATAAGAATAGAAGCTCAAGATATCTTTTTTCTTTTTGACAGTAAATGGGGCAAGAGCAACAGTTTAGACACAAAATATCCAATCAGTCAAAATAAATCACATATTTCACTCAAACCTTGCAAAAACAAACAGAAATATCAGGTTCATTTATTCTAGTGAACAGTTATATATTACAGGAATTATTGCAGTGATATTTGCAGATACAAAACATAAGAATGTTATATCTCAATCTTCAAATGGAGATATTCACTTAACAAAAGAAGAGTAGTTAAAGATATCTTTTTCTTTTTTCCAGAGGTGGAGGCAAGAGCAAGAGTTTAGACGCAAAATATTGCATCAGTCAAAATAAATCATATATTTCACTTAAGCCTTACAATAACGAACAGAAGTATCAGGTTCATTTATTCTAGTGAACTATAATACAGCAATTATAGCAGTCATATTTGCGAAAACAAAACAGCGGGTGGGGGACAAAGAGCTAGAGTTCAGAGATAATTTTTCATCATTCAAATCAAATCATACATTTCATTTTAAACCTTGCCAGGAATACAGCAATCACAGTAGTGAAACTTAGGATAACAAAAATGATACATAAGTAAGATCATTCAAATTTTGACAGTTAAATTTTCTAAATTACTCCTAAAACATCATCATAATAGAACAAATAGAAAGGTAATAGACCTACATCAAATATACAGCACGCACAAAGAGATTTATTTAGACAAGAAAAAGCAACTTACAAAAATTTTAACAACCCATGATACTTTAACTTGAATGCAAATATCTTCCACTACCAATTAGTTGATAACATAACGCTTCTTAAGAGTTCCTAAGAAGTTTCTCCTTAGTAAGTGCAAACAGCCACATAATAAAATAATGCTACAAGCAGCCAATGATCTGCAGGCCATGAAACATTGAGAATGACTAACAGCTATCATTAGTTGATGTACCTGAAAACATTTTACACGAAGTGTAAGCAACAAGATATTACCTTGTAATTTACACAGCTGGGCAATTCCACGGAGGACATCGAGAATGACTGAAGTTCCACAAGTTTTGCCTAATACCAACAGAAGCAATTTGTCAGAGCTAGAAATGCATGGAAATTAGCTCATTGCCTCCGCATTGTCTAATTTTTATATTCATTGATTCATTATAAGTGGGGAAAATGTCACAGCACTGGCGACGGGGAGATTTCATCTGCAGCAGAGATTCAAAATTTGTAAGGCAGCAAGTTGTCAAAATAAAATAGAATATGAAAATGGCATGACCAGACAGTTGACTTTAGAGTATTTTGAAACGTTAACTTCTGAAATATAATCAAGTTCAAGCCTATTGAACCGATTCATTACTACCTCTTCAACATCAAGTTCTAGCTTCTCTGAAAACACTCTTATCTTTTCAATTTTCCTTACAACATCAGCTCCAGCACAATTTCCAACAACATGCTTCACATAGTTGCTTTGCACACTGTTGTTATGAGATAAAACACTTTCCAAAAAGAAGACAATGGGTCTTTTACATGGATCTCTAGGATAGTCTCTCAAATTAAACATAAAGTGACTCTCAACATTTGAACCTCTCCTCCATGATGTAAAGGTTCTCTGCAATGAAAGGAGATCTGGAAGAAGTTGATTGCCTTCATACACCTGAACTGCAAAGCCCCAGGCAACAGAAACTGTCAGTTGACTTGACTGGTCATAACAAACCGTTTGCTGTAAAATTCTGGCTGGATCAACATTCACAGCTTTGAAAAGATGTTGCAGAGCTTGTGTTCTGTTCATATTAGGGAAGATTGGGTCGATAGCATCCAAATGATGAAGAGACAGCAAAGGTGATAATGGATGTGCAGAAAGCATTCCAAACATATCCCCTCGCATGTCAAGCTGGCAAAATAAAATAAACTCAGAAGTTTGACTCCTAAACCACATGACTGACAAAAGCCAAAATCTTATCTGAGGAAAAACAACAGTACTAACACAAATATGTCAACCAATCAACATCAGACATTAAAAAGTCAACTCTTTCACTATGGTAACCACCCTAAGGTAAATGTTCACATGAGCAAAACTTCCTCGGTCAATAATCAGATTTACCCAACAAACTAATTGTGCCATTCAGATAGAAAAAACAAAAAGAAACAGACAAGAGAAACCATCTCAAATCTCTTCATAGCACATAGCACAGAAGTCTTCATTTCCTCCTAAGTTCAGTATCTACAACCAGGTGACAATACAATCAAGAACATGGCAAACTATAGATTCATTTTACACTACATCTAAAAGATTCAGTATTGCGTATTATTTCAACAAATGTCCATTGATGCAACCATTTACCTATTCTCAGAGACAAGGGCCAACAAGATCACAAGCAATTTCACAAGTCTGTTAAGCTCAGATAATAACTTGGGAGAATTGTGTGGGATGTACCCCATTCCCTTCAAAATACCCAATATATACCTAAAATTATAACACTCTTAAATTTTACACATATATACTCTAAAAAACTAGAGAAAGTACAAAAATAACCACAACTAAATCCTCATAAAACTAAACCCAACTCCTCGAAGTCGGGTAAATGGTTGAGAATACTCGACTTCAACCAAACCATACACAATTAGTAATTCAGCATAAATTCTCGACTTTTTCATGTTAGTCAGGTAAATAGTCGAGAATACTCGGCTTCAATTGAAATAAAAAATTATCTGAAAAATTCTCAATTTTTTCAAGTAAGTCGAGTAAAGAGTCGAGAATACCCGACTTTAATTTAACCTTACCCAATATTCATTCAGCAAAAATTTTTGACTTTTCATTGAAGTTCGGTAATTGGTTGAGAATACTCGACTTAAATTGAAATAAAAATTTTCGTTTTAATTAAGTCAGGTAAAAAGTCGAGTATACTCGACTTTGGTTATGTAGAAGTCATGAGAGAGGAAGTAAAGGTAAATAGATAATTTTTTTAGGTTATTTTTGACTTTTTACACTTTTAGGAGGTATATATATGTAATGGGGTATAGATTTGACATTTAAGGACAAATGAGGTATATTTAAATAAAAAACCCTAATAACTTCAGATCTTTATATAGTACTTCCTATTTTTCCAACATCACAATTGAATTATAAATACATTTGACCAAAATCAATAAATCATCAAGCAACAAGGTATTTTTACCTGATGAAAGCCGGGTTCAGGGGTTAACCCGACACCCAACTCAACCAAGCAAGAGAAGACCCTCGCATCACTGCCGTACAAATGGGCATACCTCATCAAACAAGAATCCAAAGCCCCAGCTAAAACCCTGGCGAGAGAATGGCTAATTGCAAACCCACCTCCACCAAATGCCATACCAAACGAATGCTTTGCATTCTGCTCATAACCCTCGCTATTGCTCCCCACATAGAACCACCTATCATCATCATACTTGGACAGCGTTTTTACCAAATTGTCCACAAAGAAAACGGTGTCGTCGTCCCCGAAAACGAACCACCGCACGCCCGCCTTCTCGTCTGTAAGGTCAACTGCCTCTTTGACAACACGAGCTACTCGTACGGCGGAGCGGAGACCCTTAGGGAAAGTGAAAGGGAACTTGGAGGTGTCGGCGGAGATTACGATACGTGGCAAACTGGGGTCGCCGGCTGAAGAGGAATCTGCAGCACGGTCTAAGAAGGTGAGAGCTCGAGTGGAGTTGGGGGAGTACCAGAGGCGGACGTAGGAGCGGCGGCGGGGCCAGGAGCTGGACGAGGATGCAATCGAGAAGAGGAGGTGGCGGCGGGTGAGGGGGTTGGCGGTGACCACGTGTGAGGAGAGCAGACGTGGCGGCGCGTGGAGAGAGGGGTAGTAGAAAAAGAGGTAAATGATTAAGAGGAAGGAGAAGAGTAAGATTGAGTTTTTGAGTGCTGATGGAGTTAGGGTTCTAGAGGGCATCATTTTAATTTTAGGGGAAAAAGACGAGTGATTTTGAAGAAATGAAATGATTCGTTTTCTCCTTCTGCTTTCATTTTGAGGGTTATGCATTTAGGATTTTACAGACACAACGAGTTCACGGCAAATTGAAAAACCGAAAAATAGAGCACGGTGGAATGACTTGTTCTCAGGGCGACTACGGATAATTTTGGATAATTTTGGATAATTTTCGTGAGAGTGGGATTATTGGCGCCTTCTAAATATCTCTCAACACCCCCTTTTCTTTATTAATGTCATTAAAATATTTACAAATATTATAAAATTCTTTTAACACCTCATAAATGATAAAATTACCTTAATTAAAATTTATTAACGCAAACACCATTCTTTAATTATTTTTATATTTATTATTAAACCTCATTTCAACAATTAATTTTTTTCTCTCCATTGCTACTACCAGTAATAAATTTTTCACCTGAAAATAAGAGGAAAAAGCAATCCTTTTAATTTCTAAAATATTAAATTTTAATCTTAGGTACCACCTTCATTAAAGGTTGCTATAAATCATTGTCCTGGTCTTATCTACCTCATTCTGTGTCTTGTTCAAACTATTATTCACTTTATTGTAAGCTTCATAATCATCAGCGTCACCCTTAACTTGATTCATCCCTTTTGACATTCATATTCTCGAGCTTTTCCAAACTTATCTTGCTTCCCTTTTAAAATAAAAATATACTATATAAAGAATTTTTAAGGAAAAAAATTATTAACTTTTGAGTAGAAGTTTAATTAGAAATTGTCTATTATATAATTTTAATAAAAATAAAAATTGTAAAATAATTATAGGGGTTTTAAAAGATATTTGGAGGGGCGCCAATAGTCCCACTCTTTTCGTAGTTGTGGTATAGTTTATTTAATATTATAAATTATTTATTTTATTATTATTTATTTTTTACAGAATTTTTTAAATATTAAATATATTATTTTACTTATATTAATGAAAATTTAAATTTTGAGTTTTTGAAATTTGAGATTGAAAATTTCATTTAAAATATTAAAATGTTTAAAATAATTTTATTATACTTTTTTTATAATATAACTTTAAAATTTTTTTCATTAAAATAAATTTATAATTTTTAATAAAGTACTCATTGATAACCAAGCAACAATTTTTTTTTTAAAGTTATACTTTATAAAAATCTACTAATAAAAATTCTATTTAAATAAGCTTAATTTGAAAAATTATATCAATTGGAGCTCACACTATTTTAATAAATAATAACACATCATACATGATAGATGTATTCTAATTATACATATGAATGTTTCAGCATTACTGTTTTCGTAAGGCTAACATTATTGAAACTTGAAACAATTAATCCACCGATACCATAAAGAAATTGAGATATATTTTTTTCATAATAAAATCATGTTTTCATTGATTCAAAAGGATAAATAAACACATAATTTCTAACGGTATACTGCCCATCCCATGCAACTGGTTCTTTGTATCCTAAAGCCCTTTTGGCTAAGCAATGAACATCAACATTGCAGATTTTAGGAGTGAACTATATCTGAATACTTTGAAAATTTTTCTCTCTCTTGAATGCTAAAAACTTCACAGAAAATTTATGTCCTACTAACTTTTCTGCTGTTAGCTAGGGGTGCGTTTGGAATTGAGGTGCTGTAACTTTTAAGTTATAGCTCATGTGGAAAAAAAGCAATGACTATGAAATAAAAATGAATAATATGTAGTAAATATAAATTTTAAATAATAATTTTGACAAAATTATTAAAGATATAATAGATTTTTCATTATATAAGTGAAAAATTATATTAACATAACTTACAAGTTACAGCAGCTAGTGTTTACCAAACACTTTAGTGTTGTATCTTAAAAACTACAGCTGCCCAACCTCAATCCCAAATGCACCTTAGATCTACAATCTCTTAGCAATCTGTTTAAAAAATGACACATGATAAATGTAGTTACTTTGCCGCCTGCATTATGCGCTCAATGACTTCAACTTCTGCAAATGCCACATTATCATATGATACTTGGAGCCTTTTGCACTTGCTATCATTATCACCATAATCTCTTATAACAACCCCTTTAATTTTCCACGTCAATAGCAGCATCCACATTAGCCTTAGTCAGTCATTTTATTATTTTTCTTTTATAAAATAAACTGACTGAGAATTATTTTCCAAAAACTTAAAAGTATTCTTACTTAAGTAATAACATGTCATATATAAAAAAGGTAAAAATATGGCAACAAAATCTAGCAATGCACAAACAATTAAGTGTAAAAAGAAGAAACAACATATCCTAAAAGCTTTATTTTCCTTGTACTAACAAAAAAATTAGAATGATAGTTGTTGTTATTATTATTATTATTATTTGCTAGGATTATTTCTTAAGTATGATATCATTTATCATGTTTGTAAGTATCTGCAATGGTATTCGTCAATTGAACAACTATTCCACGAACGGGTTTTTTTTTTTTTTAAAGAAAAGATAAATCTTTTCATTAATTAGCAGAATTGAGAATACAAGCAATGTCAGTTAGGAATGACTCTACCCAGACATTAGAGACTCCACTTCTAATGGCATATTTAGCAAA
The DNA here is from genome assembly GCF_000493195.1 of Citrus x clementina. Lineage (NCBI taxonomy): Eukaryota > Viridiplantae > Streptophyta > Magnoliopsida > Sapindales > Rutaceae > Citrus > Citrus x clementina. The sequence continues at coordinate 21,408,767 of NW_006262688.1, forward strand.
CATATGAGCTGTTTCATTGCTAGATCTATGGACATGTTGGAAAATAAAATTATGGAAGTCAAAACTCATGTCTTTAATTGTTGTTATCACAAAAAATATTTCAATTTTACTTCCTTTTTTTATTGTTAACAAGGTCAGCTGCCTTCTGAGAATTTGTCTCAATACTAACCGATGCCAAATTTGCCTCTTTGGCCACTTGAAGTCCCCATTCTGCAGCCTCTGCTTATGCAATTGACACACCACAAATTAGCCTTGAGGGCTTAGTTGCAGCTACCACAATTTTTCCTTCATCATCTCCGATAATAACTCCTAAACCTACTACCTTAGCTTTAACATCTATAGCAGCATTCACATTGACTTTGAAGCTTCCATTAAAAGGGGGGGCGGGGGGGGGGGGAGTCCACTGCTTTTTCCTCTTGTCTTTTTGCTTTTCAGATTGAGTTTTCTCCACATGCTTTACCCTTTGAAAGGCTTCCATTACTGCTTGGGCTTTTGCAACTGAAATACTTGGGTTAACTTTCTTCTCTTTAAAGATGAGACGCTTCCTAGCATTCCACGTGACCAACTACTAGATGAATCTCAGCAGCTTCAAGTTTGTTTTGCAAAGATTTTTGGACATCTCATACCACACCCCGAGTATATCATTGCCTTTATGCATCTCAATGCCTTTGTCAACAAATATTGACTGTTTTCAGATCTTGCAAGCTGGTTTGCACTTCATCAGAGAATGAGAGACGTTTTCCATACTCCTCCTACAGATTTGACATATAGGGGATGCAACTACCTTCTTTTTCCACAAGTTCTCACCTTTTGGCAACATATTTTGAGCGGCCCTTCATAAGAAATTTTTATCTTTTCAGGTAAATCCAATCCTCATATAGCCTTCCAATAATAAAAACTATCTCCAAGGTGATAGGAATATTAGGGTATTTGAGTTTTAGAGCAACTTGATATCCACTCTTAACAGTGTATATACTTTTTCATCCACTTGCGGGCTTCTAAAGGGAAAGATGCTCAATATAGGTTCTGCATCTTTTTTGTTAAAATGCTGATGGATTAAATCTACTTTCCACTGATTTCCAGTATCAATTAGCTTTGTAACGTTTGCATTATCAGACATAGATGGTGTTGAGAAAGGTTTAAAAGTATATGGCCTTGGGATCCAATTACTCTTGTAGATTTGCACTATGTCTCCTCTTTCAATTCTCTAACTCCATTTTTTAAGACTTGTCTGCCCTACAACGAGCTTCTTCAAAGGAAAGATGTATTGGATCCCATGCTAGCATTTAAAAAATCTAACCGTTTGAAATATTTGGCCTTCAACACTTGGTCAGTTAGGGATTTTGGAAATTGGAGTAATCTCCACCCTTGCTTTGCCACCAAAGCTTGGTTGAAACTAGAAAAGTCTTTAAATCCCATGTCACGTCTACATTTTGCATGACTTAATCTTTCTCATCTTGCCTAATGAATCTTATGATTGTCCTCCTTGGAGTCCCACCAAAATCTCACCATTGCTTTTTGAATATCTTCATATAGCCTCATTGGCAACTTAAAAACACTCATGGCATAAGTTGGAACTGCCTGAGCTACTACCTTAATTAAAACTTCCTTCCCTCTACTTGAAAAAAAAACTTATATTGCCAATTAGATATCTTGCTCAGTACTCTAAGCTTGACCTCATTAAAAAAACTCATCCTTTTTCGCCCAATCATAGAAGACAACTGTTGTTAATTTTACTTCAATTGCTATGGTGTCAATGTGTAAGTGTACACAATAAGTAATAAAATGATGAGCATTCAAGATTGTCTCCACAAGGTTTGATGCTAGATGGCTTGCTACAGTAATTTCAACAGTGCAATTTATGTTCTAAATTAAATCAATACAACTAAGACTACCAAATAACTTAGTAAAATAAAATCTAAATCATTAAAAATGCAGTGAATAGAGTTCGCACATTAAACACAAAAGTTAAATCAATATGAATTGGGTAGTTGAGTGATTAAACTCTCTTGATGGTATTGACTATTTTATTCATGTCAAGTTCAGTTGCTGCAGCATCTACTACAGCACTAGACAGAAACCAGTTTTATCCTTAGCGGTAGCATGTTGGATATCTTATATCTTAATGAAACTTAATAATGATCAGTTGCTATGTCAATATAAGATATAACATTACACGTTTAGGTTCTCTTTACCCTACAAGATGAATCCATATATCTAGTTCATCACTAATCTTAGATTAAACATGACCCTTTTAGGACTCAAGTTAAACTTAATCTAGGAAATTCAATCCAAGACCAAGTATTGCTCTGATAAGTTCCACTAGGATAGGCCCTTTTGTGGCTCTTTCCTAGTTTGTACTATTAAATGGGTGGTCAGCCGAAATAATGACTTTAAATTAATACTATCAAAGCAAAATGTTATAGCAAACATGCAGTAACATCTATATTCAGTCAATTAACCATCAAACTAGTTTAACACTCAACCACAAATAAATTTAGTTCATAATTTGTGAAAAGTAAATAAACAACCAAGTTCTAGTCGTCGAATACATCTTCAATGATCAATGAATGATAAATAAACAATAAAAGAAATAGAAAAAATAGATTCCAATCGATTTTGCAAGTTCTTCTACTGGTGCAGCCTTGAATTCTGATAAGGAATTTTGTATCTTTGTTGTCTCTTTTCTATTTTTGACTTTGCTTGACGGCCTCTCCCTTTTTCTTTTCATGTATGCCTTTTTTTATATTCGCAAATTAGGGTAACTGAAAACTTTTAGGGCACGCATCTTCAAATTAGAAAATTGTCGATCGCAATATTCTGAATATCTTGCCCGAATTTTTCTGTCAATACTCAAGAGTTGCTACAGCAATGGTTGCTACAGCAATGGCTGCTACATCTTCACTGTTCCAGACTTGCTCCAATTCTTCTATAACCATGCTCGTTTGTCCTTTATAAGTCCATTGCAAAGCATCCTTTCCATAAAATTCAAGTTTCCAATTACCTACAATTAAGCATATGTTTTAGGCATACAATTATTCAAGAATCGCATAAACTTTATCACACTCAAACTAAAATGAATGTAATGCAAACTATCATTAAATTGCACTAAAAGACATCAATTACTCTCTAAGTAGTCTTGATTTAAGCCTAAAAATCTCATGATAACTCTCATTTCATAGAGTTATCACACCCCCAAATACTTCTCGTATCTTGATACTACATTAAGCTGGAAGATATTTTTGATGGCTTCGACTTGTTTTTCACTCACTTTGGCGCTGCTAAAAAACATCAATGACTTCTCATGGTTGAAGATTCGCCTATATGCTGATGCATAACTGTCAAATAAAACTTTTAGCTAATTGCACTCATCTATTGATGCTCTTGAAAATATTAAACTCTAGGAAAATTTCACATGTCCTCATAGTGAACTCTAGGAAAATTTCTTTTGGCATAGCTTACTCCACTTTTTCTCTCTTGAACATTCATTACAAGTAAGTTATGATCTGTTTCCTACATAAGCATGTTTGTCACAACCTCATCTAGAAACAAATACCCCCAATCTATCCAGCCTTTTCTCAATATTGTGAGGTCCAAATTGTCTGTTGGACCATGTAAATGGACGCCCTTTACACCCTACATCAACAAGATTACACTTATAAGCTGCTTCTCTAAAGTATGAGATTATGCCAACATTCTTATCATTCCCACCAGATTTTTCATTTAAATGCATAATTTCATTAAAATCATCAACGCAAAGCCAAGGCAAAGATCAACAATTGGAGAATTTAAGATTTATACTAATACAAACATATTTAAAAAAATTGTAAATAAAATAATAATCTATAAATTTTGTAAATTATTTTAAATGTCAAATTCAAATTTAAGAAATGTTAAATTGATTTTATTATTATTACAAATATAAACAAAAGAATAATAATATTAAAATAAATTTCTTAATTTCAATAACTGGATAATTTAAGATGGAGATGATGAAGTTCAATAATTGGAGAATTAATAAAAGGTTGGGTATCAGCCCCACCGGCAGCCATGAAACATGTAAGCTGGAACGTTCGGGTTTTAGGGTATCCTCAGACTAATGATGGCCAATGGGTCGTGCTGTGCCTACTTTTTTTTATAAGGGCCCGACATGGCCCACGCTCGTGCTGTGTCGTGGGTCGTGCCCAAAAAAAGCCCACCAACTTTTTTTTCCCCTTTAAACCCACATATCCAGTGTGCCTAAAAAAGCCGGCGTGCTTTATTCAAGCCCACGTGCCTGGCGTGCTTTTTTAAGCCTATCAGCCTAATAATAATAATAATTTCATATATCATAGTAATGATTAATGAAAAATAAAATTACAATCCTATAATAAGAATTACACCTAATTTTATTTGAACTACTAATATTATAATTGCACTTAAACTCCATTGAATGAAAAGGTAATTTTTAATTTATCATAAAAATATTTCATCCGTAATTTTATTTTTTGTGCATAAATATGAAAAATATTTCATTCACAAATGAAACATATCTCCATTAACTATTAACTAAATTATGATTTTATAAATGAAATATTAATGTCGTAAAATTTTTATTTATCATTTATAAAATCATGATTTTTATTTATTCATTTAATAAATTATAAACATAAAAAAATTAGAATATTTATTTAAACTAGGACTTAAATTAATTTTAAAAAGCATATGCTAGAAAAATATATTAAAAAATTTAATTTCAAGATATCTATAAAATCATAATATTTTCTATTTACTTTTCATTAAAAAATTTTACTTTGATATACTTTGGCCCACGTGCTATTAATGGCCATCGAGCCGCGTGTTAGCCCACCAATGAAGCGTGCTTATTACGTGCCTTTTCGTGTGTCGTGCCTTTAAGGCCTGCGTGTCTAAAATTTTAGGCCTGACATGGCCCACATACGTGTCGTGCCGTGTTGTACTGTACGGACACGTGCCGTGCTTGTGCTATGCCATATACTGCCCCGCCCACTGGCCATCTTTACCCCGGACGTGCTTGGCACTTAAGAAAGTTCTCCACTTGCATACACCTCAGCTATTGTTTCTCTATGAGACAAAGTTATCGTTTAAGCAAGCATATGAAGAATGTAGAAACCCCTTAATTTCATAAATAGTCATACAAACCCATTTATGATATTATAGCCTATAGTTGAAATAAAATACAAATTATAGTAATAAGATAAAAAATAAAAAATAAAATATCATACAATACAAATTAAAATTTACAATACGTATAATTATAAATATCGCATATAAATAGTGAAAACTATTTTTATGTTAATCTATTATCAACCTATGTCAATTGATTTTATTAATACTAAAATATATTAACTAAAAAAATGGACTCTAAAATTTATACTAATACAAACATACTTAAAAAAAATTTGTAAATAAAATAATTATCTATAAATTTTGTAAATTATTTTGAATGTCAAACGTAATTAATTTAAAATTAAGAAATGACAAATTAATTTTATTATTATTACGAATATAAACAAAAGATTAATAATATTAAAATAAATTTTTTAATTTCAAAATAATTAGTTATATATTTATTATATTACATATTATGTTATTTCAATTTTTTATTTGTATTTTATATAGAAGTCTATTTTAAGTCAATTTTTTATTTATATAATCAAAGTGTATAATAGTCGAAAATGAGTTTATATAACCATTTAAATAAATCTTCAGAATGTGGGCAACTCTTTCCTGTATTATTTTAAAAAATAAGTATTACACACACACACACACACACACTCTTGTACTAAATTATTTTTTGTGTCATATTTATATTGTGTTATAAACTTATTTGTGTCATATTTTAGATAATGTTAATAGTTAACTTATTTTAAAAAATAATATTGATTTATTTGTTATATTTTAAACAGATCCGTATTTTAGTGTTTTGACAAAATCCATCCCTACTGATAGCATTCATATTCTAATTCAGGCAACATTTTATTGGAGGGATATACATGGATTGGAATTGGGATGTAGAGAAAATTTATGCTTCTAATAAGAAAGGGAAAGGAAGCATCAATGTATAATTTATTAAGGCGCAACTCTTGATGACCAATATTTTGGGCTTCTTGTTTTTATATAGTTTATAGAAAAAACTTAGTGTGCTTTTCAAACAAATAATAAATAAATATAATGTACCAACAAGCTCGTAGATCAGCTAGCATGAAACTGTTTTATCTTAATCAAGATCCTTGATTTGAGGCTTGGGAATGTAGTTGCGTTAAATATTTGTTGGGAGAGCTTTGCAGCCCTAATAGTCTTACTTGGCTCGAATCTGGATTAGTTGGAGCCTAATGTGATCTTCGGATAGTAGATGGTTTAATACACCAGAAAAATAAATAAATATAATGTGTCGTAAGAATTTGGATTATTAAATCACCTTAAGATTCTTGATTTCAAAGCCTTGCTAACATCTCACTACATAAGAGGAAAGAAATAATATGTGCTTGGTTAACAAATTAGCATACGCTTAAAGGTTTTAAATAGCTAGTTACTAAAATATTAACTAGGCAACCCAAGGGGGGTGAATTGTGTTTCTAAAAAATTTATGCAACCAAGAATCTAAATGAAAATTAAAAAAATTCAAAACAATAATAAATAAACCAATCAAAATGTAAAGAGATAAGGGAAGAGAAATTTAAACACAGATTTTTACGTGGTTCGGCCAACCCCATAATGTCCATGCCTCCAAGCTCATCAGGCTTGAGGATTCGACTAAGCAAGCCTCCAAGGCTTCAAAATTCTTACAATTGACTTCCAAGGTGCCAATAAACCTTTACAACAAGAGATTATCCCCAATCTCTTAACCTAAGTGTATCTCACGCTTACAATTACTAAAAAATAGAGATTACAAATAAATTTTCTCTCACACAATGTGTTTAATTACAAATGATAGCTCAATGTGTAAATGAATGAAATAAAAACAAGTTTGAAGCTAATAATAATTGTATACTCAGTAGCAAGCTCAATAATAACTCTTGGATCACTTTTTGATTGAATTTGATTGAGCCATTTTATAATTGGAGGTGAAAACTAGCTGTTGTTGACTTGCTATACCAAATTGGATCGCTGTTAGTCATTGTCAGATCACCGTTTTAACTAAAGTAAGTAACTGTTGTGCTATAATTTCAAATAGTCGGATCATCGTTTGTCAGAAGTCGGATTACCGTTATCGCTCTAGAATCCTGTCCAAAAGTATTGGTTATTCGTTTGACATAAACAATATACCGTTTGCAAGAAGATTGCTCTCTAGACTGTTATCAGTTTACTGTTATCTATAAACGGTTTACCGTTATCTGAAACTTACTCTATGGAATGCAATTGGATTACCGTTATTCATAAATGGTTTGTCGTTATCCGAAACTTGCTCTTTGGAATGCAATTGGATTACTGTTATTCATAAACGGTTCACCGTTATTGAATTGTTGCTCTCTAGAATGTTATCGGTTTGCCGTTTTCTAAATGAATTAATGATGGATTTGTGATAGAATTATTTGCTATCAAGGATTAATGATGGTTTTGTTATAAAATTATTTTTTATCATATTATTATTAGTATTATTATTAGTATTATTATTGTTATTATTTTTTATTTTTATATTATATTTAATAATAATAAATGAAGACAAAATTAATAATTATTTTATTTAGCCACATGTCAACCTGTAATTCGTCGTTTAATGATAATATTTTTACTTAGCCATGTGTCGACTTATAATTCCTTATTTAGTAAGTTATAACGTGAACAATTACACTATATAATTTTTTCAAGTATAAAACGAAAAATATGAAACCCTAGATCTAACCTAATCAAACACACTACTTATTAAGTTCCTGCTGCTAACGCTCCTTTGCTACACTCACTGCTGTTGGCTGCTGTACCTCGACTTTTACTACCGCCAATACTCTGTCGTCATCAAGCTTTAGTCATCGATGATCGGCTAGCCGCCGTTTCTATACATCTGCTGCCGCTTATCTCAATTACTATTGTCGTTCCTCCGTCGTCACGTCAAGTTTCAGCCCAGCCAGCCGCTGTTCCTTTATTGCTGAGATCAAACACCATTTCTTTCTCTTTTTTTTTTCTTGGTACAGGCATGAAAATGCCAATCGGGACTTTGGTTTTTGTAGTTACTCTAGAATATTTAGGTGGCATCATGTGATGTTTTTATCATTCAATCACTAGCAGCTGATGTCGGGGTTGTCGTGGATATCAGTGCTTCAATTAATTGGCTTAAGGGAAATGGTTCCAAGAAGGTTGGCATGGCTGGATATTGCATGGGAAGTGCTCTTGCTATTGCAAGTTCTGCCAAATTTTGCTTCCACCTTTTTTTAACATTAAAATTTATGTGGGCATTTTAATTTTTTGACTTGGAGACTCCTTAATTAAGAATAAATTTTAATTAGATGCATGCCTACGATATCTGGATCCATATGATGTGAGACGTGTTCTAAGGGATCATATTGGAAGGAATTATTTTTTTCAATTAACGAATGAATGCCAATGGAATGAGGTTTACTAAAGAAATGTGTTTGGTGCCTGAAAACACTTTGATCTTTGTAAGTAATTTCCAACACACTGTTGAATAGTAAACTTGTTTTTATAGCCCAAGTCTACAGAATTCTCAAGATGATCATTAAAGGTGCATGATGAGTTGAATAATTGCTAGGTATCTGGCAATGCATGTATGACAAAATTTGACCCCTTAACAATACTTTAAGACTTGATGACTTCTATAATTTTTAAAGAATTGATTTAAAGTCTCGAATCTCCAATGAGTTTTGAATTATTTGGAAATGAAAGGTCAAATGAAAAAAGAGGGCAAAATTTGACCCCTCTAACACTACTTTAGGACTTGATGACTTTTATAATATTTAAAATAGCCTCTAAAGATTTTTAGTGGCTATTTTCATTGGAAAACGGCCCGAAAGATTTCCAGAGGTTGTTTTTCTTCTGTTTTAAAGTCAAAGTAACTCCTAAAAAAAAATTAGCTATTTTGCATTGAAAATATTTTTGAAGATCATTGAGGAAGGAGGGGAATGAGAGCAATAGTTTTTAGCAGGCTTAATGATGAGATAAATGTGACATGTGTTATTGGACTAAAGTGAAAGAAGTTTATGTTGAGCCTAAAAGCTTGAGTGAGCAAATGGATTTTTTTGATTGCTTTTGGATAAAAATTAAGAAATTGGAAGGAGTTCTATACAATTCTATGTAATTCAAACTTAAAGAACAAAAGCATAAAAGCAAGTTGATTTCCAAACTTGTCATTGAGTATATACGTCTTTAATAGAATAAGTTAATTTGTTAATGAACATTGCAAGTTGATGATGAGATATCTTAACTTTCTTTTATTCAATATATATGACATTATTTTTGAAGTTTGGCAATATTAATCTTGTGATTAATAGTCAAATGGAGAGAAAGCATACATTCAGGATGAACTAGATGAGGTTCGTTTGGAGTGGGCTAACCATTCTTCTAAAATCCTTGTTGTAGTAGCAAAATTTTTAGTATGAGTATAAAACTATGGGTGCACTTTGTTGTTAATTGTTACAATTTGTTGAAATTAAAGTTGTAGTGTCAAACTATATTGGTTGCTATTAAGGATTGTGTGTAGATGTTATGCATTTGATAACATTGGGTATTTTGATTTATTCTACATAGATTCGGTTGCTAGATATGGGTTGGAGTGTTGCTGGGTATATGGCTGGAATTAGATTGTTGTTGGAAGATGGTATTGCTGCTGGAAGTTTAAGAGAAAGTCATGCTAGAAGTATTCTTGTTGGAATAATTGCATTAATCGTTGGAAGTTTTGTTTGGTAACTTGGCTTGGTGGCTACAATTTTAATTGTATTTCTTAGAGTTTGATTGGAATTTAATTGTTATTTTATATTTTGGAATGGTTTTTCTCAACTTGGAATTTTTTTATTATGTATTAGTGGTGATCACATTAGATATTAGATATATTTCTTTTTAAATTAATTTGTTGCATTGAATGGATGTTAATTAATATTAATTGTTTTTGGTTTTTTTTATCATATTCATTTTATTAATTAATTAAATTTGTAAACATGAATTGATCAACAAATTCTAATTATAATATATTTTTTAAAAAAATCAAAATTTTATGACGGTAAATATCTATCATAAATTATATCGTAAATAGTTTCCTGCCAAAATTGAATAATAAAATTACAAATGATAAATTGAATCTCTCGCTAAAAATTTAAAAAAAAAGCTCAAAAATTTAAATAAATGTAAATTTAATTATAATTAATTTTTCACATTAAAATATTATGTGACAAATATATGACTGTAAAAAATCATCATGAATTTATGACGGAAAATATTTTATCATAAATTAATAACAGTGACATAGATGACGGTTAAACTGTCTGTCGTGCACCTCATTTTATGATAGTTATTTTTAGTCATCTATTGCATGTTTTTTTGTAATGACCACTTTGTAATCTCTTAATGAAAGACACATCATTTGAATGGACTAAAGATTGTCAACAAGCTTTTGAAAAGCATAATTATTCTTTTGACATCAGCTCCAATAATGCAACTCCTTTATTGGTGTTTGCCTTTTGAGCTAATGTGTGATGCTAATGATTATGTCATTAGTGCTGTTCTGGGACAAAGAAGGGAAGATAAGCTTTTTGTTATCTATTTCCCAATTAGAACTTTAAATAGTTCACAAATGAATTACACCACAACTGAAAAAGAAACAATTGCTAACACTCAAGGACCCAAGAAGTTTTGGGTACCTAAAACTTAGAAACTTCTTCTGTATGGATCAAAGAAAAGCAAAAATAAGTGGTACTTAGATAAAGGATGATCAAGACATATGACAGGGAATTACTCTTAGTTTTCAAGTTTTACCAAGATCGAGAACGGTGGAAATGTTTCCTTTCTGTTAACATGAATATATCTTTAATATTGATTTTGATGATAACAAACTTGATAAAGATTGATTAAGTCTTTAAAAGCTCAAAAGATTTTCATACTTTTTAAAGGAATCGTCATTTTTGAAATTTCAAAGATACTCTTAAATGAAAAATGATTTTATCAAAGTTGTTTTTCAAATTCATGCCCTTATTAAAATAGTTTTTGGACACTGTCGGCGATTCGACAATATGATAATAGCTAATCGATATCAAAACAAACTTGGTGATTAGTCTCTGGACATTGTTGGCGATCTGATAGTATGATAACGGCTAACCGATATCAAACAGACTTGGTGATTAGTTTCTATACACTGTGGGTGATCTGAAATTTTGATAACGGCTAACCGATATCGAACAGAATTAAAAATTAGCCTCTGGATGCTGTCGGTAATCCGACTTCATGATAACGACTAAACGACATCGAAGAGAATTGAAGTTTAGCCTCTAGACACAAACGACAAACTGACTTCTTGAAAACGGTAAGCCGACAGTCTCTTTGCAGGTCACTGGAAGGTAATAGCGATCCGACATTTGCATAACGGCGATCCAATAATTTAAAAATCTGTCCAACGGTCACTTGCTCAAGTCAAGACGACGATCCGACTTCTAGTTAATGACAATCCGACTTTGAACAGATAGTCAATAACGGTCATTTTTCAGCTCTAATTATAAATAAGTTCAATCAAATTCAAACAAGGGTTGATCGCAACTAAGATATACTTTTTGTTCAAATTTATGTTGATAATATTATTTTTGGTTCTACTAATGAGTCTTTGTGCAAGGAGTTTTCATCTTGTATAAGTAAAGAATTTGAAATGACTATGATGGGAGAGTTGAAGTACTTTCTTGGGATCCAAATAAAATAAAATGAGGAAGGATTATTTATAAATCAAGCTAAGTATGTTCGAAGTACTCCAATGAGCACAACAACCAAAAGTACTCCAATGAGCACAACAACCAAACTTGACAAACATAAAAAAGACAAAAACGTTGATATCAAAATGTATCGAGGTATGATCGGCTCTTTACTTTACTTAATCATAAGTAGAACCGATATCATGTTTAATGTATGTTTATGCACAAGATTTGAATCATGTCCTACGAAATCTCATTTACTTGCTATGAAAAGAATATTCCGTTATTTGAGTGGAACCATGGAGCTTAGCCTTTGGTATCTTAGAAGGCCTCATATAGATTTGACTTGTTATTTGGATGCGGATTTTACCGGTTATAAAGTCCATAGGAAAAGTGTTAGCCTATATGGCTATAAATATTGATTTTGATGATAACAAACCACATGTATTATTAAGCAAAGATTTATAAATTGTGCTTTTATAATAAGAAAATGATGTTATGGAATTAAAGCATTTTGGACTAAAATGAAAGCATTGTTAAAATCTTTGATAGTATTTTTAAATTTCGGATTTGGACCTATTTGAAACTATTTAAATATTTTTAGGCCATTCTATAATTTCACAAAGTTTGGACAAAATTATAATTTCAAAAAGTTATGGGATTGACAAAGCATTATTCTAAAATTCTGAAATTGGACATTTTTGCAAACTTTTATAACTTTTTGGGCCACACTATAGTTTTATAAAGTTTTGGGGTCAAACTATAAATTTAGAAAAATTTTCATTATAGTAGTTACTTTAGCAAGCGGCTTACCGGATACGGCTAAACGGAAATCCGGATATGGGCAATAAGCATCTGAAGCATAAACGGCTTACCGGATTTCTCAACCGGTAAGCCGGATAGTCAAAAATTCAAATTTTTGCCATAACGGTAACATAAAAGCAGTTTACCGGATTCCATATACGGCAAACTGGATACACCCAGAATGTGCATAACGACTAGTTTTTGAGCTCAAACTATATAAACTCAAATCAAACTCATTTTCAAGTTCTCCAACAAGCAAAAACAAAAAGCACGCGAGATATATTGAGCCTTCAAGCTTGCGAACTACAAACATTGAATCATTTCTTGTTCTTCATTTTTGAATATCTACTCATTGAGTGAGTTTCATTGTAACCTTCATTTATTCATCTCAATTGTAAGAGTTTAAGTGTGTGTGACACTTGAGTGAAGAGATTGGGAGATAATCTCTTTGTTGTAAAGGTTTATTGACACCTCGAAGTCAATTATAATCGGTTGAAGCCTTGGAAAGGCTTGGATAGTGAAATCCTCAAGCTTGGATCGCTTGAAGGCGTGGACGTAGGCGGGGATTGCCGAACCACATAAAAATTCGTGTGTTTGTTTCTCTTCTCCCTTACTCTTTAATTATTGTGCTTTTATTAAACTTATTGCTTTCAATTTTTATTAAGACATTAGATTGCTAGTTGTGTGGATTTGCTAGGATAATTTTTAAATTTTCAATTCACCCCCCCTCTTGAGTTGTACACTTATTTTTCATTTGGTATCAGAGCAAGGTGCTCTTATTTATATTTAACCATCTAGAGCTAAAAGATCAATGGCAACTCAAAATGATTCCACATTTAGGGAAGGACAGTCCACCACTAGACCACTTTACTTTGATGGAAACGATTACCCATATTGGAAAACTAGGATGAGAATTTACTTGCAAGCCTTAGATTATGAAATTTGGGAAATTGTTAATGATGGTCCTTTCATGCCTTTGACTAAAAATGAAGTTGGAGAAGATATTCCAAAACCTTCACGGGATTGGAATGAATTCGAAAAGAGAAAAGCTTCTCTAAATTCCAAGGCCAGGAATGCCTTGTTTTGTGCACTAGATAAGAAAGAATTTCATAGAGTGTTTAGTTGCGAAAGTGCTAATGAGATTTGGCACAAACTTGAAGTTGTCTATAAAGGCACAAACCAAGTGAAAGAATCTAAAATAAGTAGGTACACTCGACAATATGAATTGTTCCAAATGGAACAAAATGAAAATGTGTACTCTATGTATACTAGATTTACGGACGAAGTAAACACTCTAGGAGCCCTAGGGAAAACCTTTTCTAATAGCGAGAAAGTCAAAAAAATCATTAGGTCGCTACCTAAGGAATGGAGACCAAAAAGGACTGCCGTTGAGGAATCCAAAGATTTAAATGTTTTACCTATTGATGATTTAATTGGTTCTCTCATTTTATATGAAGAAGATTTAGCAGCTGAAAAAGGGCATGAGGAAAAGAAGAAGAATATTGCTCTCAAGGATTTAAAACGTGAGAGTGATGAGGAAAGCGAAATGGATGATGAGGAGCTGGCCATGTTGGCTAGAAGATTCAGAAAATTTTACAAAAAGAATAATGAGCAGAGAAAGTTCAGAGGCTACAAGAATAAGAAGGAGAAGAAGGAGCAAATCACTTGTTATGAATGCAAGAAGCCCGGACACATACGACCGGAATGTCCTATTCTCAACAAACTCAAAAAGAAAGCTATGGTGGCCACATGGGATGATAGCGATGAGGAAACAAGTGATGATGATGAGCAACAAGAAATGACAAATTTAGCTCTCATGGCGGTTGGGGAAGAATCATGTGATGAACTTGATGAGGTAAGTGTTTCTTCCTACGTATAATGAATTGCATGATGCTTTTAAGGATTTGCATGATGAGCTAATGAAGATTGGTAAAAAGAATAAATGTCTTAAAAAGAAGATGATAGAGCTTAAGAATGAAAATGATTCATTTAGTACAAAGATTACATGCCTAGAATTAGAAAATAAAACATTGCATGATAGTATTGCATCATTTGAGAATTCTAGCACTTCACATGAGCACTTAGAGTCACACATGAATGACTTGAAAAATGAGAATGAAATGCTTAGAAAGAAGAGCAATGAACTAAATGAAATTGTGCTAAAATTCACAAATGGGCAAAAGATATTGGACAATTTGCTAAACTCACAAAAATGTGTATTTGACAAAAGTGGCATTGGTTATAAACCGAACTTGAAACAGAAATTTTACAAGAGTTATTTTGTAAAGAATACATCTATTAACAATCAAATTGTATGTCATTATTGCAATCAAGATGGCCATATGAAAAATAGATGTGCAGTAAAGAGAAATGCATATTATGGTGTGAAATGTGTTTGGGTTCCGAAAGGAACCATTGCTAACTCTCAAGGACCCAAAAAGGTTTGGGTACCTAAAACTTGAGATTTTTTCTACAGGGCTCAAAGAAGAAGAAGAATAAGTGGTACTTGGACAGCGGTTGTTCAAGACACATGACAAAGAATTATTCTTGGTTCTCAAGCTTTACTAAGATCGAAAATGGTGGAGATGTATCGTTTGGAGATAATTCAAAAGGAAAAATCATTGGGATTGGAAATTTCGGTAATGAATCCTCTACTCTCATTGAAAATGTGTGTTTGGTTGAAAACTTGAAACACAATTTGTTTAGTATTAGTCAATTATGTGATAAAGGATATAGAGTTATCTTTGATGAATCAAAATGTGTTATTGAGAATGCATGTGATGGGAAATTCTTATTTGTAGGAAATAGATGCGTTAATGTCTATACCATTAATATAGATTGTGCATCAATACATGATAAATGTCTCTCCGCATTGCATGATGATGGTTGGTTGTGGCATAGAAGATTAGGTCATGCAAGCATGGATTTGATTTCAAAAATCGTGAAAAATGATTTAGTTAAAGGTCTTCCAAAAATCAATTTTCAAAAAGATGGTATTTGTGAAGCATGCCAATTTGGAAAACAAATCAAAACTTCCTTCAAAAGCAAGAATCATGTCTCTACTTCAAAACCACTTCAATTGCTTCATATAGATTTGTTTGGACCTTCTAGATATGCTAGTTTAAGTGGCAAATATTATGCATTTATAATTGTGGATGATTATTCTAGATACACATGGGTATTGTTCTTAGCTAATAAGGATGATGCCATTGATGCATTTCGAATTTTCTATAAAAAGGTTCAAAATGAAAAAGGTTATTCTATTACTTGTATTAGAAGTGATCATGGTGGAGAATTTGAAAATCATGCATTTGAAAATTTTGTAATGACTTTGGCATTGAACATCAATTTCATCACTTAGGAGTCCGCAGCAAAAGGGGGTAGTGGAGGGAAAGAATAGGTCTATTCAAGAAATGGCTAGGACCATGTTGAATGAAAATTCTTTGCTAAGTATTTTTGGGCCGAAGCCGTCAACACCGCTTGTTATGTTTTAAATCGGGTGTGATTAGACCTAATCTTAATAAAACTCCATATGAGCTTTGGAAAGATAGAAAACTCAACATTGGTTATTTTAAAGTTTTTGGATGCAGATGTTTTGTTTTGAACGCAAAAGATAATCTTGGTAAATTTGATCCAAAATCTGATGTTGGTATCTTTCTTGGTTATTCAAATTCAAGCAAAGCTTATAGAGTTTATAACAAAAGAACTTTAGTTGTGGAAGAATCTATGCATATTACATTTGATGAGACTAACCCCTCCTCTACGGAGAAAGTCATTGTTGATGATAATGCAGAAGAAGAACAACAAGAAGAAGCATCAAATGACAACCAAGAAGACGCACCACATAGAATGCAAGAGGAACATCATGAAGAACCAAATGTAGAGCAAAATGAAGGTACTTCTCAAACACTCCCCAAGGAGTGAATGTATGTTTCTTCTCACCCTAAGGATGTAATTTTAGGAGATCCCTCACGAGGTGTTACCACTAGATCATCTCTTAAGAACACATGTGAGCATGCTGCATTTATTTCTCAAATTGAACCAAAATCCTTTGCGGATGTGGAAAATGATGAATTTTGGATTATGGCAATGCAAGAAGAGTTGAATCAATTTGAGAGAAACAATGTGTGGGAGTTAGTCCCTAATCCAGAACATCAATCCATTATAGGCACTAAATGGGTATTTAGAAACAAAATGGATGAATCTAGTGTGGTTGTAAGAAATAAAGCTAGATTAGTGGC
The DNA here is from genome assembly GCF_000493195.1 of Citrus x clementina. NCBI lineage: Eukaryota > Viridiplantae > Streptophyta > Magnoliopsida > Sapindales > Rutaceae > Citrus > Citrus x clementina. The sequence goes on from NW_006262688.1 coordinate 21,425,673, forward strand.
TCAAGGTTGCAACCAAGAAGAAGGAATTGATTTTGATGAAACTTTTGCACCTGTATCAAGATTAGAATCCATTAGGATGTTGTTAGTATATGCAAGTCATAAGGATTTTATTTTTTATCAAATGGATGTCAAGAGTGCTTTTTTAAATGGATATATTATGGAGGAAGTTTATGTGAAACAACCTCCTGGTTTTGAAAATGAAAAATTTCCAGATCATGTATATAAGTTATCCAAGGCTTTGTATGATTTAAAATAAGCACCTAGAGCTTGGTATGATAGGCTTAAAAACTTCTTGTTGGATAACAATTTTTCGATGGGAAAAGCGGACACAACTTTTTTGTTAAGCATAAGAACCAAGACATACTTATTGTTCAAATTTATGTTGATGATATTATTTTTTGTTCTACTAATGAGCTGTTATATAAAGATTTTTCATCATGTATGAGCCAAGAGTTTGAGATGAGTATGATGGGAGAGTTGAAGTACTTTCTTGGACTTCAAATCAAACAAAACAAGGAAGGAATTTTCATAAATCAAGCCAACTACGTAAAAGATCTACTCAAAAGATTTGGCTATGATAATGGAACGGCAAAAAGCACTCCCATGAGTACTACTATAAAGCTGGACAAAGATGAGAAAGGTAAGGAAGTTAATATCAAGACATATCGAGGTATGATCGGATCCTTACTCTACTTGACTGCTAGTAGGCCTGATATCATGTTTAGTGTATGCTTGTGTGCTAGATTTCAATCTTGTCCTAAAGAGTCTCACATACTTGCTGTCAAACGCATTTTTCGATATTTAATTGGCACCATTAATCTTGGCCTTTGGTATCCTAGAGGAACTCATATTGATTTAACTTATTATTCGGATGCCGATTTTGCTGGGTATAAGGTTGATAGAAAAAGTACTAGTGGAACATGTCACTTCCTAGGTCATTCTCTTGTCTCTTGGTTTAGTAAGAAACAAAATTCGGTTGCGCTTTCAACCACCGATGCAGAATATATTGCCGCAGGTAGTTGTTGTGCACAAATTCTTTGGATGAAACAAACCCTTAACGACTATGGTATTAAACTTGATCAAATAACTATCTTATGTGACAATACTAGTGCTATTAATCTTTCCAAGAATCCCAATCAACATTCTAGAACTAAGCATATAGAAATTAGACATCATTTCCTTAGAGATCATGTTCAAAAATGAGATGTTGTAATTAAATTTGTCTCCACTGAAAATCAACTTGCGGATATCTTTACAAAACCTCTTAGCAAAGAGTATTTTATAAAGATAAGACATGAGCTTGGTATGATGAATGTTGAGTTTTAATTCATATTTTTACTACATGGCTTGATATGTTTTTTTTCATATAGATTTATACTTCATGAATTAGATAGCTTGATATGCTTGTAATTTTATGATTTTATGATTTTGTGTTTCATGCATTAAATGGCTTATTGAGAAGTTTTAAATCTCAAAATGATTTAAAATTAATCAATTTTTAAGGCCGAAAATGAAATGGTGTGTGTAGTACAAGTATAAGAGCTAGCAAATATTCCCTTTCCATTCATCCGGAAAAACATTCTTTCTTATTGATTTCTCTCGGGACAAATTCCGGATAACCGGATTTTCAATCTGGAAAACCGGATTAGCTTTGGTTGCTCTCAGGTCATCATTCGGATAACCGGATTTTCAATCCGGCAAACCGGATTTGCTAAGTATCCTCTTTGCCTCATAACCGGTCTATTGGTTAGCAAAACCGGAAAGCCGGATTCGCGTGCATACTTGCTGGAACAAACCGGATTTCCGGTTCAAGACAATCCGGGAGGCCAAATTTGAGGGGGTTCTCGAAATCGGCCAGCCAGTTAAGAAAACCGGCAAGCCGGTTAAGAAAACCGGCAAGCCGAATTTGTGTTTCTCACTCTCGGGTCCATATCCGGCCAACCGGTTAAGGAAACCGGCAAGCCGAAATCGCGTTTGTTGCTCTCAGGTCCATATCCGACCAACCGGATTACAAATCCGGAAAGCCGTTTTCGGCTTTCACCTTTCTGTCCTCTAACCGGCTTGCCGGTTAGTGAAATCCGGCAAGCTGAATTCGTGAACTTTTAACACTATTTCTCTTCCTCTCTCTTTTCGGCATTCCGGTTCTCTCACTCTTTCTAAAAACCGTTTGCTTCTCTTTCTTTCTCACTCCAAAATCTTTCATTTTCTATCTTTTTCACATCAAATTGAGTCTTAAAAATCATTTCCTATCTCATTAAGAACTCAAAACCATCCTTGAAATTCATTTTCAACATCTATATCTCTAGATCCCAAATTCAACCTAGGTTTTGGGCCGTTTTTTCTCTCTCTAGATTTCTCACTCTCAAGCCGTTTTTTGATCCAAAATGTTTCTCCAAATCACTTTTAATCTTCATCATCTTCATTCTCCTTATCCTTTTCAACCCCAAATCAACCAAATCACAATGTCTAGCTCTCGGCCGGTTCAAAGAAAAGGTAAAGAACCGGTTCAACAAACCGACCGGCCACGGGAAGCAAGGGGCACCTCTAATCAATCCACTTTTGAGTCCATTCATTTTCAGAACAAGCAACATTTGATCAAACGGTTTCAACAAAACTTTCGGACTCGTGTGGTACTCAATACTTTCTTTGTTTTATCAGATTGGTTAAACCATCTTAGTATTAGCAATAGAACTTTGTTGCAATTGTTGGAAGATGTTGGTTGGCTTAATGCACTTGTTGTTGAGGAAAATGTATATCCTGACTTGGTGAAAGTGTTTTACTCGAGTAATCACCGTTGTTGGAGGAGTTTTGATTGAGTTTGATGATTCGGAGTTGAACTCCATCCTAGGATCTTCCGATGATGGCCTAGAAATCTTTTCGCTTAGGAAATCTCCTAAACTTGATAGTTATGTTCATGTTGATGCCGTTCGTAATATTTGTCGGAGTAATGATCTTTCTGTTGAAGACTGTACCATTCATTTCCGTACTCAGTGTCTTTGTCTTCAAACTCGGATATTATTTCATTTTATTCAGAGTATTGTCCTTCCTAGATCAGGCCATTTGGATGAGGTCTCTCATATGGATGTCGCCATGCTTGATTGTATTCTTAGACTTCGTCCAGTCGACTTAGGATTTACCATTGTCTGAAACATGCTCAGTATACCTAAGTTGATTACCCGCTCTCTTCCATATGGTCATTTCATTACCCGAATCCTGAAATATTTTGATGTACCGATTAAAGAACCGTCGTGTAGACCGTCTAAGGGTATCGGGGATGATGCTATTTTCGGCTTAGGTTTTGAGTGGAAAAATGGCACTTGGGTCAAATACACTAAGAACAAGTTTACTTTTCTTGCTCCAAGTGATGATCGGCCATTTAATGTTGTGGTTCTAGCCGATCAGCTACCCATTTTCTCACTCTTATTTCGGGGGCAGCGTAGACGCCGAGATCCTCCCGTGATTGCTTCAGCTCCTGGTGCCTCTGCATCCGCCTCATCACTTCCACATCCTCCTACCTCTGAAGAGGTCACTCTTCAACAGCTTATGGCTGAAGTGCGAACACTCTCTGTGCGGCAGACTGAGTTTCAACAGCGGCAGACTGAGTTTCAGCAGTAGCAGCAGCAACTTATTCATGGTTAGCGACTCCTCTTTGAGCACTTCGGCATTCCATATCCGTTTCCACCTCCATCCTCACCACCTGAGTAGTTTCTTATGCTTGTATTTGGACACACCTACATTTTATTTACTATATTGTGTGTTCTTTTATTTTCGACTATGGATGGTTATTATGCTTTTCCGTTTATGTATTTGTTTTGAATGATATGGATTTGTTGTGACTATTTATGTTGGATGTTATGGATTTGTTTTGGTTAATCATTATGGATTATATGAATTTCCTTATGCTTATGGATATTTTTTTTTACTAATGTGCTTGTGTTGCTATTTTGATGATTGATAGGGGGAGCCTTTATTCTTTTTGATGATGAAGGGGGAGAATAATTTAATATGTGTTATGAAAATATGCATGTATCTAGGGGGAGTATGCATGTATGCAGGGGGAGTTTTGTTAAATAATTTGCAATTCATTTTTTTAACTTGCATTGATTAAGGGGGAGCTTTTCATAACTAGATTAAACTTTTAATGTGTTTTGTCATCATAAAAAAGGGGGAGATTGTTAGCCTATATGGCTATAAATATTGATTTTGATGATAACAAACCACATGTATTTATTAAGCAAAGATTTATGAATTGTGCTTTTATAATAAGAAAATGATGTTATGGAATTAAAGCATTTTGGACTTAAATGAAAGCATTGTTAAAATCTTTGATAATGTTTTTAAATTTCGGATTTGGACCTATTTGAAACTATTTAAATGTTTTGGGCCATTCTATAATTTCATAAAGTTTGGGTGAAATTATAATTTCAAAAAGTTGTGGGATTGACAAAGCATTATTCTAAAATTCTAAAATTGGACATTTTTTAAAGTTTCATAACTTTTTGGGCCACACTATAGTTTTATAAAGTTTTGGGGTCAAACTATAAATTTAGGAAATTTTTCACTATAGCAGTTACTGTAACAAGCGGCTTACCGGATACGGCTAAACGAAAATCCGGATATGGGCAGTAAGCATCCAAAGCATATACGGCTTACCGGATTTCTCAACCAGCAAGCCGGATAGTCAAAAATTCAAATTTTTGCCATAACGGTAACATAAAAGCGGCTTACCGAATTCCATAAACGACAAGCCGGATACGCTCAGAATGTGCATAATGACTAGTTTTTGAGCTCAAACTATATAAACTCAAATCCAACTCATTTTCAAGTTCTCCAATAAGCAAAAACAAAAAGCACACGAGATATCTTGAGCCTTCAAACTTGCGAACTACAAACATTGAATCATTTCTTGTTCTTCATTTTTGAATATCTACTCATTAAGTGAGTTTCATTGTAACCTTCATTTATTCATCTCAATTGTAAGAGTTTGAGTGTGTGAGACACTTGGGTGAAGAGATTGGGAGATAATCTCTTTGTTATAAAGGTTTATTGATGCCTCGAAGTCAATTGTAATCGGTTGAAGCCTTGGAAAGGCTTGGATAGTGAAATTCTTAAGCTTGGATCGCTTGAAGGTGTGGACGTAGGCGGGAATTGCCGAACCACGTAAAATTCGTGTGTTTGTTTCTCTTCTCCCTTACTCTTTAATTATTGTGCTTTTATTAAACTTATTGCTTTCAATTTTTATTAAGACATTAGATTGCTTGTTGTGTGGATTTGCTAGGATAATTTTTAAATTTTCAATTCACCCCCCCTCTTGGGTTGCACACTTATATTTCAAAAAGTACTAGTAGAACTTACAATTTACTAGGTCATTAACTTGTTTCATGGTTTAGTAAGAAACAAAATTTGGTTGCACTCTCAACTACCGAGGTTGAATATATTGTCGTAGGTAGTTGTTGTGCATAAGTCCTTTTGATGAAACAAACACTTAAAAACTATGGCATTAATTTTGAACATATTCCTATCAAATGTGATAATACAAGTACTATAAATCTTTCAAAAAATCACATTCAACACTCCAGAACCAAGTATATAAAAATTAGACATCATTTTTAAGAGATTATATTAAAAATGAGACATTCCATTAGAGTTTATCTCCAAGGAAAAACAATTTGCCGATATTTTTACAAAACCTTTTTGCGAAAAATAATTTTCAAAAATTCGGCATGAACTTGAGATGATGAAATTTTCACATTAATATCTCTAATAATGTTTTTGAGACCATTAAAATAAATTGATTGATGATTTTTTATGTTTGTGAAGTGTTTGAGCATGATAGATGAGTGTTATGTTTGATTTATAAATCTTTGAATACTTATATGAATTGGATGTTTGAAATCATGTGAGTTCATGAATCATGCATTAAATTGGTCCTTAAAACATTTTGCTTCATTGAAATGATCTTAGAATGTATTAATTGTTGGCCAAAAATTAAAATAGAAGTGTGAAATCATAAGTTGTAGAAAACGAATTGTCGTTTTCTTAATAAACGGTTAACTATTTTATTAACAGAAACCAAAGAAAGAATTTTGGATGCTAACGGTTCGCCGATTTCATAATAACGACTCACCGTTTTCAAAGAAATTTTCGGTGTGCACTCTGGAAGCTATCAGTTCACAATTAATAGGATAACGGGCGTTTGATATTGTGAATAAAATAGAATAAGGTTCTTGACACAATCGGCTCGCTAATAATAAGATAACGGCTCATCGATATCGCGGGATATTAACAGTGAACTATTTTCTCTTCATTTCTCGATTGGTCCTGAATTGTTTTCTCCAAACCCGCCGGCTGCAACTCTCTCTTTCTCTCAAACCCATCATTTTTCTTGCTTTTTCTCACCAAATTGAAATCATAAAATCAATCCTCATCTTTTTTAGAACCATTTGAACAAATCAAAACTAGTTTCTAACTCCAAAATTGAAAAATCTTAATTTCCAAACCCTAGAACCAACCGACCTGTTCTTGCTACTTTGGCCAGATTTTCTTTAATTTTTCGTCAAAATTCAACTTGCAATCACTCTTTATACTCTCCAATTTCCTTTCTACTGATTTCATTTCTTCCAAAAACATCCATGGCTGTAAGACAGAGGCGTGCCCAAACCAAGCAAACGGCTTCAAGTAATCCCAGTTCTTCTAGGCCTCTTTCTCAGGATTTTGACAGCCTACACTTTTCAAATGGTCACGTGGCTGAGCGATTTCACAAGAACTTCATGGGAAAAATGGTAACTTCTTCATTCTACATTGATATTGATGACTTCTCTGATATTATTATATGTGGTAGAACTATTCCTCAAACACTAAGACAATAAGATGAAGCCTTAGGTATTGAAGAGTGTGTCCATGAAAACCTATTTAGGGTGTTTTCCTCTAATATGGAGCTTTCGGTTACCTGAAAAGATAGGGTCATGACACATGTTGGAGGTGTTAGGATTGAGTTTGATGTTTTTGAACTTAGTACTATTCTTGGAATCTTTAATGAGGGGCTAGCCCTGTATACTTCCAAAAAAGAGCTTCATTTTAGTCAATTTACTCACTTTAAAGGTGTTACAAATATCTGTAGACGATGCGATCTCTCTGAAGAGGTTGCTTATTGTCTTTTCGGTTTCAGTTATTATCTTTCCAGGTTCGTGTTTTTTACAGCATTATATAGCACATGATTACACTTAGGCAAGGTCACAGCGATGAGGTGACTAGATTGGATGTTGGTTTACTTGACTCTCTCATCTAAGGGAGGAAAGTACACATCACATTCACTATTATGCGTCATATGCTCTCTACCCCTGTTGTGTCTAATCGATCTCTTCCATATGGTAGCATTATCAGTAAGATTCTTCGATACTTTCATGTTCCCTTGATTGAACCTGTCTATGTGAAGCAAAAAAGCTGGGTAGGAAAATTATTTCGAGGATTGGTTTTCATTAGAGGCAAGATTAAATCCTCTAAGAATGAGGAAACTTTGGTAGCTCTGGAGGATGACCGAATGCTCAATGACGTTTATTCAAAGGACGAGTTACCCGATTTTCGACTTGGTGCTAGACCTCATGCCCTTTGCTGAGCAGCAGCAGCCCCATTTCAGGATGAGGAGCCAGCCGAGCCAGTTGTGCCTCCTGCAGCACTTATAGTTTCTGAGGACTGCATCCAGCAGCTCTTCGACAAAATGGATACCCTCTCCATGCAGCAGCAGCAGCTCCAATTCAAATTTGAGACATTTCAGCATCAGATTCTAGACTAGCAGATGGAACTACTTGCTGGCCAGCCACGATCCTTGGTCACTTAGGTTACGATCCCGATAGTTCCTCCTCGCAGCCTCCATCTTAGTTTCTGTCTATGCATTTCGCACAAACATTACTAATATCATGTAGTTTATATGATACTAATTTTTTTGTTGTGCTTGTGGTGATTTTGTGATGATGTGTTGATTATTTGAACTTTTTTTGTGATTGTATTGCTTTTGATGATATGCTAGTGTTTTTGCTTGTGATTGTGATTATTTTAATGGTATATTGCTTCTCTGGTTGGACAGTTGATGAATATGGAGTTTGGTTGATAAATCGAAGTTTATATGAAAGTGATTTGACTGCTTTTATTTTTTAGGATATGTTCATTTTTAAGGGGAGATTCTGCCGAAATTTTCACACATGATAGGTAATATATGCAATTCTCTCTTTAATCTTTCTGTTTTCATTTATTTTTTATGCTGAAGGGGGAGATAAATTATATATGATACTGTTGATAAAAATTCATTTTTTGGTTAAAAATTGATTGGCCATATACTTAGGGGGAGCACATAATTAAGAGGAGTAAAATTAAGTTTATCATCATAAAAAAGGAGAGATTGTTAATATGAATATTTCTTTAATAATGATTTTAATGATAACAAAACTTGATTAAGATTGATTAAGCCTTTAAAAAGCTCAAACATTTTTCATACATTTTAAATAAATTTCTATTTTGAAATAGTAAATATTTGAACTTAAATGAAAAATGATTTTATGAAATTTGGTTTTCAATTTCATGTCCTTATTAAAATGCCTTCTGGACACTTTTGGCAATCCGACAATATGATAACGGCGAACCAATATCAAACAGACTTGGTGATTTAGTTTTTAGACACTGTCGGCTATCGACATCTTAATAACGGCTGACTGACATCGAACAAAATTAAAGTTTAGCCTCTGGACACTAACGGCAAACCAACTTCTTAAAAACGGTAAGCCAACATTTTCTTTGCAGGTCATCGGAAGATAATGGTGATCCGACATTTCCATAACGGTGTTGCGATAATTTGAAATCTGTCCAACGGTCACTTGCTCATGTCAAAACGGCGATCCGACTTCTAGATAACAACGATCAGACTTCGAGTAGAAAGTCAATAATGGCTAGTTTTCAGTTTCAACTATAAATAAGTTCTATCAAATTCAAACAAGGGTTGATCACAATGTTATCATTGAGCAAATTATTGAGCAACAACTTTCATTGGGCTTTAAATTCTTGTATATATCTCATTTACTCACACTTTAGAATTTCATTTGTAATCAAACACATTGTGTGAGAGAGATTAATTTTGTAATCTTTTTGAAAATCAAATTGAGAGGGTGTAAGTGTTGGGATACACTTTAGTTAAGAGATTGGGGATAATCTCTTATTATAAAGGTTTATTGACACCTTGGAAATCAATTGTAAGAGTGGTTGAAGCCTTGGAGGCTTGCTAAGTGGAATCCTCAAGCGCAGTGAGCTTGGAGGTGTGGATGTAGGCACGGTTAGCCGAACCACATAAAAATCAAGTGTTTGATCTCTCTTCCCTTACTCTTCTATTATTGTGCTGGATTAAATTTATTGTTTTTGTTCTTATTAAGGCAATAGATTAAATTTTTGTGTGGTTTGTTTTGCATAAGTTTTAAAATCTCAATTCACCATCCTCTTAAGTTGCTTAGATAGTATTTCATAAAGTTGATGACACAATGATTTATTGCCCTTGTACAAAGTGTTGCACTCGATATTTTGTTGAAAAAGATGTGGCAAAAGACTTAATAGTGGATTAAATTTTGCCTTCGTATAGAATTTAGACAAAGCATGGAGAATCTATTATATCGATGCATACTACTAATAGTAATATGGCTATTCATGATTCAATTATAAATAATGACATGGTTGGAATGCTACATGATGCAGTGGGTGTGCCACATATGGATCTTAGTGATAGTGATAATCATCAAATGGAATCAGATTGAGGTGAAAGGCCAAATCCTGAAACTTCTAAGTTTTTAAAGCTGCTTCAAGTGGCAAAATCTCCATTGTATCCATATTGCAAAACGTTCATAGCATTTTCATTTATTATTTGACTCTTGCGTCTAAAAGTGATGTATGGTTGGACAAATAAATAATTTACACTATTATTATAGTTACTTAAAGAAACATTTCCTGAAGATGTAATACTACCGGATTTATATTATGAGACCAATAAGATCACTTTTGATTTAGGCTTCACGTATAAGACATGGGATCCATGCAAATATGTTGAAAAGTGTATTGTACTTACACTTTTTCATCTAGAAAAGATCTTTCCATTGTTATTATTCAGATGAGAGAAAAAAAAAAAAGAGAAACTTGATAGATTGAGCTTGTATATCAAGCCACGAACTAAAAATAATGGAACTATACGAGATAAAGAAGGTGCAAAGATTATTTTAAGTATATTGCTTTAGTTTTTGCTTTCTTTGTATACTTTGATTCGATATTTGGTTATTTGTTTTACAATTAGTGTTTGCTTTTTTCAATTTATGAGTTATGAAATATTAGTTATGCAACCCAAGAGGAGGGGTGAATTGAGATTTGAAAACTTAAGATAAACAAACCACACAACAATTCAATCTATTATTTTAATGAAACTTAAAACAATAAATTAAATAAAGCACAATAATAAAAGAGTAAGGGAAGAGAGAGCAAACAAAATGATTTTTTCGTGGTTCGGCAATCCCCGCCTATGTCCATGCCTCCAAGCTTACCGAGCTTGAGGATTTCACTAATCGAGCCTCCAAGGCTTTAACAACTCATACAATTGATTTCCAAGGTGTCAATAGACCTTTACAACAAGAGATTATCCCCAATCTCTTAACCCAAGTATCACTCAAAAACAAAGATTACAAATAAATTTTCTCTCACACAATGTAAATCATTACAAATGAATGAATGCTCAAAGTGTGAATAAATAAAACAAGAACAAGTTAAGGCTCGATGAAGGTTGTATTCTCAATAACAAGCTTAATAATTACTCTTGGATGATTTCTTATTTGAATTTGACTGAGCCATTTTATAGTTGAAGCTGAAAACTAGCCGTTGTTAACTTTCTGAGAGAAATCAGATCGCCGTTAACTACTATCAGTTAACCATTTTGACTAGTCCAAATGACTGTTGGGCTGAATTTTAAATAATCTATTAACCGTTTGAAATTATCGGTTAACCGTTTGTGGTTAGGATATAATTCCTTTTTGGAAATTATCGGTTTGCCATTTATTTCCATAAACCTGTAAAACAATTTGTGCTTATCCATTTTTGCTAAACGGTTCAAGGTTAAAATCAATATCTCTTCGGAAATTATCGGTAACCGTTTTTAATAAACGATTCACCATTATTTTCTAGAATCAGCTTTTTTTACAGTTTTTTGCAGAGAATGGTTTTCTAATTAAAGTTAACGATTATCCAAATTTATAAACATGTCTAGAAATATTATACGGCTTTAAAAAAAAATTATCTATTAATGAAAGCTCCAACATTTTTAATCAAAAACATATAAAGTGTGTTATCATCAAAATCAATTTTATAGACATATACATGTTAACATTCTCCCCCCTTTTTTATGATGACAAACCTTACAAGAAAAGAATATTTACTCCCCCTAAATAAATACTCTCCCTAAGTGTATGGCCAATCAATTTTTAATCAAAAGTATGTTTATCCAACAATATTATATATCTCCCCCTTCATCATCAAAAAGAAAAAAAAAATTGAAAAGATTTAGAGAAGAGTTTAGATATTACCCATTTTGTGCGAACAAAAATTTCGACAGAATCTCCCCTTAAAAAATAACAAATCCTCAAATACAAAGATGATTAAAAACACTTCCATATAATCTCAATCAAACTCAACTCCAACAACAAAATCAAGGTAGCTCAACTTCATCGATCCAACAACTCAAAATAATATCTAATCCAAGAAACAACATGCATATAACCATCAATCATTAAAATCATCAAGTTAAGCTAGAAATATCCATGCATACCAAATACCATCATAAAAACGAAAATAGTACATATGTTATAATAATATCATCCAACATATGAAAATGATAAAAGTAATGTATGTGCGAAAAACATATGCAGAAGCTAAGACGAAGCTACGAGGAGGAACCACCAGGATGGGAACCAAGAATAACAAGAATACGTTGTTGACTTTCAAGAAGTTGTTGCTGTTGATCAAGTATCTGCTGCTGCTGAAGCTGAAACGAAGCAAACTGAGATTGAAGCTGCTGCTATTGCTTAAAAAGACTCTGAACATCACCAACTAGAGCTGGGGGCTGATTAGTATCCATCTCATGCTCCTCAGAATTAGAATATGCTGGAGGCTGTGATACGGATCCATGACGAGGCGGTAAAGGTCTAGCTCCTAGCCTAAAATCGGGTAATTGATCAGGAGGGTAAACATCATTAAGCATGCGATCGTCTTCTGGAGCAATAAGGGTGTCTTGCTTCTTAGAAATGGATGTCTTGATTGACTTCCCATTCTTCCGAGAAAATCTGATACTCGTCATAGTTTTCTTACCAATCCTCATAGTCTACACATAAACTGAGTCTCGAATAGGTACTCAAAAGTGCCATAATATCTTAGAAATAATACTACCATATGGAAGCAATCAATGGTTAACCCCCGGAGTACTTAGCATGTGCCTCAAAATAATATAACCAGGGTTAATAGGTCACCTCTCAATAAGACTATCTAATAACCCCACATCTATCCTTGTCATCTCATCTGAATGCCTATTTCGATGAGTAAAAATATGTTGCAATATAGTGTGAAGGATCCTAATTTGTAAAGGCAATAACTATGATAAAAAAAGAAGAGCACAAATATCATTTGTTAGGTCTTAACATCTACAAATATTCCTAACACCATTAGGGTGAAAAAAATCGGCAAAAGAGAGAGCCTTCCTAGCAGTAGAGATTTTGCGACTGACATCCAGAGTACCAAGGATGATGTTTAAATCCTTAACATCAAATTCTATGGGGACACCTCTTACATGAGTAATTATCTAATCCAGCCTTTCTGTGTAAATTTCCATGTTCGAATAAAAGACACGCACTAGATTAGGATAAATCCGTTCATCAAAATCTAAAGTTGACTCCCAAGGCAATAACATATCTCTTACACTTCTACCACATACAATTAACTCCCTAAAGTCTTTCAAATCCACATAATAAACGTCAATTACCTTGCGTCTCATAAAGTGTGATTCGAATCGTTTCGCCAAAGGAGCCGTGGGAAAGTGGATCCTCTCGAATTCTGAAGTCTCCCATGGTAGTATTGGATTCCTACCGGGTACACCTTTTCTCCTGCGAACAGCCCTAGAAGATTTGGCCATGGATATAACTAAAGAAATTGGGGGTTTTGAGAAATGATGAAAATAAAAGAAATTAAATCGATTAAAAGGATACTAGGAGATAGAGGAAGTGGTTATGATGCTCAATTTGGCTAAAAAATGACAAAAATCCAACCAAAATTGAAGAAAATTGTTTGGCTGTCCCTAGGGTTTTGATTTGAGGCTTGATTTGGTGTTTTGAGTTGATAAAACTAGTCTAAAGATGTTTAGAAAGGTTTATAGCAGATTAATTTTGCAAGAAATTCCCAGAAAAATAAAGGATTTTAGAGAGAGAGAGAGCTTGGGTAATGCGGTTTAGAGAGAAAACGATGAAGGGGTAAGTAAAAGTGGGGAAAAAACCCTAAAACGGTTTTTATCATACGGAAATGGTGAGCCATTTACTGCAATCGGTATGTCGATAATTTCTAGAGAGCTCCAAATGAAAAACAATTGATCCGGTTGCCAATAACGATGAAGGGTTAATAAAGGTTAGCTCTCTACTTTTAATCGATTGACCTTTTTTACAAACGGTTGGCCGATAATTTGCAGATATCATTTTCTAGTTTCTGCAATTAAACGGTAAACTATTTATTACCAAACAGTGAGCAATTTATTTCAACTATAATTTCGCACATTTGTTTTAATTTTTGGCCAACAATTAATCCACTCCAAGATCATTTCATTGATTCAAAATGTTTTAAGGACCGATTTAATGCATGATTAATGAATGCACACAATTTAAACAACCAATAAGTAATCACATCATGAACAACAAAATAAAGTTGATATCACATAATGCTAAGCTATTGTGCAATATTCATCATTCCAAGCTCATGTCTAATTTTAATAAACTGTTCTTCATTAAGAGGTTTTGTGAAAATATCAGCAAGTTATTTTTTTGTTGAAACAAAATTTAATAAAATATCTCCTTCTTGAACATGATCTCTCAAGAAATAGTGTTTAATTTCTATATGTTTGGTTCTTGAGTGTTAGATAGGATTATTTGGAAGATTTATGGCACTATTATTATCACACATAATAGGCATTTTATCAAGGTAAATGTCATAGTCTCTAAGAATTTGTTTCATTCATAAGGCTTGAGTACAACAACTTCTGGCTTCAATATACTCAGCCTTGGTAGTTGATAGTGCAACCGAATTTTTATTTTTACTAAACCAAGAGACTAGAGAGTGATCTAAGAAGTGACATGTTCCACTAGTGTTTTTCCTATCAACCTTATATCTGGCAAAATCAGCATCCAAATAACATGTTAAGTCTATATGTGTTCTTTTAAGATACTGAAGGCCAAGATCTATAGTTCCACTCAAATAATGAAAAATCTTTTTTACAGCAAGTAAATGAGATTCTTTAGGATATGATTGAAATCTTGCACATAAGCATGCACTAAACATAATGTCAGACTTACTAGCAGTCAAGTAAAGTAAGGACCCAATCATACCTCGATAAATTTTGATGTCAATTTCCTTGCCTTTTTCATCCTTGTCAAGTTTGATTATTGAGCTCATTAAAGTACTTTTAATCTTTCTTTCTTCAAGTCCAAATCTCTTGAGTAAGTTTGTAACACTCCACTATATTATTTACTTAAAAATGATTAAAAACACAGTTACTTTTAATATAACTACGAATTCTAAAAGTTTACAACAAACAAAAATTTCTTACAAAAAGTAAGAGTCATACAGAAACTCCTTAGTATAAAAACTTTATTTTACACAAAACTAAGATGTTTATTTTTATTGAAACAAAGCTGAGCCCATTATAAAATCCCAAGATCTGTTATGCCCATATGCACTTCGTCTTGGTTAGGACTTGGAGCCAGCTTGCCCTTCTGATCGTTACCTGCAATGTAAGGACTTAGTGAGCTAATGCCCAGTAAGATAACACTTTGATGCATGTATAAATTATGATGCATATGGATGACCATATTCAACTCTTAAAATAAACTTAGAAAATACAAAACAACTTTATTTGGGCCCTAGGTATGTTGCACTACAAGGCTAGCACTTTGACTCTTTAAACAATTTGCCCTTGAGCCTTATTAGTTAATTTATTGGGCTTTACGTATTGCCGTCCCCAAAAGATTTCTTTCAACTTAACTTTGAGGGCTTTCTCTCCTTAGAACTTTGCCACTTGGTAGTACAACCACCTATTTTTCATAAATTCATTTTCTGAAACGTCTTTTTCATAATGTAGTCCATGATATGCATCCATCAAATGCAACTTATAACATTTGAAAATCCTCGATACATAACAAAATCAACACACAACTTATTTAAAAACTAGAGTTTTTAGTATAGGCGGCATAGCCGACCATAGCATAATTAAGTATAAGTATCACATATTAGGCGACAGAGCTGACCATAGCATCACATATTAGGTGGCAGAGCCGACCATAGCATCACATATTAGGCGGCAGGGCCGACCATATAAAGATATAACTAATCACACTATAATAGCCATCATAATATAAATGAATTGTTAAAACTGAACTTAAATATGAAAAAAAAATTTCCTTACATTGTTGTTGAAGTGTTACTTACCTCTTGATCTTCACTTCTTTAGACGTTTCTAAGTTAAAGATTCATTTACTCTCGTTATTATGACTTAGAATAGAAAGAAATGAAATTTCTAGGTTGCATTGAAAATGAGAGGTAAGGGGGGTATTTATAGAATTTCTTAAGGCTAATTGATGGTTAGGATTTTTCCACCACAACTCTTGATCAATGGTTGAGATTAATCTTTATAAATAACTTACTAAATTCAAAATGTCTTAACTTTCTCTACATACTTCTTCTTACATCATCACTTATGTCATTGCTTATGTGATCATTTCTTATGTCATTGCTTATTTCATCATTCCTTAAAATTAAATATTATAAACTTAAAGGGCTTGTTAGCTTAAAATAAAATATACTATATTTAAGTGATAAAATTATGAAATACTATCTAAGCAACCCAAGAAGGGGGTGAATTGGGTTATAAAAAATTATGCAAAAAAAAACCATACAACAATTTAAATCTAATACCTTAATAAGAACGAAAATAATAAATTTAATCATGCAAGATAATAAAAGAGTAAGGGAAGAGAAATTAAACATGTGATTTTTATGTGGTTCGGCTAACCGTGCCTACGTCCACGCCTCCAAGCTCACTAGGCTTGAGGATTCCACTAAGCAAGCCTCCAAGACTTCAACCGCTCTTACAATTGACTCTAAGGTGTCAATAAACCTTTACAATAAGAGATTATCCCCAATTTCTTAACCCAAGTGCATCCCAACACTTACAATCGCTCAATTTGATTTTAAAGAATATTACAAAATAAATCTCTCTCACACAATGTGTTTGATTACAAATGTAAATCCAAAGTGTGAGTAAATGAGATGAATACAAGAATTTAAGGCTCAATGAATATTGTATGCTCAATACTTTGCTCAATAATAATTGTTGGAATCGTTAAAGTTTGAATTTGATTGAGCTTATTTATAGTTAGAGCTGAAAAACTAGTCGTTACTGACTTTCTGCTCACTATCGGATCGTCGTTCACTAGATGTCGGATCACCGTTTAACTGGTCAATATAACCGTTGGGCTGAATTTTCAAATATCGAATCACTGTTTTTAAGATGTTGGAACACCATTTTCAAGATGTCGGATCACCGTTAGTGTCCAGAGGCAACTCTTCAATTCTGTTCGATGTCAGATCGTTGTTATCGAGATGTCGAATTGCTGTTTTCTACAGTGACTGCTACAGTGAACTATTTTTATAAAATTATAGTTTGGCCCCAAAACTTTATAAAAATATACTATGACCCGAAACTTTAAAAAACTTGTCAGATAGGTCGATTTTCAGGATTTTTAGTAATACTTGTTATTATCAAAATTCTCAAAGCTTTTTCAATTGAAACCATTAACATGAGAATAACCAATTTTATAAAAACATTTTCATAGAATATAAAGCCTTTATAAAGTGAAAATGATGATTTAAAAGTATATGAAAATTATTTTGAGCTTTTAAAAGATTAATCAATCTTAATCAAGTTTATTATCATCAAAATCAATAATAAAGAAATATTTTTGTTAAAAATCTCCCCATTTTTTATGATGACAAACTTTTCAAGAAAATACTTGTGTAATTTTGCTCTCCCTAAATATGTGCTCCCTAAGTAAAATATTTGTAGAATTTAGCTCCCCCTAAATATATGCCCATCAATGTTTAACCACAAAAAAAATTAATAAAAAGAAAATTATTCAATAAATTATAAATTATCTCCCCCTTCATCATGAAAAAGAAATGAGCGCAAAAAGATTAAAAAGAGAAGTTTAGAGATTACCCATGTCGGAAAAAAAAAATTCGGCAGAATCTCCCCTTAAAAATGAACATATCCTCAAAACAAAGTGGTTAAAACACTCCCATATAAACTCCAATTTAGCAACCAACCTCCATACCAACAAATTCAACATTATCATAAGCAACAACCAAACATGTTATCAAAATCAACTCAATCATAAACAAAGCCCACATATCCAACAAAATCATCATAAAAGCATCACAAGCACAATAAAAAAAACAAATAGTATCACAACAACTACATGAGATGAGTAATGTTTGTGTGAAATGCAAAGGTGCAGAAAACTAATATGGGGGCGGTGAAGAGGAACTGCCGGGATCATAGCCAAGGTGACCAAGAATGCGGCGTTGTCCAGCAAGTAACTCCATCTGCTGATTTAACATCTACTGCCGAAAAGTCTGATTGAAGTGCATCCACTTTGTCGAAGAACTGCTGAAGACGGTCCTCAGAAGCAGAAGATGCTGCATGAGGTACAGCTAGCACGGCTAGCTCATCATCCTCAGAGGATGCTGTTGCTCAGCGAGGGGCACATGGTCTAGCTCCAAGGCGAAAGTCGGGTAACTCATCCTTCGAATAAACGTCATTGAGCATGCGGTTATCATCCGAAGCTACCAAAGTATCCTCATTCTTAGAAGAGGTAACCTTGATCCACTTGCCTTGCCTCTAATGAAAACCAATCCCCGAAATTATTTCCCTACCCATCTTTTTAGTCTCAACATAGACAGGTTCAGTCAAAGGAACATGAAAGTGTCTCAGAATCTTACTAACAATGCTACCATATGGAAGAGACATGTTAGACACAGTGGGGGTAGAGAGCATATGACGTAAAATAGTGAATAAAAGGTGCACTTGCCTTCCTCATATAAGAGAGTCAAGTAAACCGACATCTAATCTAGTCACCTCATTAGTGTGTCTCTGCCTAGGTGTAATATAACACCCCAAAACTAACACGTGCGAAGTACGTGAAGAAGGATGTTACTTACAAATCGTAATCCTTACTCATAAATTCCAAACTGAAATACCTCAAAATCTTATTCAAACAAATCCACAAATTCCAACGTTTAACACTAAATAATCTCTCCCAAAACATAACATTACCAAAAGTCTCAAACTCCAAATTACAAGTTCATAACAGAAATAAACTAAATAAATACATGAGTTCATTCCTCTTCTTATTCAAATAGCAAACAGAAATGAAATCATTAACTCCAAAGCTAGGCACACCTTTCAAATGGAACTTAATCTTCAAAAAGTAATGACGAGGGGTGAGCAGTCAACTCTGTAAGTAAAATCATTTCTAACACACTAGCCCAACCGATACCAAAAATATTGCAAGTCTTCTTTTATTTAAAACATATATATTACAATTCATAAATTTCATAAAATGATATATCACGATAAAATAACATAAATTCATTGTATCTCAGAATATCAAAAGCATAGTTACTTATGAAAATAAATCAGAGATCACATTTACAGAAAACAGATAGTTAGCTCATGTCACATAGTGTCACCTATAGTCCTGGTGACCCGGCCAAAAACAGAATCAGAATATCGTGTGCACACTCAGAACAGAAACCCAGTACTGGTCCAGATAGATATATAATATATTACGATCAGAATCAGAATCAGAATAACTATGGACAATGAGCCAAAACATTAGGAATCCCATACAATCATCAATAATTGAAATCAGAGATGGGTACAAAACATTCGTATCAGATTCATAAAAGTCCATAACAATAATTTAGGCTTGCATAATATTTTATAGACAAACTTATAAAAAGTAGTCGTGTCATAAAATAATTTACATATTGAAAAGCATTTATGAAATATTTTGTTAAAAGGATTTAGATTTGAAATATTTTCATAAACTGACTTTGTAATGAAAATCCATTACTCTTCTAAGTAGTATAAAAACTCTTACAATAATATCAAAATACTTATATATATCCAGTATTTTAGGAATGAAGTTACTTACCTCAATAAATGGATTTGAACTAACACACCTCTAAGTCTCAGAAAGTCTCAATCACCTCCAATACCTTAACAAATATAAGATATAATTATTAATAACTTATCTAAAGAATCTGATTCGCTAATTCATACCCGTACTAGTCTGGTTCTTAAAATTTTAACTCTTAATCTAAATTCAAAATGACAAAATATTCCATAGAACTATTCTGGACATTCATGGGTACCTCATATAAAAGTTCCAAGAGGATCCGATACCAAAAACATTTTCAAAACTATTTATTAATTGACAAATTCAAAACTGTTTCACAGTATGGTAACCGAACAGAACGTATTCGGAGAATTTTATAAATTCCGTTACTGATCAGAAAATTATGAAATTAAAACCGGGAATATTAGACACATGTATCAACTCCTATATAACATTTAAGAATGTTTTGAGTTCATTTAATAGTACAAATAAGTTTATGAATCGGATTGCCTTGCTGTAAACACAGTTTTCCAGTGTATTAATGTTTACTTCAAAAATCCATATAAAATTGAAAACAAAGTCAAATCTTATGAACCAAAATTTAATCAATAAGCCCTACATGTCTAGTTTTCAGAAATATAAAGTTCTTAAGAAAAATCATTCAGAAAATATATGTTTAAATTCGAGATACTCATATTGTCCAGATTTTTCCAGTGTGCTTAATACACCAAGGGTTGATTATTAAAACCCACAATAAATCAAAACCCTAAACAAAACCTAAACACACCTTAAATCATGTATTATAATCTGTATCAATCTAAAATCATGCTAATATAAATCCTAAATAAAGTGATTGGAAATCTCATGGAAAATAAGGAGAGTAAACTTACCAATTGCTTTAATTTTCTCCTAAACAAATGTTTTAATTCCTAAGTTGGATTGAAAATGAAAGGGGGTTAGGGGGTATTTATAAGATTCTTTAAGGCTAATGGATGGCTAGGATTTTGCCACCCCAACTCTTGATTAATGGTTGAAATTATCCTTCATAAATACCTTACTAGTTTCTAAAACTCTTATCTATCTCTACAACTTCTCTTACATCATCACTTATGTCATAGATTATGTCATCTTTACTTAGAATTAAATACCTAAGTAAAGATGAGATTATCCTTCATAAATGTCTTGCTAACTTTTAGAATTCCTTAACTTTCTCTACACTTCTTCTTGCATCATCGCTTATGTCAATGCTTACGTCATCATTCCTTATGTTAAATATTATCAACTCAAGGGGCTTGTTAGCTTAAAAATAAATTCTACTATATTTAAAAGAATTAGGGTATTACACTCCCCCCTTAAAAGAATTTTGTCCTCGAAATTCAAAGATTACCTTATGCATAAAAGAGTTGAGGGTATTTTTCCAACATTTCTGCCCCTCGCTCCCATGTGGCTTCCTCAATAGAATGGTTCTTCCAACATACTTTAACTAAGGGAATAACTCTACTCCTTAATATTTGCTCTTTTCGATCAATAATCTCAATAGGCTACTCCTCGTAGGACATGTCTTCTGATATCTCAATTGGTTGATAGTCTAGCACATGTGAAGGGTCCGCTACATACTTTCTTAAAACAGACACATGAAATACATTGTGAAGCCTAGACAAACTTGGTGGTAAAGCTATGAGATAGGCCACCGGACTAATTCTTTTTAAAATCTCAAATGGTCCCACAAATCTAGGGCTAAGCTTCCCTTTCTTCCTGAACCGAAACACCCCTTTCCATGGTGATACTTTCAAGAAAACAAAATCTCCTTTTTCAAATTCCAACTCACGTCTACGACGATCTGCATAACTCTTTTGTCTGCTCTGAGCTGTTTGAAGATGTTCTCTAATCAACTTGATTTTATCAACAGTAATCTGTACTAATTCTGGACCCAGAAGTTTTCTTTCACCAACCTCATCCCAGCAGATTGGGGACCTACACTTTCTTCCATATAATGCCTCAAATGGTGCCATGCTTATACTCAAATGGATGCTCTTCCCATCCACCACTCAAATCTAGTACACAAGCTCGAAGCATAACCCCAAGTGTTTGAATAGTCCTTTCGGATTGTCCATCTGTCTGTTGATGGAAAGCAGTGCTAAATCTTAATTTTGTCCCCAACTCTTTATGTAAGCTAGCCCAAAACCTTAAAGTGAATAATGGATCTCTATTAGACACTATTGACACTGGAACTCCATGAAGCCTTATTATCTCTTTAATGAATAACTTAGCTAGTTGCCCTACATTGTTTGCACTCTTCCTTGCCAAAACATGAGTCGATTTCGTCAATTGATCAACAATTACCCAAATGCAATCATATCCCCTCCTAGAATGAGGTAATCCAGAGACGAAATCCATTTTTATGTGTTCCCATTTCTATTTAGGAATAGGAAGCGTTTGTAAAGTTCCTACTGGCCTTTGATGTTCGACCTTCACTTGTTGGCAGACTAAGCATCGAGACACAAAAGTATCAATATCTCTCTTCATATTCCTCCACCAACAACTCTGCTTTAGATCCCGATACATCTTAGTGCTACCAGGATGCATACTGTAAGATGATTCATGTGCTTCTTTTAAGATCTCTGTCTTCAACTTTTCATCTGTTGGCACGCATAGCCTTTGTCCCAACCATAATGCATCCCCTTTGTCAAGTCTAAATCCGGGCTTATATCCTTTGTTCACATCTTCACGAATTTTATTGAGTTCCACGTCGTTCTTTTGAGCTACTTTAATTCTATCAATTAGAGTGGGTTGGACTATTAAATGTGCTAACAAGTCTGCTTGCCCATGAGTAATTATCTCAATCCCGCATCTCCTTAAGTCTTTTTCCAAATGAGATTGCATTGTGATAAGATGAGCCATGCACCCAGACGATTTCCTACTCAAGGCATCTGCTACCACGTTTGCCTTACCTGGATGGTAATTAATAGAACAATCAAAATCCTTCACCAACTCCAACCATCTTCTCTACATCAAATTCAATTCCTTTTGAGTAAACAAATACTTCAAACTCTTATGGTCGGTGAAGATCTCACAAGTCTCCCCGTACAAATAGTGTCTCCAGATTTTTAGAGCGAACACTATAGCAGCCAACTCTAAACCATGAGTCGGATAATTTTGCTCGTGGTTCTTTAACTGCCTAGAAGCATATGCTATAACTTTACCATGCTGCATTAAAACACAACCCAAACCTTTTCTAGAAGCATCACTGTAAATCACAAAACCTCCACCTTCAGAAGGGAGAGTTAAAATGGGGGCAGTCACCAAATGACGCTTGAGCTCTTGGAAACTCTTTTCACAAGCTTCATCCCAATTGAACTTTACATTCTTCTTAGTCAAATTAGTCAATGGTGCTGCTATGCTAGAAAATCCTTTCACAAAGCGTCTATAATAACCTGCCAATCCCAAGAAACTCCTTATTTCAGTCACATTAGATGGTCTTTCCCAATTCACAATTGCCTCCACTTTGGCTGGATCTACCGAAATACCATCCTTTGTCACAATATGCCCCAAAAATGCCACACAATCAAGCCAAAACTCACACTTCTTAAACTTTGCTAAGTTGCTTTGATTTTCTCCTAAATAAATGTTTTAATTCCTAAGTTGGATTGAAAATGAAAGGGGGTTAGGGGGTATTTATAGGATTCTTTAAGGCTAATGGATGGCTAGGATTTTGCCACCCCAACTCTTGATTAATGGTTGAAATTATCCTTCATAAATACCTTACTAGTTTCTAAAACTCTTATCTATCTCTACAACTTCTCTTACATCATCACTTATGTCATAGATTATGTCATCTTTACTTAGAATTAAATACATAAGTAAAGATGAGATTATCCTTCATAAATGTCTTGCTAACTTCTAGAATTCATTAACTTTCTCTACACTTCTTCTTACATCATCGCTTATGTCAATGCTTACGTCATCATTCCTTATGTTAAATATTATCAACTCAAGGGGCTTGTTAGCTTAAAAATAAATTCTACTATATTTAAAAGATTTAGGGTATTACATGTAATCATGTGCTGGAGAATACTGTGAAGAAAACGGACTTGGAAATGTAACAACTAAGACCGAAATGATAAGGAGCAGACCTTGTCAGAGAGATCGCGACGTCTACAAATATTCCTAACGCCCTCAATGTGAGTAAACTTACTAAAATGAAGCTCTTTTCTAGCAGTATCCAGGTTTAGCCCCTCATAGGATATTCCAAAAATATGATCAAGCTCAAACATATCGAACTCAATCCTAACACCTCCAATATGTATTACGATCTTATCTTAGACTCGTTCTTCAATGCCTAAAGTTTCATTTCATTGCCTTAGCATTTGAGGTAAAGTTCTACCACATATAGTAATATCAGAGAAAGCGTTAATATCAAGATAGAAAGAGCTAGTTACCACTTTTCCCATGAATTTCTCGTGAAATCGTTGAGACAGTTGACCATTTTGAAAATGCAAGCTATCAAAATCTTAGGAAAGAAGAGGTCTGGAGGAACTGGATTACTTGGAGTTGCATGCTTGGTTCGAGCATGCTTCGGTCGTGAAGCCATTGATGATTTTGGAAGAATTTAAATCGATAGAAAGTAAGTTTGAGAGATGAAAGAGTGATTACAAGTTGAAATTGGATGGAAAATGGAAGAAATTTGGGTCAAATTTGGCAAGGGCAGTGCGGCTGGTTCTAGGGTTTTTAATTTGGGATTTTTCAATTTTTGAAGTGAAAATCAGTTTTAATTAGTGGAAAAGGTTCTAAAGAAGATAATATGTGTTTCGAATGGTTCAATTTGGTGAGAAATAGCAAGAAGAATGGTAGATTTGAGAGGAATAAGTGGTGGTAGTCGCGAGTTAAGAGAGAGAGAGAGAGAGTTAAGAACAAAAACGAAATAGGGAAGAAAATGGGTCATTGTGCAATTAACGCGTGATAACGGCGAGCCGTTATAGAGGTATCGGTGAGCCAAAAGCATCCAGAGAGTTCCCAAAATTTTTCATGAAAACGGCGAGCTGTTATTGTGCTATCGGCAACCTGACAGCGTCCAGAGAGCTCCCAAAATGTTCCATGAAAACGGCGATCTGTTAATGTAATGTCGGTGAACCAACAGCATCCAGAATACTTGTCAAGGTTTCTGCTCGAAAACAGTTAGCCGTTTATTGAGATAATGGCAATATGTTTTCTAAAACTTATGATTTCGCACATTTATTTTAGTATTTGGTCACAAATAATACATTTTAAGATCATTTCATTGATCCAAAAACATTTTAAGGACTAGTTTAGTGCATAATTCATGAAAGTACATGTATTTAAACAATTAATTCATACACACATTCAAAGAATAGTAATACAAACACTTCACTTATTAATCATGCTCAAACACTTCATAGTCATCAAATAATCAATCAATCAATTTCTTTAGACTAAATAACATAAGTAGAAATGTTAATGTGAAAATTTTATCATCCTAAGTTCATGCTGAATTTTTGAAAATTGGTCTTCGCAAAGAGGTTTTGTAAAAATATCGGCAAGTTGTTTTTCTGTGGAAATAAACTCTAATGCAATATCTCTCTTTTGAACATGATCTCTCAAGAAATAATGTCTAATTTCTATATGCTTGGTTCTAGAGTACTGAATGGGATTCTTTGAAAGATTTATAGTACTGGTATTATTACACTTAATAGGAATTTGTTCAAGATTTATGTCATAATCTTTAAGTGTTTGTTTCATCCAAAGTATTTATGCGCAACAACTTCTGGCGGCGATATATTCAACCTCGGTGGTTGAGAGTGCAACAGAATATTTTTTCTTACTAAACCATGAAACAAGTAAATGGCCTAGTAAATGACAAGTTCCACTAGTGCTTTTCCCATCAACTTTGTATCCAGTAAAATCCGCATCCGAATAACATGTTAAATCTATATGAGTTCATGTAGGGTACCAAAGGCCAAGATCTATAGTTCCACTTAAATAACGGAAAATTCTTTTTACAGCAAGTAAATGAGATTCCTTGGGACATGATTGAAATCTTGCACACAAACATACACTAAACATGATATCGGGTCTACTTGCGGTTAGGTAAAGTAAATATCCGATCATGTCTCGATACATTTTGATATCCACTTCTTTGCCTTTTTCATCTTTGTCAAGCTTAGTTGTTGTGCTCATTGGAGTGCTTTTGGTTTTTGAATCATCAATGCCAAATCGCTTGAGTAGGTCTTTCATATACTTGGCTTGATTTATGAAAATTCCTTCCTCATTTTGTTTTATTTGCAACCAAAGGAAGTATTTCAACTCTCCCATCATACTCATTTCAAATTCTTTACTCATACAAGATGAAAATTCTTTACACAACAATTCATTAGTAGAGCCAAAAATAATATCATCAACACAAATTTGAACAACAAGAATATATTGGTTCTTATGCTTAACAAAGAGAGTAGCATTTGCTTTACCCATCGAAAAACCGTTATCTAATAAGAAATTCTTAAGCCTATCATACCATGCTCTAGGTGCTTGGTTTAATCCATACAATGCTTTTAACAACTTATAAACATGATTTGGAAATTTTTCATTTTCAAAATCAAGGGGTTGTTTCACATAAACTTCCTCCATAATATAACCATTTAAGAAAGCACTCTTGACATCCATTTGAAATAAAATGAAATCTTTATGACATGCAAATGCTAACAACATCCTAATGGATTCTAATCTAACTACAAGTGCAAATGTTTATCAAAATCAATTCTCTCTTCTTGGTTGTAACCTTGAGCCACTAGTCTAACTTTATTATTTACAACTACACTGAATTCATCCATTTTATTTCTAAATGCCCATTTAATGCCTATAATGGATTGATGTTCTGGTTTAGGAACTAATTCCCATACATTATTTCTCTCAAATTGGCTCAAGTCCTCTTGCATTGCCATAATCCAAGATGCATCATTTTCTATATCCGCAAAAGATTTTGGTTTAATTTGAGATATAAATGCAGCATGCTCACAAGAATTTCTAAATGATGATCTAATGGTTAGATCTTGTGAGGGATCTCCTAAAATTAAGTCTTTAGGGTGAGAAGAAACATACCTCCACTCATTGGGGAGTTTTCAAAAGTACTTTCATCTTGCTCTACATTTGTTTCTTCATGTTAATTCTTTTGATTTCTAGGTGGTGCATCATTTTGGTTATCATTTGATGAATCTTCTTGTAGTCCTTCATCTGCATTATCATCAACAACAACAACTTTCCTGTAGATGAGGGATTAGACTCATTGGATGTGACATGCATAAATTCTTCCACAATTAAAGTTATTTTATTATACACTCTATAAGCTTTGCTTGTATTTGAATAACTAAGAAAAATGTCAACATCAGATTTTAGATCAAATTTGCCAAGATTATCTTTTGTGTTCAAAATAAAATATTTGCATCCAAAAATTTTGAAATAACCAATGTTGAGTTTTCTATCTTTCCAAAGCTCATAAGGAGTCTTGTTGAGATAAGGTTTAATAAACACACAATTTAAAATATAACAAGTGATGTCGACAGCTTCGGCCTAAAAATACTTAGGTAATCCATTTTCATTCAACATGATCTTTGTCATTTCTTGAATAGATCTATTATTTCTCTTAATAACTCTATTTTGTTATAGAGTCCTAAGTGATGAAAATTAATGCTCAATGCCAAAATCATTACAAAAATTCTCAAATACATGATTTTCAAATTCTCCACCATGATCATTTCTAATATAAGAAATAACATATCCCTATTTCATTTTGAACCTTTTTACAGAAAACTCTAAATGCATCAAAGTCATCATCCTTATTAGTTAAGAATAATACCCATGTGTATCTAGAACAATCATCCACAATTACAAATGCATTACATTTGCCACTTAAACTAGCATATCTAGAAGGTCTAAATAAATCCATGTAAAGTAATTGAAGTGGTTTTGAAGTAGAGACATGGTTCTTATTTTTTAAAGAAGTTTTAATTTGTTTTCCAAATTGTCAAAATTTAAAAATTCTACCTTTTTGAAACCGATTTTTGGAAGACCTTTAACCGAATCATTTTTTGAAATTTTTGAAATCAAATCCATGCTTCTATGACCTAATCTTCTATGCCATAATCAATCATCATCATGCAATACAAAGAAATGTTTATCATTAGTAGATCCACAATCTATATTAATTGTATAAACATTAACACATCTATTTCCTGCAAACAAAATCTTGCCATCACATGTATTCTCAATAGTACATTTCGATTTATTAAAAATAATTTTATAGCCTTTATCACACAATTGACTAATGCTAAGAAAATTGCGTTTCAAGTTTTCAACCAAATACACATTTTCAATAAGAGTAGAGGATACATTACTGACATTGCTAATACCAATGATTTTTTCATTTGAATTATCTTCAAAGTGAAATAATATCTAAGCAACCCAAGAAGGGGGTGAATTGGGTTTTTAAAAATTTATGCAATGTTTGAACAAAACTTAATGCAAATCTTAAACGAATATAAAACAATGATAAATAAATCAACCAAAATGTAAAAAGATAAAGGAAGAGAGATTCAAATACTGAGATTTTTACGTGGTTTGGCCAACCTTGCCTATGTCCATGCCTCCAAGCTCACCGAAGTTGAGGATTCCGCTAATCTAGCCTCCAAGGATTCAAGAACACTTACAATTGACTTCACATGTGTCAATCAACCTTTAAATTAAGAGATTATCCTCAATCGCTTAACCCAAGTGTATCCCCACACTTACAATCACTCAAAGTAAAAATTACAAAAGTGTTTCTCTCTCATACAAAATATATGATTACAAATCTATACTCAATATGTGAATAAATGAAACAATAATGAATTTAAATCTCAATGAATGTTGTATTCTCGTTTACAAGCTTAATGATAACGTTGTGATCTACCATTGTTTGAATTTGATTGAGATTTTTTATAGTTGGAGCTGAAAAATAGCCATTATTAACTTTCTGTTCGAAGTCAGATCACCGTTAACTAGAAGTCGGATTGCCGTTTCGACTTCAGCAAGTGACTGTTGGATAAATTTTCAAATTATCGGATCACCGTTACGCAAATGTCGGATCGCCTTTATCTTCTAGTGACCTGCAAAGAGACTGTCGGCTTACCGTTTTCAAGAAGTCAATTTGCCGTTAGTGTCCAGATGCTAAACTTCAATTCTGTTTAATGTTGGTTAGCCGTTATCATGAAGTTGAATTACCAACAGTGTCCAGAGACTAATCTTTAATTAGCCGTTATCAAAATGTTATATCACTGAAAGTGTCTAAAAACTAATCACCAAGTGTGTTTGATATCGGTTAACCATTATCATATTGTTGGATCGCCAACAGTGTCCAAAGACTAACCACCAAGTCTGTTTTGATATCGGTTAGCTGTTATCATATTCCCTACCCAACTTTTTTGTCTCAACATAGGCAGGTTCAATTAAGGGAACATGAATGTGTCGAAGAATCTTACTGATAATGCTACCATAAGGAAGAGACTGGTTAGACACAGCAGGGGTAGAGAGCATGTGACGCATAATAGTGAATGTGAGGTGTACTTTCCTCCCTCGGATGAGAGAGTCAACTAAACCAACATACAATCTAGTCACCTCATCACTGTGACCTCGCCTAGGTGTAATCATATGTTGTATAATGCTGTGAAGAATACGAACCTGGAAAGGTAACAGCTGAGACCGAAAAGACAATGAGCAGACCTGTCAGAGAGATCGCGTCGTCTACAGATATTCCTAACACCTTTAAAGTGAGTAAACTGGCTAAAATAAAGCTCCTTTCTTGAAGTATACATTTCTAGCCCCTCATTAGAGATTCCAAGAATAGTACTAAGTTCAAAAACATCAAACTCAATCCTAACACCTCTAACATGTGTCATGACCTTATCTTTTCGGGTAACTGAAAGCTCCATATTAAAGCAAAACACCCTAAATAGGTTTTCATAGACACACTCTTCAATACCTTAGGCTTCATCCTATTGTCTTAGTATTTGAGGAATAGTTCTACCACATATAATAATATCAGAAAAGTTATCAATATCAATGTAAAATGAAGAAGTTACCGTTTTTGCTATGAAGTTCATGTGAAATCGCTAAGCCATGTGACCATTTGGAAAATGTAGGTTGTCAAAATCCTGAGAAAGAGGCTTGGAGGAACTAGGATTATTTGAAGCCGCTTGTTTGGTTCGAGCACGCCTCTGTCTTGCAGCTATGGATGTTTTTGGAAGAAATGAAATCGGTAAAAAGGAAGTTGCAGAGTATAGAGAGTGATTGCAAGTTAAAATTTGACGGAAAATTGAAGAAAATCCTGTCAATGTAAGTAAGAACAGGTCGGGTGGTTCTAGGGTTTGAACATTGGGATTTTTCAATTTTAGAGTTAAAAACTAGTTTTGATCGGTTCAAATGGTTCTAAAAATCATGAGGATTGATTTTATCATTTCAATTTAGTGAGAAAAAGCAAAAATAAAAATGATGAGTTTGAGAAAAAGATAGAGATGCAGCCGGTGAGTTTAGAGAAAACGGTTCAGGACTAATCGAGAAATGCAGAGAAAACGGTTCACTGTTCTAATATCCTGCAATATCAACGAGCCGATAGTGTCCAAAACCTTGTTCTATTTCATTCACAATATCGAACACCCGTTATCCTATTAACGGTGAACCGATAACTTTCAGAATGCACACCCAAAATTTCTTAGAAAGCGATGAGCCGTTATTATGAAATCGACGAACCGTTAGCATCGAAAATGCTTTCCTTGGTTTCTGTCAATAAAACAGTTAACCATTTATTAAGAAAACGGCAATCCGTTTTCTACAACTTATGATTTCGCACATTTATTTTAATTTTTGGCCAACAATTTATAGATTCCAAGATTATTTCATTGTTCCCAAATGTTTTAAAGGCCAATTTAATGTATGATGCATGAACTCACGTGTATTCAAACAATCAATTCATAAAAGCATTCAAAAATTAATAATTCAAACACATCACTTATATATCATGCCCAAATACTTCATAGACATTGACAATCATCAATCAATCAATTTTAATAGACTTAATAACATGAGTAGAAATGTTAATGTGAAAATTTTATCATCCCAAATTCATGCCGAATTTTTGAAAATTGATCTTCGCAAAGAGGTTTTGTAAACATATCAGCAAATTGTTTTTCCGTAGAAATAAACTCTAATATAATATCTCTCTTTTGAACATGCTCTCTCAAGAAATGATGTCTAATTTCTATATTCTTGATTCTAGAGTGCTGAATGAGATTCTTTGAAAGATTTATAGCACTAGTGTTATCACACTTAATGGGGATTTGTTCAAGATTAATGTCATAGTCTCTAAGTGTTTGTTTCATCTAAAGAGCTTGTGCACAACAACTACCTGTGGCAATATATTCAGCCTCGGTGGTTGAGAGTGCAACCGAATTTTGTTTCTTACTAAACCATGAAACAAGTGAATGACCTAGAAAATGGTAAGTTCCACTAGTATTTTTCCTATTGATAACTCTATGAAATGAGAGTTATTACAGCAATTCTAAACTTAAATCAAGATCACTTAGAGAGTAAATGATGTGTTTTTATTATATTTTGATTATATTTTGCATAAACATTCATTTTAATGAGTCTTAATAAGTTTTGCTTGAATTAAAGTAATTTGTGCTCAACACATGTGCATAATTGTAGGTTTTAAGAAGTTTATAATTCATAAAGGGATGCTGAGATATTAGACTACCAAGAGGAGGAAAGAATATGGCCACAAAAGAAGTTAAGCACAACCGGGAATAATGGAGTGTTCTAGCCGTTGTCAGAGCAACCATTGTTGTAGCAATTCTGGAGCACTGAGGGAGAAAACTTAGTGCGGGTCAGCTGCAGAACTGCGATCTACAGTTTCCTAATTTAACTCATGCACGCCCGATGCTTTTTTTTACCCTAGTTTTTAGTTATAAAAGGAGGCATGCACTACATAAAACGACGGCAAGCAATTATCATTAAACACATTAGAGAGAAAAAAGAAGAAGAAGATCAAAATTCAAGAGGACGGCTTCAACAGCATTGAAAAATCCCGCAGAGTTATTTGAATTTACTTTTTGCCGTTCTCAACTTATACATTTCTTCTTTCTTTGATTAATCTAATGTATCCCACGAACAATATATTGATATTTATTTTTCTCTTTCAGAATATGAACTAGATTTGCTTGTACTTGAGTGACAAATAATCTAATGGGTTATTGATTGTTCTTATGAGTTACTATATCATTGTTGTAGCATTTTATTCTAGTAGCTATTATTATAACTGTTATTTCGATTGACCACTCATTTAATAGTTCAAGTTAAGATAGAGCCGCAAAAGGGCATGTCTTAGCGGATATTATTAGAGTAATACATGATCTTAATTTAAGTTTCTTGGATTAAGTTATCTTGATCCCCCGAAAAGATGGAACACCATCTTCACAACTCTTACAATAGAGGGGGCATCGTGGGCTAATAAGGAGGGCATGTAATTAACATGATAGATTTAAAACCTATTGCTAAAGTGTGGGTGAAATTTCTAAAATCCAGGCTTATGCCAACCACACACACTACTACTGTTTCACAAGAAAGGTTGGTTTTGTTATATGTTATGTTCGAGGGCTTCCCATAGATGTGGGAAGCATTATCGAAAATGAAATCAGAGATTGTGCCATAAAGAAACACAAAGCTGCTGCCTTGCTATTTCCTTCACTCATCACCAACATCTGTGTAGTATCAGGTGTTCGTCTTGATGCAAAGGATGAACATGTCAAGAATGATGGTGCCCTTACTGCACGCACCATTAAGAGAATTGCTGGTGAAACTGCTGGAGCAACAGCTGAACCAGCTGCTGTAACAGGAGCGAGACAAGCTATTGGTTTAGAACAGACAATCCAAGCGTTGAGCACCAGTATCACTCAATGTACTGAGGCTCAGCAGAGGGAAAATGATCGGTTTTAGAGTTATTTACATCACTTGGACAACCACCTACACCAATTTGCTCTTTACATGAAAAACACACACCAGAATTTCCCTGATTCATTGCTCCCGTAGTACAATTTTGACGCCAACACCACAGATGCTCCAGCAGAAGTCAGTGAAGAAGCCATTGACACAGATGAACCAGAAGCAGAAACTACAGCAGACCCATAAGCAGAGGCTGACTCAGAAGATGCTGAACCATCTGATCAACCTAAGGAAGAAGGTGACAAGTTTGCGACTGACAGTTCGCCCACAGAGGCAGAGGAAAATTCTGAGAAAGAACGTGAGGAACCCCCAGTCAGGACCTTTTCCAAAACCAGGAAAAGGCACATCATTCAAGAATATGAAGACAATGAACCTAAAGAGAAGCCCCCCATTCCAGTCATTTCAAGAAAGGGCAAGGAAAAAATAGCACCCTCTCCTGCCTCCAAAGATGAAGCCGAGCAAGTCAATGCAGAGCTAGAAGCTGTAGCAACTAGAGTCACGCGTACACCCACAGAAGCCAAGCAGCTACTTGACATCATTGCCACCATCACAGTTGAGGGACAGACAGCTAATGCACCAACCCCAGCTCCTCCACAGCCCACTCTTAGCAAACTTGTTCGTGCTAGTCCAAGAGGATCCAGCAAAAGAAAGGGCAGCACTTCTAGAGGCATTGCTACAACAGCCTTGACAAAACCAAAAAGGACCATATCAGTGTCAACCAAGCAAGTTGCCCTAGCTGCAACTCCTCCCACCAGCCCATTGAAGAAAAAGACAAAGACGCTGTCAGCTACCTCCTCATAAGCTTTCCCAAAGGATAAGCTGCGCAATGCATCCAAGAAGCGTTGATGTTATCCCACTATGTTGCAGCAATACCCAAACAACAGGGGAGTATCCCCTTCTTGCTAGTCAATTTATTTAATTCTGAAAAACTTTTCTTTTATTATGTTTTCAATTTGTGTGGTATTTTCTAATGTCCTCCTCCATGTCCTTGTCGAATTGTGTGACTTTGCTGTTGTGTGCTTGTGAGGACTGTTGTGCAAATTTTAATGTACTCACAAGCGCACGAATCTATTGTAGAATAGACTAATGATGACGAGTGTCGATCCCACGAGGAGATGGATTTTAATTATATGTAGAATTAATTTTGTAAATGGGTGGTTGAAATTATGGTGGAAATGATTTAAATTATCCTAAATTGGAATTGAAATGGCGATAATAAATTCTAAAATTGGAATTGCAATGGCGAGAATAAATTGAAGATAATTCTATTGAAATGACGTACTTGGGTATTCGGATCCGTATCAACATGCATCACGGGCTAAATAATCCTTATTAATGCCAATTAAATCATGAGGGGGGAATCCACACCTCATGAACCACGCTCTAATCAATATGGTGCTAAGGGCTTATCGTGCCAAATAATAATAACCTTGTACTAAAGAGTCGGTGTAACCAAGGCGGTATCTAGACAAGATTATTATTATTTGTCGACGAGAAGTTAAAACATCCACAAAAACTAGAGGGGAAGAGAAAATAAATTTACCAAATTAAGCCCATGACACATGTTGAGACTTCACCTTCAACCCAAGCTTGAAAGAAAATTAGCCACTCATAATTGAACTAGGGGCAAAATGGGAATTTATTAAAATACGAAGAAAATACAAGATGAAGAAGGAATTACAGAAAATGGATCCCAAAAATGGATTCAGAGATATCAAATTAGGGGGGAGGCCCCCTTTTTATAGATACATGGAGTAAATTATGGTCATCGGATTAAAAACAGCTTGGACGCTCAGGATTGCGCCACGTCATCAGTCAACAATCCACGGTTTGACCCTGATGAACAGTAACACGGTTTGGTTGAAAATAATCCTGTGTGATGCATGCACCGTACGCGAGATTTTTTGTCCACTGATATACTGCCACGTCACCATCAACAGTACATAAGAATTTTAGTCCAACAGGATCGTGACACCTCATCAGTCAATGCCACATCATCGGTCAATGCCACGTCATCGGTCCGTCTATGTGAACAGTGCTGTGAACAGTAACGTATATAGTACCGTATGCGTGAATAGTATCGTACATGTGAATAGTGCCATTTTTTCTTTTATGCTCCTCCTAAGGTTTTCGACCGTCCTGAGTTCAAAAGTGATGTCCGTTTTGCCGTCTGATCTCTCCTTTATTGTGAAATGACTATAATGCCCCTAAAATACATAAATTACTTAATTAAAATAAAACACACGTAATTAAATCACAAGAATGTTAAAAACATAAAAGTAAGGGTTGTTAGTAAGACTTGAAATGTAAAATGATTGTTTTCTCCTTTATAAATATGCATTTTCTAACACTCAACACACCCCCCAACCAGCTTATTGCTAGTCCCTAGCAAATAAAGCGAAAACAAAATTCAAAATGATTTTTTTTTGAAACACTCGTATTTATTCAATTAGATGAATGATAGCAATCAAATAAAAGTATAAGCATTATCTCCAGTCTAAAGAAATATCACACCCATATTAACCATCCACATGAATCAACCCAGTAGACTTTGTTATAGTTACTTTCAAGAATGACATGTCAAACCCCAAAATCTCACTGGAAGTAGTGACACTCTCACAAATAAATTAAACCCAATAAAAATAGTCACTCTAATGAATGGTAATTGAGAGAGAAAATAATAAAGAAGTGATATCACATGCTCTCACCAAGATGAAATAAATATGCCCTCAACTTAGAAATAATATGATCTCAAGTTAAACAAAAATGCTAGTCAACCCACTTTATTTATCTTTTTTTTTATTATGCATCACTACATCTTTTTAGCCCATATAACTAGCTTCTACTTCAAACTATAGTTCCCTAAAATCAAGAAGGACTTTTATTAGGACGTAACATAGGCTAGGGACATGGCTAACAAAGAAGGGAAATAACGAAAATAAAGTGTATGTTTGAGAAAAATACAGAGATTTTTTTTTTAAGAAGATGCGAGGTGAATTTCACCTATTGTTGTTATTTTTATTCTTTTGAAACAACAACTTTTGTTTTTTTTTTTTTTGCTTTTATTTGGCATAACTTCACTGAACAAAATAATTATTTACATTTTCTCAAACATAAATAGGTGATGGAACTTATAAGGCATCGGGTAATACTCCAAATCAGAGTGGGTCAAGATGATAAGTTGACAAAGAAAATATTTTTTTTTTTAAAGGCTCAAAAGGGTTAACTATGGATATTTAATAAAAGGGATGGCTAGAAAGGCTCAAACGGATCAAAGATGGCCTTTCTATCGTCTTTTAGGGCTCTAAATAATCATCCATATCTACTAGTTAGATGGGCCTCCAAATGTAGCAACACACATTTTTTTTCTTTTTTTTTCTTTTTTTTCTTTTTTTTTTAATTTTACAATTTTCTTTTTTAAGGGTTAACTCAAAAGAAATATAGAGATCGTGTATACAATAATAAACTGTTAAGCTGTATAAAGAATGGGCAAAAGGGTTACTCTCCAAGAAAAATGATAGGCTCAAAAACTCACTTGGTACTTATTATGACATGTTCATTCCTTCAAGCAACTCATATTTGTCTCCAACATCAACATGTAGAGTAGCAAACATAATGTCACATCACTTAAGACCAAAGATAATACAAATACTAAAATTTGAAATTAATCATGTCATCCAATGTTAAAACAAACCACACAATTTTTTTTTTTAAACAACATTCTACCCCCCAACCTATTCTAAACATAAAAGAAAAATATGCATGCAGAAATGTGAAAATGATGTAGAAAAATTAATTAGAAAAGTTACACTTAAAATGATAGAAAAAGAAAATAATTTTTTTTTTAAAGAAGATGCGTTTCTAGAGGCACTACACTCCATATTCAGCCATCTTCAACTCAAAAGTTGGAAAATGTATATTTATAGAAAAGAAAATAAAAAAATAAAAAGAAGAAGAAAAATAAACATAAAAACAGAATAAAGAAAAAGAAAATGTTTGAAAATTTTTTTTTAGTTTTTTAATTTTTTTTAAACGATGAAGATGCTTTTCTAGAGTCAATACACTCCATATTCAGCAATCTTCAACACAGAAAGTTAGCAACAGTTAGTTTCTATAATAAAAAATTAGTAAAAACTTAACCAAAATTCCATAATTGTCGACTATTCCCTCCCCCCAACCAGAACGAAACATTGTACTCAATGTTTGAAAGGAAAGAAGTAGAGTTTAGAAGACATCACCTGGGTGGTGCAACACAGAAAACAATATTTACAAGCGGAGAGTTAAATCTAATTTGTACTTCTTACTGCGGCTACTGTTACCATCATTATTTGGATGCTCCAACACAAAGGTCCAGGGGTCTGGCTCTGGTCTATAAGCTTGTAACATATCAAGTAGCTCATTAGCAGTGTGAGCACAAATAAAGAGTTTTTTCGCATTAGAGGGAATGGAATAGTTTTTTATTGCATGGTTAAGAAATGCGATAAAGCCATCATAAAAGTTATTGACATTTAACAAACCGATGGGTTTCTGGTGGATGTGCAGATGGGCCCAAGATGCTAGTGTGATAAGTGCCTCTAGTGTTGCAAGATCTCCTGGAAGGAAAATAAAAGCATCAGCATGATTAAGCATTTCAGTTATTCTTTCTTGCATACCTGAGACGACTAACTCTTCTCCAGTTGATGAGTCAGACGAACTGCCCAAAGGTTTTAGGGCTCTTGGGATGATGCCTAACACTTGGCTGCCTCTGATAAAAGCTACTTCTGAGACCATTTTTGATAACCCTTGATTACCTCCTCCATACACCAAGTGTAATTTTCTCGCTGCTATGCTGCGACCACAATCTATGGCTGCCTCAACGAACTCTTTATGTTTGCCATATGTAAATCCAGAAAGCACACAAATGTTCTTGAATTGTCTATTTGGAGTAGCTGCCATTGGGATACTTCTCAAAAAATAATTTGTGAGTGCTTGACAAAAAAAATCACATTTAAGAGTCTTGGTGACAATGGGTCACAGTTGTGTATGAGGTAACATGTCAGTGTCAAATAATGCGTAAAGCACGTGGCTCGCGAGTCAAAAAGGAAACAGTAAAAAGGAAAAAAAACAGTAATAAAATTATTAAGGACAATAATACACACAATAAAACAATAGTGAAATAAAATAACAGTAAAGTGAAAGAATATTTACAGGTAGTTGCGACTGTGGCTCACATCTTCCTCTGGTTTTACGTCCAGAAACGGCTTGAACACCCGCTATGGGTCGAGGATAGGCTTCCTATCCAGTTTTCTTATAAACTGGCAAACAGGGTCGTTTATAGTCAGATTCCCGAGACTATATCGTGCATGTTCTTTTTGGAATAATGGCCATAACTGGAGAATCGCTCCTTGCACATATCCACTGGGATGCGTTTCAAGAGACAAAAGGATAGCATCCAATGACTCCTTATTCAAGCCATCCCTAATGAATTGAATCTTATCTTCCCTGTTATCAGACACCATTCCTAAAGAACATGGGTTTTTATTGCAACTCATTCTGGCACACTTATGACAAGCAACAGAAATTCTTCGAGCTCGTCGTTTTCTTGCATAATTTCCTTTACCACAACCAGGCATGTATGCAATAAATTTTAGAGGTAACTCACCTGCCGATCGTACTTTAGCCTCGATTAACCAACGGATGTCAGCAGGTATGTTATTCCTCATGCGTAATCGCATGCGTTCGGACCGAGCTTTATAGATCGTAAGGAGGGCATTCTGAGGAAGTGAAAGGAATCGCTTGTGAAGCTTCGCTAGAATCTCGTTTCTGTCCATACTTTCACCTCAGAATATCAGTTATTATGGGAAACTGAAGTAACCGACTTGATTGTCACGGAGTACCGTTATCCGCCACTTCACCGGGGTAACAAACTAAAGCACACAAATAGAAAAAAAAATTGAAATACACAAAGAAAATTAAAATCGTCCTCTTATTGAATTTACCTCAAGCTCCAACTGGATGTCGTAAACACTTCTCTCAATGTCTCTGAGTTGGCGTTCTAAACCTTCAACATAGGCTACTAACTCTGGTGGTTGTAGAGCCCAAATGCGTTGTGTTTTACAAAATTGAATCTGCCTTTTGAGATGAGTTTTGACACGTTGAAGTGGTTTAAGAATGTTCAGAAGGAACGGTCTAAGTATGAGACTCACGATTAAAAATGATAAGAGAAAACTTAATGGTAAAATAAACACACTTATGCAAAAATAATTTCAATTAGCAAAAGAATAATAATAAAAAGAAATACAGAAAAATCAAATCAACGAAAAGAAAAAAAATCAATTCAAATTTGGTGGGTCACTCAAATTTATTTCGGTGTCTTCTTCATGTGGTTGGTATTCTAGATATCGCTTTAATCTTTGACCATTAACTTTAAACATGACACCGTTCTTTGGGTCCTTAATTTCAATTGCCCCATGTGGAAAAACAGTATGAACAATAAATGGGCCAGACCAACGAGAGCGTAACTTACTTGGGAATAGGTGCAAGCGAGAATTGAATAAAAGCACTTTCCGACCTGGAGTGGATGATTTTCTCATAATTTGCTTATCATGGAAGACTTTCATTCGTTGCTTGTAAATCTTGGCATTTTCGTATGCATCATTGCGAATTTCTTCAAGTTCTGCCAGCTGTAATCTTCTTTCTGAGCTGGCTTGTTGCATGTCAAAATTGAATTTCTTGATGGCCCAATACGCACAATGCTCAAGTTCCACAGGTAGGTGGCAAGCTTTTCCATACACTAGCCTATAGGGTGACATCCCAATCGGGGTCTTGAAAGCCGTTCTATATGCCCATAATGCATCATCAAGTCTTAATGACCAATCTTTCTTGTCTGGCCTCACCGTTTTTTCTAATATGTGCTTTATTTCTCGATTGGATATCTCAACTTGGCCACTGGTTTGCGGATGATACGGAGTTGCCACTTTGTGTGTGATTGAATACTTTGTCAAAAGAGCTTTGAATGCTTTGTTACAAAAGTGGGCACCACCATCACTGATTATCGCTCGAGGGAATCCAAAGCGCGAAACAATGTTGCTTTTCAAAAATCCTATCACCACTTTGTGATCATTAGTTCTGCATGGAATTGCTTCTAACCATTTGGATATGTAGTCAACAGCAACCAATATGTATTGATGGCCAAAAGAAGGGGGAAATGGTCCCATGAAGTCGATACCCCATACGTCAAAAATCTCAACCACTAAAATTAGATTTAGTGGCATCATGTTCCTTCGTATAATGCTCCCTATTCGTTGACACCTATCACATGAAGAACAGAAAGTGTAAGCGTCTCGAAATATAGATGGCCAATAGAAACCACATTGTAAAACTTTAGTCGCTGTTTTCTTAGCACTGAAATGGCCTCCACAAGCTTGTTCATGGCAGAATGAAAGAATATTCTGAATTTCATTTTCTGGGACACATCGTCTAACAATTTGGTCTGCACAATACTTGAACAAATAAGGGTCATCCCAAAAGAAATTCTTTATCTCTGCAAAGAATTTAGCCTTATCTTGCTTGGTCCAATGCTCTGGAAGTTTACCTGTAACAAGATAATTAACTATATCAGCATACCAAGGTAATACTTCCACACTCATTAATTGTTCATCTGGAAATGACTCATTCAATATTAATGGCTCTGTAATTGTGTCAAAATGGAGACGAGAGAGGTGGTCCGCCACAACATTTTCTGTCCCTTTCTTATCTTTGAATTCTAAGTCAAATTCCTACAAAAGTAACACCCAACGAATTAGTCTAGCTTTTGCATCTTTCTTTGTGAGAAGATATTTAAGAGCAGCATGATCTGTGAACACGATTATTTTACAACCAATGAGATAAGATCGAAATTTTTCTAATGCAAACACTACTGCTAGCATTTCTTTTTCAGTAGTTGAATAGTTCAACTGTGCATCATTCAATGTCATACTAGCATAGTAAATAACGTGGGGAATTCGATCAACTCTTTGTCCTAATACTGCTCCTACTGCATAATCAGATGCATCACACATGAGCTCAAATGGTAAGTTCCAGTTCAGGGGCTGAATGATGGGTGATGATGTCAACAAATGCTTTAATTTTTTAAACGCAACAAGACATGAATCATCAAAGACAAAAGGTACATCCTTAGCAAGTAGATTGCATAAGGGTCTAGAAACTTTGCTAAAATCTTTAATGAAACGTCTATAAAAACCAGCATGCCCAAGGAAAGATCTTACTTCTCTGACTGTTTTGGGTGAAGGAAGATTAGAAATGAGATCCACTTTGGCTTTGTCAACCTCAATACCTTTGCTCGAAATGATGTGACCGAGAACAATACCATGTTTTACCATAAAATGGCATTTCTCCCAATTTAAGACCAAATTCTTCTCGATACATCTCTGCAGAACTAGTGTTAGATGATGTAAACATTGATCAAACGAGTCACCAAAGACAGAAAAATCATCCATAAAGACTTCAAGGAATCGTTTAACCATATCAGAAAAAATGCTCAACATGCATCGTTGAAATGTAGCAGGTGCATTACATAATCCAAATGGCATTCTCCTATATGCAAATGTGCCAAAAGGGCAAGTGAAAGTAGTTTTTTCTTGATCTTTTGGTGCTATGGGAATCTGATTATATCCTGAGTAGCCATCTAGAAAGCAATAAAATTCATGGCCTGCTAATCTATCAAGCATTTGATCGATAAATGGTAAAGGAAAATGGTCTTTACGTGTGACAGAATTCAACTTTCTATAATCAATGCATACACGCCATCCTGTAGTTACTCTAGTGGATATCAATTCATTATCAGCGTTGGTAACTACTGTGACTCCTGACTTTTTAGGGACAACTTGTACAGGACTGACCCATGAACTATCAGAAATTGGGTAAATGATACCTGCGTTTAATAGCTTAAGGACTTTAGTTCTAACAACTTCTTTCATATTAGGATTTAACCGACGTTGCATTTCCCTAGTAGATTTAGTATTTTCATCAAGATGAATGTAATGCATGCAGTCTACTGGATTTATACCTTTTATGTTTGCTATGGTCCATCCTAATGCTCCTTTGTGCTTTTTCAAAACATCCAACAACTTACGTTTTTGTTCGTCATTGAGGGATGATGAGATGATTACCGGCAGGGAACTTTCTTCCCCCAAAAACGCATATTCCAATGTGTTGGGCAATGGTTTGAGCTCGAGTTTTGGTGGTGATTCTAATGATGGGATGAGTTTCTTCTCTAATGGTGCTAGTTGTTCAACTCTTGACTTTCATTTATTAGTGTCCATGGATGGTACTGAGTCAAGCAGGGCGTTGACCTCATCAACCGATCTGTCAATATCAAAATCAAAACCAAAGTGAGTTAAACATGTTTGTAAAGGATCATCACTAAGGTTTGAAACAAAAGTGTCATCAACTAATGCTTCTATTAAATCCACATCAACAATTCCATCATCTGCATTGTGAGGTTGTTTGGCGATGTTGAAGATATTCAACTCCATAGTCATGTTGCCGAAGGACAATTGCATATTTCCAGTCCTGCATTGAATGTGAGCATCCGCAGTTGCCAAGAAAGGTCGGCCTAGAAAAATGGGAATGTGCTTCCTTGAATCCTGTATTGGTTGAGTGTCAATTACAATGAAATCAACAGGAAAATAAAACTTGTCTACCTGGATAAGCACGTCCTCCACAATACCATGAGGTATTTTCGTGGACCGATCTGCAAGCTGTAACACCACTGGAGTTGGGTGTAATTCTCCCAGTCCAAGTTTCAAAAATACTGAGTAAGGCAACAGATTTACACTAGCTCCTAAATCCAACAAAGCATTCTCAATTGTGTGGTTCCCTATACTACATGAGATAGTGGGGGAGCCTGGGTCTTTGTATTTTAAAGGAATTTTATGTTGGAGTATAGAACTAACGTTTTCTGTTAAAAATGCCTTCTTTTGAACATGCGTATTTCTCTTTTTAGTACAAAGGTCTTTAAGAAACTTGGCATAAGATGGAATTTGTTTAATAGCATCAAGCAAAGGGATGTTAATACTTACCTGTTTGAAGATTTCAAGAATCTCACCTGTGGATTTTCCCTTCTTTCCTTTAGCTAACCTCTGGGGGAATGGAGCTTTGGGAACATATTCTCGTGAGTTGTTTTCGTCTTTCTCCTCCGGTGATGAGTCTTCAACATTTACAGGTACAATTTGATTTTCTTTTGTCACCGGCATCTCCACTTTGTTGTCGACTTCTTTTCCTTTTCGCGAGGTCATGACTGCTTTGACCTCTCCATGCTGCTGTGGTGAACTGGTACTTGCTTCATGTACTCCTTTAGGATTAGGCACTGGTTGACT
This sequence comes from Citrus x clementina, assembly GCF_000493195.1. Lineage (NCBI taxonomy): Eukaryota > Viridiplantae > Streptophyta > Magnoliopsida > Sapindales > Rutaceae > Citrus > Citrus x clementina. The sequence goes on from NW_006262688.1 coordinate 21,468,577, forward strand.
TGGAAACTTGCCTTTCTCAACAGTCATTGCCAAGGTCTAAACTGAAGAAGCAAGTTATCCCATCATTTTCTCGAGGCTTGAAACTGATTGGGCTTGTGAGTTGAAGCCCACTCTCAATTCATTTCATAGTCCATCAATGGTGCGATTCTGTTGCTCAATCGTAGAGTGAGTAAGATTCTTGAGATTCTGGAATGAATCCTCCCATGGTCTGGGTTGAGAGTAGTTCTGGTTCTGATTGTATGATCTAAATGGGGGCTGAGAGGCTTGAGGATTTTGTGGAATTTGTTGCATTGGTGGAGCTGGAGCTGCTAGTCCATTCTGTTGGAATCCTTGAGACCATGAAAAATTGGGGTGGTCTCTCCATCCAGGGTTATATGTGTTGGAGTATGGGTTGTAATTTGATGGCTTTCTCATTACACCTATGGCATTGGCTTGATCTAAGTATGAGTCATGGTCATGTGGCTCTGTTGATTTAGCAGTCGATAACGATGCTATTTGTCGAGCAAGACCTTCAACCATCTCCTTGACTTCTTTGATTCCCGAAGTTGACTCGCCAATTTGAACCTCATTTACTCCCTTAATTCGTCTAGTATTCCTGAGTGATCGACTTCGTTGTTGGGAATTATCCGCTTGTCGCTGAAAGAATTCCCAAATCTTTAATGCACTTTTTGACATTAGCACTCCTCCACTTGTTGCCATTAGCCATTCTTGCACATTCGGCAATAATCCCTCCAAAAAGTATTGGCATTGGTGCCATTTTTCGTACCCATGATGTGGACACTTCAAGAGTAGCCCATTGAATCGCTCCCATGTTTCAAAAAACTGCTCGTCCTCTCTCTGGGTAAACTCTGAGATTTCCCTGCGAATAGCGTTGGTTTTATGCACTGGGAAATATTTATTCAAAAATTTTGTTACCATTTGTTCCCATGATGGAATGCTATTAGCAGGTAAAGTATTTAACCATGAACGAGCTCTATCCTTTAAAGAAAATAGGAATAATCTGAGTTTAACGTCATCGTCTGAAAAATTTTCATATTTAAAAGTTTGACAAATTGCATGAAAATCATTCAGATGATTATATGGGTCCTCATTTTCTAGGCCATAAAATGTTGGGAGACAATTTAGCACACTGGGTTTTAATTCAAAACTCCTAGCAGCTACATTTAGGTATCTTATGCATGATGTGCTCAAATTAGCTAAGGGACTAAAATAGTCCTTAAATGGCCTCTCTTGTGGTGCTTGTAAATCCATTCCAAATTTATTTTTAATGTGCTTTTGTGTGCGAAGTGTTTTTTCTAGTTCAAGGTCTATAGGTTCAAGATTAGGAAATAAAGACCTACAACCATGCATGCAAAACAAATAAAATAAAAATAAATATAGGAACAAAATAAATAAAAATAAAGAAGAGGGAGAAATTACGATACTAACTTTATTGCGCTATTACAACATTTGTATAAAAATACACAAAAATAAATACGTGAAATAAATTAACTAAAAATTAAATTAATTAAAATAAAATAAAAAATTACAAAGAAAAATAAATTGAAAATTAAATTACAGAATTTTAAAGAAGAGAAAAGGAAAAAAAAATACTAACCTTTAAATGTAGATTCACTTTTTTTTTCTTTTTTTTTTAAAAAAACAATACAAGAAAACAATTTAAATGGAATTATTCACAAAAATTAATTTTACGAATTAAAATTACTTACCTCCCCGGCAACGGCACCAAAAACTTGTTGTGCAAATTTTAATGTACTCGCAAGCGCACGAATCTATTGTAGAATAGACTAATGGTGACGAGTGTCGATCCCACGAGGAGGTGGATTTTAATTATATGTAGAATTAATTTTGTAAATGGGTGGTTGGAATTGTGGTGGAAATGATTTAAATTATCCTAAATTGGAATTGAAATGACGATAATAAATTCTAAAATTGGAATTGCAATGGCGAGAATAAATTGAAGATAATTCTATTGAAATTACGTACTTGGGTATTCGGATCCGTATCAACATGCATCATGGGCTAAATAATCCTTATTAATGCCAATTAAATCATGAGGGGGGAATCCACACCTCATGAACCACGCTCTAATCAATATGGTGCTAAGGGCTTATCGTGCCAAATAATAATAACCTTGTACTAGAGAGCCGGTGTAACCAAGGGGGTATCTAGACAAGATTATTATTATTTGTCGACGAGAAGTCAAAACATCCACAAAAACTAGAGGGGAAGAGAAAATAAATTTACCAAATTAAGCCCATGACACATGTTGAGACTTCACCTTCAACCCAAGCTTGAAAGAAAATTAGCCACTCATAATTGAACTAGGGGCAAAATGGAAATTTATTAAAATACGAAGAAAATACAAGATGGAGAAGGAATTACAGAAAATGGATCCCAAAAATGGATTCAGAGATATCAAATTAGGGGGGGAGGCCCCCTTTTTATAGATACATGGAGTAAATTATGGCTATCGGATTAAAAACAGTTTGGACGCTCAGGATTGCGCCACGTCATCAGTCAACAGTCCACGGTTTGACCACGTGGATGAACAGTAACACGGTTTGACCCGGATGAACAGTAACACGGTTTGGTTGAAAATAATCCTGTGTGATGCATGCACCGTACGCGAGATTTTTCGTCCACTGATATGCTGCCACGTCACCATCAACAGTACATAAGAATTTTAGTCCAACAGGATCGTGACACCTCATCAGTCAATGCCACATCATCGGTCAATGCCACGTCATCGGTCCGTCTATGTGAACAGTGCTGTGAACAGTAACGTATATAGTACCGTATGCGTGAATAGTATCGTACATGTGAATAGTGCCATTTTTTCTTTTATGCTCCTCCTAAGGTTTTCGACCGTCCTGAGTTCAAAAGTGATGTCCGTTTTGCCATCTGATCTCTCCTTTATTGTGAAATGACTATAATGCCCCTAAAATACATAAATTACTTAATTAAAATAAAACACACGTAATTAAATCACAAGAATGTTAAAAACATAAAAGTAAGGGTTGTTAGTAAGACTTGAAATGTAAAATGATGGTTTTCTCCTTTATAAATATGCATTTTCTAACACTCAACAAGGACACAACACCTTTTCAGTTTGGAGGGGATGTATATCTGGGTGCTTTGGATATGTGTTTATATATGTGTTGTGTGAAGCTCTGATATCTAATATTTGTGTATGGATTTGAAATCCTAATGAAGATAAATTGAGTGTTAATGGGTGATTATAAAAATGCCAAGTAGAGACAATAATAGTTGCAGAGGGAAATTATGTCCTTATACTTAACCTTTGGTAGAGTTTTATGCGATTGCTATAGCAGAGCCAAAAGAATAGAAAAGATCTTAAGTTTGAGGAAAAAAGTTTGATTGATTGTGCCTACTATGAAATAAATTCTGCTCTAATGGCTCAAGTTGCTGAGTAACCAGAGCTGAGTATGTACCCCATATGCAGAGTTGCGTTCAAAGGCAACAAGAGTTATGAGCACTGCTGTAGCAATTACTTTATTTAAAAAAAGTGAGACAATAATACAATGAAGTCCTCTGTCTAGGGTATTGAGTAGCCAGGTATGTTCATGATCCCCATGTTTAGCCTTGAGTAAAAGATATCTCTAGATAAGATTATATTACAGATATTGCTACAGCAACTCTGATCTGTGCATGGTTTGAGTAATTGGGTGTCATCATTACAATTGATTGGCATTCACATGAAAAGTAAATATTACAGTAAGGAGGTTGAATACTCTCAAGTTTTTATTCGTAAAGACAGTACAGTTTAAGTATGTGAGATTTATGCTACCCCATATATGAATAAAATTGTGTTACTGCTGAATTACATGCAATCTCTTGGTAATGTTGTAGCATATCTGGAATTCAATCAAAGTAACACACACACACTGTGGACAGAAGGAAGCTTAAGTCTAGAACTGATTTACTATGGTCATTTTACATTATTGGGATTGTGATATGAAGGTGGAAGAATCCTTGCAAATTTGATAAAATAGCTAAGTTGTGTGTTGCATGATTGTTTATGTGAAGTGTTAATATGTTGTCATTACTTGAGGATAAGTAACGGTTTAAGTTTGGGGGTGTGATAACTCTATAAAATGAGAGTTATTATAGCAATTTTAGACTTAAATCAAGATCACTTAGAGAGTAAATAAGGTGTTTTTATCATATTTTGGTTATATTTTGCATAAACATTCATTTTAGTGAGTCTTAATAAGTTTTGCTTGAATTAAAGTAATTTGTGCTCAAAACATGTGCATAATTGTAAGTTTTAAGAAGTTTATAATTCATGAAGGGATGCTGAGATATTAGACTAGCAAGAGGAGGAAAGAATATGGCCACAAAAAAAGTAAAGCACAACCGGGAGCAGTGCAATGTTCTAGTCGTTGTCAGAGCAACCATTGCTGTAGCAATCCTGGAGCACTGAGGGAGAAAACTTAGCACGGGTCAGCCAGAATTGCGATCTGCAGTTTCCTAATTTAACTCATGCACGCCCAAAGCTTTTGTTTACCCTAGTTTTTAGTTATAAAAGGAGGCGGGCACCACATAAAACGGCGGCAAGGAATTATCATTAAACACATTAGAGAGAAAAAGAAGAAAAAGATCAGAATTCAAAAGGACGGCTTCAGCAGCATTGAAAAATCCCGCAAAGTTATTTGATTTACTTTTTGCCGTTCTTAACTTATACCTTTCTTTTTTCTTTGACTAATCTAATGTATCCCGTGAACAATATGTTGATGTCTGTTTTTCTCTTTCAGAATATAAACTAGATTTGCTTGTAGTTGAGTGACAAATAATCTAATGGGTTATTAATTGTTCTTATGAGTTGTTATATCATTGTTGTAGCATTTTATTCTAGTAGTTATTATTATAACTGTTATTTCGGTTGACCATCCATTTAATAGTTCAAGTTAAGATAGAGCCGCAAAAGGGCATGTCTTAGCGGATATTATTAGAGTAATACATCATCTTAATTTAAGTTTCCTGGATTAAGTTATCTTGAATCCCATAAAGGCTATACTTAAAGTTAAGATTTGTGACAAACTAGACATAAGTACTCACCTTATAGGGTAGAGAGAATAAAGGTTCATAAGACCATGCAGTAGGTAGAATAGCAACTGGTTATTGCTAATATACTTAAGGGTGTGAGAGTTCCAACACGCGACAGCTGAGGATGCAAAATAATTCTGCCTAGTACTGTAGCAATTGCTGTAACAACTGGTGTTAATTTGATGAAAAGCAGTCAGCCCATAAAGAGAGTTTGATCATTCAACTACCATATTCTCAATTGATTTTTAAACACATTTAATTTAATTCATTACTGCATTGTTTTATTTTATTCTCTCACAATTATCAATTTCACTAGAACCTACTTTACATTTGTTAACTTCGGACTTAAGGTAGATTGCACTATTGTGATTGCTGTAGCATTTTTAGTGACATCTATCCTTGTGGAGACGATCTTGAATATTCATCACTTTATTACTTGCTATGTACACTTGCACATTGGCATCAATAGCATTTGATTATAAAATTTACCAACACCTATCAACTTTGTAACCGAAAAAATTCGCATCCGAATAACAAGTTAAATCTACATAATTTCCTCTAGGATACCAAAGGTCAAGATCTATAGTTTCACTCAAATAACAGAAAATTCTTTTTATAGCAAACAAATGAGATTCCTTGGGACATTATTGAAATCCTGAACACAAACATACACTAAACATGATATCGGGTCTACTTGCAATTAAGTAAAGTAAAGAGTCCATCATACCTCGATACATTTTGATATCAACTTCTTTACCTTTTTTATCTTTGTCAAGCTTGGTTGTTGTGCTCATTGGAGTGCTTTGGTCTTTGAGTCATCAATGTCAAATCTCTTGAGTAAGTCTTTTACATACTTGGCTTGATTTATGAAAATTTTTTCCTCATTTTGTTTTATTTGCAGCACAAGGAAGTACTTCAACTCTCTCATCATACTCATTTTAAATTCTTTAATCATACAAGCTGAAAACTCATTGAACAAAGACTCATTAGTAGAACCAAAGATAATATCATCAATATAAATTTGAACAACAAGTGTATTTTGGTTTTTATGCTTAACAAAGAGAGTAGTATCCGCTTTACCCATCGAAAAATCATTATCCAATAAGAAATTCTTAAGCCTATCATACCATGCTCTAGGTGTTTGCTTTAATCCATACAATACTTTTGACAACTTATAAACATGATTTGGAAACTTTTCATTTTCAAAACTAGGGGGTTGTTTCACATAAACTACCTTCATAATATAACCATTTAAGAAAGCACTCTTGATATCCATTTGGAATAAAATAAAATCTTTATGACATGCAAATGGTAAGAGCGGTCTAATGGATTCTGGTCTAGCTACAGATGCAATTGTTTCATCAAAATCAATTCTCTCTTCTTGGTTGTAACCTTGAGCCACTAGTCTAGTTTTATTCCTTACAATCACATTGGATTCATCAATTGTGTTTCTAAATGCCCATTTAGTGCTTATAATGGATTGATATTCTGATTTAGGAACTTATTCTCATACATTGTTTCTCTCAAATTGATTTAACTCCTCTTGCATTGCCATAATCCAAGATTCATCATTTTTCGCATCCACAAAAGATTTTGGTTCAATTTGAGATATGAATGCAGTATGCTCACAAGTATTTCTAAATGATAATCTAGTTGTTACACCTCATGAGAGATCTCCTAAAATCAAGTCTTTAAGATGAGAAGAGACATACCTTTACTCCTTGGGGAGTGATTGAGATGTACCTTCATTTTGCTCTACATTTGTTTCTTCATGTTGTTCCTCTTGATTTCCATATGGTGGATTTGTTTCTTCATGTTGCCTATCTTGATTTCCATGTGGTGCATCCTTTTGGTTATCATTTGGTGACTCTTCTTATAGTTCTTCATCTGCATCATTATCAACAACAACTTTCTCTGCAGAGAAGAGATTAGATTCATCAAACGTAACATGCATAAATTCTTCCACAATTAGAGTTCTTTTGTTATAAACTCTATAAGCTTTTCTTAAGTTTGAATACCCAAGAAAGATGCCAACATCATATTTTAGATCAAATTTACCAAGATTATCTTTTGTGTTCAAAATAAAACATTTGCATTTAAAAACTTTGAAATAACCAATGTTGGGTTTTCTCTTTTTCCAAAACTCATATGGAGTTTTATTGAGATGAAATCTAATCAACACACATTTTAAAACATAACAAGTGGTGTTAGCGGCCTCGGCCCAAAAATACTTAGGCAAAGAATTTTCATTCAATATGGTCGTAGTCATTTCTTGAATCGACCTATTCTTTCTCTCAACAACTCCATTTTGTTGTGAAGTTCTAGGGGATGAAAATTGATGCACAATGCCTAAATTATTGCAAAAGATTTCAAATGCATGATTTTCAAACTCTCCTCCATGATCACACCTAATACATACAATACTATACCCTTTTTTCATTTTGAATTTTCTTACAAAACAATTTAAATGCATCAAGAGCATCATCCTTATTAGGTAAGAATAATACTCATCTGTATCTTGAAAAATCATCAACAATTACAAAAGCATAATATTTGCCACTTAAACTAGCATATCTTGAAGGTTCAAATAAATCTATATGAAGTAATTGAAGAGGTTTTGAAATATAAATATGATTTTTACTTTTAAAAGAGGTTTTGATTTGTTTACCAAATTGGCATGCTTAACAAATTCTATCTTTTTGAAAGCTGATTTTTAGAAGACCTTTAACTAAATTATTTTAAAAAATTTTTGAAATTAAATTCATGCTTGAATGTCCTAGTCTTCTATGTCATAACCAACCATCATCATGCAATGCGGAAAAATATTTATCATGTGTAGATGCACAATCTATATCAATGGTATAAACACTAACACATCTATTTTCTACAAACAATATCTTGCCATCACATGCATTCTCAATAACACATCTAGTCTTATCAAAAACAACTTTATAACCCTTATCACACAATTGACTAATGTTAAGCAAATTGTGTTTCAAGTTTTCAACCAAGCACACATTTTCAATAAGAGTAGATGATACATTACTGATATTTCCAATACCAATGATCTTTCCTTTTAAATTATCTCCAAATGAAACGTTTCTACTGTTTTCAATCTTAGTAAAATTTGAAAACCAAGAGTAATTTCCTGTCATGTGTTTTGAACATCCACTATCCAAGTACCACTTATTTTTCCTTTTCTTTGATCCCTGCAGAAAACATTTCTAAGTTTTAAGTATCTAAAACTTCTTAGGTCCTTGAGTGTTAGCAATGGTTCCTTTTAGAACCCAAACACATTTCACACCATAATATGCATTTCTTTTCACTGGACATCTATTTTTCAATGACCATCTTGATTACAATAATGACATACAACTTGATTATTAATTGAGGTACTCTTCACAAAGTAGTTCTTATAATACTTTTGTTTTAAATTTGGCTTATAACCAACACTTCCTTTGTCAAACACACATTTTTCTAAATTAACCAAGTTATGCAATATCTTTTTCCCATTTGTGAATTTTAGCACAATTTCATTTAACTTATTATTCTTCTTCTTAAGCAATTCATTTTCTCTTATCAATTCATCAACATGTGATTTTTCATGCTCATAAAAAGTACTTTGTTTTCTTTTAAAAGATGCAATCTTATCATGCAACATTTTATTTTCTAATTCTAATTCTTTTATCTTCTCATTCAAAGAATCCTTGAATTTTTGCATGACATCTTTTTTATTTGTGAGTTCTAGCATTTTCTTTTTAAGGCATGCATTCTTTTTACCAATTTTTATCCACTCATCATGTAGTTCGTTAAAAGTATTATGTAACTAATCATATGTTGGAATATCACTTACCTCATCAAGTTCATCAAATGATTCTTCCCCGATTGCCATAAGAGCTAGATTTTTCATTTCTTGATGCTCTTCATCATCACTCGTTTCCTCATCGCTATCATCCCATGTGGCTACCATTACTTTCTTCTTGAGCTTGTTGAGAAGAGGATATTTAGACCGTGTGTGTCCAGGCTTTTTACATTCATAGCAAGTGATTGACTCACTTTTCTCCTTTTAATTCTTGAAGTTTCTGAACTTTCTCCGCTCACTAGTTTTCTTGTAGAATTTTCTGAATCTCTTAGTCAGTATAGTCATCTCCTCATCATCCAGCCTGCTTTCCTCATCACTCTCATGTTTTGAAGCTTTGATTGACTCACTTTTCTCCTTTTAATTCTTGAAGTTTCTAAACTTTCTCCGCTCACTAGTTTTCTTGTAGAATTTTCTGAATCTCTTAGTCAGTATAGTCATCTCCTCATCATCCAACCCGCTTTCCTCATCACTCTCATGTTTTGAAGTTTTGAGAGCAATGCTTTTCTTCTTCTCCTCATGCCTTTTTTCTGCTACCAAGTCTTCTTCATATAAAATGAGAGAGTCAATTAAATCATCAATAGGTAAAGTATTTAAATTTTTGGCCTCTTCGATGGCAATCATCTTAAGTCTCCATTCTTTTATAAATACCTAATGATTTTCTTGACTTTCTTGCTATTCAAAAACGTTTTTCCTAGGACTCCTAGGGTGTTCACTATGTCTGTAAATCGTGTATACATAGAATACACACTTTCATTTTTTTCTATTTGGAACAATTCATATTGATGAGTATATCTACTGATTTTAGACTATTTAACTTGATTTGTTCCTTCATAGACAACCTCAAGTTTGTGCCATATTTCTAAAGCACTCTCACAACTTGATACTCTATGAAACTCTTTCTTATCTAGAGCGCAAAACAAAGCATTCATTGCCTTAGAGTTTAAATACATCTTTTTCTTTTATGACTCACTCTATTGACTTGAAGGTTTTGAAATATCATCTCTTACTTCATTTTTAGTTATAGGCATGAATGGATCATCACAAACAACTTCCCAAATTTCGTAATCTAAGGCTTGCAAATAAATTATCATCCTAGTTTTCTAATATAGGTAGTCATTACCATCAAAGAATGGTGGCCTAGTTGTGGATTATCATTCCCTAAAGGAATTCATTTTAGGTTGCCATGAATCTTTACTCTAGACGGTTAAGTCCTAATAAGAGAACCTTACTTTGATACCAAATGAAATACTATCTAAGCAACCTAAGAGAGGGGGTGAATTAGGATTTTAAAACTTATGGAAAACAAACCACACAACAATTTAATCTATTGCCATAATAAGAACAAAAACAATAAATTTAATCTAGCATAATAATCTTGAGGATTCTACTTAGCAAGCCTCCAAGGCTTCAACCACTCTTACAATTGACTTCCAAGGTATCAATAAACTTTTACAACAAGAGATTATCTACAATCTCTTAACCAAAGTGTATCCCAACACTTATAACCTCTCAATTTGATTTTAAAAAAGATTACAAAATAAATCTCTCTCACACAATGTGTTTGATTACAAATGAAATTCTAAAGTGTGAGTAAATGAGATGTATACAAGAATTTAAAGCCCAATGAAAGTTGTATGCTTAATAATTTGCTCAATGATAACATTGTAATCAACTCTTATTTGAATTTGATTGAGCTTATTTATACTTGGAGCTGAAAACAAGTCATTATTGACTTTCTACTTGAAGTCGGATCGTTGTTATCTAGAAGTTGGATCACCGTTTTGACTTGAGTAAGTGACCGTTCGACAGATTTTCAAATTATCAAATCGCCGTTATGGAAATGTCGGATCATTGTTATCTTCCAGTGACCTGCAAAGAAAATGTCGGCTTACCGTTTTTAAAAACTCGGTTTGTCGTTAGTGTCCGTAGGCTAAACTTCAATTATGTTCAATGTCGGCTAGCCGTTATCATGAAGTTGGATTACCGACAGTTTCCAAAGGCTAATCATTAATTATGTTTGATGTCGGTTAGCCATTATTAAGATGTCGGATCGCCAACAGTGTCCAAAAACTAAATCACCATGTCTGTTTGATATTGGTTAGCCATTATCATACTATCATATCGTCGATAGTGTCTAGAAGGTATTTTAACAAGGACATGAAATTGAAAACCAACTTTCATAAAATCATTTTTCATTTAAGTTCAAATCTTTACTATTTCAAAATAGCGATTTATTTAAAATGTATGAAAAACGTTTGAGTTTTTAAAGACTTAATCTATCTTAATCAAGTGTTTTATCATCAAAATCATTATTAAAGAAATATTCATGTTAACACTATATGATTATATCTAGCAAAAAATGTTCTTGCGAATGTAGGAAAAATTCATTCGGCAAAACAACTTTAAGAGAGGCTACAAAATTAGTATCAGACAAAGAGCATCTCTAAACGTTTGTACCTTAAGGAGCGATTTCACACGCTGAGAATGATTGAAGGTACAAAAATTTCTAATCATCTTAGTGTTCTTAATGGCATCGTGACAAGACTAGAAGCAATTAGAGTTAAAATTGAAGACAAGAACAAGGTGCTTAGGCTATTGTGGTCTCTTCTATCTTTCTACAAGCATTTGTTGCCAACTTTAATGTATGGGAAGGAGATTATGGATCTTGAAGAAGTTACCATTACTCTACTTTCAAAAGAAAGAAGATTGAGTGGTGGATGTAATAAAGCTTTTGATGATTCGGCATTGACAGTTGGTAATTGGAAGAAAAATAACTCCAAGAATAAATGAGTCTACTAGGTGTGTGTGTTGAGTGTTAGAAAATGCATATTTATAAAGGAGAAGACCGTCATTTTACATTTCAAGTCTTACTAACAACCCTTACTTTTATGTATTTAACCTTCTTGTGATTTAATTACATGTGTTTTATTTTAATTAAGTATTTTATGTATTTTAGGGGCATTATAGTCATTTCACAATAAAGGAGAGATCAGACGGCAAAACGGACATCACTTTTGAACTCAGGACAGTCGAAAACCTTAGGAGGAGCATAAAAGGAAAAATGGCACTATTCACATGTACGGTACTATTCACGTATACGGTACTGTCTACGTTACTGTTCACGACACTGTTCACATAGACGGATTGATGACGTGGCATTGACCGATGATGTGGCATTGACTGATGAGGTGTCACGATCCTGTTGGGCTAAAATTCTTATGTACTGTTGATGGTGACGTGGCAGCATATCAGTGGACGAAAAATCTCGTGTACGGTGCATGCATCACACAGGATTATTTTCAACCAAACCGCGTTACTGTTCATCCGGGTCAAACCGCGTTACTGTTCAAAGTCGGGTCAAACCGTGTTACTGTTCATCCGCGTGGTCAAACCGTGGACTGTTAACTGATGACGTGGCGCAATCCTGAGCGTCCAAACTGTTTTTAATCCGATGGCCATGATTTACTCCATGTATCTATAAAAAGGGGGCCTCCCCCCCCCTAATTTGATATCTCTGAATCCATTTTTGGGATCCATTTTCTGTAATTCCCTCTCCATCTTGTATTTTCTTCGTATTTTAATAAATTTCCATTTTGCCCCTAGTTCAATTATGAGTGGCTAATTTTCTTTCAAGCTTGGGTTGAAGGTGAAGTCTCAACATGTGTCATGGGCTTAATTTGGTAAATTTATTTTCTCTTCCCCTCTAGTTTTTGTGGATGTTTTGACTTCTCGTCGACAAATAATACTAATCTTGTCTAGTACCGCCTTGGTTACACCGGCCCTCTAGTACAAGGTTATTATTATTTGGCACGATAAGCCCTTAGCACCATATTGATTAGAGCGTGGTTCATGAGGTGTGGATTCCCCCCTCATGATTTAATTGGCATTAATACGGATTATTTAGCCCATGATGCATGTTGATACGGATCCAGATACCCAAGTACGTCATTTCAATAGAATTCTCTTCAATTTATTCTCACCATTTCAATACCAATTTTAGAATTTATTCTCTCCATTTTAATTTAAGTTTTAGCATATTCCAATCATTTTCACCACAAATCCAATCACCCATTCACAAAATTAATTCTACACAATTAAAATCCACCTCCTCGTGGGATCGACACTCGTCACCATTAGTCTATACTACAATAGATTCGTGCGCTTTCGAGTACATTAAAATTTGCACAACAGTGTGGACAATCAAGGCATCTTAAAAAGGATTGTCAGAAAGCAAATAGAGCAAGTTCGACAAGTGGCTTTAAGTAAGTATAGAAAGATACTGATAGTATTTCTAGTACAAAGTCTCTTATTATTATGGGAGACAATGATCCCTTATAATAGATTATGAAGATATCCTTATGGTAAGCTGCTAGTGCCATGGAAAAGGATGTATCACTGTTAACGGGTCCACAAGATTTGCACACAAGGCATGGTTTGGCATTTATGCAAAGTGTATAGTGAAATTTTTATGTTGATGGCTGAGGACTCTCAAGGAAGCCAACATGAGAGTAGCTATTTTCAACAAGGTGATCGACATGTGCCGAATATGTGTACTATGGATAAGGTAGAGTATGATGATTCTCGGTATAGAGAATTATAGCTGCTAGATAGAGGACAAGATTTTACCCCTTGTGGAGTGATTCTCATAAGCCCTATGTGACTATAGTTTTGGTGGAGTAAAGAAGGTGGAGACGACATGATTGTGTGGATACATGGTGGATCATATTTTGTCCCCTAATTGAAAAACTCGCCAAGGTGGAGATTGTTAGGAAATATGTCTTATTTTTCAATAAGGATTTCTTAGAATATTTTCCTTTCTGTAGGATTCTTATTTAAAGAATAAGGATTTCCTAAGACATTTTCCTTTTTGTAGTATTCTTATTTAAAGAATAAGGATTTCCTAGGATATTTTCCTTTTTTGTAGGATTTCTATTTAAATAATAAGTAATTTTCCTTTTGGGACTTAACTTATTCAAGGAGGAATATTACTAGTATAAGAAAAATGATTACTTCTCCTATAAGAAATAATCACTATATATAAGGAGGTTTGGTTCACTCATTGGGATAACACAACAATCAATTCTCTGCCTGTAGACAGTTTCTTGTGTGAGAGAAATAATAGGTCTATTGAAGGCTATTGGGGTTTTGGGTGTGAGGAAAATATTAGAGTGATTGTAACAATTTTTCACATAATGGATTTTTCTCCATTATAAGAATTTTCTGTATAAATTCTTATATTGTTATTAATTTTATTATTTACCTATTTTTTAATGTATTATTTATTTGATATATTTTTACTTGTAAGATCTTGGGAGGATTAAAAATTCCCCGACAACATGCATATTTTGTCACTAGTTTGCTGGTAGTTTGGTCTTCTTATTCAATACATGCAATTAATTCAACTGTATACATGCACAAAATAGAACTTGATTTTGTGTATGTTAAATTAGATGAGGTTTGGCATTTTGCACTTTTTGAGTTTGCACGAATCACGTGATGTTGAAAGTTTTTATTAATTCAATTTTATAAAGAAGAATTCTAATTAATGTGTAAAAATGTTTCATATTTCTTCAAGTTAATTGGTGAATTGAGGTCGTAATTTTCAAAGAAATTATCAGTTTCTACGTAAGGTCAGGTTAGACGTTTTGCATGGCTCACGACCCGATGATGATAAAACATTCATGGTGCGTTCACAAAACGAAAATCGGAATAAAATGGAATCAAAATAAATTGAAATCTGAATAAGGAATTGAAATAAAAATAAGTTGTTTACTTAAATTGTTAGAATCGAAATCAAAATAGACTCGATTTTCATTAATGTGTTTATTTTGTTTTGAAATTAGAATTAGAATTAATTATATTATTACTACTAAAAAATTATTAATTAATTATTAGCATAATTATTATATTTTATTCAAGTATTATGATTATTATTATTCAAAAGTTAATAATTATTGTTAATAATAATAATAATATTTGCATTGTTGTTATATATTAATTAATTATAGTACTTTTATCATAATCATCATCATAATTAATAATAATAATAACAATAATAATAATAATAATAATCCATTTCAAAAAAAATAAAATTGGAATCATTATCATCAACAAAATAATAATCCATTCCAAAAAAAATAACAATAATAATCAAAATCAAAATTATCATTATTATCAACAACAGTGGCAACAACAAATTATCATCATCGACATCGTCATTTTATCGAAGCGGAATTGTGGTCGTCGCAGACCAAACTAGAGAAGAAATAGTGACGAAACCAAGCAGATCAAATGGAGACGAAACTGAGGCGAAGACGGCCCAAACGAAAACGAAACACGCAACTAGCTATTACTTCACAAACGAAGAACTAGAGACGACAAAGATGGTGGTTGATTTTGGCAGCGTTGGTGATGGAAGTAGATGCAATGGCATTTAGCTGAGAGCTTCAATGCAAGAGAGAATAGGCTTTTGGGGATTTTTTTTAATTTATTGGTATTTATAATTTTCATTTAAAGGGAGGGTATTTTAAAAATGAGAGACTAATTTCCAACTCCCTGAGAAAATTAGTCTCCCACTCCCCATTCCCAAATTGAGGCAAGCTCACAATAATAATTTCAATTCCTGCCTTTATTTTGTGAAGTAAACGCTATCAATGATTTCAATTTCCCATTTTAGAAATTAAATATGTCATTACCTTAATGACACCATTTGAACCCGAGTAAATTATATAATTTCTATCCCATTCTAGTTGAGTTTCTCTACAATATTATATGAGTTTTTATAGCACTAATAATAGTGTTGTTGTGGACTCTTGGATTTAAGTATTTTAGTCTCAACAATTTATTTAATATAATGATAACAAAAATAAGTAATTAAAGAATAATATGTAGCCTTCAGGTTGCAGGTAAATGTAGATTTTTTTAATTAATTAAAAAATTCTATTTTATTGGAATAAAAATAATACAATCAATAATGGGGTTATTATTGATTATTGGATTTAAATATTAGAATCTTCACCCTTAATTTAATTTTAATGGATAAATAATTATGAAACAAGTAATATGCAGGTTGTGATATTTTTTCATAGTTTAAATTATTTTTTATCTAATCAATTGAAAAAAAATTTAAGTCACCAAAAAATTAAAATAATAAAAATGATTTTGAAATTAAAATGATTATGTACTATATCTATAACTGTACAATTTTACATTCTTTTTACATTTAGTATTACAAATATATATAATAGCAATTAAATAAATTTAATTAACAAGTAATGTTATTTCAATAGTACTTTATAAAAAAGATATTTCAGAAGGTCTTCTAATAATTTATATTGTATGAATTTAATCACAAAACCATTATTACTTAAACAATAATGATCATACAAGGCATTGCAATAAATTATTTGAAATATATTTTAATAATAATATTATATAAGTTAAAATAAATGAAAAATATTTTATTCAACAACTATAATTGAAAAATATATGTGTGTATAAAACTAAATGATGCCTTGGATATTTATTTTTAGAGTTAGATTATTTTAAATTGAATTTTTGACAAAAAAATGTAAACTATTGATTTCATGCATTCAATTGTGGATGATATAATGCCATAAAATGTTGTTTTGTCTTTTAATGTCAACCATTAGATTATGACATATTAATTGCTCAAATTTTGTGTCAAAATTTTAAATTAAAATATTTCAAATTATTTTTTTATAATCAAAATATAAAAATACACAACGAATTTTTTTTCTCATTCTTTCCCATGTAAATATTATTGGAGCTAATATTTTATTTATTGTCACCATTAATTTCCATAATAAAAGTAATGATTCATAGCAAGATAAAATTTTATAATTACAATAAAAAAATGTCAATAAAATAATCTTTCATGATTCATAAACTAAAATTAATTAGGAATATATGTTAGTTTTAACTTTTATAAATTTAACAAAATGATATTCAAAAATAAAATAAAAATAGGCTTGTGAAACTTAAATTTTATAAGGTTTGGATAATTTCCTACCATATAAGAATATTATTTGTAACATAAACCGTAATTTCATCGAATAGGTATGCTAAATGGCTATTAAAAATAATATATACTTCGTAATCAATTATATAATAGCCCTTAATAGTAATGGTTATTTTAATATGCGACATTAAATTTTATTAAAACATGGTTGATCAAGTATTTTTTGAATTACAAATAATCTCACCCATGAGTCTATTGATACAATTTATAACATTCACTTAAACTATCGTACTTAGTTGTGTCATTTATTGGTGTTGCACTATATATATCTTTTATAATTACAACTTATTTATTTGATTTGTATTAGAGAATCTACTAGATATCAAATCTTATACTTAGTACTATTAGATTTTAAAACATTTCTATCCCCATAAAAACTATCACATTACAAATTTAAAAGAGGACTGAAATGTAACTTTTGAATAAAACATGCTATTCAAGTGAAATTGTTTCAACCTCTAAGAGTGGTCATAATTATTTTACAAAAATTCTCCACACTCTAAAATAGTTAACAAATTGGTTACAGTTATTTTTAATTATTTATTTTATACAAATATTGTGCATTGTTAATTAAATCTAATAGTACATGATTAAAATATTATAGATGCTATAAAAAAATTACGACATTAATGAGTTATACATAAATAAAAATATTGTTGTCAAGGTCATTTCAGAAAAATATAAAAATAAAAATTCAAACAATTAGATTGTAAACTTTTTTCAAGGATGACAATTTAAGGGTTTGGGCCGAGCTTTTTCAAGTCTAGGCCCAGGGCCAAAGTATTGACAGCAAGCACAGGCGCAAGCCGTCCAAAAGCTCGTCCATACTTAGACGGGCCAAGTTTGGGCCTAAACCCCACAGGCCCGAGCCAGGTGTAGGCTTAGATAATTTTTTTTAAATTAATTTTTAATAGAGTTTAAAATTAAAAAATTAAGGAACGCTTAAATTAAAAATGATTAATTGATTATATAATATATAATAGACTAATAATTAAATAAACAAAATTTAAAATTTAAAATATATATAATTTAAAATTTAAAGTCCATAATGTACAAAATAAAAATATTTTATTTTTAAAATATAAAACCTAGGCCAAGTCCAGCTTTTCTCATGAGCCCATATCCAAATCTATCTACTGTAAACCAATGGGCATTTGGTCCAATGGGAGAAGCATTGCACTTACAATGTTGAGTGCAAAGGTTCGAGCCTTCATAAGAGCATTATGGAGGTTAGTTTCAGTTCTTCCTTAATTATCAACTAATTGAGTGGAGACAATCCCTTCCTTACGAAATGTGAGTAGAGTAGGCACCCCTTGAATATTAGAGAGGGTTTAAAGCATTTGGGCAAGTATTTCAGTGAGTTAATGTATGGCGGTGGTCCCAGTTGCTTAGTATGATTAGAAATATTGTAATTGTAATGTCTGATATAATATTAGTAACAATCTATGTATAACAGAATTCAAAAAAAAAATTCTATCTACTGTACATTTTTAAATTTTCAACCAATAATTAAGTTCATTCGTTGCGGGTCTGAACATACTTTTTACAGGCCAAACCAAGGCTTTTTTGACCTCTCTAACTTTTCCAATGAGTTACTACTATCATTTGGAAAACTTCTCATAAGTTAATTTAAATTTAATTATATGGAGAGAGATTTGACAGTTGGTATGGTGACTATGGTCTATTTTCAACATATAAATATCTGCCTAACAAATTTATTTCGTATTTAATTATGTTAGTAGCTTTCAGGTCAGTCAAGAAATTGACGGAGGAATAAACCCACAGCAATTAAAATTAATTATTTCAAGAAATTATCACATAACTCAATGGCAGCAGGTCAGGAATTGGCACGATCTCAAGCCTAATTTCAACTGTTTTAAGACTTTTCCCTTAAGCAACTAAGCAAGGAACCTGCCTACACCAATAAAGGAAAAATAATAATAATAATCCGAACTGGTGTATGAATCATAAATATTAAACAATTGTGTTTTCCCTAAACTTGTGCGTTCATATTATCACTAGGACATGAGATTCTATCACTATATAAGATACGTTTAAACAAGAACAATATTAAAATGGGTGATGTTTACAATCCTTGTGTTTGTGTTTGTTAAGAGTTTTTATTATTGGTATTATTGTATTAATAATATTTTAATTTATTTATTCTTTTTATTAGAATTTTTTTTATCAAGGATTTTGTCTACTGTTAGGAATTATTAGGTTAGATTACGTGTAATAGTAGGAAATATTTATAAAGACACAAAGAAGTAAATTGGCGTGAAAGGAGGATTACATATTAAATTGTTTCAAATAAAGATGATTATTGTATTGGTAAGTATGTCAAGTATTTATGTAATATTGGACTTTTAAAGGAAGTATATATTAGTACTCCTCTATTAGGGTTTAGTTAAAATATTGCTCTTATATAAAGACAAGTATTTCACATATTGAAAACTATGAAGACATATTATATTTTATATCACAGAAGCAACCAACGAAGAGAACAAGAAGAAACATTATTTGGCCTCATATAATGTTTCATATCTCTACGGTGTTTTAGGCTTCGTCATCAAGTCTTCATCATATCAAGTCTTTTATTGGACATTCTTTTATATTTACTTTGGTATCTTTGCGACAAAGGGGTGGTTTGTTGTGTTGAGTGGATCTCAAGAAAAGCAACAAACAGAATTGAAGATGAGTGATGCTCACTAAGTAAGGTTGACTAAGTTAGACATAACAAGGTGGTAGCAAGAGTAATAAGAAGTCTGAAATTGTTTAAAAATCCAATAGGTCGTAATATTTTAGTGTATTGCTTATTGTTTGGGTGTAATCCTATGGATATAGTATTGTAACCCGAATCACGTAAAAATCTTTGTGCTTTAGTTTTTGCAGTTTACTGATTCTAGTATATATGATAGATTTAGGTTGAATGAACAATGTAATATACAATAGCCACGAATAGTGACACATATAAACAATATCGTATGCACAGTGACGATAAACAATATCATATGCACAGTGACTGTAAACAATATCGTAAACATTAATTTCTAGATTAATTAATTAAAAAAATTAATTTATTTATTGTTTTGATTTGCCTATATTTTTTAAAATAGATCTAATTTTTAGTGTGTTTCTACATCCACTTTTTAACCAAAAAAATAACAGGAAGGAGGATGAAGAAGTATACCAACACATGGTATTAAATTTCTTACGTCCGTCATTTGAGCATACGCGTGACAAACAAATGTCTAGCAATTAATGGAGGACAAAAAACGATGGTGGTGTTTAAAAGAATGAGTTGTTTGGCCTAAAATGCATGCACCTTTCATTGTTATATTCTGTAAATATATAAATCAATGTACAGAAAACTGAGTCACCCATTTAGCTTTTTCTGTGTACAAAAATTCATTATCACTGTGAATTAGGATTGGCCAATTAATTTCATCAGTCCACGAACGATTGAAATAAAGATAACAGGTGGTAGCACTTGAACGATGACACTAAAGTTTTTACCCTTTTGTGGCCGGTAGGGGTGGGCAAAAAAAGTTGATTAATCAAAAACCGAACCGAACCGTTTGGTTTGGTTCAATTTTTTTGCGGTTTTTTTACACTAAAAAACCGAATAAATAAAATAGTAAAAATAATAAAACCAATCGGTTTGGTTTTTCGGTTTTTTAAAAAACCGAATAAATAAAATAGTAAAAATAATAAAACCAATCGGTTCGGTTTTCGGTTTTTTAAAAAAAAACCGAAAAACCAAACCGATTATCAAATAAACCGAAATCTGAAATCCCTAAACCTAGTGACTCTAATTCTCTAAACCAATTGTCCACTTCAGATTCCTTCAGTTCTGAGTTATGATCTTGAGCCACTGAACTCGTGACCTTCAGCCGCTGGAATCTCGTCCCCGTCGCTTGTCTCCGCACTGTTGGTCGCTGCTGCCGCCGCTGTTGGTCGCTGCTGCTGCCGCTACTCGTCGCTACTGCTGCCGCTGCTTGTCACTGCTGCTCTTCGCTGCTGCTCGTCGCCGCAGTCGTTGTCATCTGGAAATATTGTGATCTCCATAAAGCTACAACTTGTGAGTTGATTCTTCATTTCTTTCACTCTTTTTTTTTCTTTTTCTTTTCACCACGTGATGGGCAACATGGAAGGCCACTTTCCCCAGCAGGCTGTGTATCGCAACCTTAATTCATTTTTCGAACTTAAATTTTACTGGAATGCAAATTATTCATTTGGTTGTGCCTTGTGATTTCAACTTATTCTGCTTTGATTTAAATTTCTTGTGTATGTGTTGTGATGGCTTGTTGTAAGTTGATGTTCTAAGTGATGATAATGTTGAGTCGAAGTAGAATTGTAACACCCCAAATCTAACACGTGCGGAGCACGTGTTAGATGGAGGTTACTCACAAATCATAATCTTTACTCACAAGTTTCAAACTGAAATTCCTCCAATTCTTATTCAAATAAATCCATAAATCCAAACGTCAAATACTAAATAATCTCTCTCGAGGACATAAAAATAATAACAAAAGTCTCAAACTCCAAATTACACGTTCATAATAAAAGTAACTAAATAGAAACACAAGTCTATTCCTCCTCTTATTCAATAGCAAACGGAAACTGGAAATTACTAACTCCAAAGCTAAGCGCACCTCTCAAAAGAAACTTAATCTGCAAAAAGTAATGACGAGGGGTGAGCTGTCAACTCGGTAAGTAAAACCATTCCTAACACACTAGGCCTATCGATACAAAAAATATTGCAAGCCCTTTTTTTTTATTAAAACATATATCATAATCCATAAATTTCATAAAACGATATTTCACGATAACATCACATAAATTCTTAATAATTCAAAATATCGAAAAGCATATTTACTTACGAAACAAATCATATAATACTTATACAGAAACAAAAAGGTTAGCTCTTGTCACATAGTGTCACCTATAGTCCCGGTGACCCGGCCAGAAACAGAATCAGAATATCGTGTGCACACTTAGAACAGGAACCCAGTACTGGTCCAGACAGATATATCGTATATTACGATCAGAATCAGAATAAGAATCAGAATAACTATGGACAATGAGCCAAAACATTAAGAATCTCATACAATCATCAATAATTGAAATCAAACATAGGTACAAAACATTCGTATCAGTTTCATAAAAGTTCATATCAATAATTTAGGCTTGCATAACATTTTATAAATAAAATCATAAAAGTAGGCATGTAACAAAATAACTTACATATTCAAAAGCATTTATAAAATACTTTGTTAAAAAGAATTTAGCTTTAAAACATTTACATAAAACTAATTTTATTATCAAAATCAATTAATCCTTTAAGTAGTATAAAAACATTTATACTTATAACAATAATATCAAAATACTTATACATATCCAGTATACTAGGAATGAAGTTACTTACCTCGGAAAATGAACTTGAATTAACACACCTCTAAGCTTCTAAGAGCCTCAATCACCTTCAACTCCTTAAACAAATACAAGATATGACAATTAATGACTTATTCTAAGAATCTGATTTTCTAATTCATACCCGTACAGGTCTGATTCTCAGAATTTTAACTCTTAATCCAAGTCTCAGAATGATATAAAATCCTATGGAACCATTCTAGACATCCATGAGTACCCCATGTAAAATTTACAAGAGAATCCGATATCAAAAACATTTTAAAAACTATTTACTTCTCAGCAAATTCGAAACTGTTTTCACATAATCTAAACCAAACAGAACGGGTTCCGTGATTTTTATAAAATAAAATACTAATCAGAAAATTATGAAATTAAAACTGGGAATCCTAGACACATATATTAACATACATATACACTTTCAGAATTTTTTGAGTTCATTTGGTGGTACAAATAGTCTTGTGAATCTGATCACAATACTGGAATCGTGGATTTCCAGTGCAGTGGTTTCTATTTCCAAAATACGTATAAAATTGAAAACGAAGTTGAATTTAATGAAATAAAATTTAATCAAGAAGCCCTACATGTCGAGTTTCCAGAAATATAAATTTTATAAGAAAATTCGTTCAGAAAATAGAGCTTTAAAATTCGAGATCCTCATGCTGTCCAGAATTATCCTGTGCTTAATACGTCAAGGATTGATTAACTAAACTCATACTAAATCAAAACCCTAAGCAAAGTCTAAATATATTCTAAACCATGCATCATGATCTACAACCATTAGAATCGTGCTAATATAAACCCTAGTTAGATAGAGTGATTAGAAATCTGTTGAGAACATGGAGAACAACTTACCCGTCGCTTGATTCTCTCCTAAACAAAGGTTTGAATCCTAAGATTTGGGTAAGAGCGTAAAGAGCAGCAGAGAAGAAGAATAAATGTTGTGAACTTAGGGTTATGGAAGGGGGAAAAGTATGTATTTATAGGGGATCTTAAGAAACCCTATTCAATAAGGAAAAATAACCCTTTTCCAAAATGATCTCATAAATAACCTCTATTTAATTAGTACCCCTTTCTAAATAAGGGTTATAGGCCACCCATAATTCTTAATGAAAGCCCAATTTCTATAATTTAATATGTATGGGAATTTGTGGCGTTACAAGAATGGAGGCTTTTTTCAGATCTGGGAAGTGACTTAGTGATATTGACCATTTTCATAAGTATTTGCTTGTGTAGTCTTCTTTTGTGATATAGAAATGTAGACAAGTTCAAGTCCGCACACACAAAAAGTCACTAGGTTCAAGTTCATGGCATTTGTTGCCTAAGGCCTACGTAGCAGCTACAGATATACCTATTACTACAACTACAACAGAACAAATGAAAAGTAAATGTTCAGGAACATCAATGTCTTTGTAGCACCGCATTTCACTCCATTTTTTTTTTTTTGTGATTTTCGCATTAGTGTCTTCAGATCCTTTTGCATACTTAACGGAGACTTGTTCCTAGACCATCTAATATTGCACCTCTGTTGACATCATTTGGGGATGGAATCCAAAACTTAGAATAGCTGCAGCTATTGTTACTGTCCATACAGGTGTAGTAAAGCTTGTTAATTAAGGTTGTCATCTAATTCTGATATCTTCACAGCGGCTTTTTGGTTGTACCTACATAGTTTGTTTGCCATTAACCTCATTCCTCTAGCTTGTGCATTCTTGGCTGCTTGATCCCCTCGTGGGGTGAACTTGTGAAAAAGTATCATGTACTACTGAAGTGTTGTGCGTACATATAAACTGGGGTGCAAAGCCCTTATTTAATATTTTTACTATCTTATGCATTGTAAAACATTATACAAATCCCATATTTTTATCTATTTGGCTTTATTTATTAATTTAAGGTTTTAAATTTAAAAAAGCCCAAAATAGGCCCAATAGGCCCATAATCGAAATAATCGAACCGAACCGAACCGAACCAAATTATTTCAATTAATCAAGTATTTGATTATTTTGGTAATTTGATTAATCGCGATTATGATTTTAAAATAATCGTAATCGAACGATTATGAAAAATTTAGTAAAAAACCGAACCGAACCGAACCGCGCCCACCCCTAGTGGCCGGCTATCAATGGCGTGTTAAAACAGAATAGCTTTTGCTAGAGCCATGGCTAAAGGCAGATAATTTTACCTTCACGTTCACTTACAACATTTTGTCAGTTGTAATTGTTTGGATTCATTCACCAACTCAGTCCTTGGAATTGACTAAATTGTCATCACAAATTGAGCAATGGACGACATACAAAGAGCTTGAAGATCTCAAGTTTTAGCCACACAGGTGGACTTATAGGTATACAGCAACTGTGAACAATTGTGTGGACAAGGACATCACTTCCAGTGTGAGCTCTCCACGTATCCTCCTTCAATTGAGGGTCTAAAGTGATTGGTATCAAGGAAAATTATGAAATAAAATATGTGTCAGAATCACTTGCAATCTCCTTAACATGTCCTGCTTCTCAGAATCTCTTAATTGCGTTAGTGGGTACCACTCAGAAAGTGCTTTAATTTTAGACCATACAAGCAATTTCTTCTTTAGTAAACTAAATTGACTTGGTAACCACTCAATGAAAAAAATCATGGTTCATAACCACCCTCCGAGCATCTAATAAAGCTTGGAGTTTAATCATGTTTTAGCTTTTTCTGCTGCATTAAAAAATTAATGGACTCACAACCTCTTTTATTAATACCTGAGATTCCATTGGTTCGCTTTATTCAACTTACTATAAAAGCAATTTCTTAACCACAAGTTCAAATTTTATGCTTTCTAATAACAGTTTTGTCAAGTAGTGGCATTCTTGTCATCCTGTCGAATTAGAAAATTCTAATTGCATGTGATATTTTATTTGTTATATACATTTGTCAATGCCAAGTGGTAACAAGCTTATAAAAGGGCCAGCCTAGGTATTATCTAGCATTCAAAGTTCAACCAACTTATCATCTGTGTAATATTTGAGTTTGCTACAAAATGTGCCGAGGAATTCAAGAGGCAAACCAAGTTGTTGGTTCCTGCAGCTTCAAAGGAAGTGCTTCTTCTAATGCAAACACTGTTGATTTTATGTCTTGTGAGCTCTGCGGTTCTAGGGCTTCATTGTATTGCCATGCTGATGATGCATATCTATGTAGAATATGTGACAAATGGGTGCACGAAGCTAATTTCTTAGCACTTAGGCACGTTAGGTGCTTTCTCTGTAACACATGTCAAAACCTTACGCATCGGTATCTCATCGGAGCTACGGCTGAGGTCTTGCTTCCCACAATGGAGAGTTTGATAGAGAAAAGAAGGCAGTGTGATTCCAAGGTTGAAAAACAGTGCTCAAGAAATCTCAAAATGCCTTTTTAGTTTATTTGATCTTCTTTTCCATTTTGGGTATGTAATTTCTCTGAAGTCAATTGTAAAGATGGAGACCAAGTTTTATTATTTCAGGAGGAAAAAAATGGGAGATAAGGGCAGTTTAGGAATATAGAGATACTGAAAGCCGAACCACGTAAAAATCCTTGAGTTTGCTTTCTCTTCCCTTGCTATTTAATTATTGTACTTTGATTGAACTTATTGCTTTCAATTTTTATTAAGACATTAGATTGCTTGTTGTGTGGATTTGCTAGGATAATTTTTAAAATTCCAATTCGCTTGCAAGCATTATGGAAATTTTCCTTACTTCATTTGATTTCATTCAAGTTAAAAATTATGCATTTTGTTCACTTCATAAAAAGGTTATGTTTAGGTGCCTGGTAAATAATAATAATAATAATAATAACAGAGAATTGAAGATAAATCCCTCCATTCCAGGTAAAATAAATACATTGATTGCAGATAATGTGTTTCTATTATCAATTATATAAACGGAACATAATTGACACACTGAGTCATCCAAATCCATCATGAAAGCTTGGCACTTCTTGTGGTTGATGTCACTAGAAAAAGGTGGAAGACAAAAATGGCTTTACGTTAGAAAGAGAGATGCCTAGTGAAAACTGCGGTCAGCTTAAAAGAGTTGTGTTTGTGTAGAACTGCTCAAAGCATTATATGATATTGTTCCGCTGGTGGTCCATGCTACGATGTATAGAAGTAGTCTCTTTGTAATTGTATATGTTATCTTCTTGGTGGGTCTTTCTTTTTATAGGGGAAAATGCCAAGATAAGTTTTCATCAGGAGAGCCCCAGTAACCTGATCTGATGATGCTAATGAATAAGATGATAGCATCCCAATAATTCAACACACTTTTTGTTTGTCAGCAAACTGACCCTAAATGGCAGTTCATGGCAAACCACAAAATGAATTCTCAAATCTCCATTGTTGGCATCTTCCTTTACCCATTCCAAACAAAATGAGCAAAAAATGAAGTAAAATATTAATATTAATCTCTCATAACATTGTCGTTTTGTGAATTACGATTGCGGCCAACTTCTCTACCTTACCTCATAGGTTACAATTGCGGCCAACTTCTCTACCTTACCTCATAGGTTACCAGATTGTGAAATATTAAAGCTTACCTGAATCTTATAATTAAGAAGTCTTCTCTACACTTGGTAACACACAAACTGTGGTGTCTAGCATCGCTAATAACCAACGGCTTGAGAGATCAAGGTGCCTTTGTCATCAACTGATATAAAGATCATGCCAGAATAATGAAGCAACAGATATGAAAGCTTCATGAGAGGACCATTTCAATTCTGCCATTTACTATAATGAAGCTAATGGAATGGTAACTTTAAACTTGCCAATTATTATTGGCTTTTGAATGTCATAGTTTAACAACAAAGATATTACAGCTATCAGCATGTTTTAACCATGGCTGGTAATATTGGAACAAAGCCTTTTTGTAAAGCATAGGAACAAAGCCTTTTTGTAAAGCATATGAACATATCATCTGGTAAAGATGCAGAATGAGAAGAACATACATTGATAATATAGTAAAATTCATAACAGAACTCCATTGTTGTCCTCTCGACCAGAACCTCATCAGGAACTAATATCGTTATTTGTCTAAGCAAAAATATAATAATATAAATTCCATACTGATCAAGTACACAGGAAGAAATAAAAAGGCTACAAACTTGTTTTTGTACTTGGGATCAGAAGTTATTGTTTCAAAACTGGTGAGTGTGGATTAAAGTTTATTACATGGAGCAGAAATCGACAAACCATACAAATGCAAATAAAGTAGTCAAAACTGAACTTGCAATAAGGAATTTTCCCTACTGCAAGAGTGGTAGTGGAGGCAGCAAAAGTAAGACCAGGATCTATTTTTTGCAAGGCAAAAGGAACATCCAAAAAATTCATGAGGTAGCATCATGGTGGCATATAAGTAGTGCTTCTAGGAATAATAGAGGTTAAAGTTACCATAACCCACAACTGAAACAATGAATGTGATTATTATTGTTTCGTGTTGATTGAAACATGAATAGCGAAAGTACTTGATATTATCGATGCCTACAATGAGAGAAACCTGTGGAAAGATAGAAGTTGAATCTGCTGTTTATAATCTCTCTGTGAAATTACAGTAGAGCACTAAGGACCTGTAATCACAACATAAATTTAAAGACTTTCCAAGTAACAAATATGTTTGAGTAAATGACAAAGTAAAACAATAATAACAAAATGAAGAGAAAAGTATTCTTGTGAATATCACGAAAAATTGAACTAATTACTCTTGCAAAATCCATGAAATACATAGTAAATCTCTAAAATTGTTCATTCTCATAAAAAACTCAACTATGGAAGAAAATGATAAGTTTATATGCATGAAATAGTCATCAAGCCACAAAGCTTCTTTAAAGTACTGGAACATACTGAATCTATTCATCAATGCCACATAATACCATCAAATACTTTATCTTTTATACCAACTGGTCATAATTTCACAGAAAAGATTTGAACTTCTTTCGTATCTCATATTCTGCAATTAAATTTGAACTTTTTCCATCCTCAATTTTATGATTGACAGTTCTTGTCTACAGAGTGAACCAACTAATCAGAATAGAAGCTCATCTTGAGAGCACTGAGGTGAAGTTTCTTGGTCCAAGTCACACATCTGAGTTTGAAGTTCATTTAATAGAAGCTCTATAAGAATGATAATTATTTCACTTATTAAATCCATGATAACATGTTCGATAATATTTTTCTCCTTGACAATGTAGGATACAATATTAAGATTACGTTAGACCATTAATTCAGTAACAAGTGAGACATGAATGCAGAAAGAAATTGCACAGATGGTCCAAGATAGTCAGAGATTTACGGCATAATTCATTAAGTGTACATGATGCAACAGCTGTCTCTATCTTTAAATCTTTAACGTTACAGGAAACACAATCTGTGTACACTCTGCAGAAGGAAAAATTAGTACCTTATCAATTCATACTGATCATACTAACTAAGGGAAAAAAATTTGGTAGCTCAAAAGTTCCTTGTCCCAAGAGGGTCATAATCATATGCTTCTCCCGCTTTCACAAATCTACCTTTCACCCGTTTTCTAGTATCAGCTCTGGCTTTTCGAGAGACATATCTTATTTGCTTACTAAACCTACAAAAAATAAATTAGAACAGTCTGTTAGGAAGTGAACTTGAAAGAACTGTTAAAAAGATGAAGATTTTTTAGAATCATGAGAATGCAAACAACAATCAACATCTAGGTCATGACAAATTTCTTGACTACATATTATGTTGTGTAGTCGAAAAATGACTCTGCCTAAATTTTTAAGATGATGTCAATTAAAGGAATGCATTTGAGATTTTTCCAAAAGATGTTCATAGAGCTTGCTATTCTTTAAGGCTTATCTTTCACCAACAAATCCATGCCTTTGGAGCATTTTTTGTCAAGAGAAGTCCTCATTGTAATAAAAGTATTATGAAATTACGAGAATTTATAATCTATAATAGGATTTAAGAATCAAACATCTTTTATGTAAATAGAATTTCAAAGAAATATCTACCTGGCAGATTTGAGGTGTCATAAAGGCATTAACTTCAGGGTGTTACAGATGCATCAACACACTGGGCTAATAGGAAAAGTGGAAAACAACATGAAAAGGATTCCATAAGAAGTTTTTTTACATGTCTTGCAATTTGAAGTGCTATTAAGTAAAAGACTCAGAATTTTTATAAATTCCTGGAAATCAAATAAAATGGTAGATGCTTACTAAGATGCACAAACATCATGCCAAATTTTCCTAAAAACAAACAGAACTAAAGCACTTACGTCCGTGTCTTCTTTTTCTCATTGTATCTCATCTTTGCTTTATCCCTGGCTTGTGGGCAGCTAGTTTCCAAATTTGGTTCCCATGGTGATTCACCCGTTAGGAATATTAGTGACAATCCACAATCTTGATAATTGGCAGCAGTACTTTCACCAATGAGGTTGGATAGCGAAAGTGACATGCTTGAAGGGACTTGGCCAGTAGGAAATCCAAGACTGATATTCCTGTTGCAACTAAGATTTACAAGCATGCAATTAGCACTACCATTTATTCCCTGCATCACACCAACTGCCCCACCAACAGGCGAGGATTGAAAAGCCACACAGTCCTGTTGTCCTGATGATGATGCCTGGACAGAATATACAAGGATGAGAAGGTGCCATGCTTATTTTCACAACCATCGATAATGTTATATGGTATACCTCATAAGTAATGAGAATGTAACCTATTGAACTAATTAAACTAATTAATCTTTGAAAATCAAAATCATTATTTATCCCTTCTTATCTCTCTTACCATCATAATCTGTCATTATTAAAATATAAACGTTGTGCTTAACATTTCAAATCATTGAACAATAGTTCACCAAAAAGACTACTAATGCTTTCAAGCCATGCATAAACTGAATAATGATCTCCAATGTTTGTGATGAAATGCATTGTTTTCAATTTGGTGATAATCTAATTTGAGGATGGATAGTGGAAGTTTCCACAGGTTGAAATAGCACAAACAAGATGACAATAGTGAAACTTGTTTCAGTATTTAAGACACTCAGAGACCAGATAAGCGGGCATTCGATATTTTACATACTATTTTGAGCTAAGTGAGATGTGTGGAGACTGGAACTGTAACAAAAAGTTTTACATTCATTATATAAGACACCAAAAGGAATTAATGAACAAAAGAAAGTTAGACCACAAAAGTTATAATCACGACAGATAATGGCAAGATGAACAAAACAAACACAATACTCTATCAAAAACACATAATTAGATATGCAAAGCAGGAAGAAAAAAGCCAAATGAAAAAGCTGCAAGAAACTTAAATTTAGAGCAAACCTCTAGAGCATTCTCAATAGGACCATCAGATTCAGTAACTGATATATTTTTCTCCATTAATTGGCGATTAGTCCCTACATCTTCAAATTGGTATCTGGTCTGACCTTGTGAACAGCCAAATATTTCATCACCGGATTCAAAATTTAACTGAACATCATCGATGTTGAGCCCTTCACAGAGATCATCGCCATCAGGAAGTTTAAGATCTTTGAAATCAGAACAGCCCTGCAGCAAGAGAAGTAAAACATAAATCCCTTAATACTCATACTGTTTTAGTTAGTTAAACAAAACTGAATATCAAAACCTATAGACAAAAGTTGTAAAATAACCTTTGGCTCGCCAGACTCCTCAAAGAAAAATGGTGCTTGATCACTACAGTAGGGCATGTAATTTGGATTTGGTGGAATGGTAGAACAATTCCCTATCCAAGACTCAAACTTGGAAGAAGGCTCTAATTCATTCAAGTTGCCCGTCACCAACCCAAATGACCCTTCATTATCTTTTTGCTCCAAACAAGTACTCCCACTTCCACAATTCTCATTCAATGACAAAGAATTGGGCGGCCCCCAACTAGTACTAGAATCACCTAAACAAGTGGAATCAAGAACCGAAGACCAAAGCCTTGTAAACTCCGACAAGGAAGGACACCCGGTATAAGGATTTAACACCACACACCTATGCCCTAAACTCGAACAACTATTACTGTTCCAATCACAAGCTTGACAAAGGCACAATTTCGCATCCATAAATCGGATTATTGCCGGCTGAGAATAGCACTTATCACACAAAAGCGAACGAGAATGCCTTCTTGACAAAGAATTGGCTGAGTGTACACAACCATCACAATGCAAACAAAGCCTTGCCATATCTGATTTACAATAAACAACTGCTCTCACCACCCCACAAAACTCACATAAAGGTTCCATTTTTCTTCTCCCCTAAACAAATTATAATCAATGGTTTCGCCTATAAATGAAACTACCCAACTTCAATCTCATGGCGGGAAATCCGGTTTTATTCGTTAAATCACCACACCCCTTAACCCTTTAATAATTAACAAATAACCAAAATCACAAAATTACCATGCACCCCTTTTGAATTTTGATGAAATCAAGTGCCAAAATCAAAATAATTAAAGCCATTTTTCAAAGTTATTTTCTACTCACCCGAGTAAAAAATCCAAATTCAAGTGAAATTGATCAAAGACAAAACAAAGGATCAAATAAGATTCAACACAACTACTAGTTGTGGTTCGCTTTGTTAGATTTTGAGTTCTGACACTGGTGAGTCAGTTCAGTTTGTTAGTGATGTTTATTTATGCACGTTTTTCCTGGATTATCTCGGTGTTGGCCAAGTAACTGATGACATGGGCGGTCACATCTCGAGAACGTTGTTATCATGGTCAGTCTTATTACTCGAAAGCGGGACGGAGGGATGGCAAAAGCTGTAAATAAGTGAAAGAACGAGGTCGGTTTGTTTAACAAAAGTGGGTCGCAAAACTGATTGACGAATCAGCTTCCGAGATTTTAGGATTTCATGGGAGACGAGTGTTAAGCTTCGAAGCAGGAGATCACACGTGTCCACGTGGATTTACTCGCGAATTGCTTTTTGATTTTGTGGCGAGAGAGCCCGACGATGTAGCATCTCTGTCAGCCGACGTGGATTTCAATTTTATCTTTTTGTCAAATTATTTTGTCTTAAATCTTTTTTTTTTGTGGTAAAAGAGGTTGATGACGTGGCATCATTATCTTCTTTTGTTGATTTTCTATTGGTCCAATTTTCAAGTCAAATTATTTACTCTTGTATGTATTGACTATGCCGGTTTTTATGGATTCTAAATTTTAATCTTATCTTCCTTGTGACCCAAAATTAGAAAGATCTTTTCTTAATAAGAAATATTAAGGGAAAAAAAATTGAAATACCTCTTCGGTTTTCTCCTATATATCCCACGTGCAGCATATGATTCTAAATTTTAAAAAAATGAATAAAAAAAATAACAAGAGAGGAGAAATTTGAATCTTCATGATATGTGTGGTGTGAGCGTGACAAGGTAAAAAATTAAATATATTTTATAATTAATAACACAATCACAGTACAGTAAATGATTTTATACGCAGTCATTAACACTCATGAATTTTTAGGTTAACCAAAAAACACATTTCAAGCAAAAGGGACCTTAGTGAGAAAAATCCAAGGAGAAGCTAACAAAATTTCATTAATCACCAAAAGGCATAAATAATACAAATAAAAACATTCTATTGCCAAAATATGCTAAGAAAACATAATATTAATATTGAACTTAAAAAACCAAAGTACTAATTTGAATTTCTTCGAGATACTCATTCATAACATGAAATGAGAATCTGGCGTTCATATCATGGCACTCAAGGCTCAAGTTTTGACGTATGAGTTTGGACCTTACCCAATTGAACAACATAGGGTGACTAGTTCGGACCAATTGGAACCAATCTTAGCATCCTACCTTGTATCTTTCCCAACTGAACAGCATGGGGTGATTGGTTCGGACCAGTTGGAACCAATCTAAGCATCCTAACTTGTGTCTTACCCAAGTGAACAGCATGGGGTGCCTGGTTTGGACCAGTTGGAACCAATCTAAGCATCCTGGCTCGTGCCTTACCCAAGTGAACAGCATGGGGTGCCTGGTTCAAACCAGTTGGAACCAATCTTAGCATCCTGGCTCGTGGCTTGCCAAAGTGAACAGCATGG
The DNA here is from genome assembly GCF_000493195.1 of Citrus x clementina. Classification (NCBI taxonomy): domain Eukaryota; kingdom Viridiplantae; phylum Streptophyta; class Magnoliopsida; order Sapindales; family Rutaceae; genus Citrus; species Citrus x clementina. Next base: position 21,502,013 of record NW_006262688.1, read on the forward strand.
GGTGCCAGATTCGACCCAGTTGGAACCAATCTAAGCACTCTGACTAGTGCCTTGCCCAATTGACCAGCATGGTGCACCGAGTTCAGACCAGTTGGAACCAATTTCAGCATCCTACCTTGTGCCTTATCCAAATGAACAGCATGGGATGCCTGGTTCGGACCAGTTGGAACTAATCTCAACATCCTACCTTGTGCCTTGCCTAAATGAACAGTATGGGGTGCTTGATTTGGCCCAGTGGGAACCAATCTTAGTAACCTCGCTTTTAACTTGCCTAACCCATTACCATGTTCAGACTCAGACCCATGAGCATTGGCAACGATCAGCGCAGCAAAAAGGAAAGGTATCAATCGTCTTGCCATTTGAATTATTTTGACGAGGAAAATTATGAGAAAGTATGAAATTTCGAGCCATTTAAATATGCTGAGTTGAGAGATTGTCGCGTGAATACCGAGATTCTGTCGCTTGAATACAGATTTCTATCGCATAATGAATGCAGATTTAGGCTTGCAATTACCATATATTTTCCAGCCGTATTAATAAAAAAAGTGCATATATGGAAATAGGGATCCTATTATGATTATAGCTTTTCTAATAAATTAGTAATTCAGATGAATAATTTGTTTGATAAAAATTGGAGAATGAATGTTATATTATACACAAATACCACTCCTCAATCGTTTGTGATTGTCTGCGAAAATCAATTGTAGTTTTGTCCATTTTGTTTCCATATGAAATTTCAATAAACAGTAAAACTGTTTGCGTGCCGGTAACATAAAGATAATTGATATAAAGATAATTGATCATGCCAAATCTTTTAAGAATAATCTAATGAATACAAGATTGAGTAATTCACGTAATATTTTTTCATATTGGTTTGACTACTATGAACATGATATTTGAAAATTAACTTATAATTAATTAATATTCAATTAATACATCTTTCTTGGCCCTAATGGTACTAACTCATGGAGATTTTACTATATATTATATGAGAGGAGATTATCAATTTCTTTCATACTGAAATTAATATATACCTACCACTTACCTATATTTTCTTTTCATAATAGTCAATAACTCCCATGACAACATAATTTTACAGTATTACCTTTATTTTTTAATACACTTTTATTCATATTTATTATAAATTAAATAAATTATATTGTTGAAAATTAAAATTAAAATTGAAGTACTAAAAATAAGAAAATATTTTTTTGGAGGGAATAAAATTAATTATAGGATATTTTCTTTTATTTTTTATTTTTTAAATGTTTTTCTTATAATAAATATATTTTTATATTTTTCAAGATAAATCATCAAACAAATAACCTATTTACCTCTCTTTTCATTTAAATTTTTTAATTAAAACATATGAATATCGTAACTAATAAAACCACATTGGCTGTAGCATCTCAATATTTTCATCTTGGATGTAACACTTATTTATTGAATAATATTTACTTATTGCTCGATCTCATTATATATATATATGTCACTTCTTTTTCGATACTAAAAGCCGAGATACCACAAAAGTGTACCATCACTCGTATTACTTTATGCATATAAATATATTTATTAATATTAAACTGAAGATAATTTAGAGATGGCCAACGGGCCGTGCCGGCCTAGCCCATCAAAGAAAGCCCATGCACGCGTGCTTGTACTCGTAACTTGTCGTGCCCACTATGTATTTCGTGTCGTGCCTAATTTTTTTTGTTTAGGCCCGGTCCAGCACATGTGCCGTGCCCACTCGTGCCATACCTACACGTGCCGTGCTGTGGGCCATGTCGTACCGTGCCTAGGAAAAAAAGTCTACTAAGCTTTTTTTCTTTTTTTAAGAGCGCATTCTAGTTGTTGTCTTATTTTTTTCAAGCCTATGTATTTTTTTGGATCCATGTGCCTTTATTTTAATTTAATATAATCAAAAATTCAAATTTCAAGTCTATATTTAATAATAATAAATTAATAATAATAGGATAATGTAATATTAGTTATTAAGTTTGACTCTATGGTATTAGAATTATTTTTTAGTACTTAACGGCAACAACAATAATAATTTTTTAAGGGTTAATTTAATTGTTAACTTGGAATTACGTAGAGTCATATATCATAGTTTATAATAATATTAATACATATTTATAAAATCATGATATTTATAATTTTATTTATTAAAATCACGATATCAAATATTTATTTAATAAATTATAAACATAAATCAATTATAATTTTTTTGAAACTAAGAATTAAAATAAATTTAAAAAACTTGAGCTAATAAAATATATTAAAAGATTCAATTTAAAGTTATTTATAAAATCATAAAATTTTAAGTTTACTTTCTTTAAAAAATGAAACGTGCTTATTGCGTGTTTTTTCGCGTGCCGTGTTTTGACACATCTCTAATCGTGTTGTGCTTTTAAGACTACATATTTATAAAATCATGATATTTATAATTTTATTTTTTAAAATCACGATATCAAATATTTATTTAATAAATTATAAACATAAATCAATTATAATTTTTTTGAAACTAAGAATTAAAATAAATTTAAAAAACTTGAGCTAATAAAATATATTAAAAGATTCAATTTAAAGTTATTTATAAAATCATAAAATTTTAAGTTTACTTTCTTTAAAAAATAAAACGTGCTTATTGCGTGTTTTTTCGCGTGTCGTGTTTTGACACATCTCTAATCGTGCTGTGCTTTTAAGACCCATATGCCTAAAATTTTAAGTCTGACTCAGCTCACGTGCGTGCCGTGCCGTGCCGCGTGCTCTACCGAAACGTACTTGTGCCGTGCCGTACTGTACGATCACGTGTCGTGCCTCGTGCCATCCAACCCATTGACCACCTCTAAGATAATCTCACGAATTAAATTTTTATCTTAAATTTTAATTCTCCATTTTTATTATGAGAAACAAAACAGAAAGCCTCATGACGTTTATTCCAACAACAAAATCATCACTCACCAGAATATCTCAAACTCGGTTGGCGTCATGTATTTAGGCCACCTGACCAGAATGAGGTGCGCCTGGGTTTGGACCATAGGGAGGATACCTGAAAGGTTGGACTTTAGGAAAATGGGCTTCAGCCATACTGCCAAATGAGGTGCCCCTGGATTTGGTCCAGAAGGAGGATACCTCAAAGGTCGAATATTAAGAAAATGGGCTTGAGTCATACTACTAGCATGAGGGGGCCCCGGGTTTGGGCCAGAGGGAGGATATCTCAGTGGCTGGATTCTTGAAAAATGGGCTTGGACCACATTACCGTCATGAGTCGCTCCTGGGTTTCGGCCGGATGGAGGATACCTCAATGGAACAATTCTTGAAAAATGTGCTGGATCACATTGTTGGCATGAGGATACCTCATAGGATTGAAGAAGAAATTGGGTTTGCCCAATTGGGAATTAGAAGCAAACAATCTAGCTCTGGCATTGTCAGCCTCTTTACTACCTCCATAGCCATTGGCTATGGCTAGCATAACCATAAGGAAGACTACCAAATACTTTACCATGTCGATACGATTAACCTTGGCCAATTTGAATAATTTTAACTATATGATAAATGAAATTTTGAGTTCTATTTATAGGTAGAGTATCAGCTTTTAGTATGGCAAGAAAGATGAAATATTACTTTTATTTTCAAGTGAATGAGATATTACTTTTAATATTTAGTGTTTTACCTTTATTTTCAGTTGAATGAGATATTTACATATATATACACAAACACTATACTTTTTTAGTTCTATTTAAAGGTCTAACATCTTTCAGTAGAGCAAGTATGAGATAGAATAAAGAATGTGCTATTATTTTACTTTATTTTCAAGTAAATGGGATATTACTTTACATATATATGCACAGTACATAGATTGTGAATGTTGGGCATAATTAGGGTCAGTTTGGCACTATTACGTCATAATTTTGTTAAGTATTTACTGAACACTAATTATTTAATTGAAAAAAAAAATTATACTCGAAAAGCATTTAATTCGTGAGTCGAAAATTATTTTAAAAATTTTGAATAGAATAGAAAGAAAATTCAATGCCTGATATAACATTTAAAAGCTGCTTTGAATTTTTTTTTCTTTTATAGAAACTGGTTTGAAATTTTAAAAATTGTAAATACATGTTTGACATAATATTTGAAATTACGTAAAATAAGGATATGCATTTGCTTGAAATTGTTTTCAAGAACAATTTTTAGTAACATTTTACTTGTGCTAAACGAGATAATGAGTCTAAACAATTTTTGGCTTCAAACAAAAGATTGGTATTATTTTTTAAGTAATTTAATCCAATCACATTTTATCATCACAAAACAGCCCTAATAGTAGAAGGATCATTGGCAACTATTACACAGGAAAAATATTAAATAAAAATAACAAAAACTATTAATCCTTTTTATTTTAAAAATTCTAAATTTTAAATATCAATTTATATTCTAATTGATATGACATTCATTTATTAGATGATATAATAGTAATTTGACATAATTATTCATTTAATAGATGAGTCCCAATATTATGTGTTGCTCTCTTATTGGATGATGAATTTTATAGTTTATAAAATTATTTAACCACTACTTAATGGATAAATGCCGCATTAGTAATAACTCAAATTAAGATTTAAATATTAAATTTTTTTTTTCTAAAATATTAGTTGATATCTAAATGTCAAAATCCTCATCATTTGAAAAAAAAAATCTATTTCTTTCCAATTTAACATGCCCCTTTTTACAAAATTAGTACAAATCAAGAAACGTAAATTGAGGGCAATGCCCGAAACGCCGCCTTTAATTATTCATTAAATTATTAAATATTTAAATCTCAACCAAAACCCCAATAGATCCTAAAATTTGCAAAATTAGCCCCGCCACAATCGGTATCTTGGCCCGTCACTCCCGGCTTCCTTAAATCTTACTCAAAATTCATCCCAATCACGTTACGACTTGCGAGATCCAGAGAACCGCAGCAAGGTTCGCATTTAACGATAACTTTCAATCAACGCCACGCTGTTACTGTAAGTATCTTCTGATCGGATCTGTATTCATTCATTTTCAAACTGCGATAAACTTTCGCGGAACAATTTAATCGCATAGAAGCAAATAAACAGTTAGCTTTTCAATTCTCATTTTCGCGGAAATTTGAGTTTGATATTTCACTTCTTATGCAATTTTATTTTATTTATCCATTTTTTGTTTGTTTGGGTAGGTAGAGGAAACAAATTTTTATGTATTCACTCTTCGGAAAAATCGTACTAATTTTAGTAAATTATTGTGCTACCAAAATGAGATATTGCAGATTCAGTGTAGGCCACGTGGCGTGAGTTGGTACATTTAGTATCTGCTGTATGCATCTATGTTTGGAGGTCTAGCAACTGCTCCTGTTAATAGTCCACATTTGAGAAAATCTGGAAGCAGGGCAGTAGTTTCTGATTTTGGTATAAGATTAATTTTTTTTTTTCTAAAAAATTATTATATATTTAATTATTTGTGCATTGGTGGATAATCTGAGTGATGTAAATGTATGTTAGGTGATGAGGTGGGAAATGATGTTGAGGAAGATTTCTTGCAGACAGAGGCTAATGGTGTGAAGAACTCAAGTACAACGATGAGTACTGTTGATATCATGCCATCTCCAGTTTTATTGTGGAGATTCAAGGTTTTGTTGTTAGTTTAATGCAGGGATTTTGTTTCTGAATGTTGTTTAGCTTGTGCTATGAGTGGCTCAACTTAACAAGAATTTATATCTGAGTTTAGATTCATGTTTATGATGAATATGGAAGGTATTGTTCTACGAGTGTAATTGCTTTTCTTCAAAAAGTATAAAACCTAAAAGTGGTATTTTGATTAAGTACAAGCCAGTTTGTCACATGATTATGGTAAATGCTGTCTTCAGTTGATTTGAAGCCAGTGTTTTCTTCTTCAATCGTATTCTTTTCAGGTGAGATGTTTTATATATTTGCTCTTATCCTAACTTACAAATATGTCCAGGTACTGCTATTCTTCATCTGGGGTTTCATTTGCTGCAAGGTCAGACTTTTTTTTTTTTTTTTTAATCTTTCTACAGCCTACATGTTAGAGATTTTAGCTTTTCTGGTAAAAATGTACTATTTGATGAGAAAAAGACTACTACTGTGTTCTTATTGGTATTTTGTAAAATTCGCAGGTTGGATGGGATTCTGTCATGAGGATGAGTGCAGATCTGCGGGATCTTTTTCTGTACGAGGCATTTTTGTACTATAATCCTCTTCTTCTTGTGGTTAGTTACAGTTTTGTTGTAGATAATGAAATATTTTAATTTAATCCCCACTTCTTCTTTCTCTATAATAATCTTGCTATGTTTGGATTTGATGCGACAGACTATGATGGTGTGGCTTTGGGGAGTAAATTTATGGGTTTTTGCGCAGTCTAATGTCAATTATGTAAAGATTTTTGATCTCGATCAAGATCATCTTACACACAGAGAAGTATGGAAGGTATTGAAGTTGATCAACTTGTTGGCACATAATTTAGACTAAGCTTAATCTCACCTTAAAATTCTACACATTGAGTTTCTGCCATTACAAATATGCTATGTTTATTAAATTTTTCCATGACTTTTCTATTGCGTTAACAAAAAATGCTACGAGATTGCTACAGAAGTAGCCTTTTTGTGTTGTACTTCTATCCAAACTTATTATAGGCCTGCGTTTCAACCTTTTTATAAACCATTTTAGAATGTAGCGTTGTGTTTGAACTTTCCTTTATAGTTGAGGTCAATATCCAATCTTAAAGAGTACTTTGTGTCTTATATTCATCTGATGATTATTCTAACATCTTATGAAAAGAAATTCTTCGAATGGGATGTGGCAATGGATTCTTTCTTTCTATAGTTTGAATTTTGGCATGTGATCTTGTTTCCTAATATTATATATCTGTAGGAATTGCTGCTCTCTTTTCTCCATTCTAAAAACTTTTTATATCTAACCAATAATTAATATAGAAAATTGTGGCTCCGTAAATAACATTTGTTTTTCAGTAGACTCATCAGAAGTCTCTTTTATTTTTTAAAGAATACTAAGATGATTTATATCAAATTCCAGACCATTCTGGCATGGACTAATATAGAACTATATTGCAAAGTCATGTAATATCGAGCTCCTTATTGATAAACAAGCAACATTACAGTTGTTTTTCTGAACTCTTTTTTCATAAATTGCAAGTCCCCTGTCCCAGATGATTTCCCTTTATGGTACAATTTCATGTTCCATTTCTATGTCATAACTTCCTTTTATTTGTTATGACCTGAGTTAATCACTTAATTGTATTTTAAGGGGTTCATAATTTAATATTTCTTTCTTTTTATGCCTACCTATTGTTGATTCAATTACTTATACCATCCCAGAGGAACTCTTTTTATGATGTATATCAGTCCAGAGTAATTGGTCATACCCCTTTTGGCATTTGCAGTGTGCCACATGGATGACTATCATTGTCCCAACAAGCATGACAGCATATCTATATCTTTACTCACATGGAGAAGTATCATTGGCGGCTTCACAACCAGTGTAATAGATGCATCCTCTCTTACTAAATATTTGAGAATCTTTTATTTTTGTTGTGATTATCATTAATTCTTTGAATTTTTTTTATACATCTTGTGCTGTTTCCAGATGAAATTTGCTTCGGTCTGCAATTTTGGTGCTAATTTGTTTGCTGCCTTTAGTTAACTTGAGCTATTCTAAATTTTTGCAATATTAAGTGTTGATTTTCATATTTTTTGTCCACTTGAATGATATGTTGAAGCTGCATTAAGTTTTACCTGCTCGATTCTGCAGGTGCTTTTATATATAGCTGTTGCGATGATTTTGATATTCCCTTTTGATATTTTTTATCTGTCATCCCGATACTACTTGTTAAGGACACTTTGGCGGATAGTTCTTCCACTACAGGCAAGTATATTGCTTCATTTATTCCTTATTGTAGGTAGTATATGCAAATGTTATTCATTCTGATGATTTTATATTCTAACTGTGTTAGTTGTGGAAATCAAACAATGAGTACAATTATTGTTGTGCTGGCCTTATTTTTGTTAGAATTCAACCTTTTTTTTTATTGGGGGAAAATCCTCTTTGATAGGGAAAAGAAATCGTGTTTTCTGATATTAATAGAATGGCTAAAACTACTACCTTCGTGTAAGTTTCTTTCTCAAAGTAAGTGAACAACGCCTTTCAAGAAAGAAATAGAAGGTGTACAATGTGCATGACTGACTGCATGTATAAATGTTTGCATTATGATTAGAGTGTTGCCAATCAACCAGCTGAAGATGGCTGGAAGTACTTGATCCCATAGCTTCCCTAGTGGTTTTTTGTGAAATGTTGTTGAGCGACTATATTACTAACAATAGTCTGACTAGGCCAGGGCATTTCTTAACATGACCGAGCATAATCTCCAGTGGGCCTCTGCATTTTTCGTAGTACTTGGAGAAAAATCCATTTTCTGGTCTCAATTAATGGTTTGAATTTTAAGTAATTTTAAGTAGTTAATGTGCCGTGTTATTCTTAAATTTCTTTAATGTGATGTATACAGGCAATATCTTTTTCTGACTTCTTCTTGGCTGATATTTTGACCTCCATGGCAAAGGTATGTTCATAAGTCTTTTGGTGTGAATTAGACATTCTCTGTAATAGGTTATTTTTCTTTTGTATTTGGCTGCATGTATCATATTTCATCTATGCTGTATTGTAGATATATGGTGCTGTAATGCTTTTCGTTGCCATGTTGATGATTTTAAATGCAAGGTTTAAAATTGCAAAAATTTCAATGTTTTTATTGATGGTTGAATATGTTGAGTTACTTTGGTTTGGCACATGTATGAAAATACTGCCAAAAGACTGTTTCCTTCTATGCTGGGATTAGGTTTTTTATGCATACAGTTAAGCTTGTTTCTTGGGCGGATACAAATTATTTCTGATGAGTTAATCTGTTAATTACCTCCCATGGTTGGGAGTATATGTTTGTGTGTGTGTGTGTGTGTATCTTTTCCACACATTTAATTGAGAACAACCAATAATATAGTGAGCAAACTATAGGATGGTTGCTATTAGACAATTCTAATTTTAGCTTTACTTTGCAAGTGAAAGATTAGAAATAGTCTGTCGAACTTATTTTACCATATTGGGTTTCGGGCTAATCTTCTACAGATTTTTGCTCAGAAGAGGGATGGTTTTCTAAGATTTTTGTATTGACTATTCCCCTTTCTCTAATTTTCCCATTTTGCTTTTCTTTGAGGATGACACCTGGTCCATTTTTGTTTGTGCTTTATTTCGTCAATCAAATATACATTTCTAAGTCTCGTTTCAAAAAATAACTATCTCATTTTACTTTATGTTTATGAATTACTTAATTGTGTTTTGTTAGTATACCTTTTTGGTAATTTGTAATTGTCAATCTTGTGCAGGTGTTTTCAGATTTGGAGCGTTCAGTCTGTCGTATGGTTCATCGACAGGTCAATATTTTATTCATACGCTGGACTTGTGATATTAGTTGAGCAACTGCATTATCTTGAACATTAGCTATTCCTAAGTTCCACTTTAAGGTCACAGTCGGATTAGGGTTCATCATGAGTTTCTGTTGTTACTCTTTGTATAAAACATTTATGTTCTTAGTTATGCCAAATCAACTTACAAAAGTAAATGCTTTGTGAATGACCAAAGTGATTCACTTGTTGAAGGCTTTGATTTCAGTTAAGCAACTGTTATAAGATAATTGAAGGTCTTAGAGTTGAAAAGCGGTCGGTTTCTAGAGCAATTTATATTGTTTGCAAGTGTCATTGTAATTCTTTCTTTCTGACATTTCTTCATATATCAACAAATAATTATGCTTTTCTTTTTGTGTTAAGAGATTCTGGCTTAAAACATGCAGGTTGCCACTATTGCATGGTTTGAAGCTGATTCTGTTTGTGGAAGTCACTCCGTTGCAATCCCTTTAGTCCTAGTTTTGCCTTACCTTTTCCGTCTGTTTCAATGTCTTCGACAATACAAGGATACAAGAGAGAAAACAGCCCTTTTTAATGGTAAAGATCTCTTGGAACTTAAAAAGAATTTGGATGTATATGCATTCAACCTTTAGCCATTTAAGTTTCCATTTTTTCTGTTACTTGCATATCTTTGGCCAATTTTTTTTTTTTTTTTGGGGGGGGTTGTGAAGGAAAAGAGAATCTCATACATGAATCCAGTTCTTTCTGAAAGTCATTAAATTGCAAAATTGGATATAGATAATTCTCTTGGTAACATATTTTAAAACATTTGGATATGGTTAATATTTTCTTTTATGTACCTTTCATGTCTGTATTATATATATGCATGGATGTGGCATTTATGTTAGCTGTGATGTATTTTTTCGGTTTTATATCACATACTAATGTAACTTTACTGGCTAATGGTTTCAGCACTAAAATATTCGACTGCAGTACCAGTGATTTTTCTTTCGGCCCTGAAATATCATGTCCTCCCTGGTAGTTGGACAAATTTCTATCGGCCCCTCTGGCTTCTATCTAGTGTTTTGAACTCTTTGTACTCGTTCTATTGGGATATAACCCGAGATTGGGACTTGAGGTATGCCAAATGCCTCTTCTTTACCTGCACATATGTTAAATATTATTTTGTTTTGTATTTTGCACTTCGATGTATGTGGAAATTTTCAAGTCATAATTAGTCCACAGAAGACTCAGGCATTTCGACTTGTATAAATCTTCAATATCTTTTAGTGATGTGCCTTTACTCCTTCTACAGTTGCTTCACTCGAATTTTCAAGTTCAATAGGCCACATCTATGCTCATACCTTTTTCACGGACGCAGATGGGTAAGTACATACATTTTCTGTCCTTGGTAAAGAAGAATATATCTGTGTTAGTGCATTATTTGAAGTAATATTTCTGGTACCTGTTCTTTACTTTCCTATGGGACATCTAATGAAACTCTTCACTGGCATGCATAATACCTGAATTAACAGCACTGCAATCATAGAACCAGCGTGAACTTTTGAGATTCGGAAAATTCTGAATTAAAAATGCCAGTATACCGGACAAAACCACTGATTGAATCAGCATCTTCTAATTTGGTTTTATTACTACTTCACTCTGTAAAATTTTGCTCTTATTATACAATAATTATTCAAGTATGTATTTTGCAGGTATATGTTTGGGTGATAGGAAGCAATTTGATCTTGCGATGTACCTGGACTTACAAGTTGTCTGCCCATCTTCGGCATAATTACCTTACTGTGTTTGCAATCACTGTTTTGGAAATGCTCCGTCGATTCCAATGGGCATTTTTCCGTGTTGAAAATGAGTGGAATAAAATGAACTCCAAGTCTAATATTCAGCTCTCTGAGAAAGACAACACAAACGAGGAAGCTAAATCACTTATTTCCAACGACCACAATGTATAGACACCACGAATTGGTCTTTTTGGTAGCAGTACGAGCCAAGGTTTAAAGTCAACTAAAATTCTTCATGAGAGATTTTGATCCATAGCTTTAAATGATGATAGCGAAATTCTTTTGTTCATATAAGACTGTTGATTAAAATCGTCTAAATGGATACATCTGTTCAGTACGGTTTACTGTCAGTCATAGATGCTAGAAATCTTTTTCCCCTACACCTACATACTAGTAATTCAGATTTCAGTCCTCAAATCTGTTTTCTGGTTCAGGACAAACGGGACAGAATTTTTAGTGTTTGAACCAAGCATTTCCTGAATTGTTGCTTTTCAAACGATACCCACTTTGAACTGAGACCCAGTCAATCCAACGGCTCAGAATCCCTCGATGCCATACACACCCTCCATCCAACCCTCCAAAATCTGTGAGTGCTAGAACACATCTCGCCATGCGCACGTGTCAAAAAAAGGAAAAGGAAAAGAAAAAAAAAAAAAACAACTCATGATTCATCCCTTCTGTTACAAAGCCAGAAATGCCCACAAGCAAACATACAACGGGTACACCCACTTTAGAACCACTCAAAACGTCTATGACGGTGTGTCTGATGGCCTAAATGCTAGCCGCTACAGGGTACAGTACCTACCAAGGCCGGCTGCCGGAACCGAGCCAAAACGAGACAACCACACCAAGAGTGCTAACCATAATCGCTTCTGTGATGGAGAAACTAGTGGCTAGAAATGACCGGCTAGCGGATAGCTTAAGCCGCCAGTTGACTAAAGGGAATGGAGTGTTCAGTGGGTCGACTCCTATTGGTACAAGCTTGAACACATTCCATGGCGTGAGAGCACCTAATATAAGCATAGCAAAGTACTTGGAAAGGATATACAAATACACAAATTGCAGCCCGTCGTGCTTTGTGGTTGGTTATGTGTACATCGACAGACTGTTGCATAGGCACCCTGACTCTCTCGTGGTGTCGTTGAATGTGCACAGATTGCTTGTCACAAGTGTCATGGTTGCTTCCAAGACGATGGATGATGTGTGAGTCATGCTTTCCTTTCTCTTCACATCTGTTTGTTCTTAAGGCTTTCTTCAAGTATCTATTTAACTATACAGGTTTGAATGGTTTAGTTTGGTTCTTCGTATGCCGTAATTGGTTCAATTGAGTTCGAATTTAAGCCATTTGGAACTTTGAAAAACTAAATTTAGAATTTGTATCACATTTTTTAAATATCAGCTTGATGTTTCAGCCCTGAAGAGACGTTGTTTTATGTGGGAGATAGGGAGCTCTGTTGATTACTTGATTTTGTATGTTAACTGACTCTTGTCTTGAATTGGGGACATGTTATGCAGACACTACAATAATGCATTTTATGCTCGGGTTGGGGGAGTGAGCAATGCTGAATTGAACAGGCTCGAATTGGAACTGCTTTTCCTTCTAGATTTTGGAGTTATGGTGAGCTCTAGGGTTTTCGAGAGCTACTGCTTGCACCTGGAAAAGGAGATGCTGGTGAATGGCACAACCTCGAAGATTGAAAAGGCTTTCATCTCCAATCCTGTAGATGATGTTACTGAAATATCAGCTGAAAATACAGCGAGTTGCTCCCCGCTCTTGAGCATTGGACTATCTTGAATTTTGTGGTCTTTTATTTTTGCTTCACTTGAATGTAAAATTTGCCATTAATTCATGTTCTTCATTAAGAGTTGTCACATAATCATCCAACTTCCTTAGAAATGTGAAACCGGTCACACTACATTATTAGTTGATGTTCAATAACTACTGTTTGGGAAGGAAATATGAGGCCAATGATGAAGCGCCACGTGTCGATATTTAAAAAATTAGCTTATCTCGGATACTTTGGGTACCCTGGCTACCCTAGGTACTCCGAGGGTGCCTCGGGTACACCATTTAAGGATACAAAAAGCTTTCGTAAAAATGTGAAGGGATATGTGGGCCCCAAATATAAAAAAGATCGGTTGAATACGTGTCAAAAAATAAAAAATCGGTGAGGAAATCTCATGCTACAAAAGAGGAGACAGTCGCTTGTCACGCCAGTAAATCCGCAAAAAGTTTGATATTATGACAGTTGGGACCACTAGCTTTTCTTGCTACGCCTAGCATTTGAATACGCCATAAACTTGCCCTCCACGTATATTTTTGAAACGCCTAAACCGCCATACGCATGAAAATAAGAATATTCCTGACATGACAGCAGGGAACGCCACTAAAATAAAGTTAGGTGGCACGGTGACCCGGGGTACACCATATAAATACTCAGGTTTACTTTTTATCAAGTAAGTTAACACACACACTACGAAAAACTAGGGTTTCTTCAACCTCAAAACCTCCATTATCGAGAGCTTGCAAGCTCTCAAACCTGAGATAACCCAACTCTGGCTTGAGCGTCGGAGTGTGGTCGCCGACCACCCCCAGCTCCACCTCTAACCTCTTTTTTTGGTTGTTTCGCAGGTTTAAGGCGAGTTTCACCAGCCCTCCGCACCTGAAGTCAGATCCCCTTCATATCCACCGCCATCTCAATCCTCCTCCACTCCACAAAAAGCCTAAACAGCCTGCACGCGCCGAACAAGCGAGGCACCCCGCTCCCCAACAAAATATAAATTTATTGTTCTTAGTTTGGTTTTGTGGTTTTTTATTCATTGACCCAAAATCAGCCACAAACAACTACTCTAGCATCTCACATACAACATTTAGTCATTGGAAGACAACAACAACAAGATTTGTGGTGATATTATTCTGCACTTTTGGAATAAGGCGACCGGCGATAAATCTTGGGCGCCGAGTGTGAGAATTTGTTTCTTCATTTTATGATGCTTCCTATATGATAAAAGTGTGTGATTAGGAACTTGTATTTGTTTAATTCATAACATCTCGAGAGCATTACACAAGGAAGAAAAACCAAGAAAAGTTAAAAATTGACGACATTGATTAAAATTTCTTGTACTAATTAATCCTAGGCATTTTTCTTTGTGGTAACATGTTATTTTTAGTGGTAACTAGTTGAACTTTGTAGGAGCCAACATTATGCGGTCTTTATTTTACATCATCAAATGATTATAAATTAATTGCTATCCCCGCTTCCATTGTTTTCTTATCAAAAACATTTTCTTATCTTACTCGTTAGCTGCATAAAAATTAACAAATTAATACATTATCATTTTTAAGTCATCAATTAAGTAAGAATATTACATTATTTAGCCAAATAACAAAAATAAAGAAATATCTAAATTTCAGTTACAAAAACATATATTAAATTAAAGCCAAATAAACAAAAGAATATATATTTGCACTTAGAAACAATTGATTTAAACTATTTTGTGATTTTCAAAAGTTTTTTTAAAATGAAATAAAATAAAATAAAATAGAAGGAAGTAAGAAGCCAATATTTTTATTTTCAAGTGACAAAATAAAAATTCTGATTACTGTGACAGTGTGACTTGTCTTGTATTGCCTAATAATTGCAATTAGCCAACAAATTGTCCATTCTCTTATATATATATATATATATATTCTTTTTGAATGCAATTTGCAAATGAACCTTTACACCATCCCCACAATATTCATCTAATTAAAAAAAGATTTTTGTTTGTTTAGTATATGGGGCAAATATGTGTAAAAAATAATAAGAAAAATTTTATTAATTGGGGTAAACTTCAATTCATCCCCCACCCAATAAAAATCTTCAATTCACCCTCCAAAAGAATGAAAACCTCAATTTACTTTAATTTTTTTTAGAAGATGAGCGTAAATAGCGGGTACGTTGATAAATTTTCTATTTATTTCCTTTGCAGTAAATAAGGGTAAGTTGATGTTTTCACATTTTTTAGGGGTAAATTGAAGATTTACGGAGTGTAAATTAAGTTCACTCTTCAAATAAATTCAGATAGTTTTGTAATATAAGATTCCGATAAAATATAAAGGTTCAGAGTTTTTTTTTTTTTGTTAGGATGCAGTTAGGCTCACCCTAAAAGAAAATGGACTTAAAATTCAAATATTAGAAATAGTACTAACATAGAAATAATGATCGCTTTATCATTTTTAGTATTTCAATAGATTGTCCTCTGGTAGATTCATTCAACGATATGCATACAAAAAACAAGCCAATTCACACACCGAGAACACATGACCTAACGTTACGTACTTATAATGAATTAATTTATTCTTTTATTAAAACATAGTTTCAATTTCACTACAATTGATCATTATTGCAAAAGCACTCATAAAAGACAAAAGAAATAACTGATTATCAAAATCATTTGCATCCCCCCGGGGACAGTAGTATTTATAGTCTCCGAGAGCGTTCTTTAACTTCTCGATCAAACACTCTTCCCTTGTAAGCCTTGAGCAATCAACAATTTCAGGTGATGCTGCGGGTTTATTAGAAAATGAAGCATCTGGGTGATATCCTTAGCTAAAACGACTGGCTGTAATAAGTGTGCTTTTAGTGTTTGTCACTACAAGTAAAGCCAAAATGATGAAACTAAGATTCTTCGACATTTTCTATTTATTAAGTGAATTGTAAGCAACTTAATTAGAATTAAAGGAGATGTGTAAAAATCAGAAAGTCATGAGCCTCTATTTATATGAATAAATATTGAGAAACTTGCCACAGTGATTTTAATGGAATTGAAAGATTCCATAAATAAGGAAAATAAACATGCTGCGTTTGTTTGCATTAACTGTTTATTTTAATATCGTGTTGTATGATGAAAGCAATTTTAGTATAATTTAATTAATATTATCATTTTTAGTGTTATTATTTTGTTTAGTTTTTTATTAGATTTTACTCTTTATATCAATCGTCAAGCTATTTTTTAAGATAAAGACCCTTCACAAGTCTACATTGCCCTTCATTTGGTTTTATCAGGTGGTTCGTGCATAAGACTTTCTCATTAAATTGCAAGGAAATTATTGTAGAAAACAAAAATCAATTACGTACACTTGATTAAGTTGGCTTGTATGAATGAGAAGATTGAGATAATGATAGATCAGCCCTCATGATCCATTAGTAAGATTCATTCAACAACTCTGAATAAATCATCAATGTTCCTTGCCGTTTATAGGATTTGATTTTATCATTCCATTAGATTGATTAATTTTTTTTTTCTATCCTATATCGAATGGCTGATAGAGCCAACCAAAAGAAAAAGGGAAAAAGGCTTGCACATATTGGGCAATCGAAAGTCTATACATTTATCCAAAAAAAAAATTGAAAACTTGTAGTGAATGGTGGTTGTGATAGTTGAACATCTCAACTAACAAAGTATCGCAACATACGTCTTCATCTGCTTCTTAACTCTATATACTCATGTGTTTTCCATTAGCTAAATGTTTTGGTTCAAATTAACCTTAAAATTTTTTCTTTAGTTTATATGATCAAAATCAAGAAGTTTGTCACTATAAGTAATTGTATCATCAAATGTTCATCACGAGGCTATACACTTTTCTACTGAGGCTAACGACCTTTCTGCTATGATTGTCATGGCTACAAGCCATGAAGAGCTACCTTCTTTGCAGTGTCATCATTTGAAGCTAAGTACAATGCCATGTCGGCATTTAAGTGAGTTATATAATTAAATTCAATGTCTTGCATGCTTTATAAATTATCATCAGGTTTTTTAATTTGCAATGTTTAATAGCCAATGCAGTTGTAAGCATCTATGGCTTTATGGTTATGTTTATTCCTTTCAGATAGTTTAATTTGGGGATTAGTTAATCCTTTGTATGTGGTAAGAGCTCTTACCTAGCATACATGGGTGGCTTTAAACATAGGTGAACCAGGCTGTTGCCTAGGGCTTTAAACATATGTTAGAATCGCTCAATTGTGGTTGTCTAGGCTCTATATGTTAAGAAGATTTGTTTCTTTCAGTATTTTCTTGATATGGTCAAATTAATAGATATTTTACGCTTCTAAAAAAAATAGATATTTTACGTTATACTTACAAGAGGAAAACTTATTTTTAGGTCTCTTTTTAATTAATAATTATTATGTTATTAAGAATTTTGACACAAATTCTATATTCGTTAGCATTATTGCTAATAAGATGTGGTTAATAATATTTTTCGTTTTTAGTTATTCCAAGAAAAACCATTAAAGTTTTTTTCAATATACACTTTTTTGTTGAGGCTAATGGCCTTTGGAGAACACCTTTTCTGCTACGATTGTCATGGTTACAAGCCATAAGGAGCTACCTTCCTTGCAGTGTCATCATTTGAAGCTAAGCATAGTGCCATGTCAGCATTTAAGTGAGTTATATAATTAAATTCAATATCATGCTTGCTTTATAAATTATCATTAGACTTTTTGATTATCTATAGGGATTAATGTTATAAGATTTGCTACAACAATCTTAACAGTGCAATTTCAGTCCAAATTAAAATAAAATAATTGATGAAATTAATAAATTAATTAAATTAAAAATGCAATAAACAAAATGCAATGAGAAAAATCTCAAGTTAAACATAAGGATGTAATCAATGGGAGAGGAATAGTTGAGTGTTTAAATTCACTTAATGGTATTGACTGTTTTTTTCAATTACAGTATTGTTGCCACAACATTTACTACAACACTAGGCAGAATGCCTCAAGCATCCTCAATTGTCGCATGTTGGATATCTTATATCTATATACAACTTAATAGTGACTAGTTGTTATGCTAACATTAGATATAACATTATACATTCTAAGTTCCAATTGCCTTACAAGGTGAATTCCTATGTCTAGCTCTTGACCAATTTTAGATTAAGAATGACTATTCAAATTGAGATTAACTCAACTTGGGAAACTCAATGTAAAACCGTGTATTGTCTTGATCTGTTCCACTAAGTCAGACTTGTTTTAGGCACCTTCTTAGTGAGTATCCATTAAATGGGTGGTGAACTGAAATGGAGATTTGTAATAAGTAAAATCAAGTCAAAATACTACAGCAGATTCTGAGCAACACACATATATAAGTCAAATAACCATTAAGCTTCTTTAACACATAATTGCATCAAGTTTAGTTCATGATATGAGATAAAACATGAGCAATACTCTTTTTTTTTTTCCATAAAATACATTCCCATAAAGAGATAAACATAAGAAAATAAAGATGAGAAATTAAGTTCCGCTAAATCTGTGTAATCTCATTCTTCTTCTTCTTTTAAAATCCCTTCCTACAGCCCTAAAATCTCTTTTATTCTTTGTTTTCTTTTGTTTTCTTTGTTATTTTTCTTGAGTAACGATTCTCTCCTCTTTTTTCTTCATGTGTGCTCTTTTTATATCTTAAAATTAGGGCAACCAAAAGTATGTGGCTATGTGTCTCACTTTTTTGGAAACCTCGGATCGCAATCTTTTTGTGCCATCTGTTGCTGCCTTGTCAGTTAACACGCTCCTAATCTTGTCTGCAGTTGTTCTCGAATAGCAACATCTACAACATCTTCTTTGATTCAAACTTGTTTTAATTCATCTGCAACCATGTTCTTTGTTGTCTCTGCAAGTCTACTGCTACAGTATTCCATCCCTAAAACTTGAACTTTTTTTTATTGCCTACAATCACGCACATAATCAAAGCACAAAATGATCTAAAATTAATTTATTAAAATTAAATTTAAATATATGCTCATGCATAATATAACTTTAAAATGCAATAAAAACACATCATTTACTCTCTAAGTAATATTGGTTTAAATCTAAAAATGTCATGATAACTCTAATTTCATAGAATTATCACACCCCCAAACTTAAAACATAACTTGTCCTCAAGTAATAACAAGAATACTAACACTTCATTCACATAATACTAACATTTCACTCACACAATAATGCAACAAACAACTTAGCTCTGTCGACTTGCTTGCTAGGATTTATCAACCCTCAGATCTCATTCTTAAAACATGCAAAATTACCATCAACAGTTCCAATTCTAGACTTAAGTCTTATTCTGTCCAAAGTGTATGTGTGACACTTTGATCAAGTTCCAGAGTTGCTACAATATCACACAAGCGTCAAATAGAACTCAAAGATAAAATAACAGACATTTCCTTTTATGAGGGAAAAAGAGTAAAAAATGGCTTCAAATTGTGCTACAACAATTATCATTTTCTTCTCATGTTTTTTTTTATACGATCATATACCTTTTAGTGTAACATTAATTTTTCATGTAAATACCTATCACTTATAATGATGACACCTAATTAGTTGACCAATGTATAGATCAAAGTTGTTACAGCACAAACATCTAAGATGCTATAACTTAGTCTTTTCTTTAGACACCTTTGACTCAAGGCTAAACATGAGGCTTATGAACAGACCTGGTTACTCAGTATCCTAAACAGAGGACCTCTCTCTCTTTTTGAGTTGCTACAGTAATGCTCAAAACTCCTACTGTCTTTTTACTTAAGTCTGCGTATGGGGTACATAATAAGTCCTGAATACTCAACAACTAAGTCATTGAAGCATAATTTTATTCATATCTAGCATAGTTTGTAATAATTGTGAAAAGTTTTTCAAGTTTCCCCCAAACTTGAGATATTTTTAACCTTAGACTATTGATATTTTCTATATTGCTCTACTTGGTTTTGCTACAACATATTCACAAAACTCAACTAAAGCCTAAGTGTTAAGATATAATTTAAACCTTCATTTATAAACTGTCCCCACTTGGCAGTCATTCACCTAACTTTTTATCGTTCAATTATTCCTCATTGGGTTTTCTAATCCAAATATAAATATTGGATAAACAGAGCTACACACGCAACACAAACACATACATTCATAGACACATTACACTATAACACAAACCCCTTAAACTTGAGAGGTGTTGTGTCCTCACATGCACTCAAAATAAATTAAAGACAAACATGCGTATACTTAAAATAAAGAAATGGAAAAGAAACAAGATAAAATAAATAAAGGAAAAGAAAAGTTTTAGAAATTGCAAAGTAAAACTGGGTTAGCAGAGGATACTCTTATGTTGTTGGAAGCAATGCTGCAGCATATGCTGTAAAGAGTCACTTCTTCTTTGATCCACTTTTCAAACGCTCTTTTGGTGAACCCAATGGTCCCACAACTGGTTGTTTCTTCTTCTGACTTTTGGTTGGACTGGTTAGAGGGGCTCTAGAAGCTTCTATAACTTTAGGCAGAGTTGGCTTTGTTTTCTTGTGAGTGCTTCTAGTACTGCAATACCTCCAGAAGGTTGTGCTCTTTTTCTTTTGCTAAATGCCCTTAGAGTTGGGACATGAGACTCTTTGGGGGTTTTCTTTGTGGTAACTAGTGAAGGTGTTGTTGCTTCTGATTGCTCAGCAGTGATGCTCGCAATGAGTTCCCTTAAACTTCTCATTGCTTCTTTTGTCCTTGTAGCTTTGCTAATGGCTTTCTTTAAGACTGATCAACATCTTTCTCTTCCTCTGTCTCAGACTCCTCATTGCTCAAAATTTTTTCTTTTCCCTTGCTTTTGGAAGTCTCAATTAGAGGTTCCTCTTCATTTTCCTCTTTTTCTTCCTCCTCTTCTCTTTCTACTTTTTTCTTTGCTTCATCATCTTTAGCTGACTCTCCTTCAGTCTCTACTTCTTCACTTTCTTCTGCTGGAGTAGTCTTTTCAGCTTTTTGAAAATTAAAATGCTGCAGCAGAGACTTAGGGAAATCTATATGTTAATTGTTCAAATACATGGCAAATTGATGTTTCTGGGCTTGAAGATGTAGTAAGTAAGTCTAAAACCTTTGATTCTTCTCCTTTTGTGCTTGGACACATGCTTTCAAGCTTTCACTGAGTTCTTGCAGCATCTTTTCAATCCCTATAGCTTGCATAATTTAGCTGGAGGAGGATGTTTTAGGGCTGCTGCAGCAGTAGATTCCCCGACAATCCTTTTGAATGTCCTAGTTGTAATTGTTGAGTGTTAGAAAATGCATATTTATAAAGGAGAAAACCGTCATTTTACATTTCAAGTCTTACTAACAACCCTTACTTTTATGTATTTAACCTTCTTGTAATTTAATTACATGTGTTTTATTTTAATTAAGTATTTTATGTATTTTAGAGGCATCATAGTCATTTCACAATAAACGAAAAATCAGATGGCAAAACGAACATCACTTTTGAACTCAGGACGATCGAAAACCTTAGGAGGAGCATAAAAGGAAAAATGGCACTGTTCACATGTACGGTACTAGTCACGTGTACGGTACTATATACGTTACTGTTCACATAGACGGACCGATGACGTGGCATTGACTGATGAGGTGTCACGATCCTGTTGGACTAAAATTCTTATATACTGTTGATGGTGACATGGCAACATATCAGTGGACGAAAAATCTCGCATACGGTGCACGCATTACACATGATTATTTTCAACCAAACCGCGTTACTATTCATCCGGGTCAAACCGCGTTACTGTTCAAAGTCGGGTCAAACCATGTTACTGTTCATCCGCGTGGTCAAACCGTGGACTGTTGACTGATGACGTGGCGCAATCCTGAGCGTCCAAACTGTTTTTAATCCGATGACCATGATTTACTCCATGTATCTATAAAAAGGGGGCCTCTCCCCCCTAATTTGATATCTCTAAATCCATTTTTGGGATCCATTTTCTATAATTCCCTCTCCATCTTGTATTTTCTTCGTATTTTAATAAATTCTCATTTTGCCCCTAGTTCAATTATGAGTGGCTAATTTTTTTTTCAAGCTTGGGTTGAAGGTGAAGTCTCAACATGTGTCATGGGCTTTATTTGGTAAATTTATTTTCTCTTCCCCTCTAGTTTTTGTGGATGTTTTGACTTCTCGTCGACAAATAATACTAATCTTGTCTAGTACCGCCTTGGTTTCACCGGCCCTCTAGTACAAGGTTATTATTATTTGGCACGATAAGCCCTTAGCACCATATTGATTAGAGCGTGGTTCATGAGGTGTGGATTCCCCCCTCATGATTTAATTGGCATTAATACGGATTATTTAGCCCATGATACATGTTGATACGGATCCAGATACCAAAGTACGTCAATTTAATAGATTTTCTCTTCAATTTATTCTCTCCATTGCAATTCCAATTTTAGAATTTATTCTCGCCATTTTAATTTAAGTATTAGCATATTCCAAATCATTTCCACCATAAATCCAACTACCCATTTACAAAATTAATTCTATATATAATTAAAATCCACCTCCTCGTGGGATCGACATTCGTCACCATTAGTCTATACTACAATAGATTCGTGCGCTTGCGAGTACATTAAAATTTGCACAACAAGTTTTTGGCGCCGTTGCCGGGGAGATAAGTAATTTTAATTCGTAAAATTAATTTTTGTGAATAATTTCTTTTATTTTTTTCTTGTATTTTTTTATTAAAAAAAAAGTGAATCCGCATTTAGAGGTTAGTAATTTCTTTTCTTTTTCTCTTCTTTAAATTTCTGTAATTTAATTTTCAAGTTATTTTTTTTCTTTGTAATTTTTGTTTATCTTACTAATTCTTTTTAGTTAATTTATTTCATGTATTTGCTTTTGTGTATTTTTATAGAAAGGTTGTAATAGCACAATAAGGTTAGTATCGTAATTTCTCCCTCTTCTTTATTTTTATTTATTTTGTTCCCATCTTTATTTTTTTTTTATTTGTTTTGCATGCATGGTCGAAGGTCATTATTACCCAATCTTGAACCTATAGACCTTGAACTTGAGAAAACACTTCGCACACACAAACAAATTATAAATAAAATGGATTTGCAACCACAGGAGAGGCCATTTAAGGACTACTTCAGTCCTTTAGCTAATTTGAGCACATCATGCATAAGATACCCTAATGTAGCTGCTAGGAGCTTTGAACTAAAACCTAGTGTGCTAAATTGTCTCCCCACATTTTATGGCCTAGAAAATGAGGATCCATATAATCATCTGAATGATTTTCATGCCATCTGTCAAACTTTTAAATACGAGAATTTTTCAGATGATGATGTTAAACTCAGATTATTCCCATTTTCTTTAAAGGATAGAGCTCGTTCATGGCTTAATACATTGCCTGCCAATAGCATTGCATCATGGGAACAAATGGTAGCTAAATTTTTGAATAAATATTTCCCAGTGCATAAAACCAATGCTATTCGCAGGGAAATTTCAGAGTTTACACAGAGAGAGGACGAGCAATTTTTTGAAACATGGGAGCGATTCAATGGGTTACTCTTGAAGTGTCCACATCATGGGTATGAGAAATGGCACCAATGCCAATACTTTTTGGAGGGATTATTGCCGAATGTGCAAGAATGGCTAATGGCAACGAGTGGAGGAGAGCTAATGTCAAAAAGTGCATCAGAGATTTGGGAATTCTTCCAGTGACAAGCAGATAATTCCCAACAACGGAGTCGATCACTCAGGACTACTAGAAGAATTAAAGAAGTGAATGAGGTTCAAATTGGCGAGTCAACTTCGGGAATCAAAGAAGTCAAGGAGATGGTTGAAGGTCTTGCTCGACAAATAGCATCGTTATCGACTGCAAAATCAACAGAACCACATGACCATGACTCATATCCAGACCAAGCCAATGCCATAGGTATAATGAGAAAGCCATCAAACTACAACCCATACTCCAACACATATAACCATGGATGGAGAGACCACCCCAATTTTTCATGGTCTTAAGGATTCCAACAGAATGGACCAACAGCTCCAGCTCCACCAATGCAACCAATTCCACAAAACCCTCAAGCCTCTCAGCCCCCATTTAGACCATACAATCAGAACCAGAACTACTCTCAACCCAGACCATGGGAGGATGCATTCCAGAATTTCAAGAATGTTACTCAGTCCACAATTGAGCAATAAAACCGCACCATTGATGGACTACGAAATGAGTTGAGAGCAGGCTTCAATTCACAAGCCCAATCAGTTTCAAGCCTCGAGAAGATGGTGGGACATCTTGCTTCTTCAGTTCAGACCTTGGCAATGACTGTTGAGAAAGGTAAGTTTCCAAGTCAACCAGTGCCTAATCCTAAAGGAGTACATGAAGCAAGTACCAGTTCACCACAACAGCATGGAGAGGTCAAAGCAGTAATGACCTTGCGAAAAGGAAAAGAAGTCGACAACAAAGTGGAGATGCCGGTGACAAAAGAAAATCAAATTGTTCCTGTGAGTGTTGAGGACTCATCACCGGAGGAGAAAGAAGAAACCAACCCACGAGAATATGTTCCGAAAGCTCCATTTCCTCAGCAGTTAGCTAAAGGTAAGAAGGGAAAATCCACAGGTGAGATTCTTGAAATCTTCAAACAGGTAAGTGTTAACATCCCTTTACTTGATGCTATTAAACAAGTTCCATCTTATGCCAAGTTTCTTAAAGACCTTTGTACTAAAAAGAGAAATATGCATGTTCAAAAGAAGACATTTTTAACAGAAAACGTTAGTTCTATCCTCCAACATAAAATTCCTTTAAAATGTAAAGACCCAGGCTCCCCCACTATCTCATGTAGTATAGGGAACCACACAATTGAGAATGCTTTGTTGGATTTAGGAGCTAGTGTAAATCTTTTGCCTTACTCTGTATTCGTGAAACTTGGACTGGGAGAATTACACCCAATTCCAGTGGTGTTACAGCTTGCAGATCGGTCCACGAAAATACCTCGTGGTATTGTGGAGGACGTGCTTATCCAGGTAGACAAGTTTTATTTTCCTGTTGATTTCATTGTAATTGACACTCAACCAATACAGGATTCAAGGAAGCACATCCCCATTATCCTAGGTCGACCTTTCTTGGCAACTGCGGATGCTTACATTCAATGCAGGACTGGAAATATGCAGTTGTCTTTCGGCAACATGACTATGGAGCTGAACATCTTCAACATTGCCAAACAACCTCACAGTGCAGATGATGGAATTGTTGATGTGGATTTAATTGAAGCATTAGTTGATGATACTTTTGTTTCAAACCTTAGTGATCCTTTACAAACATGTTTAACTCACTTTGGTTTGGATTTTGATATTGACAGATCGGTCGATGAGGTCAATGCTCTGCTTGACTCAGCACCATCTATGGACACTAATAAATGGAAGTCAAGAGTTGAGCAACTAGCACCATCAGAGAAGCAACTCATTCCATCATCAGAATCACCACCGAAACTCGAGCTCAAACCATTGCCCAACACTTTGGAATATGCGTTTTTGGGAGAAGAAAGCACTCTGCCGGTAATCATCTCATCATCCCTCAATGACGAACAAAAAGGTAAGTTGTTAGATGTTTTGAAAGAGCACAAAGGGGAATTAGGATGGACCATAGCACACATAAAAGGTATAAACCCAGTAGACTGCATGCATTACATTCACCTTAATGAAAATGCTAAAACTACTAGGGAGATGCAACGTCGGTTAAATCCTAACATGAAAGAAGTTGTTAGAACAGAAGTCCTTAAACTATTAGACGCAGGTATCATTTACCCAATTTTTGATAGTTCATGGGTCAGTCCTGTACAAGTTGTCCCCAAAAAGTCAGGAGTCACAGTAGTTACGAATGCTGATAATGAATTGATACCCACTAGAGTAACTACAGGATGGCGTGTATGCATTGATTATAGAAAGTTGAATTCTGTCACACGTAAAGACCATTTTCCTTTACCATTTATTGATCAAATGCTTGATAGATTAGCAGGCCATGAATTTTATTACTTTCTAGATGGCTACTCAGGATACAATCAGATTCCCATAGCACCAAAAGATCAAGAGAAAACTACTTTCACTTGCCCTTTTGGCACATTTGCATATAGGAGAATGCCATTTGGATTATGTAATGCACCTGCTATATTTCAACGATGCATGTTGAACATTTTTTCTGATATGGTTGAACGATTCCTTGAAGTCTTTATGGATGATTTTTCTGTCTTTGGTGATTCGTTTGATCAATGTTTACATCATCTAACACTAGTTCTGCAGAGATGTATTGAGAAGAACTTGATCTTAAATTGGGAGAAGTGTCATTTTATGGTAAAACAAGGTATTGTTCTCGGTCACATCATTTCGAGCAAAGGTATTGAGGTTGACAAAGCCAATGTGGATCTCATTTCTAATCTTCCTCCACCCAAAACAGTCAGAGAAGTAAGATCTTTCCTTGGGCATGCTGGTTTTTATAGACGTTTTATTAAAGATTTTAGCAAAGTTTCTAGACCCTTATGCAATTTACTTGCTAAGGATGTACCTTTTATCTTTGATGATTCATGTCTTGTGGCATTTGAAAAACTAAAGCAATTGTTGATATCATCACTCATCATTCAGCCCCCAAACTGGAGTTTACCATTTGAGCTCATGTGTGATGCATCTGATTATGCAGTAGGAGCAGTATTAGGACAAAGAGTTGATCGAATTCCCCACGTTATTTACTATGCTAGTATGACATTGAATGCTGCACAGTTGAACTATTCAACTACTGAAAAAGAAATGCTAGCAGTAGTGTTTGCATTAGAGAAATTTCGATCTTATCTCATTGGTTGTAAAATAATCGTGTTCACAGATCATGCTGCTCTTAAATATCTTCTCACAAAGAAAGATGCAAAAGCTAGACTAATTCGTTGGGTGTTACTTTTGCAGGAATTTGACTTGGAATTCAAAGATAAGAAAAGGACAGAAAATGTTGTGGCGGACCACCTCTCTCGTCTCTATTTTGACACAATTACAGAGCCATTAATATTGAATGAGTCATTTCCAGATGAACAATTAATGAGTGTGGAAGTATTACCTTGGTATGCTGATATAGTTAATTATCTTGTTACATGTAAACTTCCAGAGCATTGGACCAAGCAAGACAAGGCTAAATTCTTTGCAGAGATAAAGAATTTCTTTTGGGATGACCCGTATTTGTTCAAGTATTGTGCTGATCAAATTGTTAGACGATGTGTCCCAGAAAATGAAATTCAGAATATTCTTTCATTCTGCCATGAACAAGCTTGTGGAGGCCGTTTCAGTGCTAAGAAAACAGCGACTAAAGTTTTACAATGTGGTTTTTATTGGCCATCTATATTTCGAGACGCTTACACTTTCTGTTCTTCATGTGATAGGTGTCAACGAATGGGAAGCATTACACGAAGGAACATGATGCCACTAAATCCAATTTTAGTGGTTGAGATTTTTGACGTATGGGGTATCGACTTCATGGGACCCTTTCCCCCTTCTTTTGGCCATCAATACATATTGGTTGCTGTTGACTACGTATCAAAATGGGTAGAAGCAATTCCATGTAGGACCAATGATCACAAGGTGGTGATAGGATTTTTGAAAAGCAACATTGTCTCGCGCTTTGGATTCCCTCGAGCAATAATCAGTGATGGTGGTGCCCACTTTTGTAACAAAGCATTCAAAACTCTTTTGACAAAGTATTCAATCACACACAAAGTGGCGACTTCGTATCATCCGTAAACCAGTGGCCAAGTTGAGATATCCAATCGAGAAATAAAGCACATATTAGAAAAAATGATGAGGCCGGACAGAAAAGATTGGTCATTAAGACTTGATGATGCCTTATGGGCATATAGAACGGCTTTCAAGACCCCGATTGGGATGTCACCCTATAGGCTAGTATATGGAAAAGCTTGCCACCTACCTGTGGAACTCGAGCATCGTACATATTGGGCCATCAAGAAATTCAATTTTGACATGCAGCAAGCCAGCTCAGAAAGAAGATTACAACTGGCATAACTTGAAGAAATTCGCAATGATGCATACGAAAATGCCAAGATTTACAAGCAACGAATGAAAGTCTTCCATGATAAGCAAATTATGAGAAAATCATTCACTCCAGGTCAGAAAGTGCTTTTATTCAATTCTCGCTTGCACATATTCCCAGGTAAGTTACGCTCTCGTTGGTCTGGCCCATCTATTGTTCATACTGTTTTTCCACATGGGGCAATTGAAATTAAGGACCCAAAGAACGGTGTCATGTTTAAAGTTAATGGTCAAAGATTAAAGCCATATCTAGAATACCAACCACATGGAGAAGACACCGAAATAAATTTGAGTGACCCACCAGATTTGAATTGATTTTTTTTTCTTTTCGTTGATTTAATTTTTTTTCTTTCTTTATATTATTCTTCTGCTAATTGAAATTATTTTTACATAAGTGTGTTTGTTTAACTATTAAGTTTTCTTTTATCGTTTTTAATCATGAGTCTCATACTTAGACTGTTCCTCCTGAACATTCTTAAACCACTTCAACGTGTCAAAACTCATCTCAAAAGGCAGATTCAATTTTGTAAAACACAACGCATTTGGGCTCTACAACCACCAAAGTTAGTAGCCTATGTTGAGGGTTTAGAACGCCAACTCAGAGACATTGAGAGAAGTGTTTACGACATCCAGTTGGAGCTTGAGGTAAATTCAATAAGAGGACGATTTTAATTGTGTGTTTTAATTTGTTTTTCTATTTGTGTGCTTTAGTTTGTTACCCCGGTGAAGTGGCGGATAACGGTACTCCGTGACAATCAAGTCGGTTACTTCAGTTTCCCATAATAACTGATATTCTGAGGCGAAGGTATAGACAGAAACGAGATTCTAGCGAAGCTTCACAAGCGATTCCCTTCATTTCCTCAGAATGCCCTCCTTACGATCTATAAAGCTCGGTCCGAACGCATGCGATTGCTCATAAGGAATAACATACTTGCTGATATCCGTTGGTTAATTGAGGCGAAAGTACGATCGGCAGGTGAGTTACCTCCAAAATTTATTGCATTCACGCCTGGTTGTGGTAAAGGAAATTATGCAAGAAAACGACGAGCTCGAAGAATTTCTGTTACTTGTCATAAGTGTGCCAGAATGAGTTGCAATAAAAACCCATGTTCTTTAGGAATGGTGTCTGATAACAGGGAAGATAAGATTCAATTCATTAGGGATGGCTTGAATAAGGAGTTATTGGATGATATCCTTTTGTCTCTTGAAACGCATCCCAGTGGATATGTGCAAGGAGCGATTCTCCAGTTATGGCCATTATTCTAGAAAGAGCATGCACGATATAGTCTCGGGAATCTGACTATAAACGACCCTGTTTGCCAGTTTATAAGAAAACTGGATAGGAAGCCCATCCTCGACCCATAGAGGGCGTTCAAGTCGTTTCTGGACGTAAAACCAGAGGAAGATGTGAGCCACAGTCGCAACTACCTGTAAATATCCTTTTACTTTACTGTTATTTTTTTTATTGTGTGCATTATTGTCTTTAATAATTTTATTACTGTTTGTTTTTTTTCTTATTACTGTTTACTTTTTCCTTTTTGACTCGCGAGCCACGTGCTTTACGCGTTATTTGACACTGACATATTACCTCATACACAACCATGACCCACTATCACCAAGACTCTTAAATGTGATATCTTTTGTCAAGCACTCACAAATTATTTTTGAGAAGTATCGCAATGGCAGCTACTCCCAATAGACAATTCAAGAACATTTGTGTGCTTTCCAGATTTACCTATGGCAAACATAAAGAGTTCGTTGAGGCAGCCATAGATCTTAGTCGAAGCATAGCAACGAGAAAATTACACTTGGTGTATGGAGGAGGTAATCGAGGGTTATCAAAAATGGTCTCAGAAGCAGCTTTTATCAGAGGCAGCCAAGTGTTAGGCATCATCCCAAGAGCCCTAAAACCTTTGGGCAGTTCGTCTGACTCATCAACTGGAGAAGAGTTAGTCGTCTCAGGTATGCAAGAAAGAATAACTGAAATGCTTAATCATGTTGATGCTTTTATTTTCCTTCCAGGAGATCTTGCAACACTAGAGGCACTTATCACACTAGCATCTTGGGCCCATCTGCACATCCACCAGAAACCCATCGGTTTGTTAAATGTCAATAACTTTTATGATGGCTTTATCGCATTTCTTAACCATGCAATAAAAAACTATTTCATTCCCGCTAATGTGAAAAAACTCTTTATTTGTGCTTACACTGCTAATGAGCTACTTGATCTGTTACAAGCTTATAGACCGGAGCCAGACCCCTGGACCTTTGTGTTGGAGCGTCCAAATAATGATGGTAACAGTAGCAGCAGTAAGATGTACAAATTAGATTTAACTCTCCGCCTGTAAATATTTTCTTCTGTGTTGCACCACCCAGGTGATGTCTTCTAAACTCTACTTCTTTCATTTCAAACATTGAGGACAATGTTTCGTTCTGATTGGGGGGAGGGAATAGTCGACAATTGTGGAATTTTGGTTAAGTTTTTACTAATTTTTTGTTGTAGAAACTAACTGCTGCTAACTTTTTGTGTTGAAGATGGCTGAATATGGAGTGTAGTGACTCTAGAAACGCATCTTCATCGTTTTAAAAAAAATTTAAAAAAAACTTTAAAAAAAATTCAGACATTTTCTTTTTCTTTATTATGTGTTTATGTTTATTGTTCTTCTTTTTAATTTCTCCTCTATAAATATATATTTTCCAACTTTTGAGTCGAAGATGGCTGAATATGGAGTGTAGTTCCTCTCGAAATGCATCTTCTTTAAAAAAAATAAAAAATCATTTTCGTTTTCTATCATTTTATGTGTAACTTTTCTAATTAGTTTTTATGCATCATTTTCACATTTCTGCATGTATATTTTCCTTTCATGTTTAGAATAGGTTGGGGGGTAGAATGTTGTTTAAAAAAAAAAATTTGTGTGATTTGTTTTAACATTGGGTGACATGATTAATTTTAAATTTTAGTATTTGTATTATCTTTGTTCTTAAGTGATGTTACATTATGTTTGCTACTCTACATGTTGATGTCAGAGACATATATGAGTTGCTTGAAGGAATAAACATGTCATAATAAATACCAAGTGAGTTTTTGAGCCTATCATTTTTCTTGGAGAGTAACCCTTTTGCCCATTTATTATACAGCTTAACAGTTTATTATTGTATACACGATCTCTAGATTTCTTTTGAGTTAACCCTTAATAAAAATAAAAAAAAAGAAAAAAAAAGTGTGTTGCTACATTTGGAGGCCCATCTAACTAGTAGATATCGAAGGTTATTTAGAGCCCTAAAAGACGATGGAAAGGCCATCTTTGATCCGTTTGAGCCTTTCTAGCCATTCCTTTTATTAAATATCCATAGTTAACCCTTTTGAGCCTTTAAAAAAAAAACATTTTCTTTGTTAACTTATCATCTTGACCCACTCCGATTTGGAGTATTACCCGATATCTTATAAGTTCCATCACCTATTTATGTTTGAGAAAATATAAATAATTATGTTGTTCAGTGAAGTTATACCAAAAAAAAAAAAACAACAAAACAAAAGTTGTTGTTTCAAAAGAATAAAAATAACAATAATAGGTGAAATCCACCTTGCAACTTCCAAAAAAAAAAAAAATTTCTCTGTATTTTTCTCAAACATACACTTTGTTTTCTTTATTTCCTTTCTTTGTTAACCATGTCCCTAGCCTACGTTACATCCTAATAAAAGTCCTTCCTGATTTTAGGGAACTATAATCTGAAGTAGAAGCTAGTTATATGGGCTAAAAAGATGTAGTGGTGCATATAAAAAAAATATAAATAAATAAATTGGGTTGACTAACCGTTTTTATTTGACTTGAGATCGTATTATTTTTAAGCTGAGGGCATATTTATTTCATCTTGGTGAGAGCATGTGATATCACTTCTTCATTATTTTCTCTCAATTACCATTCATTGGAGTGACTATTTTTATTGGGTTTAATTTCTTTGTGAGAGTGTCACTACTTCCAGTGAGATTTTGGGGTTTGACATGTCATTCTTGAAAGTAGTTATAACAAAGTCTACTGGGCTGATTCATGTGGATGGTTGATGTGGGTGTGATGTTACTTTAGACTGGAGATAATGCTTATACTTTTATTTGATTGCTATCATTAATCTGATTGAATAAACACGAGTGTTTCTAAATTTAAAAAAAAAAAATCATTTTGAATTTGAATTTTATTTTCGCTTCATTTGCTAGGGACTAGCAATAAGCTGGTTGGGGGGTGTGTTGAGTGTTAGAAAATGCATATTTATAAAGGAGAAAACCGTCATTTTACATTTCAAGTCTTACTAACAACCCTTACTTTTATGTATTTAACCTTCTTGTGATTTAATTACATGTGTTTTATTTTAATTAAGTATTTTATGTATTTTAGGGGCATCATAGTCATTTCACAATAAACGAAAAATCAGATGGCAAAACGGACATCACTTTTGAACTCAGGACGATCGAAAACCTTAGGAGGAGCATAAAAGGAAAAATGGCACTGTTCACATGTACGGTACTAGTCACGTGTACGGTACTATATACGTTACTGTTCACATAGACGGACCGATGACGTGGCATTGACTGATGAGGTGTCACGATCCTGTTGGACTAAAATTCTTATATACTGTTGATGGTGACATAGCAACATATCAGTGGACGAAAAATCTCGCATACGGTGCACGCATTACATTGGCGCAATCCTGAGCGTCCAAACTGTTTTTAATCCGATGACCATGATTTACTCCATGTATCTATAAAAAGGGGGCCTCTCCCCCCTAATTTGATATCTCTAAATCCATTTTTGGGATCCATTTTCTATAATTCCCTCTCCATCTTGTATTTTCTTCGTATTTTAATAAATTCTCATTTTGCCCCTAGTTCAATTATGAGTGACTAATTTTTTTTTCAAGCTTGGGTTGAAGGTGAAGTCTCAACATGTGTCATGGGCTTTATTTGGTAAATTTATTTTCTCTTCCCCTCTAGTTTTTGTGGATGTTTTGACTTCTCGTCGACAAATAATACTAATCTTGTCTAGTACCGCCTTGGTTTCACCGGCCCTCTAGTACAAGGTTATTATTATTTGGCACGATAAGCCCTTAGCACCATATTGATTAGAGCGTGGTTCATGAGGTGTGGATTCCCCCCTCATGATTTAATTGGCATTAATACGGATTATTTAGCCCATGATACATGTTGATACGGATCCAGATACCAAAGTACGTCAATTTAATAGATTTTCTCTTCAATTTATTCTCTCCATTGCAATTCCAATTTTAGAATTTATTCTCGCCATTTTAATTTAAGTATTAGCATATTCCAAATCATTTCCACCATAAATCCAACTACCCATTTACAAAATTAATTCTATATATAATTAAAATCCACCTCCTCGTGGGATCGACACTCGTCACCATTAGTCTATACTACAATAGATTCGTGCGCTTGCGAGTACATTAAAATTTGCACAACAGTAATAGCCCCTTCATTCTTTACTGTAACACCCAAAATCTAACACGTGCGGAGCACGTGAAGAAGGAGGTTATTTACAAATCGTAATCCTTGTTCATAAATTCCCAGCTGAAATACCTTAAAATCTTTTTAAAATAAATCCACAAATACATACATCTAACACTAAATAATCTCTCTTGAAACATAAAAATAATAACTAAGGTCTCAAACTCCAAATTACAAGTTCATAATAAAGATAAACTAAATAGAAACATGAGTCTATTCCTCTTCTTATTCAAATAGCAGACGGGAACGAAATCTCTAACTCCAAAGCTAAGCACACCTCTCAAAAGGAACTTAATTTGCAAAAAGTAATGACGAGGGGTGAGCCGTTAACTCGGTAAGTAAAACCATTCTTAACACACTAGCCCAACTGATACAAAAAATATTGCAAACCTTCTTTCATTTAAAACATATGTTACAATTAATAAATTTCATAAAACAACATATCTCAATAAGATGACATAAATTCATGGTAATTCAGAATATCAAAAGAATAATCAATTATGAAAGCAAATCATATAACGCGTACACAGAAAGCAAATAGTTAGCTCATGTCACATAGTGTCACCTATAGTCCCAGTGACCCGACCAGAAACAGAATCAGAATATCGTGTGCACATTTCATAAATACCTTACTAGTTTCTAGAATTCTTATCTATCTCTACAACTTCTCTTACATCATCACTTA
Organism: Citrus x clementina; assembly: GCF_000493195.1. Lineage (NCBI taxonomy): Eukaryota > Viridiplantae > Streptophyta > Magnoliopsida > Sapindales > Rutaceae > Citrus > Citrus x clementina. The sequence continues at coordinate 21,536,314 of NW_006262688.1, forward strand.
TGTCATAGATTATGTCATTGTTACTTAGTTATTGCATCATCACTTATGTTATTACTTCTCTTAGAATTAAATATTACATATTATTATTATTATTATTCTAATACTTAAAGGGGCTTGTTAACTCAAAATAAATTCTATTATATTTAAGTGAGAGAATTGAACCTTACATTTACACTCATCACTTGCCTCAAATTTTACCCCCGGGACCTTATAAATGCCCGTGATAAGTGAAGAAAATAGCAAGGGAACAAACTTTTGCTTTTTTGTTGCACACTCTCTAATTTCTTGTTCAATGATATTTCCAACATCAATGGCTAAACCCTTTACTATAGCATTAAAAAGTATGAGTCTATCTTGGGATATTATGGTCATGTGTGCAGTTAAAATCAGTCTAGATTTCAAGAATTTCACCCAAACCTTAGCAATAGGCTTTAAGTCTATCCTATTGACTACTATACCCTCCTCATTCATCCATTCACTGCTTGTTACAGTTAGGGTTTTAAAAACTTTCCCCCACTTCTTTACAGTCATGTTTTCAGCAAACTTCGTATACTCACAATCAATAACAGCAGGCAAGTCATAAAAAGCATTGATAACTTGAGAATCTAGGGGTACTTGAACTTGCCTCACAAAGATGTTGTTAGGGGTGTTCAGAATCCAATCCAATTCGCTCAATCCGTCTGATCGGTGGATTTGATTGGATTAAAATTTTAAAAATTCGTAGTTGGTGGATTGGATATGGATTTAATTTTGTAAATTCGCAAAAATAATAAAGTAATAAATATTTAATTAAAAAAATTTATAGATGTAACATTACTAATAAATAAGTATGTGACAATTTTTACATACTTATATTAACACCATAGTATTAACATACCTTGTCCATTATTCAAAAATAACATAGAATAAAAAATTCTCCCACCAGAATATTGGACCCAGTCTGAAGAACATTTCAAAGCTGTCAATGGCAAACTCTTCACCACCTCTTTGATTACCAGAAAATTCATTGGTATTCAAATCTTCCCAAATTGTGTCATTTGGACCAAGGTTATTGGTTCCACTCTTCCTAATAAGGATATTTTATTAGGATTTGACATCCTTTACCAAATCAAACACCTCCAAATCATTCCCACTGGTATCAGAGCCATACCCATCCTTGAAAATTTCATGTTTTCTAAATTCGTATCTTCTTGACCAAAATGGTATGATTTAAGGCTTTTTCTGTTTTGATCTCTAGAACTTCAGGCGTAGAGAGAACTTCTCCTTCATGGCATCCACTTCATCTTCCCCTCCTGTTACTCTTTCTTCTACTCTTTCTTTGCCCCGCTCTTGCACTTCTCATACTACCAATAAGATTGAAAACCTTGTCGAATATTCCTATATCCCTGAATCCGCCCAAATCAGTGAGTCCTCATACCCTCTTATCAGCCCTTATCAGTTGTACAAACGACCTAGCTCCTTTACCCGCAGTATCCGCACCCTTATCTCTACCAGACGCCCTCACCCTAAAGAATATATCCAGTCTTCTCGCCTGGATCAGTGTGCTCTTCAAGCCACCTCTGCTGAGCAATATGTCACTCTTGACATACCCTCCGAATTGATTTCCAACTGGAAACGCGAAGGTTTTACCCATCTCCATCTTGGAGGCATCAAATTAATCCTTACCCTTCATGGGAGGAAAGGATTACCGGTTACCGCTCGACTTGCTATGCTTGATACCCGGTTTAAACAGTACCAAGATGCTGTCATCGGTACTGTCCTCACAACCCTTCATGCAGGAAGTGTTTTACTCACTTTCTACCCAAACTTTAACCTTTCTCTCCAAGACCCAAATTTGCCCACAACCTTGAAAGTCCAGGTTCAGATTCAAGGTGCTGAACAGATTTCTTCTGCAAAAATTGCCACTTTACACCACCAACTGGGGTACAGGCTTCAAAATCACGCCTTAGATCTACCCGCTCCAGAACACCACTCTGACACCCTCATGGTGCTAGCAGAATCTGACCAGATCCCGACAATCATCCAGATTCCACGACAAATTCCCCGCCATGAGCTCATCAAGCTTATGCCTCTTGAATGGATCTCCAACTATGAACAGTTCCATAACAATACAGCTCCAATTCAGACCTCTGAAAGCATGTTTGAACGACGACAAGATGGAACCGTCAGAATGACTTTTAAACCACCTCCCAGTGCTCCACAAGAGCCTCCTAGGCTCTCTTTTACCTATTCTTCAATGATCACAGCTGTTCAGACAGCACAGGAAGATCTGCCCATTACAGGGTTTAATTCTCAAGGCTACCCTATTTATCCAGCCAAGCACAATGGCCATTTCCTATGGGATGCCCCTGGTTCCGGCATGTGTGACCCAAATTGTCCCTGCTGGGATGATTGGGAAGAAGACGATGATTATGCAACCACAAGGAAAAAGAAACCCAAAAAGAAAAAACCTCTTGTCCCATGTCACCACTGTGACCCTAAACCACCATCAGATCCTCCACCTCCACCGGCTCCATTACCCATCTACCGAAAAGAACTCAAATGGATTGCCAAACATTACAACTCTAAGATTCCATCACCACTCTCACACCCAACACCTATCGTCCAACCACTGGCTTGTATGATGTTTTCCTCTACTTCTTCCGATTACTCTTCTTCCTTTCCTCATTTGGAACCCCATACAGATTCTCAACGAAATGTTGTGTCTAAACCCTTTATCCCTTCACCTATTACATCCACTGGCCACCTGGAGCCCCCTAAACCTTTTGAATCAGTCCTCAACTGGCAAACTCAAAATGCCAGGGCCCAAAATGATACCTTGTTGCATCTCAATTCAAAAGTTGAGAACATCAGTTTGCGAACTGAACAGATTGAGACAAAAGTTGATTCCATCACTGCACAGATGCAGCAGATCCACCAAAATCTTCACTCCCGAATTGGCCAACTCGATTCAGAGTTACGAGCCATGCTCGCCCACAGATACAATGGTCCCGAATTTGACCAAAAAGAAAGGGAAATCAGGCGATTAAAAGCTGAACTTGCTCAGATTGAATCTGAAAAACAGAGACCTACCATTTTCACCACTTCACCTCCTATCCCTTCTATCGGTCCAACTTATCATCATTTTGCCTCTATGCTCTCTCCTATTAAACAATATGACCATTCCAAGTTATTTGGCATGACCCATACTCTTTTTAGAGACAATCCTTTGCCACCGCCACCTAAACCTAAACCTAAACCTAGACCGCATCCTCGACCTCCCCCTCTTCATCCTTCCTCTCTGACCATCCCTGGCCAACCATCTCCTACTTTTACACCGACATCACCACCAGCTCCTTTATCAGTCCCTGCCCAATCAAAAGATAAAGAACCCTTGAACCAATTTACTGCTCACACAGTCAGCCATTCATCTACAGACGATCAAACTTCTGATTCAAATCTAGCTGTTTCAGATAGCCATACTGAAACCAACTCAGAATCTTCAGCATCCACCAGTGACTCTGAAAAGTCCTATGCTGATATTACCAAAATCCTGATGGCTCAACCTGATCAAGGCCAAACCTCTCATACAGAACCATATGTTGATATTCCCTCCGAAGTTGAAGAAGAAATGCCTGAATCCTCTGCCACAAACCAACCTTCTCCAGCCCAGCCCAATCCACCCAGTCACAAATCGTCAAATGGTCCATGGTTCACATTTGATGATCTTCCATCTCATAAATGGCGTGACCGACTCAATGAAATGTCTGCCTGGATTGACCTACAGATGCTAAGAACAGGAGCAACAACTCAATCAGTCCTTAGAGAATTTGCTACTCGTTTTACGGGTGCTCTAAGAGATTGGTTTGATTCGTTAGGACAATATCGCCAGTTACAATTTGTTGACCTTCCAGAAGTTTCAAGTGCTCTTGCTGTACTTCATGATCAATTCCTTGGCGATCCTTCTGCAGTCTTTGAAGCTGCCAGACGAGACTACCTCAACATGAAATGCTGCTCCCTCAATGCTAAGGATCTTGACTTCCATTATAAGCGAATGTCCCTGCTGTTCTATAAGCTTAATGGATTCAATGAGCCGACATTAAAGCATGTCTTTCTGGCTTCCCTCCCCGAAGAACTCCAACCTGACATCCAGAGACAACTTACAGCATCCAATCTTTCCCTAGACAACATCTCCCTTGGCAAAATCTTCCAATTTGCCAAAACCTGTCTTGACAAACTTTGCGAGCAAAAACAGTTTTTCAAAGAACTGTTGAAAGACAAAGAACCTTTCCGCAGTGCTTGCAAAAAGCCTTATTTGCAGATCAAATGCCACAAGAAAAAGGATTGCGATTGCAGTTCTAAGAAAAAACGGCATTTTCAGAAATTCAAAACTCCAGAATTTTTATCCAAACCTCGCAGATCCCAAAAGCCCTACCGGTTCTTCAGAAAGAAATCTTCCTCCTCTAGAGAATTCAAACGAAAGCAATCAAGCCGATGTTTCATCTGCAAGAGAAAAGGCCACTATGCCAAAGATTGCCCCAACAAAAGAGAAAAATCCATCCGGTTGGTTGAGCATCTTCAAGCAACTACAGACTACTCTCCTGCCAAAGATGAATTGGAATTCTATTTCTCTGAACAAGATGAACCCAACGATGAAACAGTGTTCGCACTACAAAATTCCTCTGACTCAGATAGTGACCAGCCTCAAGTGATTTTCCACCAACAGTTACTCTCCCTTGATACTACAGTTCCTATCCCATCCATCAAACTCCAGATCTTGCCCTCAAAATTCCAAAGGCCCATTCCAGCAATTGGTCTTATAGATACTGGTGCCCAACGAAGCATGTTGAACCCCCATATTCTCCCACTCTGGACCACCTCCTTAATCCAGATAACGCCACCTCTCTTACCTGGACCCTACTTGAATGGTTCTCCCCCATCCCATGGTGGAGAAAGAAACTGCAACAACTGTCCGAAATTTACAACCTTGACCGTATGCCTGCCCCTGAAGCACAAATGTTCACATCCGTTTTTATTATTCACAGGCCATACTTCCAACATCCAGACACCCATCTCTTTTGGACTCAAAATCAGGTATATGAATGGTTCACTGCACCACATATAGCTGTGATTGAAAATGACATACAAGACGTCCTGCACAATTACCTTTGCCAATTAAACCACCAACCTCTGCCACTTAAAGATATCTCTCACACCTCCTTAGGTCCACAACATGACCTTCTCATGATACCCACTCCATCTGCCATATCTAAACCTAAGTCCACTGGCATCATCATCAAAGAAGAACGACCAGACTACACTGACTTCCTTTACCAAGACTCTCAAGACCCATGGGAAGACTTTCTTCCTCTGAGCCAACACCTCCACCAGTTTCCCCAACCAACAATGGATGAACCTGGCCCCTTTGAACCAGGACCCTCAACCCAATCTTCCAAACGACCAGCTCAACCATCCAAAGTTGACAAAGCCACCCAAACTTCCCCTAAGTATACTCCGAAGTGTACTCCCAGAGACTATAATTGCCCTTATCCACCATGCCGTGGTCCCTCCTGTAAGCATCCAAAGCTCTCCAAAACTTTCTTCCAACAGCATCCTCACTCTGGTGATGCGGACCCAGATGAGACCGAAAGCTCATCCGAAGACGAGTACATGAATCTCCGCTCTCCATAAAGTTGTTTGTCTTGTTGCTTTCAATAAAGTAGTTTGTCTTGTTGTAATAATTACGTTTTACTTTATGGTTTTGTCTTGGCTTGCCTTACGCTTTGGCTTTTGCCACTTGTAAAAGTCTTTGTAAGCATGCTTTATCTTTTGTCCATTTGTCAAAGTCTTGATCGGTGGGCTTGGCTTTCTAAAAAGGTGTGCTATAGGTCATAATCTATGTTGTCGTATCTTAAGAAGATAGGGGTCATGTCCTATCTTCCCCGAGAATTCTCCTATATAAAGAGTTCTCCCCTCCTTTGTAAGATATAGAAGTTTTTGAAATAAACTCGTGTTTTTCTCTTACAACATGAATCCCTAAAACTCTTCTCTCTCCCTGCAAATGAAGTTCTAAAAAAGAAAAAGAATAAAGAATTAAATTTGTTCATTTTGAAAACCTAAGGAAGTATGCTCTGCACTTGCCTTCCAGTAAGGATCCTGTGCATCAGAAAACTTTTGACCATTTCTTATCTGGTTTGGTACCCTGTTTTAGACTAAAGGAAAGTCTGTTTTGGGTTGTATAACCTGAGAAAAAATGTTTTAAAGGTTTTTGATTACAGAGGTATATCGGCTGGAAACCCGAGCTTGCGGACTACTGGTCCAAAGTACAGTTTTAACTGTTGTAGTTCTGGTATAACAACGCCACGTACAATATACAAATATAAATTGTAAAAATTATAAAACAAAATAAAAAATCATAAGTGAAACAAGACATTTATCACTTAGCACCAATCCATCGACAACAACGATTTCAAACAAAAAACCCTAGCCTTTTTAAACTTCACTGTCGCGAGCACAAGGCCATCAGCTTAGTAAGCCTCTCCTCCAGCGATTTTTGGTCTCCTTGCAAGTGGTCACCTTCCTGTACTTGCTTTGGAGGGAATCAACCTCCACGACATCTTGGGCGGCGATTCTTGGTCTCCTGCAGGCATTCAATTTCTTGTCCTTGCTTTGGTGGGAAACGACCTCCATGGGTCACGACATTTTGGGTGTGGGCATCAGATGCTGTTAGTCGACGAAGTGGACAAAGGTTTTAGTGTGTGACTTCTTCATTGTCTTCTTTGTTGAGTCCTATTGTCAAACTACTTGAAAATCACCAGCTTCTAGCTGAACGATTTCACAATCATCACACTCAAGGTCACTGCATGTACTCAATTTTGAGCTTAATTTTATTTGTTATTGCATTTAAGTTTATAGAAGATAAAATTGCAAGGAGACCAACTAGTGGAAGAGATCTATATTATATTCAAATGAATTGTTGATATAATTAATTTTTAGCAGTAATTAATTAATGAAATGAAAACAGTTAAAAGGTAATTAATCAATGGATTACATTCAGGTGGTTGCGCTGCTGCTTAGAAAAATAGAGTCTTCTTTGTGTTTTCAATTGATTAATTCTTTCTAATTTTCCAATCTTTCTACTTTATCATCTGACCTTGCATATTCTGGGGATGGCTGGCAAAACTGATAAGCTATCCTTTGCTCAAGACCAAGCTTGTAGTATTAAAGAGATCGAGCCCTTCAATCTGCAATTTTATCTTCTAGAAACTTTAATGCAATATTTCAAAATCAATTATGAAATAAGCTTAATTTCTATTCGTCTTATTATTTTTTCATAATTAATTTTAATATTTTTTTATTTGTGGTGTAGATGACTTCTCAACTTGATAAAGGAAAGCACATAGCTGTAGATTCAGCTCCTCCAAGTTCTAAATCTTCCATGTACGCCGAATAGACCCACTACTTCAAAAGCTTAAGAGCCTTTTATACAATTAAGTTCTGATCCATTACATCCTAGATCCAAATGTCGATATTGTGGAAAAGAGTATAAATGTGGTTTTAATAAAGAAACGTCTAATCTTTTGACTCACATAAAAGAGAGGTTCAAAATATACTAGACGAGCTCAAGTGGACAAAAAACAAAAAACTTTGTCTTACTAACCAGTGAAAAGTGGAGAGTCATGTAGCCTTGTATTAACGATGTATAAAGTTGAGGCTTGTAAAGAAGCTATTGCTAAGTTTATTAGATCCTCGTTATTTCATTAAATTTTTGAAGGTTTCTTACGATGCCACTTTGACATTTTCAGGTTCTTTATATGTGACATCCAATACTTTTTTACACCAATTATGTTTGATTCATACATAATTGCAAGCTCGGAGGGATAGTAAGGATTTATTTTTGAAGATATTGGCTGAGAGTATAAATAAGTATAATAAGTATTGGGGAAATTACGAAATAGTAAACCCTTATTTTTTTGTTTCTATTGCTTGATCCTCAGCATAAAGCATGTTTTTTGAGATATTGTTTTGTAGTATTGTTTGGTGAATTTAAAGCTAATGAGCTGGTTGTTAAAGTGTGGAATACTTTATGTAGTTTATATGATGAATATAAATTGCTTTATTGTGATGATGTATGTGAAAGTAATGGATGCTGTGAATGATGAAAAGGAGTTAGATGTTGATACTGAGGTTAATGTTAGGCAAGTGTTTGATTATAGTTATATAAAGATTTTAAAAGACAATACTTTTGTAGAGTGAAAAATAGAAGTGGATCTTTATTTGATGGAATCATATGAGTACCCGGAAAATGAAAGTTTTGATATATTGGATTGGTGGATGATTAATTCTTCTAAATATCCAATTTTATCTTACATTACTTGAGATATTTTGACCATGTCTGTTTCCACAGTGGCATCTAAGTCAGTATTTATCACTGCTGGTTGCGCTCTTGATCCACATCGGTGCTCACTATCTACAAGGACGGTGGAGGCACTAATTTGCACACAAAATTGGTTACATTCAACTCCGATAAATATGGATGAAGCAATAGATGAGTTCAACATATTGAGACGGTTAAAATGTAACAACTTAACTTTAATTTTATTTATTGATTATTTTTTGACATTATATTGTTATTCTATTTTAAAAATTGACATTTTTCTTGTCTTTCACGTACAAAGATTTTGGGAACTGATAAGAACATATTTGATGAAGTTTTATAGCATTTGATAGGATAGTGAGGGTAAATATTTATTAATTTTTTTGAACAATTAATCTCTGTGTATTATATTTTAAAACTTTAAATATATTATTTTAGCTTTATTTAAATAGTTAATTTATTTAAATGGTTGTTCAATTTTGAATTTAATTGGTAGTAAAATTATTTTTATATTAGATTTATTTTTATTTCATTAATTCATGGATTGGATAGAATTAAAAGCTTTTAATCCGTAAACTAATTCAAAAAATGATGGATTGGATATGGATTGAGTCAAATATGCATCCAATTTGTAGACGTATGAATTGGATTTATATTGAATTTGATCAATCTTTGGATTGAATTGGATTAAAAATTATAATCCGTAAAATCCTGGATCGAATATGAATTGATGTTCAATTTGCAAAATCCAATTCGTGAACACCCCTAGATGTTGTGTTGGTCTTGCTGTAACATGTTTGAGTAGAACTCCTTAATGATTGAAAGGATTAGGTCTTGAGGGTGAGCACATAACTTGATCCATCCTCTCCGTGCTACAGCAGTATAGATATTATTCATCAGCCCAGTTGGCTGTTTTGGAAATTAGAAACCCTTTTCTTCCAAAATTTTCTGAGGCTTGATAATTTTTTCATATTTTTCCTCGACTTTAAAGCTGTAGAAACACTCAGGATCCTTCAATCTGCCAGCATGCACTTTAATTTTTGGCATTGCTGCAACAATTCAAATTGAGTTGTGTTGTGCTGAAAAGATAAGAACGTGAAAAAGAAATGTAAAGATTTTGAGAGTTACAGACGGGGAGAGAAAAAGTAATAGTGAAATAGAAATAGTAAAAGTAAATCCTTAATTTATAGCAAAAGGAAAGTTGAGAGAGAGAGGCAATTAAAATGATAAACTTGGAAAAAGTTTGAATTTTAAAAACAGATTTTTGAATGGAAAAAGAGAGATATATATCACAATAAATTATGGATTGCATAATATTTATTATCATAAATTCTGATATGCTGACATAAGCGTGTCAGCAACCAACGGTAAAAATACAAGGCTGACGGCTCAATGATAAAAATCATTGCTATAACAACCAATCTGTTGCTGCAATATGTCGTTTGAGAACCATCTTCACTCTGCCATGCTGTAAGTGATACTGCAGCAATTCCTTTCTACTTCTTTGCTCACATTGTTTTTAAGTCAATTTCTACTTACTGTAATTTAACATAAGAAAATAACAGAAAATAAAAGAAGTTAGATGCAAAATATAAAATAACAAATTGGAAAATTAAAAAATTAAAAAATCTTCAAAACTAAATTCAATGCTTTAAAATTTTTTTAAACAACTTCCCTCACTGGATTGCCTCCCAATCAACGTTTGATTTTAGGTCATTCAGCTTGACTATCTCTGATTGCTCAAGTTAGATCCTTTAAGAACAAACCCTCCATTGGATTGTTCATAGCATCTCCAATGTAGTGCTTCACTCTTATTCTATTCACCTTAAATTGCTTACCTATCTTTTCATCTTGAAACTCCACAGCGTTGTGAGGATGGACTTCGATAAGTTTGAAAGATCTTGACCATCTAGACTTTAATTTTCCGGGGAAGAGCTTTAATCGTGAATTATACAGCGAGACTTGATGACTTGGAATGAGCTCCCTCTGTTGAATTTGCTTGTCATGCCATTGCTTGTTCCTCTTCTTGTAGAGTCTTGCATTTTCATAGGAGAATAACTGCAACTCTTTTAGCTTACAAAGTTGTAACTTCCTCTGCTAAGCTGCAGCAGTCATATCCATGTTCAATTGTTTTATTGCCCAATATGCATGGTGCTCCAGCTCTAAGGGCAAGTGAGAAACCTTCCCGTAAATAATTTTGTATGGAGACATGCCAAGTGGGGTTTTGTAAGCTATTTAGTAAGCCCATAAGGAGTTATTTGATCTAAAAGATCAATTCTTTCTATTGGGATTCACCACTTTCTCAAGAATATTTTTTATCTCTCTATTGGACACTTATTCCTGACCACTTAATTGTGAATGATATGTTGTAACAACCTTATGCTTGATCCCATACTTATCTAATGCTGCAGCAAATATCCTGTTACAAAAATGGGTTCCTTCATCAGTGACAATAGCTCTAAGAGTGTTAAATCTTAAGAAAATGTTCTTCTGTAAAAACTTCACCATTGTCTTGGCATCACTGGTTGGCAATGTCGCGGCTTCTACCCACTTGGATATATAGTCTACAGCAACTAAGATAAGTTGCCAAATGAGGGTGGAAATGATCCCATAAAGTCTATTCCCCATACATCAAAAAGTTCAACCTCCAAGATGTTGGTTAGTGGCATTTTATGCTTTTGAGAAATATTTCTTGTTCTTTGGCACCTGTTACAACATTTAACAAACTTATAAGCATCTCTAAAAATAGAGGGCCAGTAATAACCTAATTGAAGAAATTTTACTGTTGTTCTGTGCCCTCTAAAATGTCCACCATATGCTGCAGCATGACAAGACTGCAGAATATTTGAAATTTCTTCATCAGAAAGACATTTTCTAATCACATAGTCTGAACACATCTTGTATAAGTAAGAGTCATCCCACTGATAACTTCTGACATCATGGAGAAATCTATTCTTCTGATGGTAGCTCAAATTAGGGGGTAGTAATCCACTCACTAAGTTATTAGCAATATTTGCATACCATGGAAATTCATATTGTTGCAACATCTATTATGTATACTGTATCATTAGCAACCACTCATTAGGAAAAGTTTCTATTATGTCTTAGTTAGAGTGTTTGCATATGCTTCCAGCCTTGAGAGATAATCCG
>NW_006262688.1:21548088-21579659 GCF_000493195.1 Citrus x clementina
TCAATATAAACAGTCATCTTGGTACTAACCAAATAAGCTATGAATTTATCAAATATAAAAACAACTGCTGTCAATACGTTTTCAGGGTCTTGTTGGCATAATAAATGGAGTGAAAATTCTTACCTTTCCTCTACCCTAGCACTGCTCTAACAGACTGGTCGCTAGCATCATACATCAACTCAAATGGCATACTCCAATCGAGAGCTACAATAATTGCCACTGTAACAAGGGCTCTCTTCAACTCCATAAAAGCCTTTAAGCATTTCTCATCAAAATTAAAGGGTCTGTTATGCTCCAGCAACATGCATAAAGGTTTGGATGTTTTGAAAAAATTCTTAATAAATCTTTTATAAAACTCAGCATGTCTTAGAAACTCTTTATATCCTTAACTGAAGTAAGTGGTGGAAGTTTATCAATCACATATGTTTTTACCTTATCTGCCTATTCCTTTTTTAGAGACCATATGACTTAACATTATCCTCTCTTGTACTATGAAATGACACTTTTCCCAATTCAACACTGAGTTTGTCTCTTCACATCTCTTAAGCATATTTTCTAAATTATGCAAACAATTATCATATGATTCCCTAAAAACTAAAAAATCATCCATTAATACCTCAAGTGCTTGCTGAACAATATCTAAAAAAATAGACATTATACACTTCTGAAAAGTTACTGGAGTATTGCACAGGCCAAATGGCATCCTTTTGAAAGCAAATGTTTCATAGGAATAAGTGAATGTTGTTTTCTCCTGATCCTCTGATATTATAGCAATCTGGTTGTAGCATGAGTATCCATCCAAGAAATAGTAATACTCTTTTCCAGCAAGTCTGTCTAGCATTTGATCTAAGAAAGGTAATGGAAAGTGATCTTTCCTTGTGGCTTTGTTTAACTTCCTATAATATATACAAACTCTCCATCTAGTTACTGTTCTTGTGGGAATGAGCTCATTCTTTTCATTTGCTACAACTATTACTTTACATTTCTTTCTAACACATTGTACTAGGCTTACCCATGAGCTGTCTGATGTTGGGTAAATGATTCCGGCATCAAGCCACTTGATAATCTTCTTCTTCACAACTTCCTTCATGATGGGATTTAATCTTTTTGTTGCTCTACTGAGTTGTTGTAGCAATCTTCCAATAAAATCTTTTGCATACCTATAGAGGGCTGATTCTTTTGATATCTGTCATGGTCCATCCAATGGCCTTCTTGTATCTCCTTAATACATCCACTAAGCTCTTCTCATGTTCTGCATTCAAAGAAGATGAAATGATTATAGGAAGTGTGTCATTGTCACCATGATAAACATATTTCAAATATAAAGGTAAAAGTTTTAATTCTAAAACAAGAGGTGACTTAATCGAGGGAACATAAGGTTTTATTTCCCTGTTTGAAAGATCTAGAGATTTAAATTACTTGTCAGTTCTCACGAGTTGCTTCTTTTATTACCATGCTATGTCAGTTGTTTCAAGATCTTATTCTTCAAGTTCTTCAAATGTTGTAGCCTTGATTTCTTCATTGCTGCAATAATTGTTTAATCTCTTTGTTATAGTAACATCCACAATATTGATAAAATTACAGTTTTCAACATTATTAGGACACTTCATGGCATCTAATCCATTGAATATAACTTGCTGATCATTAATCCGCATAGTAAGTTATCCTTTTTGTACATCAATTAAAGTCTTTTCTGTTGTTAAGAAATGTCTGCCTAAAATGATTGGTACTTCTTTATCTACCTCAAAGTTCAGCAAATCCACTGGAAAAATAAATTTATCCACCTTTACCAATATATCTTCAATCTTGCCTTCTAGATAGGCATGTAATATGTCAGCAAGTTATAAAGTCATTGTTGTTGGTTTAAGTTCTCTAACTCCCAATTGCTTGAACACTGATAAAGGTAAGAGTTTGATGCTAGCCCCCAAATCACAAAGTGCCTTACCACTGTATTTAGTTCCTATAGAGCATAGGATTGTAAAATTTCCTGAATCCTTCAGTTTCTAAGGTATTTTATTCTAAAGCATATAACTGTATTATTATGTTAGAGCAATTGTTTTAAACTCTCCAAGCCTTATTTTCCTTGTCAAAATATATCTATATGCATTTTGGATATATTATATCTATATGCAACCTAACAGTGACCAGTTGTTATGCTAACATTAGATATAATATTATGCGTTCTAGGTTCCAATTGCCCTACAAGTTGAATCCTTATATCTAGCTCTTTACTAATTTTAGATTAAACATGACCCTATTCAAATTGAGATTAATTCAATTGTCTTGATCTGTTCCACTAAGTCAGACCTTTTTGAGACCCCTTCTTATCTAGTATCCACTAAATGAGTGGTCCACCAAAATAATGATTTACAATAAGTAAAATCAAGATAAAATGTTATAGCAGATTCTGAGCAACACACATATAGAAGTCAAATAACCATTAAACTTGTTTAACACCTAACTGCATCAAAGTTTAATTTATGATATGCAATAAAATAATGGCAGCAATCATTTTTTCCATCGAATACATTCCCATAAAGAGATAAAAACAAGAAAATAAAGATGAGGAATTGAGTTCCACTAAATCTTTGCAATCCCTCCTTCTTTTTATTTTAGAATCCCTTGCTGCAGCGCTCAAATCTCTCTTATTGTCTGTTTTCCTTTGTTTTCTTTGTCATTTTTCTTGAGTGACGGCTTTCTCCTCTTTTTTTCTTTCATGTGTGCTCTTTTTCAATCTTGGAATTAAGGGAACCAAAAGCATATTGCCGCGTGTCTCTTTTTTTGGAAACCTCGGCTCACAATCATTTTATGTCGTCGATTATAACCACGTCAGTTAACACGCGTGCAATCTTGTCAGCAATTGCTCCTAGATTGCTGCAGCAACGTCTACAACACCTCTTTTGATTCAGACTTGTTTTCGTTCATCTGCAGCAAAGTTATTTGTCAACTCTGCAAGTCTGCTGCTGCAGCATTCCATCCCAAATGCTTGAGTTTTTTTTTATCACCTACAATCACGGACATAATCAAAGCAATAAGTGATCTAAAACAAAATCACTTCATTAAAAATAAACTTAAACAGATGCTCATGCAAAATATAACTAAAAATGTAATAAAAACACGTCATTTACTCTCTAAGTAATATTGGTTTAAGTCTAAAATCGCCATGATAACTCTCATTTCATAGAGTTATCAGAAAAACAAAAATCAATTACATACACTTGGTTAAGTTAGCTTGTATGAATGAGGAGATTTAAATAATGATAGATAAGCCCCCATGATCCATTAGTAAGATTCATTCAACAACTCTAAATAGATCATCAAAGTTTCTTACTGTTTATAGGATTTGATTTTATCATTCCAATACTTGATTCAATTTTTTCCATATTATATCAAATGACTGATAGAGCCGACCAAAAAAAAAAAAAGGCTTGCACATATTGGGCAATCAAAAGTCTATACATATAGCTAAAAAAATTGAAAACTTGTAGTGAATGGTGGTGGTGATAGTTGAGCATTTCAACTAACCAATTATCGCAACATACGTGTTCATCTGCCTTCATAACTCTTATTCATAATGAATTAATTTCTTATTTTATTAAAACAAAGTTTCAATTTCACTGCAATTGATTATTGTTGCAAAAGCACTCATAAAAGATAAAAGAAATAACTGATTATCAAAATCATTTGCATCCCCCCGGGGGACAGTAGTAGATATAGTCTGCAAGAGCTTTCTTTAACTTCTCGATCAAACACTCTTCCCTTGTAAGCCCTGAGCAATCAACAATTTCAGGTGATGCTGCGGGATTATTAGAAAATGAAGCATCTGGGTGATATCCTTGGCTAAAACGACTGGCTGTAATAAGTGTGCTTTTAGTGTTTGCCACTACAAGCAAAGCCAAGATGATGAAACTAAGACTCTTCGACATTTTCTATTTATTAAGTGAATTGTATGCAACTTAATAAGAATTAAAGGAGATGTGTGAAATTCAGAAAGTCATGAGCCTCTATTTATATGAATGAATATTGAGAATCTCGCTACAATGACTTTAATGGAATTGAAAGATTCCATAAATAAGGAAAATAAAACATGTTGCGTTTGTTTGCATTAATTGTTGATTTTAATATCGTGTCGCATTATGAAGGCAATTTCAGTATATATTTAATTAATGTTATCGTTTTTAGTGTGATTATTTTGTTTAGTTTATTATTAGATTTTTTTTCCCTTTATATTAATTGTGAAGCTATTTTCTAATATAAAGACCCTCTCCAAGCTACATTGCCCTTCATTTGGTTTTATTGGGTGATTCGTTCATAAGATTATCTTATTAAATTGCAAGGAAATTATTAAAGAAAACAAAAATCAATTATTTACACTTGGTCAAGTTGGCTTGTATGAATGAGGAGGTTGAGATAATGATAGATCAGCCCTCATGATCCATTAGTAAGATTCATTCAACAACTCTAAATAGATCAACAATGCTTTTTACCGTTTATAGGATTTGATTTTATCATTCCATTAGATTGATTCAATTTTTGTCTCTATTGTATCAAATGACTGATAGAGCCGACCAAAAAAAAAAAGGCTTGCACATTTTGGGCAATCTTTTTTCATATAGCTAAAAAAATTGAAAACTTGTAGTGAATGGTGGTGGCGATAGTTGAGCATTTCAACTAACAAATTATCGCAACATACGTGTTCATCTGCCTTCATAACTCTATGTACTCCTGTGTTTTCCATTAGCTAAATGTTTATATTCAAATTAACCTTAAACTTTTTCCTTTAGTTTATATAACCCTCATTTGCCAACTCATCAAGTTTGTCACCATAAGTAATTATGCTATCAAATGCTCATCACGAGGCTATACACTTTCTACTGAACCTAATGGCCTTTGGGGCAACACCTTCTCTGCTACAATTGTCATGGCTACAAGCCATGAGGCAGCTACCTTCTTTGTAGTGTCATCATTTTAAGCTAAGTATGGTTTATAAATTATGATCAGGTTTTTTAACTTGCGTTTTTTAATAGCAAATGAAGTTGTAAGCATCTACGGCTTTATGGTTCTGTTTATTCTTTTCAGATAGTATGATTTGGAAATTAGTTAATCCTTTGTATATGGTAAGAGCCTATTGCCCGTCTTACAGGGGTGGCTTTAAACATAGGTGAACCAGGTTGCTGTCTAGGGCCCCATATGTTAGAATAGCCCAATTGTGTTTGTCTCGTCTCTATATGTTAAGAAGATTTTTTTTTTAGTATTTTTTTGATATTGTCAAATTAATAGATATCTTAGATTATACTTACAATAGGAAAGCTTATTTTTTAGGCCACTTTTTAATTAATAATTATCCTATAATTAAGAATTTTTACACAAATTCAATATTTGATAGCATTATTGCTAAAGAGCTATAGTTAATAATGTTTTTCGTTATTAGTTATTTCAAGAAAAACCATAACATTTTTGTGAGTTTAAAAAAAATTATTATTTAACATATAAAATTCCTTGCGCCTTTCTCTATAAGGAAATTTATTATGTTTATTTGCTCATTTTTTAAGTAAAATAAAATATTTTCTTCAAATAATAATTTTGAAACAAGTAAAAACAAAAATATTTTCTTGACTATTTTTCTTTTTGAAATTTCTTACTGCCTGGTTGACTATTAGTACTCAAGTTGTCAAAATTTGATTGCATTTTAAGATATTTTATGTTTCTTTAATTGTTAAAACTGAAAGGCCTCGTAAAAAAATTTTTGCCCAAGGCCCCAAGTAATTTAAAACCTACTCTGCGTAGCATAAAGCTAGTAATGTTATCAATAAATCAAAATTGAGATTGTATAAGTCTTATTGATTTTGTTCAATGCTCTGGGTGGCTCGGTTTTCACAGTGTTGCTCACATCGAGCATATTTGCTACCTTGGCAATAGCTCAAGTGGGCAAAAAGGAAATTCATCAGTACGCTAGCTACTAGTTTGCCTCCAAGTCCCCCACTGCTGAGATCAAATTATGGGAGCATTAACTGCTGGCTTCATTGGACTCATTATCTATTTGCTATTGCTTCTCTATTCAATCTACACAAGAGTGCTTAATCCCTTACTTGTTCAAATGACTAGATTCATTGTCTCATGTCATTTTGGTCGCCTAGTTTGAGAATTTGTTTCTTCTTTTTATGATGCTTCCTATACGATAAAAGTGTGTGATTGGGAACTTGTATTTTCAAGAGCCTTACAGAACAAAGACAAACCAAGAAAAGATAAAAACTAATGACATTGATTAAAATTCTGTGTGCTAATTAATCCTACATGTTATTCTTAGTGGTAACTACATTCGGGTCTTGAACTTTGTAGGAGCTAAGATCATGCAGTCTTTATTTTGCATCATCAAATGATTAATCTTAATTGCTATCTTTAATTTCATTATTTTCTTATCAAAAAAAATTTTCTTACCTTACTAATTAGCTGCATAAAAATTAACAAACTAATACATTATCATTTTTAAGTCATCAATTAAGTAAGAATTTTAGATTATTAAGCCAAATAACAAAAATAAAGAAATATCTAAATTTCAGTTAAAAAAACGTATGTTAAATTAAAGCCAAACTTGCCATCTCAAATACATAAAAGAATATATATTTGCATTTAAAAACAATTGATTTAAACCATTTTGAGATTTAAAAAAAATTAAAATGAAATAAAACAATTTAAAATAGAAGAAAGTAAAAAGCCAATATTTTTATTTTCAAGTGACAAACTAAAAATTCTAATTACTGTGATAGTGTGATTTACATTAATTTTGGTTCAGAAGATGAACGTAAATAGCGGGCACGTTCATAAATTTTCTATTCATTTTCTTACCAGTAAATGAGGGTACGTTGATGTTTTCACATTTTTTAGGGGTAAATTAAAGATTCACGGGGCATAAATTGAAGTTTACCCTACAAATAAATTCAAACAGTTTTGTAATATAAGATTTCGATAAAACATAAAAGTTCAATTTTTTTTTTTGGTTCGGATGCAATTAGCCTCACCCTAAAAGAAAATTGACTTAAAATTCAAATATCACAAATGTACTAAGATAGTAATAATGATTGCTTGATCATTATTAGTATTTCAATAGATTGTCTTCTTGTAGATTGATTCAACGACATGTATACAACAAAACAAAGCCAATTCACACACCAAAAACACATGACATAACATTACGTACTCATAATGAATTAATTTCTTATTTTATTAAAACACAGTTTCAATTTCACTGCAATTGATTATTGTTGCAAAAGCACTCATAAAAGATAAACGAAATAACTGAGTATCAAAATCATTTGCATCCCCCCAGGGGACAGTAGTAGATATAGTCTGCAAGAGCTTTCTTTAACTTCTCGATCAAACACTCTTCCCTTGTAAGCCCTGAGCAATCAACAATTTCAGGTGATGCTGCGGGATTATTAGAAAATGAAGCATCTGGGTGATATCCTTGGCTAAAACGACTGGCTGTAATAAGTGTGCTTTTAGTGTTTGCCACTACAAGCAAAGCCAAGATGATGAAACTAAGACTCTTCGACATTTTCTATTTATTAAGTGAATTGTATGCAACTTAATAAGAATTAAAGGAGATGTGTGAAATTCAGAAAGTCATGAGCCTCTATTTATATGAATGAATATTGAGAATCTCGCTACAATGACTTTAATGGAATTGAAAGATTCCTTAAATAAGGAAAATAAAACATGTTGCGTTTGTTTGCATTAACTGTTGATTTTAATATCGTGCCGCATTATGAAGGCAATTTCAGTATACATTTAATTAATGTTATCGTTTTTAGTGTGATTATTTTGTTTAGTTTATTATTAGATTTTTTTCTCTTTATATCAATTGTGAAGCTATTTTCTAATATAAAGACCCTCTACAAGTCTACATTGCCCTTCATTTGGTTTCATTGGGTGATTCGTGCATAAGATTATCTCATTAAATTGCAAGGAAATTATTAAAGAAAACAAAAATCAATTATTTACACTTGGTCAAGTTGGCTTGTATGAATGAGGAGGTTGAGATAATGATAGATCAGCCCTCATGATCCATTAGTAAGATTGCCCTTCATTTGGTTTCATTGGGTGATTCATGCATAAGATTATTTTATTAAATTGCAAGGAAATTATTAAACAAAACAAAAATCAATTATTTACACTTGGTCAAGTTGGCTTGTATGAACGAGGAGGTTGAGATAATGATAGATCAGCCCTCATGATCCATTAGTAAGATTCATTCAACAACTCTAAATAGATCAGCAATGCTCCTTACCGTTTATAGGATTTGATTTTATCATTCCATTAGATTGATTCAGTTTGTTTCCCTATTGTGTCAAATTACTGATAGAGCTGACCAAAAAAGAAAAAAGGCTTGCACATATTGGGTAATCAAAAGTCTATACATAGCTAAAAGAATTGAAAACTTGTAGTGAATGGTGGTGGTGATAGTTGAGCATTTCAACTAACAAATTATCGCAACATACGTGTTCATCTGCCTTCATAACTCTATGTACTCCTGTGTTTTCCATTAGCTAATTAACCTTAAACTTTTTCCTATAGTTTATATAACCCTCATTTGCCAACTCATCAAGTTTGTCACCATAAGTAATTGTGCTATCAAATGCTCATCACGAGGCTATACACTTTTCTACTGAAGCTAATGGCCTTTAGGGCAACTGAAATATAAGTGTGCAACCCAAGAGGGGGGGTGAATTGGAAATTTAAAAATTATCCTAGTAAATCCACACAACAAGCAATCTAATGTCTTAATAAAAATTGAAAGCAATAAGTTTAATAAAAGCACAATAACAAATGAGTAAGGGAGAAGAGAAACAAACACGAATTTTTACGTGGTTCGGCAATCCCCGCCTACGTCCACGCTTCCAAGCGATCCAAACTTGAGGATTTCACTATCCGAGCCTTTCCAAGGCTTCAACCGTTTACAATTGACTTCAAGGTGTCAATGAACCTTTACAACAAAGAGATTATCTCCCAATCTCTTCACTCAAGTGTCTCATACACTCAAACTCTTACAATTAAGATGAAGAAATGAAGATTACAACAAAACTCACTCAAAGAGTAGATATTCAAAAATAAAGAAAAAGAGATGATTCAATGTTTTGTGATTTGCAAATTTAAAGCTCAAGATATCTCGTGTGCTTTTTGTTTATGCTTGCTAGAGAGCTTGAAAATGAGTTGGATTTGAGTTTATATAGTTTGAGCTAAAAAACTAGCCGTTATGCACATTTTAATCATAACTGGCTTGCCGTTTAGGAATCCGGTAAGCCACTTTTATGTTACCGTTAAGGTAAGAATTTGAATTTTAGAATATCCGGCATGCCGTTTTTCATATTCGGTAAGCCGCTTTTGAAATCCGGATTGCTGCTTTGCGAAATCTGGATAGCCGTTTATGCTCCAGAAGCTTACTGCCCAAAATTTAGTTTGTCGTTTACCATATCCGACTAGGCGCTTGCTACAGTAACTGCTACAGTGAAATATTTTCTAAATTTATAGTTTGACCTCAAAACTTTATAAAACTGTAGTATGACCCAAAACGTTATGAAAGCTTTCAAATAGGTCCAATTTCAAAATTTTAAATAATGCTTTGTCAATCCCAAAAATTTTTGAAATTATGATTTCACCCAAACTATGTGAAATTATAGAATGACCCAAAATATTTAAATAGTTTCAAATAGGTCCAAATCCGAAATTTAAAACCCTATCAAAGATTTAAAAATACTTTCATTTTAATCCAAAACTCTTTAATTCCATAACATCATTTTCTTATTATAAAAGCACAATTCATAAATCTTTGCTTAATCAATACATGTGGTTTGTTATCATCAAAATCAACATCTATAGCTACATAGGCTAACAACAACACCTTCTCTGCTACAATTGTCGTGGCTACAAGCCATGAGGCAGCTACCTTCTTTGTAGTGTCATCATTTTAAGCTAAGTATGGTGCCATGTCGCCATTTAAGTGAGTTATATAATTAAATTCAATGTCATGCATGCTTTATAAATTATGATCAGGTTTTTTAACTTGCGTTTTTTAATAGCAAATGAAGTTGTAAGCATCTACGGCTTTATGGTTCTGTTTATTCTTTTCAGATAGTATGATTTGGCAATTAGTTAATCCTTTGTATGTGGTAAGAGCCTATTGCCCATCTTACAGGGGTGGCTTTAAACATAGGTGAACCAGGTTGCTGTCTAGGGCCCCATATGTTATAATAGCCCAATTGTGGTTGTCTCGTCTCTATATGTTAAGAAGATTTTTTTTTTTAGTATTTTTTTGATATGGTCAAATTAATAGATATCTTAGATTATACTTACAATAGGAAAGCTTATTTTTTAGGCCACTTTTTAATTAATAATTATCCTATAATTAAGAATTTTTACACAAATTCAATATTTGATAGCATTATTGCTAAAGAGCTATAGTTAATAATGTTTTTCGTTATTAGTTATTTCAAGAAAAACCATAACATTTTTGTGAGTTTAAAAAAATTTATTATTTAACATATAAAATTCCTTGCGCCTTTCTCTATAAGAAAAATTATTATGTTTATTTGCTCATTTTTTAAGTAAAATAAAATATTTTCTTCAAATAATAATTTTGAAACAAGTAAAAACAAAAATATTTTCTTGACTATTTTTCTTTTTGAAATTTCTTACTGCCTTGTTGATTATTAGTACTCAAGTTGTCAAAATATTTTTTGCCCAAGGCCCCAAGTAATTTAGAACCTACTCTGCGTAGCATAAAGCTAGTAACGTTATCAATAAATCAAAATTGAGATTGTATAAGTCTTATTGATTTTGTTCAATGCTCTGGGTGGCTCGGTTTTCACAGTGTTGCTCACATCGAGCATATTTGCTACCTTGGCAATAGCTCAAGTGGGCAAAAAGGAAATTCATCAGTACGCTAGCTACTAGTTTGCCTCCAAGTCCCCCACTGCTGAGATCAAATTATGGGAGCATTAACTGCTGGCTTCATTGGACTCATTATCTATTTGCTATTGCTTCTCTATTCAATCTACACAAGAGTGCTTAATCCCTTACTTGTTCAAATGACTAGATTCATTGTCTCATGTCATTTTGGTCGCCTAGTTTGAGAATTTGTTTCTTCTTTTTATGATGCTTCCTATACGATAAAAGTGTGTGATTGGGAACTTGTATTTTCAAGAGCCTTACAGAACAAAGACAAACCAAGAAAAGATAAAAACTAATGACATTGATTAAAATTCTGTGTGCTAATTAATCCTACATGTTATTCTTAGTGGTAACTACATTCGGGTCTTGAACTTTGTAGGAGCTAAGATCATGCAGTCTTTATTTTGCATCATCAAATGATTAATCTTAATTGCTATCTTTAATTTCATTATTTTCTTATCAAAAAAAATTTCTTATCTTACTAATTAGCTACATAAAAATTAACAAATTAATACATTATCATTTTTAAGTCATCAATTAAGTAAGAATTTTAGATTATTCAGCCAAATAACAAAAATAAAGAAATATCTAACTTTCAGTTACAAAAACGTATATTAAATTAAAGCCAAACTAGCCATCTCAAATAAGTAAAAGAATATATATTTGCATTTAAAAACAATTGATTTAAACCATTTTGTGATTTTAAAAAAATTAAAATGAAATAAAACAATTTAAAATAGAAGAAAGTAAAAAGCCAATATTTTTATTTTCAAGTGACAAACTAAAAATTATAATTACTGTGACAGTGTGACTTGTGTTGTGCTGCCCAATAATTGTAACTAGCCAACAAATTGTCGATTTCCTTATATAATTTTTTTTTCCTTTTTGAATGTGATTTGTAAATAGACCTTTACAGCATCACCGCAATATTCATCTAATTAAAGAAAGATTTTTGTTTGTTTAGTATATGGGACAAATAAGTGTCAAAAAAAAAAAGAAAAAATTTTATTAATTGGGGGTAAACTTCAATTCATCCCCATCTCAATAAAAATCTTCAATTTACCCTCCAAAAGTTTGAAAATCTTAATTTACATTAATTTTGGTTCAGAAGATGAACGTAAATAGCGGGCACATTTATAAATTTTCTATTCATTTTCTTACCAGTAAATAAGGGTACGTTGATGTTTTCACATTTTTTAGGGGTAAATTAAAGATTCACGGGGCATAAATTGAAGTTTACCCTACAAATAAATTCAGACAGTTTTGTAATATAAGATTTCAATAAAACATAAAAGTTCAATTTTTTTTTTTGGTTCGGATGCAATTAGCCTCACCCTAAAAGAAAATTGACTTAAAATTCAAATATCACAAATGTACTAAGATAGTAATAATGATCGCTTGATCATTATTAGTATTTCAATAGATTGCCTTCTCGTAGATTGATTCAATGATATGTATACAACAAAACAAAGCCAATTCACACACCAAAAACACATGACATAACATTACGTACTCATAATGAATTAATTTCTTATTTTATTAAAACACAGTTTCAATTTCACTGCAATTGATTATTGTTGCAAAAGCACTCATAAAAGATAAACGAAATAACTGATTATCAAAATCATTTGCATCCCCCCGGGGGACAGTAGTAGATATAGTCTGCAAGAGCTTTCTTTAACTTCTCGATCAAACACTCTTCCCTTGTAAGCCCTGAGCAATCAACAATTTCAAGTGATGCTGCGGGATTATTAGAAAATGAAGCATCTGGGTGATATCCTTGGCTAAAACAACTGGCTGTAATAAGTGTGCTTTTAGTGTTTGCCACTACAAGCAAAGCCAAGATGATGAAACTAAGACTCTTCGACATTTTCTGTTTATTAAATGAATTGTATGCAACTTAATAAGAATTAAAGGAGATGTGTGAAATTCAGACGTCATGAGCCTCTATTTATATGAATGAATATTGAGAATCTCGCTACAATAACTTTAATGGAATTGAAAGATTCCATAAATAAGGAAAATAAAACATGTTGCGTTTGTTTGCATTAACTGTTGATTTTAATATCGTGACGCATTATGAAGGCAATTTCAGTATATATTTAATTAATGTTATCGTTTTTAGTGTGATTATTTTGTTTAGTTTATTATTAAATTTTTCTCTTACTGTCAATTGTGAAGCTATTTTCTAATATAAAGACCCTCTACAAATCTACATTGCCTTTCAATTGGTTTCATTGGGTGATTCGTGCATAAGACTATCTCATTAAATTGCCAGGAAATTATTAAAGAAAACAAAAATCAATTACGTACACGCCGGACAATTGCTTGCTCAGAGATCTCGGAGAATGAATCTATCTTTGAGTGGTTGAGCTTGAGCAAGAGTAATTTTCTACCTCTCTGGGTCACTTTCAGTTTCCTTGTTGGAAACTCAGTTTTTTTGTGATAAATATGAAGGTTATGTTTTCATGGAGAGCCAAAAACAAATTAAGGCACTACTTTATGGATTTACGTTGACGTCCATTTGATTTAGAGATTTTGAGTAATTACAGAGGGCTCATTCCAACTCTACTTCACTCTCATCTAACAATAAATAAAAATTGAACTAATAATAAAATTGTTTATAAATTTTATTGCGTTTATGAATTTTGCCTATCCATAAATTTAGTTACCTTAGTTGTATTTGTAATTTGGGTGATGGTTGTGTTATGATCCTAATTGTCCCACGAAAATCAAACCATGAATATACTCATTTGGATGAGCATAAAACTTGGCAACACATAGTGGGATTTCGATAGAATTGAATATTGAAAACAAAAAAAAAAAAAGTGTTGTACGTAATACAGGTGACTATTATTCAAAAGTAAGACGCAGCGTTTTGAATGAGCCGTAGTACTATACATAGCGCTCTGTCGATCACAATCCTGATTAACAAACCATATCGATCCACGCAATCATACAACAGACTGACACCTAACGCAACCAATTAAAATCCGTACCGAAAATTACTAAAACATACCGACTCCAGCAAATAAAACTACAACAAAAATAAGCACTTGAAAATTATACGCACTCTCTCGATAGTTGACGCAAAACAACCTGCATATTTTCTTTTCTATCTAAAAATCAAATAAAATTCACAAATGGCTGTTCTAGGTCTCTGAATATTTTAAAAGCAAATGAAACAGTTGAAAGGAAGAATCTGAAATCCCCAAGCCTCAAGCAAAGCCCTTTTTTATTGTTTTTTTCTTTTTTTGTGGGGGGTTAAACGACGTCGCGTTTGGTATACCATACAAGCCATGGCGGAGTCGTCATCGCCATCTTTATCATCAAAGGAAGACCTAATTCAGCTGATCAAGCGGTTCGGGGCTTATCTCACGGTCAAGATGTCCAATCTCTTCTCGATCTCTTTCCACAACTTGGTACTTTTGTCTCTTGCTTGGCATTGCCGTGAAATTTTTTTTGTGTTTATGGCGGATCTGAGACTGTTTGATTGATAGAAATTTATGGGAGTATGAATTAGTGTAGTGATTTTAGTGAACGTTGTTTAGTTGGTGCGTCAGTGGCTTTGCTACTAGTAATTAGATATTGCCCAAATAAATAGGGATAGCAAAATTAGAATTTGCTTCTTGTTTTGTTTAAATTGGATTAACATATGCGATTAAGTAAAATATATATTGGAAAGATTGATACTGGATTGGTGCTACATTGGAGAGTATTAAGCATATACATGAATTGGATGGAACTATATTGCCGGTTGAATGGCAAGCGAAATTTAATGGAACTGCTGTTGTCTTTTGATATCCTTATGTATATATGTGGTATTTTAGGTCAGAAAAAGAAAAAAAAAAAATTCACCCTCTAGACCATTATAACTATATTCTTCACTGATTCTTAGATGAGGAAAGCGTTTTTCTCTATGGAAAGTTTGTATTTTGCATGATTTGGAACTAGACTTAAGTCCAAGTTGGGATGGGGTTGCTGTGTCTCTAACCACTAATATATAATGTATGTTGGATATGACCAAGTATTGTCATCTGTCCTCATTCGGTATTAGTCCAGTATAGCTTTCTGTAAAAAGAATAGTTATATATTCTTAATAAAGGGTTCCTTCAGTTTTTGGCTTTTGCATTAAGGTTATTGGCAATACAAACCAGCCTGGTGTATCTCGCCCAGCCCAAGACCACTCCACTTGACCTGAGCACAGGAAATCTGGGTCAATCTACGATTGGCTTCAGATGCATAGCCTGAAGCTCAGATTGATCTCCCCAAGTTTTAGTTTTTATTTTTTGAGAATAAAAGAAAAAGTTCTATGTTTTCATTATGTTTTGGGTTCTGACACTTTTATCTTGGTATCAGGATTCACGGTCTGTTGGAGCTATTGCAGGCCTTGCTCTTGCGATTGTCTTTACGTGGAGGATGTTCAGATCTCCAGGTGCTCCTCAAAGAAGGCAGCCGAAAAGACAAGCTCCTTCAACTAGTAATTCTGTTGGCAGCACTCAAGCTAACGCGACTTCGACGCCTTTTGGAGCTAGTTCATCATCAGAAGATTTAAGAACACAAATTGCTGATGCATTATTTCAACCAGTAAAGGTAAGCATGTGTCTTACTTTCCGACATTTGAGTATGTTGTGCATATTTACCTTGTCCATCATTAATTTGCTGCCTCTTCTCATTTTTTCATTTCATTTTCAGCCAACTTTGGGACAAGTAGTTAGGCAGAAACTGAGTGAAGGAAGAAAGGTAACATTCTTGTCCTCTCTGATCTGCTAAACCTAATGGTTTTATGATTTAATGACTCATCTTCTGTAGGTGACATGCCGTTTGCTTGGAGTTGTCCTGGAGGAAAGTTGTCCTGAGGAGCTCCAGGTGATTATTTTATTTTCCTGTGGAGTTCTGTGTTTGAATTAGAATTCAAAATGATTAATTCAATTAATTTTCTTCTTCACAGAAACAAGTAACCGTGAAGTCCTCTGTGCTGGAGGCGCTATTGGAGATCACTAAGTTTTGTGATCTCTATCTCATGGAAAGAGTTCTTGACGATGAAAGCGAAGTGCGTTAAAAACCTTTTTCTTACCGCGTGTCCATTCTTCAGTTCTGTCAATGTTGCTAAATGTGTGGTTTCATAAGTAACACACTTCATTATCAATATTAGCATGTTGGGACTTTCTGTTTCCTTGTTGATTGCTACTGACTTAGAATGAAGCTTACCTTTTAAGCTGTCTTATTGCAGTGTATCCTTATCGTTTATAATTTCCATCTTAGTTTTCTGAGTAAGCACTTGTGGCTTGTTTGTTTGCAGAAAAAGGTTCTTCTGGCTCTGGAAACTGCGGGAGTTTTCACTTCAGGTGGTTTGGTAAAAGACAAGGTAAATCTTAACATCGGGTTGTTGCTTTGGAAAAATTTAATGATGGAGTTCTAGTTAGACTAAATAAGTAAATTGTGCCTAGTACTCTGTGTTGTTTTTGATAGAAATTACTATGGATATTACTGCTGTTGATAGAACCTTGACTAAAGAATTTCAATTAATTTCCATGGCATATGTCTAAATGTCTTTACTTTGTGTGAACTGTGTGTACAGGTTCTATTTTGTAGTACAGAAATCGGGCGGACATCTTTTGTGCGGCAATTGGAACCAGATTGGCATATCGACACTAATCCCGAAATTGTTTCTCAATTAGCTGTACATCTTTTATGAGTAGCTGTGTTTTAATAAATTTGGTTCTGATTTCTAAATTCATTATATTCTGCTTGTTATGATGCCTGTCATCTGAGCTCACTTATTTTTGTTACAGAGGTTTATCAAATATCAGCTTCACATTTCTCCCAACAGACCTGAACGAAGTGCAGCCAACGTGTTCAGTTCTCCATCCTTGGAACAATTCTTTGGATGTGTTTGACTCAAGAACAAGTAAAAGAAAAGAGTTTTTTAATCTTATTTTTATCCCCGTCTGGTTCTTGTGTGTTGCAGCTCGATACATGAAAAAAGTCTTTTTTGGCAGTCGTCTACAATTTGCTTGTTCTCGGAGGAAGGGAGAAGCTTCATTTGTTTGATTAAAATTTGTGAAACAGCGTCGTCTGTCTGTCTGCTGGAATATTTTGAAAGTCTGTAATTGGTGTCGGCAGTCGGTTTAATGATTATGCAATCATGAACAATAATTTTGTTTCACTATTACAACCAACAATCTTTCTTCTACATTCTAGTATAATCCACTATTGGCATTTCCGATCTTCTTCTTCCTTATTCCCTCATTTTTCTGATGCGATTTCAAGCAAGGATTGAATTTCGAATAGAGGCGTGATCTCATTATGCACTCTAATTTAATGTTCTCAAATAATGATTGGGAAAATAAACAGACTCGAAAAATCAATTTCAGCTAAATTGCTGTAACATATGAAATATAAACTTGGGAAAATATCCACCGTCCACTTATTTTTTACACCTTTTTTTAAAATACACAATTCCTTCATTTTTTAGCTGGAATCCATCTAAAGTTACATTTTTTTTTCACTTTTCCACTTCCGTTTGGAATCCGTTAAGAAAACTAACGGAAACTTAATAAAATGACCATTTTACCCCCAAAACGAAAATTACAATTTCATCTTAAAAAATACCAAAAATAATATGATTTAATGATGAATATCATTATTGGTACTTTAATAAAGTACAAAAAAATCTTAACTACTAGAGATTATAACTCAATTAATAATAAAACTCTACTTATCTTAAATTCAATTGATGATTTGTGAGATTGGGCTATTTTTAATACTACTGTTATAATTTAGCATTCTAATTACAGATATATTTAAAAAAAACATGCATTTGATGGTTATGGAATTAATTTATTTATTGACCGATGGGGAAAATAATTAGATTTAATCTAATTATTTTTTGTAATTTTTAAGGTGAAATTGTAATTTTCGTTTTGGGGGTAAAATGGTCATTTTTTAAAGTTTCCATTAGTTTTCTTAACGGATTCCAAACGGAAGTGGAAAAGTGAAAAAAAATGTAACTTTGGGTGGATTCCAGCCAAAAAATGAAGGAATTGTGTATTTTTAAAAAAGGTGTAAGAAATAGGTGGACGGTGGATATTTTCCCTATAAACTTCCAAGAACAAAAGAGAGAAGAAATTCAAGAATATTTTAGAAAAGCCAAATGCATTCTACAAGAGTAATTTATGGATGAGAAAGATGGTTTTTGAAAAATGGTTAATATTATTGGTATCTTTATTATTTTATTACTAATCTGAGCAATCTTAAAATATTTAATCAATTGTTAATTGGGTGTGAAATTAAGGTTTAGTCGTTCACTAAAGAAAGAGCATTTGCGGCGGGCTGGGGGCAGCACATACAAAAACAACATTTACACAGCACGAGCGAGAAGTGAGAGGGTAGGCTTTTTTCACTTTTAGGCTTCAGTGCACGAGTGAGAAGTAAGAGAAGAGGCTTTTTACTTTTAGGCTTCAGTTGGTTGGTTCCATTACAGGATGGAAATTGTTTGCCCGATCGACGAAAAGTGCGCAAGTGAAGTCTCTTGTCTTCTGCGACCTCCTTCACCTCTTCAAGTCCAGGCAACTGTGCTTCTTTATCTGCAAACTTATTGGCACCTTTTTAATTTTCTTATTGACGAATCCTTTTGATTTTCAATCGCCAGGAGTACTTCGACCAGCTTATTTCCACTAGAAATTGCCATGGCATTAAAGTTAAACAAATTAGTGAGCGTGGAAAGGGTATCTAAATTGAATTTTTTTTTTTCTATAGCCTATCTTCGCTTTTTAATGCGCTCTTTTTTCTGTTCTTTTTTTCTTTTCGTTTTTTTTCAAATTTAATTTGTCTTGATCGCAATTTGTTAACTTTAGGTGTCTATGCTGGCATGGACTTTCAAGAAGAGGAACTTGTTTTGAAGGACCAAATGCTTGCCGGAAATCAGCATTCTTCAAACAAGGTCTTTTTATTTTTATTTATTCATTGTGTTTGCTTGCCTTGAGAGTTGAACATTTATGGCATAAATATATTTTTTATTTTATTTCCATGTTGCAGATGGATTGTCTTGTGTGCAGCTTTTGTTTTCGATTTATTGGTTCTATAGAACTTCAAATTGGGCGGAGACTGTATTTGCAAAGCCTAGGTGACTCTGCAAATGATAAATGTCATATGGGGTCCTCTTCACATGCATCGGAAGATTGTTACAATACTGATTCATCCGACATGGAGGACGGTTCTTACATGAAAAATCATGAAGATTATGGAAATTGTGCTCCTGGCAGTTCCAAAGATAATATCTCTCTGCCTAAAGGGTTCATTGAATCATTGATGAATGGTGAACTGGAATTACCCTTTTCTGACAAGTTTCCCTTGCCTTCCACCATTCCATGTCCTGGGGGTTGCGGAGAAGCTTATTACTGTAGGTAAGCATGTTAATTGTTGTCACCTCAACAATACGAACCATGAGTACAATTGACTTTTACCTCAACAATACAAACCATGAGTACAATTGACTTTTAAGTGAGTACTACTGAGACTTCTAAAGATTTTCCATTTAATCCCTTGTAATAATCTTGTCAACATGCTGCAGCAAATCTTGTGCAGAGGCTGATTGGGAATTGTTTCATTCTTTATTGTGCACCGGGGAGAGGTCAAAAGCACTATCTAGGGCAGCGTTATTGAAATTTATAGAACACGCTAATGGTAAAGCTCTAGATTTGTTGGTAATTGCCTCTTAGCATGTACTTAAACCAGGTAAAATGTTCACAGTCACTGATTTCTGCTTCGCTACTGGTTCCTTGTTCCTCTTTTAAACCTCAGGAACAAATGATATTTTCCTTCTTGCTGCCAAGGTATGTTCTGTTGTATATATTTATTGTCCATATATGTTATTTACCATTGCACACAATACAATACTTCAACTACCTGCAATAGAACATACTTTTAACGTTAGTTCATTTTCAGGTGATTTGTTCCATCATTTTAAGATATAGGAAGCTAAAAGCCGCTCATCTTGAAGAACAAGGAAAAACCAATGCAAATTCGAAAAGTTCTAATCTTTCCTTGCTTTTGGAAGCTTGGAAGCCAATATCCATTGGATACAAGAGAAGGTAGTTGCTAATGCTTCTTCTTTATATCTTGTCTAGAGACATTATTTTACTTGTCTTAGGTTAGATTTACAACATTCTACGTTTATGAATCTGTGTAGAAGGTTCTAAATGGAGTGTTAATGTTATGTCAATCTCTAGTTGCTGCAACATCAAAACAGTATTAGTGTTTTATATGATTTCTATACTGTTGCGTGGTTATAAGGTATGATTTTTTTTTTTTTCTTTTTGGGGAGGGATGAGAAGAATTTTTATAAATTGCTTTGTATCAGGAGATTCACTAGCACTTATCATTTGCTTAGGTGGTGGGACTGCATTGCTTTGCCAGATGATGTGGATTCTTCTGATGAAGCCTCTTTCAGGATGAAAATAAGAGAGCTTGCATTCACTGTAAGACAATTTTATAAAGATGGTGCATGCATGAAAAACCTGACTATACATTTCTTCTGATATGTCCTTTTAGTTATGTGTTCAAATACTAAGGAACATTGTACATAGTGGTTGCTTATTGCTAAAGCATATCATAGTGAGAAAACTAGGAGATTTTATTAGATTGAAGAACTAGAAATTATTTGACCCTTTGGAACAATTATTCTCATCATTTATTGCTTTTTTTTCTTAGAGTGAGGGAACTTGCTTTCTTGCTATTTATTTCACCATAATTGAAGGTAGATCTTTGTATCCTTAACTTTGACATATCTCACTTTAAATTCTATAATTGAATTGAAAGGAGGTAGCCTTGGTCTGGTTGCTTATAAAAATCTTGTAATGTTTATCATGTTACCAAGTACATTAATTAATCCCCTCGACTTCTTGTTTGATGCATTTTCTTATAATTATTAACTTCTCATCTTCAGTTTCTTGCATTAGTATTTGGCTGTTATAAATATTAGATAATATCAAAGTTGCTTGTTATCATGTGTCTAAATTTTATCCTTGTGAATTGTTTCAGTCGCTGCAGCTCCTAAAGGCAGCCATCTTTGACAGCGAGTGTGAGCCATGTATCCTTTTCCAAAAGTTCTTATTGAATTGGCACACTTCTTTGAAGTACTGTTGCATTACCATTCTCAGAATTAATAAGTTGAATTTCTTGACTCTACAAAGTATTCTCCCTTGAAATCTACGGACATATTATTGGCATGTTTGAGCTAAATAATCTGTAAGTCACTTTACGAAGGCTTCTCAGGGGACATATTTACGTATTTAGGTAGTTTACTACTCTTGCAGGAAGAATGTTGTTACAACAGCATATTGGCATGGACTATATAGGCTCTCATTTTCAAACGTTTATTTAATTTGTCTTCCAAATAACAATTTGCAATTGTAGACAATGTATTTAATTTTGGCTTCCAAATAATAATTCAAAGTCCTAAATTTACAGTGATTTGGTTGTAGCATCTCCAGTAGAGGATTACTTTCTGTATATTGATGATCTTCTGCATGGTGAAAAGGTTAGAATGAATCTTGTGATTTTAGAGTCCTTTCATTTTTGTATGCGACCCTTCCTTTTATGGTTTGTTGCAGAAAGAGGCTGAGAAAATTACTCGACCAATCCTTGATGCTCTTGGTGATGACTATTCAATTTGTTGTCAAGGTATAAATTAAGCTGCCTGACAGATCATCATAATTGGAGAACAATTTTTCAGTTTATTTCCTTTTTATAAATGCTGAACAACTTGTGCGAAATGTGTCCGTAATAGAAAATGCTTTTTCTTGTATATGCTGTTTA
This sequence comes from Citrus x clementina, assembly GCF_000493195.1. NCBI lineage: Eukaryota > Viridiplantae > Streptophyta > Magnoliopsida > Sapindales > Rutaceae > Citrus > Citrus x clementina. Next base: position 21,569,857 of record NW_006262688.1, read on the forward strand.
TGTAAAACAGATTTTGTTACATAAGATATATTAACTCTTGCACTCCTTGATATATTATTTTTTCTTAAAATTTTCCTCAAATGGCAATTACTAATGCTTTGCATTTTTTTCCATATCTTAATGAAATGAGATAACCAAGATACCAAAAATAAGACTTGTGCTTTGTTTCTTCTGTCCCACACTTGGACTATAGTGTTCTAGTTGACTTTTGATGATACTTGGTGTGGCAAACTGAATTCTTTCTTTCTATCCTTTTTTATATGGCTGGTCATATACAAACTTTATTGTGAAAATTTTTATATTTTTTATTACAAAATTTTTTTCTTAATGAGCCTTTTTTCCCCCCTATTTTGAAATGTTTTAATGCATCAGGGACTGCATTCTTCCCTTTGCAGAGTTGTATGAACCATTCCTGCTGTCCTAATGCAAAAGCATTCAAAAGAGAAGAGGTAATTTAATCTTCCTCCAGATACAAGGTGTTTGTTATTGGTCTCAGTGCAGACACTGAGATGCAGGCAATTTAATTAATTATTTATATGTGAAGGATTCACTACATAGTCCTTCTCACCCAACTAATTGTTAAGTTTCCAAAGTTTACAATTATTCTGGCTTTATGTGTAACATTGGCATATAGGAACGTTTTATTTTAGTTTCTTTCATGATTCTAGACTATATCTCATCTACTTTTTTGTTCTCATTTGCAGGACAGAGATGGCCAAGCAGTTATTATTGCACAGAGACCCATTTGTAAGGGAGAAGAGGTAAGCCAACTCTGTTTTTGTATATTACTTCGGAACCTCTCATGGATTAAAAATCCCCAACTTAAGATTGCAACTTCTGGGGTGTGGTGTGGAGTTATTTTATTTCCATTTGTCTTGAGCAAAGAGTATTTAAATTTGGCATTCCAGGTTACCATTTCATATATAGATGAGGACCTTCCTTATGGAGAGAGGCAGACATTACTTGCAGATTATGGTTTCAGATGTAGTTGCCCCAAGTGCTTAGAAGAAGAGCCATGACCCATAAAAGTGCTTCTAGAAAAGAATACAGAGCAGATTAAGAGCATCAGGCTTGGAACACGGCTATCGGGATACAGGAAGCTGCTCCTTTAGCATATCATGCCTTCAGCCGTTCATCTGCCACCAAATGCTAATCAACGTGCCCCAGTTCAGCTTCACTATTTTCTTATTAAGATTTGGTTGTTATTAATAGAATATTTGATGTATATTTTGTTTTTAAAAAAGACAATTATTTTTGAGTCACTCTTAAGTTAATCTGGCAAGCATCTACAACTTTATTTAAGCTAGAAACTAATTAAAGACCATACAAGCATCGATACGCTATGCCAATGTAAGATCATCTCTCTTCCTTGCTTCAGTTACAAGAAGTTAAATGTTCAATAAGCAATCAAAAGCCTCACAATGCTGATAATAGACGGTCAGCGAATAATCAACCTACCATCTGGAGTTGCAATTTCCTGCAATCATTGCAGATTAATCATTCATGTAGCTAGTGACATGATAATCTTCGTATTTGTTATCAACTCATCGCTCATTCCGTGTATAATGAAACTACGTAACTTGTACTGGAATACACATTCATCTGAGCTTATTATAATTTTGTAGGATGGCAAGTACAAGAACAAGGCAAAGAAGTTAGAAAACGAGGTGAGGTGTTTGATAAACAAAGGAAATGCAGAGCGGTTGGCAATTCTCCTAGATAATCAGCGGGTACCACTTTGTAAATGAGATAAAGTATGCCCTTGACAGAATTTTCTTTTGGGAAGAGTATGATCACATTGATGCATAAACAATCTCCGCGCTGCTGCTCTCAGATTCAGGCTGCTTAGGCAACACGGCTATGAATTTCTCAAGGTGCTCACTGCTCACTTCCTTAATTACTATTCATTGGAATTGTTCATTCGCATTACAGCTGTTCACCCCCAAGTGCTTATGATTCCTATTTAATTACTTTCAAATCGTATTAAACCAACTAAGAGTTGATAACCCAAGACTTTGATGGACCATGAAGGCAAGTTCACGGCACACTATGAAAACGACGTCTAAGGAATGCTAAGTTTGCTTGAGACTTCACATCTTGCCTTTGAAGGAGACATGATCTTGGATGAGGCCTTAACATTTTCAAGAACACACGTTAATGAACCAATCATAAAAAAGATAGATAACCCAGCCATGTCAGAACTTGTTAGTCATTCACTTGAGCTTCCGTTGCATCATAGAACGCCAAAACTAGAAGCACGGTGGTATATTGAACCTTATAAAACAAAAGAAAAGACTCAAATTACTTGTTACTGGAACTGGCAAAGCTGGATTTCAAGAGGGTGCAATTACTATACCAAGAAGATCTTCAGGTTTGCCGGGACTGGCTGATGGAATGCTTCATTTGGACGATTGAAATGGTTCCTGAACCACAATGTAGTTGTTGAGAATTTGACGTTTGTAAAGCAGATCACTATTCACCCCAAGACCTGATTTAGATTCAAAGAACCAAGACTCACACGCACACAACTCACTCAGATCAAGAATATGACACATAGAAATAAAGAACACATGATTTAAGTGGTTCAGCACAGATGTTGGTGCCTACATCCACTGAGAAACCAAGCACTGAGTTTTCACTATTATTGAGCTCAAAGCGTACAAGAATTAGGCAGTGATTACAGAAAACACAAATGGTTAACACTTTCTTTCTCCTCACACCTCTATTCTCTCTTTTCGGATGAAGAAGATGATTCCAGAACCAGCTCTTATACCCTGCATTCTGGGTTTGTTATCCTTCTTGATTTTCCTCCTAAACCAATGACTTGTAACAGCCTCACACACGTGCAAATAACGTGACTCTTTAAGTGATTCCAAAACGCCAATGTTTCATGTCGTTTTGAGCTAAGCTTAATGAGTCTCTAGCACGTGCTCTGCATGTGTATTACTTATGCCTTTGTATGACAGATTCAATCCTGTCGTTTTCAAGTTAAGCACTTGATGGACGACATGTCATACACTCGTACATTAAGCATCCTGCACGTCGGTCGTGATTATTGAGTTCATACTCCAACAATCTCCACCTTGAACTCAATGCCCTTATTACTCCTTAGTGCTTCCTTTCTCAATACCTGTAGTTGTTTAAAGTCTGCAGATTCTTGCTAAGTTCATACAGAGACTGAACTTAGCATATGATACTACTTTTGTTAGCATATCAGTTGGATTCTCTTTAGTGTTTATCTTCAGCATCTTTACAGCACCCTTTGACACCTCAAGCCTTACAAAATGCAGTCTCACATCACTGTGTTTAGTCTTCTCATAATGTGCTTGACTTTTGCTGAGATGTATGGCGCTTTAGCTGTCACAATACACAGTTGTTGAGCCTTGTTGTACCCCTAATTATGCAATTATTCCTCTTAGCCAAATAGCCTCTTTGAATACCTCTGCAGTTGCTGTGTATTCAGCTTTTACAATTGACAAGGCAACTATACCCTAAAGTGTTGCCTTCCAACTTATAGTACAACCACCTAAAGTAAACAAATAACTAGTTTATGACCTTCTTTTGTCAAGATCCCCAGCAAAGTCAGAATCAACATAGCCTACCAAGACATTTCCTCCCTCATTCAACCCACTATATACCAGATCATACTCCATGGTTCCTCTTAGGTATCTCATTATCCATTTCACTACCCTCTAGTGATTAACTCGTGGATTTGTCATGTATCTGCTCACCACACTCACAACATGTGAGATGTCTGGCCTGGTGAGCACCATGACATACATGAGACTCCCTACAACATTGGAGTAGGGAATCTTGGCCATTTATTGCTGGTCTGCATCTGTTTGAGGCCATTGAGCTGCAGACAACTTGAAATGACTTGCCAATGGTGTTTAAACTGGTTTGGAATTATGCATACCAAACATAAGTAAAACCTTCTTGAGATAGTTCTGTTGTGTTAATAACATAGTCTTCTTTTCCCTATTTCTGACTATCTCTATCCCTAAAGTCTTCCTTGCAGCCCCAAGGTCTTTCATCTCAAACTCACTACTCAATAAACCCTTCAAATGATCAATCTTCCTCATGTCCTGACATGCTATCAGCATATCATCCACATACAATAAGAGATAGATCATACCTTCTTCACTTATCTTATTAAAGTATACACAACAGTTATAGCTGCATCTGTTATAGGCATGACTAATTATAAAGCTATCAAACCTTAGATACCAATGTCTAGATGATTGTTTCAAACCATAGAGAGATTTTTTTGAGCAAATATACACGATCCTCTTTCCCAGGCACTACATACCCTTCTGGTTGTTGCATTATTATCTCTTCTCATAGCTCACCATGCAAAAAAGTTGTTTTGACATCCATTTGTTCAAGAAACATATCTTGAACAACAACAAGTGCCAAAATGATCCTAATAGATGCATATCTTACCACTGGAAAAAAGACTTGATTGAAGTCAATTTGTTCTCTTTGTGTGAAGCCTCTGGCCACCAATTTGGCTTTGAACCTTTCTTTTACCTTAAAGATCTACTTGCAGCTTACAGTCCTCTTCTTTTCTGGTTTTCTCACCAATTCCTGGGTTTCATTCTTCATAAGAGATTCAATCTCTTCATCCATTGCCCTTTCCCAGTTCAGCCTGTTCTTGCTTGTCATTACTTCTAGATAAGTTCTAGGTTCATCATCATTTATTTCATGAGCAGCAGATAAAGCATAGGCAATTAAGTTTAGAAAAATATATTTTCTAGGTGGTCTTATAGTTCTTTTTTCTCTGTCCCTTGCTAATTGATAGGTATCACCTTCACTCTCAACTGATTTCGATCTTATTTCAACATCAGATTCTTCATCAACATTTCCAGATTTTTCAGTAGCAAGTGGTTCAAGCTTCTGTTTATCTCCAGGCTCCACCTCAAACTGAATTGTATCATGTTATGATATTTGTTTGTCTTTAATAGCTACAGTATTTCTTGACTTGTTCAGCATTTCTAATTCTTTGAAGGTGACATCCCTACTTATTATACACTAAGTAGGTTTAACATCAACACACCACTGTTTGTAGGCTTTGACACCTTCAGGATACCCCAGAAACTTGCATCTCAAAGCTCTAGCTTCTAATTTCCCTTGCTTCACATGTGCATAGGCTTTACAACCAAATATTCTAAACTTAGAATAATCAGCCATTTTCCCTGACCACAATTCTATTGGTGTCTTACAGCTTATTGTAGTTGATGGACTTCTGTTCACCAGATAGTAGGCAGTATTCAAAGCTTCTGCCTAAAGAGTTTTAGGCAATTTTGAGTGAATCAACATACACCTCACCTTCTCCATTAAAATTATATTAATCCTCTCAGCAAGTCCATTCAACTGAGGTGTATATGTGGTTGTTTTATGCCTCAAAATACTATTCTTCTCATAGTAGTCCTCAAACCGCTTATTGCAATATTCCAGACCATTGTCTGTCCTTAAAGCCTTAACCTTCAAGTTTGTTTGATTTTCAACTAGAGTCTTTTAATTTTTAAACTTGTCAAAAACTTCATCTTTGCTTTTGAGCACATACACCTAGACTATTCTTGAGAAATCATCAATGAAGGTTAGAAAATACTTACAATCACCTGATGATGTCACCTGTGCAAGGCCCTATAAGTCAGAGTGTATGTAGCCAAGCTTGTCTTTGGCAGTATGAGTTGCAGTCTCAAACTTTAACCTAGAAGCCTTGCCTAGGATACAGTCTTCACAGAATCCCAAATTATCTAACTTGTCATTGCCAAACACTCCTTGTTTTTTAAGTTCCTTTAACCCCTTCTCATTCATGTGCCCCAACCTTAAATGCCACAATCTTGTTTGTTTTCAACGCTGTCAGTCACACTAGCCTCACCAATAGTTGTTTGTCCTTCCATCACATACAAGCCATTTACCTTCCTACCCTTCATGATAACCATTGAGCCTTTAACAACCCTCAAGACTCCTCTTTCAGCCTTAACTATACACCCCATTTGATCTAACATACCAATAGAGATTAAATTCCTCTTTAAATCAGGAACATGTCTAACTTGAGTTAGCTCCCTAACCACACCATCAAACATCTTAAGGCTAATTGATCTAATACTAACTACTTTACACATAGAGTTATTCCTCATTAGCACATACCATTATTTACTGACTGATATGAAGTAAAGTAGTTTCTATTTGGACACATATGAAAAGAACAGCTTGAGTCAAGAACCCACTGACCTTGAACATTATCTTTTGAGGCTGTACTTAACTTAAAATGATGGCACTGCAAAGAAGATAGCTGCCTCATGGCTTGTAGCCACGATAATTGTAGCAGAGAAGGTATTGCCTCAAAGGCCATTCATACAAGACTTATACAATCTCAATTTTGATTTATTGATAATGTTACTAGCTTTATGCTATTCAGAGTAGGTTATAGATTACTTGGGGCCTTTGGCAAAATTTTTTTTTACGAAGCCTTTCAGTTTTAACACTTAAAGAAACATAAAATATCTTAAAATGCAATCAATTTTTGACAACTTGAGTACTAATAATCAACAAGGCAGTAAGAAATTTCAAAAAGAAATATAGTCAAGAAATATATAAATATATATATATATATATATACCAGAAGGAAATAGGATCGAAGGATGGATGTGCTTTCAAAATAATTCTTTATGGATTGTTTTGATTAAAATGAGATTGAATTGCGGTTAATTCGTTTTATACAGAGTGCTTTACCGAATAATATTTAGATTATTTAAATGGAATTGCTTTGCTTTGGATATAACACGGCTAGTCAAAATTTTAAACTTGATATGGTACGTGGCGTTGTTATATGAGAGATGGTTCCGGCTTAGTTATTTTAAAGCTGATTTTTAATAACCCTTTGGACCAGTAGCCCGCACTCTCGAGTATTCCAGCTGATATACCAATTCACTTTTGCTTTACCGGATAATAATTAAGTTCTTTAAACGCGGTTGTCAGATTTTAAACAATTTACCAATTCTTTATTAAATTCTTTTGCAAGCCTAGCAACACATACATCTAAAGGCTTGGGTACAAACACAGTACCAGATCCGGTTCCCAGAAATGGTGCTCTGAAGGAATGGAGGGAGAAGAGAAGATTTTACAACTGAGGATCGAGATCTGGTCTCTTTGCCTCAGAGGAACGTACAATTTATACGGCAGATCTGATACAGATCAGCAGCAGAGCATGCATGAAAGCTTTAAAAAAAACTGAAATTTAAATACTTTAAATGTAAATTGCGGAAATTTAAATGTTACATAAAATTAAATTACAAAAATTTAAATTGCTGAAATTTAAAGTGCGGAAATTAAAATGCTTTAATAAAATTGGAATGAAATGCTTACATTGGTTGGTTTTTCTTTGTAGAGAAGAAAGGGAAATAATGGGAAATTAATCTGAAGACAGGAGAAATTCCTTTTTGTCTTCGGATTCCAGATTCCTATTCCCGGAGGGAGAGAGAGAGAATTCTAGAGAGAAGGGAGAGGAGAAGAGAGAAGTTCTAAACTTAGAAATGAAAAACCTGAGGAGTCTGAGTCTTCCTCTCGGTTTTTATAAAAAGATCTTTAAACTGTTCACTGTAGCGGGATTTTAAGTGCACAGTAACATCTGGAAATCTGCACTGTTCACTGTAGCGGGGCTTTGAGTGCACAGTTATCTTTGGATCGTAGTTTTGAATAGTAGGCTCATTGTACAAATACGGAAATACAGACTGACATAAAATATGGGTGAAGAGACATGTGCGCTCTCACTTGTGTCCAGGGGACCACCCGAAAAAATACTAGAATAAAAATTTCCTTTTTTTTTTTAAGTAAATAATCAAATAATTATTTACAATGCTTTACTGGAGAGAAAATGCCGAAACAATCATCTTCGTTTTCGTCTCCAAGGGAAATGAATGGCTCTTCGTCTTCATCATCATCTTCATCTTCAGAGGAGTCTGCAACTGAGGATTTTGATCTTGAGGCGAGGAGCTGTTCCATGGCTTTAAAATATTCATCTTCAGTTTTGGCGCTTGCCAATAGAGACTGGGCTTTGGATTTTTGGGTTAGGAAGGTCTGTTGGGCTTTATAGGCTTCTAGGGTTGGTTGTAGGAGACTTTTAGAGGAGAGCCAATCTTTGATCATGTTAACAGTCAATTTGGACTGTTCATCAAATTTTGACCACCATTTGACTTTGAAGGTTCTTTGAAGGATGACTTGGGACTCATGGGTATGAAATCGGAGGTTCCACATCCAGACCCATGGTAGGAAGAAGTTTGTACAAAAACAGAGAAAGGGGGGAAATCTTTTCTTTGAGTCAGAAGGAATATAATGGGTTTTAAAGAGGTTTAAATAATTTGTGGCATTTGGAGTTAGGATTTGAGGTATTGGTCCGAAGAAGTTCCACCAATGATGAAACCAATTAGGTAGGCTTTGGACGGTTATTTTTGAATTAAAGAAGAATAACCAAGAATGAGATTTTTTAGGGTTTTGGATAAAAAAGGTGTTATACCAGGCTTGTTGGTAATCCCAGTAGGAAAAAGTCCGACAATGTGGTAAACGGGTCTCAAAATTTAAAGGAAAGGTTTTGAAATTGTGGAGTAGATCACCCCACTGGTTTGGGCTCAAAACTTTTAAGATTGTGGCCGTGGAATAAGCCGGCTCAGAATGGGTTTTGTCAAAAAAGAAATGCTTGAATTTAGCGAATTCAATTATTTCTAAAATGCTTTGATAATAAGACTGGGGTTTTGTCAAATCCCAAGGTTTGAAAAACCAGCCTTTGGGAAAAAACTTTGAAATGCTTTGAAAAGGATCAGTATGGTAAAATCCATTTTCCATAGAAAGAATGTTTTGAAAATGGGTTTTATCAAACCAATCGGAGGTTTTCTTTGAAGGTGTTGGCTGAGAAAGCACAATTTGGGAAGATGAGCTTTCAGCAGACACAACAATATTTTGAGAAGAGGGTTTATCAATTTCTTTTTTAGGAGAAGTTTGGCTTTGAGAAAGGTTTTGTAGGGCGAGCATGAGCTCTGGAGATTTTGTAATGGAACTCATCCATTGCTTTACTTGGTCATCAGAAGAAATAGATTTGTATTGGGCTCCATGTTCTTCAACCATTTCTATCCAAGATTTAATAGGCATGGCCGAGGAAAGTAATTTGTCTTTAGAAGGGGTAGCTTGGGGTTCTTTAGAGGTTGCTCTAGATTCAGAATCTTTAAGAACAACTTTACCTTTGTCTTTCTTCTTTGGCGGCATTATCTGTTTTGAAGAAATTCCCGAGTTAGGAAATCAGGAATAAAATTTGTATCACCTTTAATATATTCAATATCAAAATCAAAAACACTTAAAATAGCTTGCCATCGTGCAAAAATCTGTTTTGATGCAATATTTTGAACATCTTTTTCCAAAACATGTTTTGCAGCTTTGCAATCAATTCTAAGTAGGAATTTTTGATTTAATAAATCACTTTGAAATTTTGTAATGCATAAAACAATGGAAAGGATTTCTTTTTTGATAGTAGAATAATTTTTCTGGCAATCATTCCAATGTGCAGAAACGTATTGTACTATCTGTTCTTTATCATTTCCTTTTTGCTTTAATATGCCTCCATAACCTAAATCAGATGCATCAGTTTCAACAATTTTAGGTAATGTAGGATTAGCAAGATATAAACATGGGATGCTTTTCACAGAATTCTTTATAAGCTTTACAACCTTGGTGTGTTCATCTGTCCAAGGAACATGTTTTTTCTTTAATCTATCATGCAAGGGTTTAGACATCCTATAGATATTAGG
>NW_006262688.1:21579886-21678159 GCF_000493195.1 Citrus x clementina
AATGTTTGAAATGTGATCCATACTCGAGAAAAATCAACACATCATCAATATAAACGATGCAAAACTCAGAATAGGGATCATAAATATCGTTCATGATCTTTGAAATTCTGAGGGTGCATTTTCAAACCCAAAAGGCATTACTGTCCATTCGTATTGTCCAAAGGGAACAGTAAAAGCTGTTTTATATCGATCTTTAGGGTGAATTTGTATTTGCCAAAAACCAGACTTCATATCAAATTTAGAAAAAATGAAAAGCTGAACAAAGTTTTGGGAGCAAATCTTTTTTATTAGGTATTGGGTACCTAATCCATTTTAAAGCTTTTTCAAAGGGTTTGTAGTTTATCACAAGTCTAGGTACGCCTCTTTTCTATTTTCAGAATTTTTTATTAAACATAAAAAAGCGGCATAAAGACCCAAGGGTGATCTGGATTTTACAATGAGTCCTTTTAGTTTCAAAGATCATTTTATTTTCATTTTTTACAATGTTGTTCCAATTCCATATTCATTTGGATTGGACGAGCTTTGGTGGGTATTTGTTTTTCATCAAACGAATTTTCATAAGGCAAATCTACCAAATGTTGTTTTCTATTCCAAAAAGCAGGTGGTAAATCGGCACATATTTCTTTTTCAATAAGGCTTTTGAAATCGGAGATTTTTCTTTGTATAAAATCATTTTGTAATTGACTTCCAATTCTTTGGAAATTCAAATCTTTTTGTAAACAAAATAAATCATCTTGTTTGGACTTAAGAATGGCATTAATTTTGTTTTGGTAAACAGAACAAGCTTTGACAATGTTTAAATTCCTTGTTTTAGGTTTTTCAATAAAAGGGAAAACAAGTCTTTTGTTTGTTGCTTTGAAGGATATACTATCATAATTGACAGTATATGTAGTTATAAGATTTATAAAAGGAGTTCCCAAAATGATGGCATGATGAATATCATTTGTGAGGACAAAAGAAGTTTTAAAATCAAAACCATTATTATGGATTGAGGCTTCAACCTTGGAACTGACATTCAGTTTTGAATTATTAGCGGCAGAAAGTCTTTCTTTTGTTTTTTCATGAAATCTTTTGGGGACGATGTCTTCTCTAATGCAATTTAAATCGGCGCCAGTATAAAAAAGGGCAATGGCGTCCATTGTAAAATCATCAGAAAAGATTAAAGTGACTTTAATCAAATACTTTCTTGTGGTGATTTGCTTTAAAACAAATAGAAAATCATTGGGTACTGACTCAATGTTTTCTACTTTAATATCATCACCATCATCAGGATTAGATTCATTGTCTGAATTATCCTGCAAATGTTTTTGTAAAAGAAGTTGGATAGTATCAAAATCACTTTTTTGTTTTTCTTTTAAATCTCTGATTTCACATTTGATTTCTTTTATCTCTTTCTAAAGATCTTGGATATTAGGAACCGTCTTTTTTGTTTTCTTTTTATCCAAAATTTGAGTAAGATCATAAGAATTCTTTTTAACAATTGGGACTTTAGAAGTCTCAGCTTTATTAAAATCCAAAGTTTTCAAAAGTTTATCAAGATATTCTTTTTGAAGGTTTGGATCAGAAATATGCTTTGCAAGTTCAAGAAAAGTTTCTTGGTCTTTAGTCAAAACATTGATTTTCTTTAAATATGAATCAGATTCAGATTCATTACTGCTGGATACAGAGTCATCTGAGTCAAAAAGCTCATCAACTTGATATGGATCACTGTCTTCCGACATGGAAGATTCGGAATCAGAAGATTCGACAAGAAGGGGGGCTAATTTGGAAAGGATCTCTTCATCGAGGTCAAGTTCATGAAGCTTTTTGTTCATCCTGCAATAATTTGCAGTATGACCTTTCATGCCACATTTATGACATATAGCTTCTTTGTAATTGAAAGGGGTCTTTGGTTTGGCTCTAAACTCTTTTCTTTTAGAGAATTTGGGTTTCTTATAAGGCCTCGAAGGTTTCTTATAAGGAAGTTCTCTAAAATTACGAAAGGGTTTCCTAGAATTTTTTGATTTGTAATGTTTCTTGCGGGGTTTAGTAGAACACTCGCCATTACAATCTTTGGAATAAGAAGTTTTAAAGGGGTCATAATTGAATTGTTTGCAGAAACCGCCTAATTCTTGTTTAGACTTCTTAAGCTCCCACTTAAGTCGTTTCTGTAATTTCAAATCTTGACAAATCTTTAAACCTTCTTTATTGACGAAACTGACAAGTTCACCATAGGTAAGCTCGTCATAAGGAATACGATTATCATAAAGGGCTTTGATGGAATTTCTTACTTTTTCACCTAGAAGGGTAGGTAATCCAGCAAGAAATTTTTCTTTCCAGGTTATATGATTTGCATCATCCCTTAGAAATAGTCTGGTGAAAAAAGAGGTTTTGTAGCTTTGGAATTCACTAAGTTTCCTACATCTTAAATTATGTAGTAACTCAGCGTTTTTATCACGAAGGTGTGAAGGGTCACCAATGAAATAGAGGGAAATAGTTAAATATATATATATATTTACTTGTTTCAAAATTATTATTTGAAGAAAATATTTTATTTTACTTCAAAAATGAGCAAATAGACATAATAATTTTCCTTATAGAGAAAGACGCAAGGAATATTATATGTTAAATGATAAATTTTTTTAAACTCACAAAAATGTAATGGTTTTTCTTGAAATAACTAATAATGAAAAACATTATTAATTATAGCTCTTTAGCAATAATGCTATCAAATATTGAATTTGTGTAAAAATTCTTAATAATAGGATAATTATTAATTAAAAAGAGGCCTAAAAAATAAGCTTTCCTATTGTAAGTATAACCTAAGATATCTATTAATTTGACCATATCAAGAAAATACTAAAAAAAATCTTCTTAACATATAGAGCCGAGACAACCACAATTGGACTATTCTAACATATGGGCCACTAGACAGCAACTTGGTTCACCTATGTTTAAAGTCACCCCTGTAAGCTAGGCAATAGGCTCTTACCACATACAAAGGATTAACTAATTGCCAAATCAGACTATCTGAAAGGAATAAAAAAAACCATAAAGCCATAGATGCTTACAACTTCATTTGCTATTAAAAAACGCAAGTTAAAAAACTTGATCATAATTTATAAAGCATGCATGACATTGAATTTAATTATATAACTCACTTAAATGCCGGCATGGCACTGTAATTAGCTTAAAATGATGACACTGCAAAGAAGGTAGCTGCCTCATGGCTTATAGCCACGACAATTGTAGCAGAGAAGGTGTTGCCCCAAAGGCCATTAGCCTCAGTATAAAAGTGTATAGCCTCGTGATGAGCATTAGATAGTACAATTACTTATAGTGACAAACTTGATGAGTTGGCAAATGAGGGTTATATAAACTAAAGGAAAAAGTTTAAGGTTAATTTGAATATAAACATTTAGCTAATGGAAAACATAAGAGTATATAGAGTTAGGAAGGCATATGAACACATATGTTGCAATAATTTGTTAGTTGAAATGCTCAACTATCACCACCACCATTCACTACAAGTTTTCAATTCTTTTAGCTATATATATAGACTTTTGATTGCCTAATATGTGCAAGCCTTTTTGTTTTTTGGTATGCTATATCAATCATTTGATACAATAAGGAAAAAATTGAATCAATCTAATGGAATGATAAAATCAAATCCTATAAACGGTAAGGAACATTGATGATCTATTTAGAGTTGTTGAATGAATCTTACTAATGGATCATGAGGGCTGATCTATCATTATCTCAACCTCCTCATTCATACAAGCTAACTTAACCAAGTGTACGTAATTGACTTTTTTTTTTCTGATAACTCTATGAAAATGAGAGTTATCATGACATTTTTAGACTTAAACCAATATTACTTGGTAGTAAATGACATGTTTTTATTACATTTTTAGTTATATTTTGCTCGAGCATTTGTTTAAGTTTATTTTTAATGAATTGATTTTTTTTTAGATCACTTTGTACTCTGAATATGTCCGTAATTGCATGTGATTAAAAAAAACTCAGGTTTTAGGGATGGAATGTTGTAGCAGCAGACTTGCAGAGTTGAACTTGGCTGCGGATGAACTAAAACAAATCTAAATCAAAAGAGGTGTTGTAGATGTTGTTGCAGTAATCCAGAAGCAATTGTAGACAAGATTGCATGCGTGTTAACTAACATGGTTTCGACAGACAGTATAAACAGATTGTGATCCAAGGTATCCAAGAAAGGGAGGCACGCGGCAATATGCTTTTGGTTGCCTTAATTCCAAGATTGAAGAAGAGCACACATGAAAGAAAAAAAGAGGAGAAAGCCATAACTCAAGAAAAATGACAAAGAAAACAAAGGAAAACAAAGGAAAACAGATAATAAGAGAGATTTGAGCGTTGCAGCAAGGGATTTCAAAAGAAAAAAATGAGAGATTGCAAAAATTTAGCGGAACTCAATTCTCATCTTTATTTTCTTGTTTTTATCTCTTTATGGGAATGTATTCGATGGAAAAAATGATTGATGATATTGTTTTATTGCATATCATAAATAAAACTTTGATGTAGTTAGGTGTTAAACAAGCTTAATGGTTATTTGACTTATATATGTGTGTTGCTTAGAATCTGCTATAACATTTTGTTTGATTTTACTTATTGTAAATCCTTATTCTGGTTAACCACTCATTTAGTGGATACTAGATAAGAAGGGGTCTCAAAAAGGTCTGACTTAGTGGAACAGATCAAGACAATTGAGTTAATCTCAATTTGAGTATGGCCATGTTTAATCTAAAATTAGTGAAGAGCTAGATATAAGGATTCAACTTGTAGGGCGATTAGAACCTAGAACACATAATATTATATCTAATGTTAGCATAATAGCCGGTCACTATTAGGTTACATATAGATATAATATATCCAAAATGCAACAACTGAGAATGCATGAGAGATTTAGCTCAGTGTTGTAGTAGATGATGTAGCAATAATACTGTAATTGAAAAAATTGTCAATATCATTAAGTGAGTTTAAATACTCAACTACTCCTCTCCTATTGATTACATCCTTACGTTTGACTTGAGATTTTTCTTATTGCATTTTGTTCATTGCATTTTTAATTTAGTTAGTTTATTAATTTTATTAGTTATTTTATTTTAATTTGGACTGAAATTGCACTGTTAAGATTACTGAAGCAAGTCTTATAACATCAATCCTTGTAGAGATATTATGAATACTTATCATTCTATTACTTGTTGTGTACACTTGCACATTGATACCTATAGTAATAAGCAATCAACAAGTTTTTGGCGCCGTTGCCGAGGATAAAATGCTTATTGTGATTTATGAAATCAATTTTAGTTGGTGAAAATTTTTAACTTTATATTAATTTGTTTACTGGTTGACTGAAGTGCTCTAACAACCCTTGTATGCACAAGTACAAACTTGTTGAATTCCAATTTGATCCAGAAATTAAAAAACTGCAAGGAGATTTATAAAAGAACATTAGAAATTTAAGATCTACTGCCAACATGGATGATTTGCAAGAAATGGGGAATTTAAACCCTCGAGGAGAAATAGAACCAGTCAATGCATAAGGAGGTTAAGAAGGTCAGAGTAGGCAGATTATTCATGGGCAACCAGGGAACAACAATATATATCTACATGGCAGATGATAGAGACAAAGCCATTATAGATTATGCAATGTTAACCCCTCAAGCCATAAATCCTAGAATAGTTAAACTTGAAGCGCAAGCTGCAAATTTCGAGCATAAACTAGTGATGTTTCAAATGCTTCAAATAGTAGGGCAATTCAATGAACCGCCTTCAGAAGATCCCCACCTCCACCTTAAAATTTTTCTAGAAGTATGTGATGCTTTCAAGATTGTTGGAGCATCACAGAAAGCATTGGAACTCGGACTCTTCCCATTTTCTCTAAGGGATCGAGCAAGAGTATGGTTGAACCCTCTACCACTTAACTCCATTACTACATGGAATGACTTGACTGACATATTTTTAATGAAGTGCTTCGTACCTACCAAGGATGCAAAATTGAGAAATAAGATCACATTTTTCCATCAACTTGAAATGAAAGTTTATATGATGCATGAGAAAGATTCAAAAAACTACTTATGAGATGTCTTGACTATGGTATTCCTTGCTGTATACAGTTTGAAACTTTCTACAATAGTCTTAACCCAAGCACTAGATTAATGGTAGATGCTTCAGCAAATGAGACCTTGTTATCTAAATCTTATAATGAAGCTTATGTAATCTTAAAATAGATAGCCAATAACAACTATTAGTGCCCATCGACCAAAAAAGATACAACAAGAGGAACAACATGAGTTTAGAATGTAGACACCTTAACAATATTATCAGCTTAAGTAACCTCATTAACAAATATGGTGAAGGATATGACAACTGCTCCAGTAACTGTCAACCTAATTGCTGAGGTAACCTCTGTTTATTGTAGGAAAGGGCATCTGTTTGGTAATTGCCCTGAAAATTCTGCTTTAATCAACTATGTAGGCAACTGCAACAGATAGAACTAGAACAATCCTTACTTAAAAACACTTACAACCCTGAATGGAGACAATATCCAAACTTCTCATGAAGCAATCAGAATCAACATGCTTCAGTTTCTAGTGGACAGAATAGGCCTGCTCAACCACCTGAATTTCACCAATAAAATCAAGGGAAAAAAACCAGAAATGATCAACTCAATTCTCTTGAAGCTTTGATTAAAAAGTATATTATGAAGAATGAAACGGTTGTCCAAAGCCAAGCTGTTTCTTTGAGAAACTTAGAAAAATAGATTGGACAGCTTGTTACAGCCTTAAGCAACAGACCATAAGGCAGTTTAACCAACAATATAGAGGATCCAAGAAGAGAAAGAAAAAAACATTGTAAAGTTATTAATTTTAGATCTGGAAATGATGTTCACATTCTAATTGGTGTACTAAAAAGAAAATTTGAATGGCTCAACCCATGAAGAATCTCAAGTTGAAGAAGAATTACAAACTTCCACCTTCCAGCACATTGGTGTAATCAGCAAAGCTACAACATCTGTAGAAAATGATGATCCAACACATGTTGGTGAAGATGTTGCAGCACACCAACCACATCAGTTCTGAACATGGCAAAAGAAAAGCAGTTTGTACAACCTGCTACAGAACAACAATTTAGGCACCTACCACATTTTCCATAAAGATTCCAAAACCAAAAACAAGACATGCAATTCAACAAATTCTTAGATGTGTTGAAGCAGCTACATATCAACATTCATTTTGTGGAAGCTCTGGAATAAATGCCAAATTTTGTGAAAGATATTTTGACAAGTAATATAAGGCTTAGAGAGTTTGAAACAATTGCTCTAACATAAGAACACATCCATATGCTTCAGAACAAGATGCCTTAGAAATTGAAGGATTCAGGAAATTTTACAATCTTATGCTCTATAAGAACTAAATACAGTGGTAAGGCACTATGTGATTTGGGGGCTAGCATTAATCTCATGCCTTTATCAGTGTTCAAACAATTGGGAATTGAAAAAGTTAAACCAACAACAATGACTTTATAACTTGTTGACATATTACATGCTTATCTAGAAGACAAGATTGAAGATATATTGGTAAAGGTGGATAAATTTATTTTTCCAATGGATTTGCTGAACTTTGAGGCATAAAAAGAAGTACAAATCATTTTAAGCAGACCTTTCTTAGCCACATGAAAGACTTTAATTGATGTATAAAAACGATAACTTACTACATGGATTAATGATCAACAAGTTACATTTAATGTATTAGATGCCATGAAGAGTCCGAATGATGTTGAAAAATGTAATTTTATCAGTGTTGTGGATTTTGCTATAACAAAAAGATTAAATAGTTGCTGCAGCAATAAAGAAATCAAGGCTATAACATTTGAAGAACTTGAAGAATAAGATCTTGAAACAACTGACATAGCATGGTGAGGAAAGAAGCAACTCGTGAGAACTGACAAGTAATTTAAATCTTTTGATCTTTCAAACAAGGATTTAAAACTTTATGTTCCCTCGATTGAGTCACTTCTTATTTTAGAATTAAAACTTTTACCGTTACATTTGAAATATGTTTATCATGGTGACAATGACACACTTCTTGTAATCATTTCAACTTCTTTGAATACAGAATATAAGAAGAGCTTGGTGAATATATTGAGGAGAAAAAAAAAGGTCATTAAATGGACCATGACAGATATCAAAAGAATCAGCCCTCCATATGTATGCACAAGACTTTTCTAAAAGATTGCTACAGCAACTCAGTAGAGCAACATAAAAGATTAAATCTCATCATGAAGGAAGTTGTGATGAAGAAGATCATCAAGTGGCTTGATGTCGGAATCATTTACCTAATATCAGACAACTCATGGGTAAGCCTAGTACAATGTGTTCGAAAGAAAGGTAAAGTAATAATTGTAGCAAATGAAAAGAGTGAGCTCATTCCCACAAGAACAGTAACTAGATGGAGAGTCTGTATATATTATAGGAAGTTAAACAAAGCCACAAGGAAAGATCACTTTCCATTACATTTCATAGATTAAATGCTGGACAGATTTACTGGAAAAGAGTATTAGTGTTTCTTGGATAGATACTCAGGCTACAACTAGATTGCTATAATATCAGAGGATCAGGAGAAGACAACATTCACTTGTCTCTATAAAACATTTTCTTTCCAAAGGATGCCATTTGGCCTGTACCATGCTCCAGCAACTTTCCAAAAGTGTATAATGTCTATTTTTTTAGATATGGTTGAGCAAACACTTGAGGTATTAATGGATGATTTTTTAGTTTTTGGGGAATCGTATGATGATTGTTTGCATAATTTAGAAAATGTGCTTAAAAGATGTGAAGAGACAAACTTAGTGTTGAATTGGGAAAAGTGCCATTTAATGGTACAAGAGGGGATAATGTTAGGTCATATGGTCTCTAAAAAGGGAATAAGTAGATAAGGTAAAAATATATGTGATTAATAAACTTCCACCACCTACTTCAGTTAAGGATATAAGGAGTTTTTAAGACATGCTGGATTTTATAAAAGATTTATTAAGGATTTTTTTCCAAAATATCCAAACCTTTATGCATGTTGTTGGAGCATGACAGACCCTTCAATTTTGATGAGAATTGCTTAAAGGCTTTTGTGGAGTTGAAGAGAGCCCTTGTTACAGTGCTAGTTATTATAGCACCCGATTGGAGTATGCCATTTGAGTTGATGTGTGATGTTAGTGACCACTCTGTTGGAGCAGTGCTAGGACAGAGGAAAGGCAAGAATTTTCACTCTATTTATTATGCCAGCAAGACCCTAGTTGAGGCACAACTCAATTATACTACCACTGAAAAAGTGTTGATGGCAATTGTTTTTATATTTGATAAATTCATAACTTATTTAGTTAGTACCAAGGTGACTGTTTATACTGATCACTCAGTTATAAAGTATTTGTTTTCAAAGAAAAATGACAAACCAAAGTTGATTAGGTGGATTCTTTTACTGTAAGAATTTGACCTAGAGATCGAGGACAGAAAAAGAATTGAGAATCAAGTAGCAGATCATCTCTCAAGGTTGGAAGCAGATGCAAACACTTTAACTAAGACATAATAGAAACTTTTCCTGATGAGCGGTTGCTAATGATACAGTATGCATAATAGATGTTGCAACAACATGAATTTCCATGGTATGCAGATATTGCTAGTTAGTAAGCGAGTGGATTACTACCACCTAATTTGAGCTACTAGCAGAAGAAGAGATTTCTCCATGATGCAGAAGTTATCAGTGGAATTATCCTTGTACAAGATGTGTTCAGACCATGTGATTATAAGATGTCTTCCTGATGAAGAAATTTCAAATATTCTGCAGTCTTTTCATGTTGCAGCATATGGTGGACATTTTGGAGGGCACAGAACAACAGCAAAAGTTCTTCAATTAAGTTATTATTGGCCCTTTATTTTTAGAGATGCTTATGAGTTTGTTAAATGCTGTGACATATGCCAAAGAATAGGAAACATCTCTCAAAAGCATAAAATGCCACTAACCAACATCTTGGAGGTTGAACTTTTTGATGTATGGGGAATAGATTTTATGGGATCATTTCCACCCTTATTTGGCAACTTATACATCTTAATTGCCGTAGACTATGTATCCAAGTGGATAAAAGCTACAACATTGCCAGCCGGTGATGCCAAGACAGTGATGAAGTTTCTACAAAAGAATATTTTTTTAAGATTTAACACTCTTAGAGCTATTGTCACTGATGAAGGAACCCATTTTTGTAACAGGATGTTTGCTGCAGCATTAGCTAAGTATGAGATCAAGCATAAGGTTGCTACAACATATCATTAAAAAATAAGTGGTTAGGCAAAAGTGTCCAATAGAGAGATAAAAAAGATTCTTGAGAAAGTGGTGAATCCCAATAGAAAAGATTGGTCTTTTAGACCAAATAACTCCTTATCGGCTTACTGAACAGCTTACAAAACCCCACTTGGTATGTCTCCATACAGAATTGTTTATGGGAAGGTTTCTCACTTGCCCTTAGAGCTGGAGCACCATGCATATTGGGCAATAAAACAATTGAACATGGATATGACTGTTGTAGCTGAGCAAAGGAAGTTACATCTTTGTAAGCTAAAAGAGTTGCAGTTATTCTCCTATGAAAATGCAAGACTCTACAAGAAGTGGAACAAGCAATGGCATGACAAGCAAATTCACCAGAGGGAGCTCATCCCAGGTCATCAAGTCTTGCTCTATAATTCACAATTAAAACTCTTTCCTGAAAAATTAAAGTCTAGATGGTCAGGTCCTTTCAAACTTATTAAAGTTTATCCTTACGGGGCTGTGGAGCTTCTAGATGAAAAGATAGGTAAGCAATTTAAGGTGAATGGACTAAGAGTGAAGCACTACATTGGAGCTTCTATGAACAATCCAAGGGACGATTTGTTTTTAAAGGATCTAACTTGAGCAATCAGAGATGGTCAGGCTAAAGGACCCAAAATCAAGCGCTGATTAGGAGGCAATCCAGTAAGGAAAGTTGTTTAAATTTTTTTAAAAGCATTGAATTTAGTTTTAAAGATTTTTTAATTTGCCTTTTTGTTATTTGAAATTGTGCATCTAACTTCTTTTATTTTCTTGTGTTAAATTGCAGTAAGTAGAAGTTGACTTAAAAAAAAGTGAGCAAAGAAGTAGACAGGAATTGCTGCAACATCACTTACAGCATGATAAAGAGAAGATGGTTCTCAAACGACATATTGCAGCAACGGATTGGTTGTTACAGTAACGATTTTTACCATTGAGCTGTCAGCCTTTTATTTTTACTGTTGGTGGTTGACACGCTTATGTCAGCAGATCAAAATTTGTGATAAGAAAGATTATGCAATCCTTGATTTGTTGTGATATATATCTCTCTTTTTCCATTCAAAAATCTATTTTTAAAATTCAAACTTTTTTCCAAGTTTATCATTTTAATTGTCTCTCTCTCTCTCTCGACTTTCCTTATGTTATAAATTAAGGATTTACTTTTACTATTTCTATTTCACTATTACTTTTTCTCTCCCTGTCTGTAACTCTCAGAATCTTTACATTTCTTTTGCACGTTCTTATCTTTTTCAGCACAACAAAACTTAGTTTGAATTGCTGCAGCAACGCAGAAAATTAAAGCACGTGCTGGCATATTGAAGGATCCTAAGTGTTTCTACAGCTTTAAAGTCGAGGAAAAATATAAAGAAATTATCGAGCCTCGAAAAATTTTAAAAGAAAAGGGTTTCTAATTTCCAAAACAGCCAACTGGGATGATCAACAACATCTATACTGCTGTAGCACAGAGAGGATATATCAAGTTCTATGCTCACCCCCAAGGCCCAATCCTCTCAATCATTAAGGAGTTCTACTCAAATATGTTACAGCAAGATCAACACACTATCTAGGGGTGTTCGCAAATTGGATTTTCCATATTAAACATCAATCCATATTCGATCCATGATTTTGCGGATTATAATTTTTAATCCAATTTAATCCATAGATTGATCAAATTCAATATAAATCCAATCCATATGTCTACGGATTGGATGCATATTTGACTCAATCCATATCCAATCCACCATTTTGCGGATTGGTTTGTGGATTAAAAACTTTTAATTCTATCCAATCCATGAATTAATGAAATAAAACAAATATAAGATAAAAATAATTTTACTACCAATTAAATTCAAAATTGAATAAATTTTAAATAAATTAACTATGTAAATAAAGCTAAAATAATACATTCAGAGTTTTAAAATATAATACACCGAGATTAATTGTTCAAACAAAACTACAATAAAACATTCAAATTATCAAAATATAACACACAAAAAGGAAAAATGTCCACCTCCAATTTGTGTTTTGTATTTTGACCTGAACAAAATAGACATAATTGAAATACATAACAAATAAAATTTTTTATTTAATAAAAAATAATAAATATTTACCCTTACTATCCCATCAAATGCTATCAAGCTTCATCAAATATGTTCTTATCAGCTCCCAAAATCTTTGTATGTGTAAGACAAGAAAAATGTCAATTTTAAAAATAGAATAACAATATAAAGTCAAATAATAATCAATAAATAAAATTAAAGTTAAGTTGTTACATTTTAGCTGTCTCAATATGTTCAATCTCATCTATTGCTTCATCCATATTTATCGGAGTTGAATGTAACCAATTTTGTGTGCAAATTAGTGCCTCCACCGTCCTTGTAGATAGTGAGCACCGATGTGGATCAAGAGCACAACCAGCAGTGATAAATGTTGACTTAGATGCCACTGTGGAAACATGCATGACTAAGATATCTCGAGCAACGTAAGACAAAATTAGATATTTGGAAGAATTAATCTTCCACCAATCCAATATATCAAAACTTTCATTTTTTGGGTACTCATATGATTCCATCAAATAAAGATCCACTTATGTTTTGCACTCTACAAAAGTACTATCTTTTAAAATCTTTATATAACCAGAATCAAACACTTGCCTAACATTAACCTTAGTATCAACCTCTAACTCATTTTCATCATTCACAGCATCCATTACTTCCACATTATCGCAATGAAGAAATTTATATTCATCATATAAACTACGTAAATTATTCCACACTTTAACAACCAACTTATTAGCTTTAAATTCACCAAACAATATCTCAAAAAACATTCTTTATGCTGAGGATCAAGCAATTACTATTTCGTAATCTCCCCAATATTTTCATACATGACTGTAAAGAAGTGGGGGGAAGTTTTTAAAACCATAATTGTAGCAGGCAATAAATGGATGAATGATGAGGGTATAGTAGTCAATAGGATAGACTTAAAGCCTATTGCTAAGGTTTGGGTGAAATTCTTGAAATCTAGACTGATTTCAACCGCACACATGACCATAATATCTCAAGATAGACTCATACTTCTTTATGTTACAGTAAAAGGGTTTAGCCATTGATGTTGGATAGATCATTGATTAAGAAATTAGAGAGTGTGAAACAAAGAAGCAAAAGTTTGTTCCCTTGCTATTTTCTTCACTTATCACAGGCATTTGTAAGGCCTCGGGGGTAAAATTTAAGGCAAGTGATGAGTGTGAAGAATGAAGGGGCTATGACAACTAAGACAGTCAAAAGGATTGTTGGGGAATCTACTGTTGTAGCAACCCTAAAACATCCTACTGCAGCTAAATTAGGAAAGTTATAGAGATTGGGAAGATGCTGCAAGAACTCAGTGAAAGCTTGAATACATGTGTCCAAGCACTAAAGGAGAAAAATCAGAGGTTTTGGACTTACTACATCTTGAAGCACTATATCTTGAAGCCCAGAAACATCAATTTGCCATGTATATGAACAACAAACATATAGATTTTCTTAAGTCTCTGCTACAACAGTTTAATTTTCAAAAAGCTGAGAAAACTACTCCAACAGAAGAAAGTGAAGAAGTAGAGACTGAATGAGAGTCAACTGAAGATGATGAAGCAAAGAATGAAATAGAAAGTGAAAAGAATGAAGAAAAAGAGAAAAATGAAGAGGAACATCCAATTAAGACTTCCAAAAGCAAAGGAAAAGAAAAAATTTTGATCGATGAGGAGTCTGAGACAAAGGAAGAGAAAGATGTTGATCAGCCTTAAACAAAGCCATTACCAAAGCTACAAGGACAGAAGAAACAATGAGGAGTTTGAGGGAACTCATTGCGAGCATCACTGCTGAACAATCAAAAGTAACAACACTTTCACTAGTTGCCACAAAGAAAACTCCCAAAAAGTCTCATGTCCCAACTCTAAGGGCATAAAGCAAAAGAAAAATAGCACAACCTTTTGGTGGTACTGCAGCACTGTGAGCACTAGAAGAATTAGAACACAAGAAAACAAAGCCAACTCTGCCTAAAGTTATAGAAGCTTCTAGAGTGCCTCAAACCAGTCCAACCAAAAGCCAGAAGAAGAAACAACTAGTTGTGGCACCATTGGATCCATCAAAAGAGCGTTTGAAAAGTGGATCAAAGAAGAAGTGATTCTTTACAGCATATGCTGCAGCATAGCTTCCAACAACATAGGAGTATCTTCTACTGGCCTAGTTTTACTTTGCAATTTCTGAAACTTTTCTTTTCCTTTATTTATTTTATCTTGTTTCTTTTCCATCTATTTATTTTAAGTATACGCATGTTTGTCTTTAATTTATTTTGAGTGCATATGAGAACACAACACCTCTCAAGTTTGGGGGGGCTGTGTTATAGTGCAATGTGTCTATGAATGTATGCGTTTGTGTTGTGTGTGTAGCTCTGTTTTTCCAACATTTGTATTTGGATTAGAAAATCCAATGAGGATGAATTGAGTGATGAAATGTTAGGTGAATAACTGCCAAGTGGGGACAATTTATAGATGAATTGAGTGATGAAATTTTATCTTAACACTTAGGCTCTAGTTGAATTTTGTGAGTATGCTATAGTAAAACCAAGTAGAGCAATATAGAAAATATCAACAGTCTAAGGTTAAAAATATCTCAAGTTTGGGGGGAACTTGAAAAAATTTTCACAATTATCACAAATTGTGCTGGATATGAAATAAAATTATGCTCCAATGACTTAGTTGTTGAGTATCCAGGACTTAGTATGTACCCTATACGCAGACTTAAGTAAAAAGACAGCAAGAGTTTTGAGCATTATTATAGCAACGCAAAAAGCAAGATAGGTCCTCTATCTAGGATACTGAGTAGACAGGTCTGTTCATAAGCCCCATATTTAGCCTTGAGTCAAAGGTGTCTAAAGATAAGACTAAGTTATAGTATCTTAGATGTTTGTGCTGTAACAACTCTGATCTATACATTGGTTAACTAATTCGGTGTTATTATTATAAGTGATAGGCATTCACATGAAAAATTAATGTTACACTAAAGGATATATAATCTTATAAAAAAATGGAAAGAAAATGATAGTTGTTGTAGCACAATTTGAAGCCAATTTTTTACCCATGCTCCCTCATAAAAAGAAATGTCTGTTGTTTTATCTTTGAGTTATATTTGACGATTGCGTGATGCTGCAGCAACTCTGGAACTTGATCAAAGTGCCACACACACACTTTGGACAGAATAAGACTTAAGTCTAGAATTGGAACTGCTGATGGTAATTTTGCATATTTTAAGAATGAGATATGAGGGTTGATAAATCTTAGCAAGCAAGTCAACAGAGCTAAGTTGTTTGTTGCATGATTGTGTGAGTGAAGTGTTAGTATTATGTGAATGAAGTGTTAGTATTCTTGTTATAACTTGAGGACAAGTTATGTTTTAATTTTGGGGGTGTGATAATTCTATGAAATGAGAGTTATCATCACATTTTTAGACTTAAACCAATATTACTTAGAGAGTAAATGATGTGTTTTTATTGCATTTTTAGTTATATTCTGCATGAGCATATATTTAAGTTTAATTTTAATAAATTAATTTGATTTTAGATCATTTTGTGCTCTGATTATGTGCGTGATTGTAGGAGATAAAAAAAAATCTCAAGTTTTAGGAATGGAATACTGCAGTAGTAAACTTGCAGAGACGACAAAGAACATGGTTGCAGATGAACTAAAACAAGTTTGAATCAAAGGAGATGTTGTAGATGTTACTACAACAATTCAGGAGCAATTGCAGATAAGATTACGTGCGTGTTAACTGACAAGGCAGCAACAGATGACACAAAAAGATTGCGATCCGAGGTTTCTAAAAAAGGGAGACACGCGCAGTGGCGGTGCCAGGAAGTTAATCAAGGGGGGGTAAATTTAAATAATAATATAATTTAAAAACACTAAATTTAAATAATAATATAATTTAAAAATAGTCAACAAGTAACAAATACCAAAATAAAAATTCATTAATAAATTTAATTCAATACATTTATAACTAACCTAAACTTGTTTTCATATGCTAAAAAAAATTAAAGAATAATTTTATCATCAATGATGCGTAAATTAGCAAGGGTACTAGTTGGCACAAGTAATATAATGAAGAGTAGAGTATCGTCCCACAGAGATTGTATAACCTATTAGTTACCGAAATTATTCTAACCCTAATTTATTTGAACAACCGAATAAGTGAATTTAGATTAAAAATTAAAATAAATTAAATTATCTAAAAATTAAATAAAGATGCAGGCAGTAATAGAAATCACCAAGAGATTAAGACACTAGGACATCCGATTTCACCATAACCAATCCAATTTAATCCTCCATCTATGCTATTAAAGTTTATTACCCATGTTGACAGTGAATTTCCTTAATCTATTCAATATCCTCTCCTGAGTAACATCAAAAATAACTCCACATATTAACATACTATATCTCTATGTGAATTTAAATATACAAAGATTCATTAAGCTCTATGGAAATTCTTAGAAAAAACTGCACGAATCATGTTGGCACATCTCTGTCTTTCGTTCAATTCATGGCATCCATTACACAGAGCAAAAATACATAAATCTCCTCTCGGTCTCATTATGTATCCTCAAATCATTCAAATATTGGCAAGATATTTAAAAGCATTAAATACAATAATGAACACTCAATCATGGAATAATAAACTAAAAATAACACAAACTTATAGAATTAAATCTTCATAGTTAGACTACATCGTAGCCCTAGTAAAATAAATTAGTTCATAGGAATATAAAGAGAATCTATTAATTTAATTGGAAACATTCAAACAAGATAATAGAGAAGAGAGAAAGAAAAACTCAAGAATTAATGCGTCTTCCTCCTGCTCCAAATTATTCCTGCTGCTCTTGGTTTTGTGCTTAAAAGTGCGGCTGCTGCTTCCTTTCGGTTTGTGGTTCTTGTGGCTGCCCTCTTGTCTCTTTAATTCTCTTGGCTCAAAAACCTCACGGCTGCCCCCTCCTCTCGGTTTTGTTTCTCTTCCTTTTATATTGCTCAGCCCACGAATCCTTAAATCAAAATGATTTTAAAACAAAACAATTCTAGCCACTTTTTTAAGCCCATGCACGTGACTTGTTCAATTAATAAGCTAATAAAGATTAGGCCAAAGCCCATCACAAGGATGCTTTCTTCTTTTACTTTATTCTTCGTATGATTTGCCTTATTAATTAACTTATTTCCAATGCTAATTCTTCACATCTTCACGTGAACTTCAATTAGGCCTTGGCTGCTCCGATTTTCTTCCATTTTAATTCCCATTACTTTGCTTAAATTTCCAATTAATTTCTTCTTTAACCTCTCCTTACTTGAATATTCGGATTTAATTCCTCTTTATTCCCAAAATGCACCTAAAATAAAAAAATATAAAAATTAAGATAAAATTAACATAATAAAATATAATTTAACCTAAAATTAAGTTATGGAAGCATTAAAATAATAGATAAATTATGAGCACATCAATCAAGAATACAAAATAAATCTTTTTTTGTATATACAATAATAATATCACTCAATCATTGATCTCTTATCTGATTTTATAGATGATTTTTCACAAAATTCATAGCCAAAAATGCTTTTTTGACAATAGTGATGAGAACTAGTAAAAACAATAAATAAATTAATGAATATAATTTATCCTTTTAAGCATCAACTATTTTTCTTGTTAGCTTATCAATTCCTTTCAATTTTTGAAAATTTGTTATCAGAACTCACTTCTATAATGTAAATATTAAGTTGAATTTTAAGTGCTATAAGACTCATTAAAGAAAAATTATTTGAATAAGCTCAATGAGGTGAAATAGTTTCTTTTTTTTTTGTGTGTGAGGAGAGTTAGGGCCAAAGAAACTTTAAAATACAATGTTTCTTTGTGGGTTGGAAGTGTAAAAATAAATACTTAATATATTATTTATTTTTAAATTTTAGTAGGGACTTTCTTAGTAAATTAAATTCAAAATAGGATAAATATATAAATTTTAAAAAGTCTAGGGGGACTATTCTAATGTGGCGCCGCCACTGGACATGCGTCCACATACTTTTGGTTGCCCTAATTCTAATATATAAAAAGAGCACACGTAAAGAAAAAAGAGGAGAGAACCATCACTCAAGAAAAATAACAGAGAATATGAGAGATTTGAGGCTGTAGGAAAGGATTCTAGAAGAAGAAGAATGAGAGATTGCAAAGATTTAGCAGAACTTAATTTCTCATTTGTATTTTCTTGTGTTTATCTCTTTATGGGAATGTATTTGATGGAAAAAGAGTGTTGCTACTGTTTTATCTCATATCATGAGCTAAACTTTGATGCAATTGGGTGTTAAAGAAGTTTAATTGTTATTTGACTTATATATGTGTGTTGCTCAGAATCTGCTGTAGTATTTTGACTTGATTTTACTTATTACGAATTTGTATTTCGGTTCACCACCCATTTAATGGATACTCGTTAAGAAGGTGCCTAAAAAATGTCTGACTTAGTGAAACAGATCAAGACAATTCACAGCTTTACATTGAGTTTCCCAAGTTGAGTTAATCTCAGCTTGAATAGGGTTATTCTTAATTTAAAATTAGTGAAGAGTTAGACATAGGGATTTACCTTGTAGGGCAATTGAAACTTAGAATGTATAATATTATATCTAATGTTAGCATAACAACTGGTCACTATTAGGTTGCATATAGATAAAAGATATCCAACACGCAACAGCTAAGGATGCCTGAGGCATTCTGCCCAGTGCTGTAGTAGATGTTGTGGCAACAGTACTGTAATTGAAAAAACAGTCAATACCATTAAGTGAATTTAAACACTCAATTATTCATTTCCCATTGATTACATCATTGTGTTTAACTTGAGATTTTTCTCATTGCATTTTGTTTATTGCATTTTTAATTTAATTAGTTTATTAATTTCATCAATTATTTTATTTTTATTTGGACTAAAATTGCACTGTTAAGATTGTTGTAGCAAGTTCTATAACATTAATTCCTAAGGATAATTAAAAAGCCTGATGATAATTTATAAAGTATGCATGACATTGAATTTAATTATATAACTCACTTAAATGCTGACATGGCATTGTACTTAGCTTCAAATGATGACACTGCAAAGAAGGTAGCTCCTAATGGCTTCTAGCCATGACAATCGTAGCAGAAAAGGCGTTGCCCCAAAGTCTGTTAGCCTCAATAGAAAAGTCTATAGCCTCGTGAAGAACATTTGATGGTACAATTACTTATAGTGACAAACTTCTTGATTCGACAAATAAGGGTTATATAAACTAAAGAAAAATGTTTAAGGTTAATTTGAACCAAAACATTTAGTTAATGGAAAACTCAGGAGTATACAAGGTTAAGAAGGTAGATGAGAATGTATATTGCGATACTTTCTTAGTTGAGATGCTCAACTATCACCACCACCATTCACTACAAGTTTTCAATTTTTTTTTGGCTAAATGTATAGAATTTCAATTGCCCAATATGTGCAAGCCTTTTTTTTTTTTTGTTGTCGGTTCTATAAGCCATTTGATATAGAAGGGAAAAAATTTTAATATATCTAATGGAAGGATAAAATCAAATCTTATAAACAGCAAGGAATATTGATGATTTATTCAGAGTTGTTGAACGAATCTTACTAGTGGATCATGAGGGCTGATCTATCATTATCTCAATCTCCTCATTCATACAAGCCAACTTAACCAAGTGTATGTAATTTATTTTTGTTTTCTAAAATAATTTCCTTGCAATTTAATGAGAAAGTCTTATGCATGAACCACCTGATGAAACCAAATGAGGGGCAATTTAGGCTTTTGGAGGGTCTTTATCTTAAAACAATAACTTGACGATTGATGTAAAGAGTAAAAATCTAATAAAAAAATAAACAAAATAATAACACTAAAAATGATAATATTAATTAAATGTACACTGAAATTGCTTTCATAATGCAACACGATATTAAAATAAACAGTTAATGCAAACAAACGCAGCATGTTTTATTTTCCTTACTTATGGAATCTTTCAATTCCATTAAAGTCACTGTGGCAAGTTTCTCAATATTCATTCATATAAATAAAGGATCGTGACTTTCTGATTTTTAATTTTCACACATCTCCTTTAATTTTAATTAAGTTGCTTACGATTCACTTAATAAATAGAAAAATGTTGAAGAGTCTTAGTTTCATCATCTTGGCTTTGCTTGTAATGGCAAACACTAAAAGCACACTTATTACAGCCAGTCGTTTTAGCCAAGGATATCACTCATATGCTTCATTTTCTAAAAATCCCGGAGTATCACCTGAAATTGTTGATTGCTCTCGGAGACTATAAATACTACTGTCCCCTAGGGGGATGCAAATGATTTTGATAATCAGTTATTTCATTTGTCTTTTATGAGTGCTTTTGCAATAATGATCAATTGTAGTGAAATTGAAACTGTGTTTTCATAAAAGAAGAAATTAATTCATTATGAGTACGTAACGTTAGGTCATGTGTTTTTCGTGCATGAATTGGCTTTTTTTAATTTATTTTGTATGCATATCGTTGAATCAATCTACGAGAGGGCCATCTATTGAAATACTAATAATGATAAAGCAATCATTATTTCTGTGTTAGTACTATTTGTAATATTTGAATTTTAAGTCCATTTTCTTTTAGGGTGAGGCTAATTGCATCCTAACAAAAAAAAAAGAAAAAAAAAGCTTTGAACCTTTATATTTTATCGAAATCTTATATTACAAAACTGTTTGAATTAATTTGAGAGTGAACTTCAATATACGCCTCGTGAATCTTTAATTTACCCCTAAAAAATGAAATCATCAACTTACCCTCATTTACAGCAAAGGAAATAAATAAATAAATTTATCAACGTGCCCGCTATTTACTCTCATCTTCTGAAAAAAAAAATTAAAGCAAATTGAGGTTTTCATTCTTTTGGAGGGTAAATTGAAGATTTTTATTGGCAGGGGGATGAATTGAAGTTTACCCCAATTAATAAAATTTTTCTTATTATTTTTTACATGTGTTTGCCCCATCTACTGAACAAACAAAAATCGTTTTTGAATTAGATGAATATTGTGGGAATCCTGTAAACGTCCATTTGCAAATCGCATTCAAAAAGAAAAAAATATTGTATAAGGGAATTGACAATTTGTTGGCAAATTACAATTATTAGGCAGCACAAGATTAGTCACACTGTCACAGTAATAAGAAATTTTATTTTGTTACTTGAAAATAAAAATACTGGCTTTTTACTTCCTTCTATTTAATTTTGTTTTATTTCATTTAAAAAAAGTTTTTGAAAATCACAAAATAGCTTAAATTAATTGTTTCTAAGTGCAAATATATATTCTTTTGTTTATTTGAGATGGCTAGCTTGGCTTTAATTTAATATATGTTTTTGTAACTTGAAATTTAGATATTTCTTTATTTTTGTTATTTGGCTAAATAATGTAATATGCTTACTTAATTGATGACTTAAAAATGATAATGTTTTAATTTGTTAATTTTTATGCAGCTAGCCAGTAAGATATGAAAAAATATTTTTATAAGAAAACAATAGAAGAAGGGATAGCAATTAATTTATAATCATTTGATGATGCAAAATAAAGGATGCATGATGTTGGTTCTTACAAAGTTCAAGACCCGGATGTAGTTACCACTAAGAATAACACTTTATCACAAAGACAAACGCGTAGGATTGATTAGTACAAGGAGTCTTAATCAATGTCGTCAGTTTTTAGCTTTTCTTGGTTTGTCTTTCTTCTGTGATGCTCTTGAGATGTTATGAATTAAACAAATACAAGTTCCTACTCCCAAACTTTTATCATATAAGAAGCATTATAAAACGAAGAAACAAATTCTCACACTCGGCGACTAAGAGGACATGAGACAATGAACAAGTAGGGGATTAAGCATTGTTGTGTAGACTGAACAGAGAAGCAATAGCGAATAGATAAGGTGTCCAATAAAGCCAGCAGCTAATGCTCCTATAATTTGATCGTGGTACTGAGGGCCTTGGAGGTAAACTATTAGCTAGCCTACTGATGAATTTCCTTTTTGCCCACTTGAGCAATACTAAGGCAGCAAATATGCTCGATGTAAGCTACACTGTGAAATCCGAACAACCCAGAGCATTGAACAAAATCAAAGGCTTATACAATCTCAATTTTGATTTACTGATAACGTTACTAGCTTTGTGCTACGTAGAGTAGGTTCTAGATTACGTTGGGCATTGGGCAAAATTTTGTTTCGAGGCCTTTGAGTATTAACACTTAAAGAAACGTAAAATATCTTAAAATGCAATCAATTTTTGACATCTTGAGTACTAATAATCAACAACATAGTAAGAAATTTTAAAAAAGAAAAATTGTTGAGAAAATATTTTTTTTTACTTTTTTCAAAATTATTATTTCAAGAAAATATTTTATTTTACTTCAAAAGTGGGCAAATAAACATAATAGTGTTCCTTATAGAGAAAGGCGCTCAGAATTTTATATGTCAAATAATCAATTTTTTTAAACTCATAAAAACTTTAATGGTTTTTCTTGGAATAACTAATAAAGAAAAATATTATTAACCATAGCTCATTAGCAATAAAGCTATCGAATATAGAATTTTTGTAAAAATTCTTAATAACATAATAATTATTAATTAAAAAGAGGCCTAAAAAATAAGCTTTCCTCTCGTAAGTATAACATAAAATATCTATTAATTTGACTATATCAAGAAAAAACTGAAAGACAAAAATCTTCTTAACATATAGAGCCTAAACAACCACAATTAGGCCATTCTAACATGTGTTTCAAGCCCTAGGCAACAAACAGCTTGGTTCACCTATGTTTAAAGCCACCCCTATATGCTAGGCAAGAGGCTCTTACAACATACAAAGGATTAACTAATCCCCAAATCAAACTATCTGAGAGGAATAAACATAACAATAAAGCCATAGATGCTTACAACTGCATTTGCTATAAAACAATGCAAATTAAAAACCTGATGATAATTTATAAAGCATACATGACATTAAATTTAGTTATATAACTCACTTAAATGCCGACATGCCATTGTACTTAGCCTCAAATGATGACACTGCAAATAAGGCAGCTCCTCATGGCTCGTAGCCATGACAATCGTAGCAGAAAAGGTGTTGCCCCAAAGGCCGTTAGCCTCAGTAGAAAATAGTATAGCCACGTGATGAACATTTGATGGTACAATTACTTATAGGGACAAACTTGTTGATTTGGAAAATGAGGGTTATATAAACTAAAAAAAAAGTTTAAGGTTAATTTGAACGAAAACATTTATTGAATGGAAAACACAAGAGTATATAGAGTTAAGAAAGCAAATGAACACGTATGTTGCGATACTTTGTTAGTTGAGATGGTCAACTATCACCGCCACCATTCACTACGAGTTTTCAATTTTTTTTTTTTTTGGCTAAATGTATAGACTTTCGATTGCCCAATATGTGAGGGCCTTTTTCTTTTTTCTTTTTTTTTTGTCGGCTCTATCAGCCATCTGATATAAGAGGGAAAAAATTTTAATCAATCTAATAGAAGGATAAAATCAAATCCTATAAACGGTAAGGAACATTGATGATTTATTCAGAGTTATTGAATGAATCTTACTAATGGATTATGAGGGCTGATCTATCATTATCTCAATCTCTTCATTCATACAGGCCAACTTAACTAAGTGTACATAATTGATTTTTGTTTTCTACAATGATTACCTTGCAATTTAATGAGAAAGTCTGATGCACGACCCAACTTATGAAACCAAATGAAAGGCAATGTAGACTTGTGAAGGGTCTTTATCTTAAAAAATTGCTTGACGATTGATATAAAGAGTAAAAAACTAATAAAAAACTAAACAAAATAATAACACTAAAAATGATAATATTAATTAAATGTACACTGAAATTGCTTTTATAATGCAACACAATATTAAAATGAATAGTTAATGCAAACAAACGCAGCATATTTTATTTTCCTTATTTATGGAATCTTTCAATTCCATTAAAGTCACTATGGCAAGTTTCTCAATATTCATTCATATAAATAGAGGCTCGTGACTTTCTGATTTTTACACATCTCCTTTAATTTTAATTAAGTTGCTTACTATTCACTTCATAAATAGAAAATGTCGAAGAGTCTTAGTTTCATCATCTTGGCTTTGCTTGTAGTGGCAAACACGAAAAGCACACTTATTACAGCCACTAGTTTTAGCCAAGGATATCACCCAGATACTTCATTTTCTAATAATCCCGCAGCATCACCTGAAATTGTTGATTGCTCAGGGCTTACAAGGGAAGAGTGTTTGATCGAGAAGTCAAAGAATGCTGTCAGAGACTATAAATACTACTGCCCCCCGGGGGGATGCAAATGAATTTGATAATCAGTTATTTCATTTGTCTTTTATGAATGCTTTTACAATAATGATCAATTGTAGTGAAATTGAAATTGTGTTTTAATAAAAGAAGAAATTAATTCATTATGGGTACGTAACGTTAGCTCATGTGGTTTCGGTGTGTGATTTGGCTTTGTTTTTTGAATGCATATCGTTGAATCAATCTACGAGAGGGCAATCTATTGAAATACTAATAATGATAAAGCGATCATTATTTTTGTGTTAGTACTATTTGTAATATTTGAATTTTAAGTCCATTTTCTTTTAGGGTGAGGCTAAGTGCATCCTCACCAAAAAAAAGAAAAAAAAAGCTTTGAACCCTTATATTTTATTGGAATCTTATATTACGCCCGTGAATCTTTAATTTACCCCTAAAAAATGAAATCATCAACTTATCTTCATTTACTACAAAGGAAATAAATATAAAATTTATCAACGTGCCCGCTATTTACGCTCATCTTCTGAAAAAATTAAAGTAAATTGAGGTTTTCATTTTTTTGGAGGGTAAATTGAAGATTTTTATTGGGAGGGGGATGAATTGAAGTTTACCCCAATTAATAAAAATTTTCTTATTATTTTTGACACATGTTTGCCCCATATACTGAACAAAAAAATATTTTTTTAATTAGATAAATATTGTGGGGATGCTGTAAAGGTCCATTTACAAATCGCATTAAAAAAGAAAAAATAAATTACACAAGGGAATGGACAATTTGTTGGCTAATTACAATTATTAGGCAGCAAAAGACAAGTCACACTGTCACAGTAATCATAATTTTTATTTCATCACTTGAAAATAAAAATATCGGCTTCTTACTTCCTTTTATTTTATTTTGTTTTTATTTCATTTTAAAAATCACAAAATAGGTTAAATCAATTGTTTCTAAGTGCAAATATATATTTTTTTGTTTTTTGAGATGGCTACCTTGGCTATAATTTAATATATGTTTTTGTAACTGAAATTTAGATATTTCTTTATTTTTATTATTTGGCTAAATAATGTAATATTCTTCCTTAATTGATGACTTAAAAATGATAATGTATTAATTTGTTAATTTTTATGCAGCTAGCCAGTAAGATAAGAAAATGCTTTTGATAAGAAAACAATGGAAGCAAGGATAGCAATTAATTTATAATCATTTGATGATGCAAAACAAAGATTGCATGATGTTGGCTCCTACAAAGTTTAAGACCTGGATGTAGTTACCACTAAGAATAACATGTTACCACAAAGAAACACGCATAAGATTATTTAGTACAAGGAGTCTTAATTAATGTCATCAGTTTTTAGCTTTTCTTGGTTTGTCTTTCTTCTGTGATGCTCTTGAGATGTTATGAATTAAACAAATACAAGTTCCTAATCACACACTTTTATCATATAAGAAGCATCATAAAACGAAGAAACAAATTATCCCACTCGGCGACCAAGAAGACATGAGACAATGAACAAGTAGGGGATTAAGCACTGTTGTGTAGAATGAATAGAGAAGCAATAGCAAATAGATAAGGCGCACAATGAAGCCAACAACTAATGCTCCTTAAATTTGATTGTGGTACTGGGGGCCCTCGAGGCAAACTATTGGCTAGCCTACTGATGAATTTCCTTTTTGTCCACTTGAGCAATTGCCAAGGCAGCAAATATGCTTGATGTGAGCAACACTGTGAAAACCAAGTGACCTAGAGCATTGAACAAAATCAATAAGGCTTATACAATCTCAATTTTGATTTACTAGCTTTGTGCTACGCAGAGTAGGTTCTAGATTACGTGGAGCATTGGGCAAAATTTTTGTACGAGGCCTTTGAGTATTAACACTTAAAGAAACGTAAAATATCTTAAAATGCAATCAATTTTTGTCATCTTAAGTACTAATAATCAATAACATAGTAAGAAATTTCAAAAAGAAAAATTGTCAAGAATAGATATTTTTTTTACTCTTTCAAAATTATTATTTCAAGAAAATATTTTATTTTACTTCAAAAGTGGGCCAATAAACATAATCATGTTCCTTTTAGGGGAAGGCGCTAGGAATTTTATGTCAAACTATCAATTTTTTTAAACTCATAAAAACTTTAATGGTTTTTCTTGTAATAACTAATAACAAAAAATATTATTAACTATAGCTCATTAGTAATAATGCTATCGAATATAGAATTTGTGTAAAAATTCTTAATAACAGAATAATTATTAATTAAAAAAAGGCCTAAAAAATAAGCTTTCCTCTTGGAAGTATAAAGTAAAATATCTATTAATTTGATCATATCAAGAAAATACTAAAAGAACAAAATCTTCTTAACATATAGAGCTTAGACAGCCACAATTGGGCTATTCTAACATATGTTTAAAGCCCTAGACAACAGACAGGTTCACCTATGTTTAAAGCCACCCCTGAATAAATGCATATGTCGTACCTGCATTCAGTGATGTAATACAATATAGGTACTCTAAAATCTCTCGGGTGAGAGAAACTTGCATTCACCAATGAATAATAGATTTCAATGATGAGAACTAGACTTATTTTTTATTTAGGCAAATAATACATGCACCGCTTACTTGGCA
Source organism: Citrus x clementina (assembly GCF_000493195.1). Taxonomy (NCBI): domain Eukaryota; kingdom Viridiplantae; phylum Streptophyta; class Magnoliopsida; order Sapindales; family Rutaceae; genus Citrus; species Citrus x clementina. The sequence goes on from NW_006262688.1 coordinate 21,607,237, forward strand.
ATATATTTAATTTTTCAAATTTCTTTATTTAGTCAACAAATTTGAAATTAAGTCTTCTCGAATATTAAGAAATGTTGATGATTTTTATATTTTTGTTATGTAAGTTGGAGTTTGTTATTCATTTTGTTAATTATTTATTTTCTTAATATTCTTATGATTCACTTCCTTTAGGGGCTGAGTTTTGGATTCATCATGATTGTATCGGGGTCCGGGTTTCACACGCTCGTTTTGTTATGCCTTAGTCTTTGTTTTGTTTTTTTTTTAAGGGAAGCAATTTCATTAAACCAAAAACGAATTACAGACTATGTAATAACCACAAAGGTGGAACGAAATTCCACTCTTGGGGACCTGACATAGAACCTACTGCCCTTGCAACAGAGTGAGCAGCCAGGTTCGCAGACCGACGTACAAACGACAATTGCCTTCTCCTAAAGACTTAGCTAAAGCTCGACATTCATCAACTATTAAACCAAAACCGTTAGGCCCTGAAAACTCCTCAACTAGAGCTTGAAATACTTGTAAACAATCAGTTTCAACAATGACACAAGGAAACTGTAAGCCTTTAAGCCAACTAAGGGCCTCCCGAATACCAAGAGCTTCAGCCTCCCTTGCTCCAAAAGTTCCAGCCATTCTAGCACATCTTGTTGTTAAGAAAACACCCTCTGAATTTCGAAGCACACACCCAAAACCAATCTTTCCCTAAGATGAAAACATAGCAGCGTCAACATTACATTTGACCCAACCAAACTTTGGCCTCTCCCAACATATTGCCCCATAGACTAGCTTATGGACATCAGCATCAGCATAGAATTGTTGCTTCTTTGCTACTTGCCACTGATAGAGAAGTTGCCCAGCAGAATTGAGCACTTGATTCACTGAACCAGTTTTGTTATTCCATACTTTGTCATTACGATTAATCCAAACTCTCCAGCAGATCATCATGGCAACATGGCATTCTTCTTTACTGCAGCGTGTAAAGATGTGATCAAGCCACTCTAAGAAAGAATAACAATGGCCAACAAAACCCACAGAGGAAGAAATCCAGCAAGCCTTAGCAACATTACACTCAACCAAAGAATGGAGAGCAGTTTCATCAGAAGCAAGACACACAGCACAAGTAGGGGGGATATTCACCCTCTTAGAAATTAAATTAACTGCAGTAGGTAGCACATTAGTTGCCGCTCGCCAAACAAAATTCTTAACCTTATGCGCCACATTCAAGTTCCATAGCTTTCGCCACACACCTATGAAAGGGCCAGGGGTAAGAGAGTGTAAATACTTATAACAGCTGCGGACTGAATAGCATCCGCAAGAATCAACCAACCAATACCACACATCATCATTTCGGCAGGAACTAAGGGGAATTTGAAGTATCAACTCCTTGTCTCTTGCGTTGAAAAGATCCGAAACAAGATCATAATCCCAAGCTCGTTGATTAGGCACCATTAAACTACTAACAGGAGCTGCAATAAGCACTGTATTGAGATTAGAAGAAACAAATCCATTATTAATATCAGGAAGCCACGGATCCTTACCAATGAAGATCGAATTCCCACAGCCAACTTGCAGTCTACTCCCTTGAATTACCACATCCTTTGCAGCAAAATAGAGCGCCACACATAACTAGGATTATGCCCCACAGAAGCTTAAAGAACAGAGGTGCGCGGATGGTAGCGAGCTTTAATTATCTTGGCCACAAGAGATTTCAGACAAGTTAACAGCTTCCACATTTGCTTTTTTAACATCGTTATATTAAATAAATGAAGTTGTTTAAAACCAAGGCCACCATATCCTTTTGGTTTGCACAGATTCTCCTATTTGGACCAGCTTATTCCTTTCCCTCCACTTCGATTACTACACCACCAGAATGAGTTCATTAGCCCTTCTAGTTCTCTACATAAATCCTTTAGCAGTAAATAAATACCCATAACATAATTAGGCATCGCAAGGGCTACTGTCTTTAACAAAATCTCCTTTCCAGCCCAAGAAAGCATTCGCATACTCCATCCCTGAAGGCGTTGCCAGAGCTTGTCCCTAATATACCTGAACACCTCTTTCTTTTTTCTGCCAATATATGATAGAAGACCAAGGTAGGCTCTATGATTAGAGGTCATGGTAACCGCAAGAATATCACAAACCTGCTGAGTAACAGATGCAATCACATTAGTGCTAAAAGAAATTGAAGACTTGTTGAAATTAACCTCTTGGCCAGAAGCTCGACCATAAATCTCCAGCAGCTGCTTGATTAAAGAAGCTTCATTGTTATTTGCCCTGAAAAAATGAAGCTATCATCGGCAAAAAATAAATGCGAGACCGATGGTGCCCCTCTCGCGATCCGTACACCATGAAGTAAGCCATTCCTTTCTTGTCTTCGAATTAAAGAACTTAGCCCTTCCGCACAAAGAATGAATAAATACGGAGATAATGGATCTCTCTGTCGAAGGCCTCTACCCGGAACAATCGGCCCAATTTCCTTTCCCTCCCGTAGCACATGATATCTGACAATAGATACACAGAGCATAATTAACTCCACCCACTTGGCATCAAACCCCATCTTAAGCATCATTGCTTGAAGAAAATTCCACTCAATCCTGTAATATGCCTTAGACATATCAATTTTCAGAGCAGCTACCCCATTTTTACCTTGTCTCTTCCGCTTCAAGAAATGCATAATTTCAGCCGAAATGATTATGTTATCCGTGATAGCTCGACCCGGGATAAAAGCGCTTTGAGAGTCTGAAATAACCACATCAAGTACTGATTTCATGCGATTAGCTAGCATTTTGGATATTATCTTATACAACACATTGCATAACGCAATTGGTCTCGTATCTGATAATAATTCAGGTTTGTGTTTCTTCGGTATTAGCACAATTGAAGTGTCATTCAAGCCCACTGGGAAAGAGCAATCATGAATAAATTTTAAACAAGCCGAAATCACATCTTTACCTACAATATGCCAGAACTTTTGGTAGAAAGTAGGGTTCATCCCGTCGGGTCCTGGAGACTTTTCCAGATGCATTTCAAAGAGTGCTTCTTTAACCTCAATGTCAGAAAAAGGAGCTAAAAGCATTGCATTATGCTCGTTTGTAATTCTTGTATCCACACACTGGGTAACTTCAGCAGTATGACACCTACCGGAGGTGAAAAGGCCCTGGAAATAGTCTACAATCAAAGCATCCACCTCCTCTGGGTTGGAACACCAGTCTCCTTGATTATTGCGAAGAGAATCGAAGGAATTCTGCCTTCTCCTGGCTGAGGCCGAGGCATGGAAATAATGAGTGTTCCTGTTACCTTCCTTTAACCACAAAGACTTTGCTCTCTGTTTCCAAAAAACCTCATGACTATGCAAAAGTTCATTATAACGTTGTCTCGCTTCTGAAAAAGCAACCACACCCTCACTATCTCGCCTACCCCGTAAAGTAGCCATACAATTCTTGCATTCCCGAATTCGCTTTCGAAAATCTCGAGCAAAATGCCCTCCCTACTCCATAAGAGCAGACCCACACATCATAATTCTATGTTGAATAGAATCACCAGTATAGGAGCTCTAGCTATCCCAAATAACATTACTACAGTCAGCCTCACGCAACCAAGAATTCTCAAAACGAAATCGGTTATGCCTCGAAATAGGCTGGGTCGGGCTAGGATCCAACAAGACAGGAAGATGATCAGAGCAAGAGGAGTCTAAGTTATAAACTTTCACCTTGTTGAATCGCTGAATCCATTCCTCATATGCAAAAGCTCGATCAAGCCTTTCTTCAACCCATTTATTAGTGCCCCTAGCTCTCTCCTATGTAAACTGATACCCATCGATTCCAAGATCAACTAAATTGCAATCGGTAATAGCTCTTTGAAAACCTACCAGCTTCCAATTTGGGTGCGCAATACTACCTCTCTTCTCATTTGTCACCAGTAAATCATTAAAATCACCTATACTCACCCATGGGAGCGAAGAGGAAGAAGCAAGCAAACGGAACAAGTTGTTGAGTGTTAGAAAATGCATATTTATAAAAGAGAAAACCGTCATTTTACATTTCAAGTCTTACTAACAACCCTTACTTTTTATGTATTTAACCTTCTTGTGATTTAATTACATGTGTTTTATTTTAATTAAGTATTTTATGTATTTTAGGGGCATTATAGTCATTTCACAATAAAGGAGAAATCAAACGGCAAAACGGACATCACTTTTGAACTCAGGACGGTCAAAAACCTTAGGAGGAGCATAAAAGGAAAAATGGCACTATTCACATGTATGGTACTATTCACATGTACGGTACTGTATACGTTACTGTTCACGACACTGTTCACATAGACGGATGATGACGTGGCATTGACTGATGAGGTGTCACGATCCTGTTGGACTAAAATTCTTATGTACTATTGATGGTGACGTGGCAGCATATCAGTGGACGAAAAATCTCGCGTACGGTGCATGCATCACACAGGATTATTTTCAACCAAACCGCGTTACTGTTCATCCGGGTCAAACCGCGTTACTGTTCAAAGTCGGGTCAAACCGTATTACTGTTCATCCGCGTGATCAAACCGTGGACTGTTGACTGATGACGTGGCGCAATCCTGAGCGTCCAAACTGTTTTTAATCCGATGGCCATGATTTACTCCATGTATCTATAAAAAGGGGGCCTCTCCCCCCTAATTTGATATCTTTGAATCCATTTTTGGGATCCATTTTCTGTAATTCCTTCTCCATCTTGTATTTTCTTCGTATTTTAATAAATTCCCATTTTGCCCCTAGTTCAATTATGAGTGGCTAATTTTCTTTCAAGCTTGGGTTGAAGGTGAAGTCTCAACATGTGTCATGGGCTTAATTTGGTAAATTTATTTTCTCTTCCCCTCTAGTTTTTGTGGATGTTTTGACTTCTCGTCGACAAATAATAATATTCTTGTCTAGTATCGCCTTGGTTTCACCGGCCCTCTAGTACAAGGTTATTATTATTTGGTACAATAAGCCCTTAGCACCATATTGATTAGAGTGTGGTTCATGAGGTGTGGATTCCCCCCTCATGATTTAATTGGCATTAATACGGATTATTTAGCCCATGATGCATGTTGATACGGATCCGAATACCCAAGTACGTCAATTTAATAGATTTTCTCTTCAATTTATTCTCGTCATTTCAATTCCAATTTTAGAATTTATTCTTGCCATTTTAATTTAAGTTTTTGCATATTTCAAATCATTTCCACCATAAATCCAACCACCCATTTACAAAATTAATTCTATATATAATTAAAATCCACCTCCTCGTGGGATCGACACTCAACACCATTGATCTATACTACAATAGATTCGTGCGCTTGCGAGTACATTAAAATTTGCACAACAAGTTTTTGGCGCCGTTGCCGGGGAGGTAAGTAATTTTAATTAATAGAATTAATTTTTGTGAATAATTTCTTTTATTTGTTTTCTTGTATTTTTTTATTATAAAAAAAAAGAAAAAAAAAGAGTGAATCTACATTTAAAGGTTAGTATTTCTTTTATTTTTTTCTCTCTTCTTAAAAATTCTGTAATTTAATTTTCAATTTATTTTTCTTTGTAATTTTTTTTGTTGTTTATTTTATTAATTTAATTTTTAGTTAATTTATTTCACGTATTTGTTTTTGTGTATTTTTATAGAAAGATTTTAATAGCGCAATAAGGTTAGTATCGTAATTTCTCCCTCTTCTTTATTTTTATTTGTTTTGTTCTCATCCTTATTTTTATTTTATTTGTTTTGCATGCATGGTCGTAGGTCATTATTACCTAATCTTAAACCTATAGACCTTGAATTAGAAAAAACACTTCGCACACACAAACAAATTAAAAATAAAATGGATTTACAAGCACCACAGGAGAGGCCATTTAAGGACTATTTTAGTCCCTTAGCTAATTTGAGCACATCATGCATAAGATACCCAAATGTAGCTGCTAGGAGTTTTGAACTAAAACCTAGTGTGCTAAATTGTCTCCCCACATTCTATGGCCTAGAAAATGAGGACCCATATAATCATTTGAATGATTTTCATGCAATTTGTCAAACATTTAAATATGAGAATTTTTCAGATGATGATGTTAAACTCAGATTATTCCCATTTTCTTTAAAAGATAGAGCTCGTTCATGGCTTAATACATTACCTGCTAATAGCATTGCATCATGGGAACAAATGGTAACTAAATTTTTAAATAAATATTTCCCAGTGCATAAAACCAATGCTATTCGCAGGGAAATCTCAGAGTTTACCCAGAGAGAGGACGAGCAGTTTTTCGAAACATGGGAGCGATTCAATGGGCTACTCTTGAAGTGTCCACATCATGGGTATGAGAAATGGCACCAATGCCAATACTTTTTGGAGGGATTATTACCGAATGTGCAAGAATGGCTAATGGCAACAAGTGGAGGAGAGCTAATGTCAAAAAGTGCATCAGAGATTTGGGAATTCTTCCAGCGACAAGCGGATAATTCCCAACAACGGAGTCGATCACTCAGGAATACTAGACGAATTAAGGGAGTAAATGAGGTTCAAATTGGCGAATCAACTTCGGGAATCAAAGAAGTCAAGGAGATGGTTGAAGGCCTTGCTCGACAAATAGCATCGTTATCGACTGCTAAATCAACTGAACCACATGACCTTGACTCATACTCAGATCAAGCCAATGCCATAGGTATAATGAGAAAACCATCAAATTACAACCCATACTCCAACACATATAATCCTGGATGGAGAGACCATCCCAATTTTTCATGGTCTCAAGGATTCCAACAGAATGGACCAGCAACTCTAGCTCCACCAATGCAACCAATTCCACAAAATCCTCAAGCCTCTCAGCCCCCATTTAGACCATACAATCAGAACCAGAACTACTCTCAACCCAGACCATGGGAGGATGCATTCCAGAATTTCAAAAATCTTACTCACTCCACGATTGAGCAACAGAATCGCACCATTGATGGACTACGAAATGAGTTGAGAGCGAGCTTTAATTCACAAGCCCAATCAGTTTCAAGCCTCGAAAAGATGGTGGGACAACTTGCTTCTTCAATTCAGACATTGGCAATGACTGTTGAGAAAGGCAAATTTCCAAGTCAACCAGTGCCTAATCCTAAAGGAGTACATGAAGCAAGTACCAGTTCACCACAGCAACATGGAGAGGTCAAAGCAGTAATGACCTTGCGAAAAGGAAAGGAAGTCGACAACAAAGTGGAGATGCCGGTGACAAAAGAAAATCAAATTGTACCTGTGAATGTTGAGGAATCATCACCGGAGGAGAAAGAAGAAACCAACCCACGAGAATACGTTCCGAAAGCTCCATTTCCTCAGAGGTTAGCAAAAGGCAAAAAGGGAAAATCCACAGGTGAGATTCTCGAAATCTTCAAACAGGTAAGTGTTAACATCCCTTTGCTCGATGCTATTAAGCAAGTTCCATCTTATGCCAAGTTTCTTAAAGACCTTTGTACTAAAAAGAGAAATATGCATGTTCAAAAGAAGGCATTTTTAACAGAAAACGTTAGTTCTATACTCCAACATAAAATTCATTTAAAATGCAAAGACTCAGGCTCCCCCACTATCTCATGTAGTATAGGGAACCACACAATTGAGAATGCTTTGTTGGATTTAGGAGCTAGTGTAAATCTGTTACCATATTCAGTATTTGTGAAACTTGAACTTGGAGAATTACACCCAACTCCAGTGGTGTTACAGCTTGCAGATCGGTCCACAAAAATACCTCGTGGTATTGTGGAGGACGTGCTTATTCTGTTAGACAAGTTTTATTTTCCTGTTGATTTCATTGTAATTGACACTCAACCTATACAGGATTCAAGGAAGCACATTCCCATTATCTTAGGCCGACCTTTCTTGGCAACTGCGGATGCTCACATTCAATGCAGGACTGGAAATATGCAGTTGTCTTTCGGCAATAGGACTATGGAGCTAAACATTTTCAACATTGCCAAATAACCTCACAATGCAGATGATGGAATTGTTGATGTGGATTTAATTGAAGCATTAGTTGATGATACTTTTGTTTCAAACCTTAGTGATAATCCTTTACAAACATGTTTAACTCACTTTGGTTTGAATTTTGATATTGACAGATCGGTCGATGAGGTCAACGCTCTACTTGACTCAGCACCATCCATGGACACTGATAAATGGAAGTCAAGAGTTGAACAACTAGCACCATCAGAGAAGAAACTCATCCCATCATCAGAATTACCACCGAAACTCGAGCTCAAACCATTACCCAACACATTGAAATATGCATTTTTGGGAGAAGAAAGTACTCTACCGGTAATTATCTCAGCATCCCTCAATGACGAACAAAAAGGTAAGTTGTTAGATGTTTTGAAAGAGCACAAAGGGGCATTAGGATGGACCATAGCAGACATAAAAGGTATAAACCCAGTAGACTGCATGCATTACATTCACCTTGATGAAAATGCTAAAACTACTAGGGAGATGCAACGTCGGTTAAATCCTAACATGAAAGAAGTTGTTAGAACAGAAGTCCTTAAACTATTAGACGCAGGTATCATTTATCCAATTTCTGATAGTTCATGGGTCAGTCCTGTACAAGTTGTCCCCAAAAAGTCAGGAGTCACAGTAGTTACGAATGCTGATAATGAATTGATACCCACTAGAGTAACTACAGGATGGCGTGTATGCATTGATTATAGAAAGTTGAATTCTGTCACACGTAAAGACCATTTTCCTTTACCATTTATTGATCAAATGCTTGATAGATTAGCAGGCCATGAATTTTATTGCTTTCTAGATGGCTACTCAGGATATAATCAGATTCCCATAGTACCAAAATATCAGGAGAAAACTACTTTCACTTGCCCTTTTGGCACATTTGCATATAGGAGAATGCCATTTGGATTATGTAATGCACCTGCTACATTTCAACGATGCATGTTGAGCATTTTTTCTGATATGGTTGAACGATTCCTTGAAGTCTTTATGGATGATTTTTCTGTCTTTGGTGATTCGTTTGATCAATGTTTACATCATCTAACACTAGTTCTGCAGAGATGTATTGAGAAGAACTTGATCTTAAATTGGGAGAAGTGTCATTTTATGGTAAAACAAGGTATTGTTTTCGGTCACATCATTTCGAGCAAAGGTATTGAGGTTGACAAAGCCAAGGTGGATCTCATTTCTAATCTTCCTCCACCCAAAACAGTCAGAGAAGTAAGATCTTTCCTTGGGCATGCTGGTTTTTATAGACGTTTCATTAAAAATTTTAGCAAAGTTTCTAGACCCTTATGCAATTTACTTGCTAAGGATGTACCTTTTATCTTTGATGATTCATGTCTAGTGGCATTTGAAAAACTAAAGCAATTGTTGATATCATCACCCATCATTCAGCCCCCAAACTGGAGTTTACCATTTGAGCTCATGTGTGATGCATCTGATTATGCAATAGGAGCAGTATTAGGACAAAGAGTTGATCGAATTCCCCACGTTATTTACTATGCTAGTATGACATTGAATGATGCACAGTTGAACTATTCAACTATTGAAAAAGAAATGCTAGCAGTAGTGTTTGCATTAGAGAAATTTCGATCTTATCTCATTGGTTGTAAAATAATCGTGTTCACAGATCATGCTGCTCTTAAATATCTTCTCACAAAGAAAGATGCAAAAGCTAGACTAATTCGTTGGGTGTTACTTTTGCAGGAGTTTGACTTGGAATTCAAAGATAAAAAAGGCACAGAGAATGTTGTGGCGGACCACCTCTCTCGTCTCCATTTTGACACAATTACAGAATCATTACCATTGAATGAGTCATTTCCAGATGAACAATTAATGAATGTGGAAGTATTACCTTGGTATACTGATGTAGTTAATTATCTTGTTACAGGTAAACTTTCAGAGCATTGGACCAAGCAAGACAAGGCTAAATTCTTTGCAGAAATAAAGAATTTCTTTTGGGATGACCCGTATTTGTTCAAGTATTGTGCAGACCAAATTGTTAGACGATGTGTCCCAGAAAATGAAAATCAGAATATTCTTTCATTCTGCCATGAACAAGCTTGTGGAGGCCATTTCAGTGCTAAGAAAACAGCGACTAAAGTTTTACAATGTGGTTTCTATTGGCCATCTATATTTCGAGACGCTTACACTTTTTGTTCTTCATGTGATAGGTGTCAATGAATGGGGAGCATTACACGAAGGAACATGATGCCACTAAATCCAATTTTAGTGGTTGAGATTTTTGATGTATGGGGTATCGACTTCATGGGACCCTTTCCCCCGTCTTTTGGCCATCAATACATATTGGTTGCTGTTGACTACGTATCCAAATGGGTAGAAGCAATTTCATGCAGAACTAATGATCACAAAGTGGTGATAGGATTTTTGAAAAGCAACATTGTTTCACGCTTTGGATTCCCTCGAGCGATAATCAGTGATGGTGGTGCCCACTTTTATAACAAAGCATTTAAAGCTCTTTTGACAAAGTATTCAATCACACACAAAGTGGCGACCCCGTATCATCCGCAAACCAGTGGCCAAGTTGAGATCTCCAATCGAGAAATAAAGTACATATTAGAAAAGACGGTGAGGCCAGACAGAAAAGATTGGTCATTAAGACTTGATGATGCCTTATGGGCATATAGAACGGCTTTCAAGACCCCGATTGGGATGTCACCCTACAGGCTAGTGTATGGAAAAGCTTGCCACCTACCTGTGGAACTCGAGCATCGTGCATATTGGGCCATCAAGAAATTCAATTTTGACATGCAGCAAGCCAGCTCAGAAAGAAGATTACAGCTGGCAGAACTTGAAGAAATTCGCAATGATGCATACGAAAATGCCAAGATTTACAAGCAACGAATGAAAGTCTTCCATGATAAGCAAATTATGAGAAAATCGTTCACTCCAGGTCAGAAAGTGCTTTTATTCAATTCTCGCTTACACCTATTCCCAGGTAAGTTACGCTCTCGTTGGTCTGGTCCCTTAATTGTTCATACTGTTTTTCCACATTGGGCAATTGAAATTAAGGACCCAAAGAACGGTGTCACGTTTAAAGTTAATGGTCAAAGATTAAAGCCATATCTAGAGTACCAACCACATGACGAAGACACCGAAATAAATTTGAGTGACCCACCAAATTTGAATTGATTTTTTTTTCTTTTCGTTGATTTGATTTTTCTTTATTTCTTTTTATTATTATTCTTTTGCTAATTGAAATTGTTTTTGCATAAGTGTGTTTATTTTACCATTAAGTTTTCTCTTATCATTTTTAATCATGAGTCTCATACTTAGACCGTTCCTTCTGAACATTCTTAAACCACTTCAACGTGTCAAAACTCATCTCAAAAGGCAGATTCAATTTTGTAAAACACAACGCATTTGGGCTCTACAACCACCAGAGTTAGTAGCCTATGGTGAGGGTTTAGAACGCCAACTCAGAGACATTGAGAGAAGTGTTTACGACATCCAGTTGGAGCTTGAGGTAAATTCAATAAGAGGACGATTTTAATTTTCTTTGTGTGTTTTAATTTGTTTTTCTATTTGTGTGCTTTAGTTTGTTACCCCGGTGAAGTGGCGGATAACGGTACTCCGTGACAATCAAGTCGGTTACTTCAGTTTCCCATAATAACTGATATTCTGAGGCGAAAGTATGGACAGAAACGAGATTCTAGCGAAGCTTCACAAGCGATTCCCTTCACTTCCTCAGAATGCCCTCCTTACGATCTATAAAGCTCGGTCCGAACGCATGCGATTACTCATGAGGAATAACATACCTGCTGACATCCGTTGGTTAATCGAGGCTAAAGTACGATTGGCAGGTGAGTTACCTCCAAAATTTATTGCATACATGTCTGGTTGTGGTAAAGGAAATTATGCAAGAAAACGACGAGCTCGAAGAATTTCTGTTGCTTGTCATAAGTGTGCCAGAATGAGTTGCAATAAAAACCCATGTTCTTTAGGAATGGTGTCTGATAACAGGAAAGATAAGATTCAATTCATTAGGGATGGCTTGAATAAGGAGTCATTGGATGATATCCTTCTGTCTCTTGAAACGCATCCCAGTGGATATGTGCAAGGAGCGATTCTCCAGTTATGGCCATTATTCCAGAAAGAGCGTGCACGATATAGTCTCAAGAATCTGACTATAAACGACCCTGTTTGCCAGTTTATAAGAAAACTGGATAGGAAGCCTATCCTCGACCCATAGAGGGCGTTCAAGCCGTTTCTGGACGTAAAACCAGAGGAAGATGTGAGCCACAGTCGCAACTACCTGTAAATATCCTTTCACTTTACTGTTATTTTATTTCACTATTGTTTTATTGTGTGTATTATTGTCCTTAATAATTTTATTACTGTTTGTTTTTTTCTTATTACTGTTTGCTTTTTCCTTTTTACTGTTTTCTTTTTGACTTGCGAGCCACGTGCTTTACGCGTTATTTGACACTAACATATTACCTCATACACAACCATGACCCACTATCACCAAGACTCTTAAATGTGATTTCTTTTTTGTCAAGCACTCACAAATTATTTTTGAGAAGTATCACAATGTCAGCTACTCCCAATAGACAATTCAAGAACATTTGTGTGCTTTCTGGATTTACATATGGCAAACATAAAGAGTTCGTTGAAGCAGCCATAGATCTTGGTCGAAGCATAGCAGCGAGAAAATTACACTTGGTGTATGGAGGAGGTAATCGAGGGTTATCAAAAATGGTCTCAGAAGCAGCTTTTATCAGAGGAAGTCAAGTGTTAGGCATCATCCCAAGAGTCTTAAAACCATTGGGCAGTTCGTCTGACTCATCAACTGGAGAAGAGTTAGTCATCTCAGGTATGCAAGAAAGAATAACTGAAATGCTTAATCATGCTGATGCTTTTATTTTCCTTCCAGGAGATCTTGCAACACTAGAGGCACTTATCACGCTAGCATCTTAGGCCCATCTCCACATCCACCAGAAACCCATCGGTTTGTTAAATGTCAATAACTTTTATGATGGCTTTATCGCATTTCTTAACCATGCAATAACAAACTATTTCATTCCCGCTAATGTGAAAAAACTCTTTATTTGTGCTCACACTGCTAATGAGCTACTTGATCTGTTACAAGCTTATAGACCGGAGCCAGACCCCTGGACCTTTGTGTTGGAGCGTCCAAATAATGATGGTAACAGTAGCAGCAGTAAGAAGTACAAATTAGATTTAACTCTCCGCCTGTAAATATTTTCTTCTGTGTTGCACCACCCAGGTGATGTCTTCTAAACTCTACTTCTTTCCTTTCAAACATTGAGGACAATGTTTCATTCTGGTTGGGGAGAGGGAATAGTCGACAATTGTGGAATCTTGGTTAGGTTTTTACTGATTTTTTGTTGTAGAAACTAACTGTTGCTAACTTTTTGTGTTGAAGATGGCTGAATATGGAGTGTAGTTACTCTAGAAACGCATCTTCATTGTTTGAAAAAAAATTCAAAAAAAAAAATTAGACATTTTCTTTTTCTTTATTAAGTTTTGATGTTTATTTTTCTTCTTTTTAATTTCTCCTCTATGAATATACATTTTCCAACTTTTGAGTTGAAGATGGCTGAATATGGAGTGTAGTGCCTCTAGAAACGCATCTTCTTAGTAAAAATAAAAAATAAAAAAAATCATTTTCTTTTTCTATCATTTTAAGTGTATTTTTTCTAATTTATTTTTTTTGCATCATTTTCACATTTCTGCATGCATATTTTCCTTTCATGTTTAGAATAGGTTGGGGGGTAGAATGTTGTTTTAAAAAAAAAAATTGTGTGATTTGTTTTAACATTGGATGACATGATTAATTTCAAATTTTAGTATTTGTATTATCTTTGGTCTTAAGTGATGTTACATTATGTTTGCTACTCTACATGTTGATGTTAGAGACAAATATGAGTTGCTTGAAGGAATGAACATGTCATAATAAGTACCAAGTGAGTTTTTGAGCCTATCATTTTTCTTGGAGAGTAACCCTTTTGCCCATTCTTTATATAGCTTAACAGTTTATTATTTTATATACGATCTTTAGATTTATTTTGAGTTAACCCTTAAAAAAAAAAATGTGTGTTGCTACATTGGGAGGCCCATCTAACTAGTAGATATGGATGATTATTTAGAGCCCTAAAAGACGATGGAAATGCCATCTTTGTCCCGTTTGAGCCTTTTTAGCCATCCCTTTTGTGATATATCCATAGTTAACCCTTTTGAGCCTTAAAAAAAAAAAAAAAACATTTTCTTTGTCAACTTATCATCTTGACCCACTCCGATTTGGAGTATTACCCGATGTCTTATAAGGTCCATCACCTATTTATGTTTGAGAAAAATGTAAATAATTATTTTGTTCAGTGAAGTTGTGCCAAATAAAAGCAAAAAAAAAAAAAAACAAAACAAAACAAAACAAAAGTTGTTGTTTCAAAAGAATAAAAATAACAATAATAGGTGAAATCCACCTTGCAACTTCCAAAAAAAAAAAAAATTCTCTGCATTTTTCTCAAACATACACTTTGTTTTCCTTATTTCCCTTCTTTGTTAACCATGTCCCTAGCCTACGTTACGTCCTAATAAAAGTCCTTCTTGATTTTAGGGAACTATAGTTCGAAGTAGAAGCTAGTTATATGGGCTAAAAAGATGTAGTGATGCATAATTAAAAAAAAAAGATAAATAAAGTGGGTTGACTAACATTTTATTTGACTTGAGATCGTATTATTTCTAAGCTGATGGCATATTTATTTCATCTTGGTGAGAGCATGTGATATCACTTCTTTATTATTTTCTCTCTCAATTACCATTCATTGGAGTGACTATTTTTATTGGGTTTAATTTATTTGTGAGAGTGTCACTACTTCCAGTGAGATTTTGGGGTTTGACATGTCATTCTTGAAAGTAGCTATAACAAAGTCTACTGGGCTAATTCATGTGGATGGTTGATGTGGGTGTGATGTTGCTTTAGACTGGAGATAATGCTTATACTTTTATTTGATTGCTATCATTAATCTGATTGAATAAACACGAGTGTTTCTAAAAAAAAAAAAAAAATCATTTTGAATTTGAATTTTGTTTTCGCTTTATTTGCTAGGGACTAGGAATAAGATGGTTAGGGGGTGTGTTGAGTGTTAGAAAATGCATATTTATAAAAGAGAAAACCGTCATTTTACATTTCAAGTCTTACTAACAACCCTTACTTTTTATGTATTTAACCTTCTTGTGATTTAATTACATGTGTTTTATTTTAATTAAGTATTTTATGTATTTTAGGGGCATTATAGTCATTTCACAATAAAGGAGAAATCAAACGGCAAAACGGACATCACTTTTGAACTCAGGACAGTCAAAAACCTTAGGAAGAGCATAAAAGGAAAAATGGCACTATTCACATGTATGGTACTATTCACATGTACGGTACTGTATACGTTACTGTTCACGACACTGTTCACATAGACGGATGATGACGTGGCATTGACCGATGATGTGGCATTAACTGATGAGCTGTCACGATCCTGTTGGACTAAAATTCTTATGTACTGTTGATGGTGACGTGGCAGCATATCAGTGGACGAAAAATCTCGCGTACGGTGCATGCATCACACAGGATTATTTTCAACCAAACCGCGTTACTGTTCATCCGGGTCAAACCGCGTTACTGTTCAAAGTCGGGTCAAACCGTGTTACTGTTCATCCGCGTGATCAAACCGTGGACTGTTGACTGATGACGTGGCGCAATCCTGAGCGTCCAAACTGTTTTTAATCCGATGGCCATGATTTACTCCATGTATCTATAAAAAGGGGACCTCTCCCCCCTAATTTGATATCTCTGAATCCATTTTTGGGATCCATTTTCTGTAATTCCTTCTCCATCTTGTATTTTCTTCGTATTTTAATAAATTCCCATTTTGCCCCTAGTTCAATTATGAGTGGCTAATTTTCTTTCAAGCTTAGGTTGAAGGTGAAGTCTCAACATGTGTCATGGGCTTAATTTGGTAAATTTATTTTCTCTTCCCCTCTAGTTTTTGTGGATGTTTTGACTTCTCGTCGACAAATAATAATATTCTTGTCTAGTACCGCCTTGGTTTCACCGGCCCTCTAGTACAAGGTTATTATTATTTGGCACGATAAGCCCTTAGCACCATATTGATTAGAGTGTGGTTCATGAGGTGTGGATTCCCCCCTCATGATTTAATTGGCATTAATACGGATTATTTAGCCCATGATGCATGTTGATACGGATCCGAATACCCAAGTACGTCAATTTAATAGATTTTCTCTTCAATTTATTCTCGCCATTTCAATTCCAATTTTAGAATTTATTCTTGCCATTTTAATTTAAGTTTTTGCATATTTCAAATCATTTCCACCATAAATCCAACCACCCATTTACAAAATTAATTCTATATATAATTAAAATCCACCTCCTCGTGGGATCGACACTCAACACCGTTGATCTATACTACAATAGATTCGTGCGCTTGCGAGTACATTAAAATTTGCACAACACAAGTCCCACGATTTGTGACGTCGGCTAGACTCAAGATAGCCGTAATAACCAGTTAATCTCCATTTTCCTAAAACGAGCACTTCAACTTCAGCATCTATAAAGTTGTTGGCAAATTGCAACAGATTAACATTACTAATTACTTTCTAAAGAAGCGCGAGCCCACCACTCCAGCCAACTCTATCAACAACAAACAACCCATCATAGCCCAATTGAATTTTGATCCTCTCTAATTTATTTCTACTGCATAGCGTTTCAATAAGAAAAATGAACATAGGCTTCTTGCTATAGACAACCTCTGCCAACATTTGAACTGTCCGTGGCTGGCCCAACCCACGGCAGTTCTAGCTTAAGGTACTCATTGCTCTCAGTGGGCCTGAAATACAGGTCCCACCGCTAGCCCCTTTTTTGGATCCACCACCATAGAACTCACATCCACCTCTGTTTGCACTATACCTTCTAGCCCCATATCAGCTCTTCTTCTTTTAGCTTTCTTTAACACTAACTCTTTCTCCCCATACCTTTCAACTACTTGAGTAAAGTCCAGCCCATTTGCAAATGAAGCCACGTCTTTGCCCTTATCAAGCCGTTGACTGCTAGTGGCCTAAACAACTGGCAATGCTTGTAAACTCATTATATTATCCATAGAATCCCGCCCGTCACTCCCTATATTGTTGGCAAATTTCGTATTATTGGAAATTCCTGATTTGGAGGCATTCATCTCATTAACCACGATACCACTTAAGGAAGCTTTAAAATTTCCAGAATTAGCCACACTTTCTTCTAACAGTTCCGAACGTAACCACCTTTCACCGGAGGACATGGCATTCCGACGAGTTGGAACCTTCATCTCTGGCCCATATGACCTTGTAATATCAGCAACATCACAATCATACAACTTCGGACAAAGTTTTTCTGAGTGCCCAAGGAGTCCACAAATGAAGCAGAAAGTATTTAATCATTCATATTTGAAATCAACCCAGAACCAATCTCCTCCCTCCTTCTTTAGTCGCAATCTTCGCTTCAGGGGTTTCCAGACATCAATGGATACCCTTATGCGCATATAGTTTCTCCACACTCCCATGAGATTATTAGGATCTGAAGATTGAAACTCACCAATATTGTTACCAATATTTATCAATACTTTCTCTGACAGAAACCCAATGGGTAAGTTGTACACCTGGATCCAGAACGAAGTATGGAATAAAGAAACCATATTCGGTTGTTCATTCTCCCCCAATCTCTTTAAAATTAGAATATGTTGGTCGAACGTCCACGGTCTCGAATCAATCACACGCTTGAGGTCAACTTCGTGGAAGAATTAGAACAAGAAAAAAGAAGGTGATAAATCTTTGATGCACACTCCCTTCCCTGGACGCCATAATGCCGCCATAGTGTTTTTCATGACCGGAAAATTTATCACCTTATCAGTTAAAAACCTCCCCACCAAGCAGAATCTAAAATCAGTCAACCCTGCATTTCCAGCGACAATATCCTCGCTGTGAAAAACAAGACCATCCTCATCTTCCTCCCCAATAGAAACCTTTTCATATGCATCATTCATCTCATGCTCCCCAAAATTTCTATTGGTTGTCATAGTACTCGTAATAAGCAGGAAATATGGCTATCTACCCGGAAATATCCTAGAGCAAATTTGTCAGAAGGACAAGACAAACAAAGCTTGCCAAAGAGGCAAGACGTTCATCACTACTCTAACTTCCAAAGAGTGTTGAAAAAAAAAGAAAATCTTAAATAAAAGAAGAAAGAGAATTGCCTTAGTCTTTGTTAGGCACTGTTTCGTACCAAAAAAAAAAGTTAATAATTAATCTTAGTTTGTTATCTATTCTTTAATAATTGGAAAGAAGCCGTGTTCATATTAACTAAATATATTATCCAATTAATTGTGTTTCAAGAATGCTTTCGTATTGACTAATAAAAGATAACAAAGCAACTAGGTTCTTTTTTCAATCGAAAACAAAATGAATGAATGACAAGAGCAGGCTGGCTGGCTAGCTAGCTACACAGCCTCATATACAAGAAGAAACCTCCCATCCGCTAACTCCCAGATTTACAGAATCGGCTAGGGATGGCAATGGGGAGGGGAGGGGAGGGGACCAATCTCCCCGTACCCATCCCCGATATTTTGCGTATGTCCCCGTCCCTGTCAGAATTACTTGAGAGAATCTCCATCCCCTCCCCGAATAATAACAGGGGATCCCCAAGGGTCCCCGATCCCCGAATAACTAATACATTTTTTGTTTTCGATTTTGAGTTAATCATATTAAAATAAAAAATTCAAATAAAAGTAAAGTTTGAAATATATCTTACATTAATATCCATTACAAAAGTCACATACATTAAATTAGTAAGTAACGCAACATGTAAGGGATACAAACTTCTTTTACAAACTATCGTGAATAAATTAATAGTCTAATACAAAATTGTTACAAATAAAATCGAATTTATATTCAAAATTAACTTTTTCAATGGTGGCGTGGCACTTTATAAATGTGGACTATTCCCTTTACAGCATAATAGTTAAGTCGGAGCAAATCAAGAGCAAATATTATATTAAATTATATTAGATATTAAAATTGTGATTCGCTGTGGGCAATTATAACATCTAAAAATAAATAAAAAATAGATTTAAGTTTAAAACATTTAATGAATATTAAAATTAAAACAAAATTTTTGGGCTAATAGAATTTACCCCTTTTTTTAATATCCTAAATAAAAAATTATGACTTTAATTGGTTAATTAGACCTAAAAGTTTAATAATATAAATATTTTGATATTTGTTATTTTTACCAATATTTATAATTTTATAATTCAAATTTTATTATTTATTTACTAGTAATTTTAAAAAATAAAAAAAAATTAAAAATTAAAAATTAAAATGGGGAAATGGGTAGGGGATGGGGATTCCACCTCATCCCCGTCCCCTCCCCGAATAAAAAATTGGGTAAAAAAATTTCTCCGTCCCCTCCCCGAATAAGAAATTGGGTATAAAATTATTTCCATACCCTCCCCGAATTGAGAAAATCTCAAAGGGTACCCGTCCCCGTGGAGATTTTTGCCATCCCTAGAATCGGCCTTGTCCACAAAGAGAACGCACATAGTGTTGCCGTTGTTAATTACTCGCGCGTCTTTCGTTTTGTATCCATTTTCTTCTTCCCTTTCAGTGCCTCAAGCTCAGTAACAAGTCTCTTATTCTCCTGCATCAATATCTCATTTTCTCTCTGTGTCAGGCGCAAGTGTAAAGATTTTTTATCGTCCTCAAGCATAGCAACCAAGTGCTTATTCATCTCCACCGCCTTCATTCTTTCCTTTTCGTGCTCTGCCTTCCTGACTGCCCTCGTCAATTCTTCTTCAGTTTCCTCAAGTCTCTTCTTTGTCTCCTCCAGCTCCTGTTTCACTAAACTCTCAGAGTCTCTAAGACTCTTCACCACGTTCAGCAAGGATTGCTCATTACTAATGCACAAATCGAATCTCGACTGCAGTTCAGAAAAACCGGAAGCAATACTGAGAATCCCATGGGCTATTTCTTCACACAAAAGGGAATCTGACAGTTGGACGAAGGCATCTTTCAACTCAGGATGATTATGCTCCTTTATGTATGAGATGGATGAGACCTTGTGATGCTCATGATCTGGCTCACCATTCCTCTCTACAGAAGAACTCTTTCTCTTCTTCCTACGATCATCATCTTCTTCACCATCATAACTTTGATGTTGTCTTTCTAGAAACGGCCTAGTAGGAGTGTAAATCAACTCTTCTTCCGCTGACGTAGAGTTACAACACGGAGATGACGGGCAGTAATTAGTAATTGGAGACGACGAAGAATAAGACGGAGATGCTGGAGAGTAAGTATTAGGAGATGACGGAGAACAAGCCGGAGATGAAGGAGAGTAATCAAGTGGAGGTGATGACGGAGAATAAGAAGGAGATGAAGGAGAGCAAGCTGGAAATGTAACCCTTGATCTTGATGGAGAGGCGGCATTATGATGAATAATGGAATTCCTTGCGACATCCAATAAAAGAAACCAGCTCCTCTCTTTTCACTGTAATGCCTTGCTGATCACCCTCCGATCAAAAGTTCGAGCCTTAGGAGCCGCGTTAGCATTATCAACTGAGTAGGGCGATGGTGCTCTTTGAAACTCGGGAACCGCCCAGTACAAGTCTTCAGATTTCAGTTTAAACTCTAAAACATCACAGTCCCATCCTTGATCGCCGCCGGTGATAGTGTCGGGGATATCAGTGATCAAAACTTTGTCGGGATCACGTGGGATTATGTCATAAACATCAAGGTTCGTTCTTTGCTTGACGATGTATAATTCCCGGAAATCCTTGAAACCCAAATTTAAACCAGAGACACGTCTTAGGGCAAGAAACCCTAACAGTACTATGCAGGCACTGGGGCTGAGATGAGTAAGATTCATATGATAATGCCACAAAAACAATCTAATGAAAGAAGGTATAGGGAAGTTCAACCCCAAAGCAACATAAATCGGATAAAATCTAATGCAATGACGGTCGTCGTTTTCATGAGGAATGGCAAGGCCGCTACCGGAGAGACGCACCACTTCCGATTCAGGAGGAAACGAGTCTTTATACTTGAGGAAATCAGTCATTTGTTGTTCGTCTGTAACCCTGGGAATTATAGCTTCAAGGAAAGCCATGGAAAACCAACCTAGGCAAAGAGAAGAACCGAAGTTGTTGTAATGAAGCCAACGATAAACAAGTGAACAAGACTCCACCGAAGTCGCTCCTTAAATAAGGCACAATGAAAAGGCGGTTTCCAAATCCTATATGGACTACGAAATTAGGATTCGAATTTTCCATGTAAATGGGCTTTTTAGAAGCGCATCCACAAAATGTTAATTTGATTTTGTTAAAGAGCTAATCAATAAGAATGTTTTACTCTCATCACTCAACCCTTCATCAATTGTTTCCAGGTCATTACGGATCTTGTTAAATTCATCAATATGATCATCTAGTGAAGCTCCCTCAACCATCTTCAAAGAAAACATTTTCTTTTTCATATATAGTCAATTTGCAAGAGACTTTGTCATATATAACTGTTTCAGTTTTGTCCGGGGCCTAACAACAGTCTTTTCTCTTGCAATTTCTCTTATCACTGAGTCACCAAGACTGAGGATGATGGTACTTCTTGCCTTCTTATCAATCTCAGCCATATGTTCAGGTGTTGTTGAAGAAGAAACTTCTGAATCTTCAATCTTGGTGGCTGGTTCAATGGCATCTCTCAAACCTTGTGTAATCAACAAAACCTCCATCTTGATCTTCCACATATTGAAGTCGTTCAGCCCAGTGAACTTATCAAGTTCCACCTTGGTAGCCATTTTTTGGGACTTGAATCAGAACCAAGGCTCTGATACCAATTTGTTAAGAATTTGACCTTTGTAAAACAAATCAATATTCACCCCAAGACCTGATTCAGATTCAAAGAACCAAGACTCACACGCACACAACTCACTCAGATCAAGAATATGACAAACAGAAACGAAGAACACATGATTTAAGTGGTTTAACAACAGATGTTGGTGCCTACATCCACTGAGAAACCAAGCACTAAGCTTTCACTATTATTGAGATCAAAACGTATAAGAATTAGGTAGTGATTACAGAGAACACAAATAGTAACACTTTCTCTCTCCTTACACCTCTATTCTCTCTTTTTGAATGAAGAAGATGATTCCATAACCACCCTACATTCTGGGTTTTTTACCCTTCTTGATTTCTCACCAAAACCAACGAATTGTAACAGCCTTACACACGTGCAAATAATGTGACTCTTTAAGTGATTCCAAAACACCAATGTTTCATGTTGTTTTGAGCTAAGCTTAATGAGTCTCTATCATGTGCTCTGTATGTGTATTACTTATGCCTTTGTATGACAGATTCAATCCTGTCGTTTTTAAGTTAAGCACTTGACAGACAACATATCATACACTCATATATTAAGCATCCTGCATGTCGGTCGTGATTATTGAGTCCTCAGTGCTTCCTTTCTCAATACCTGCAATTGTTTAAAGTCTGCAGATTCTTGCTAAGTTTATGGTACTGCCTTTGTTAGCATATCAGCTGGATTCTCTTTAGTGTTTATCTTCAACATCTTTACAACACCCTTTGACACCTCAAGCCTTACAAAATGCAATCTCACATCAAGGTGTTTAGTCTTCTCATGATGTGCTTGACTTTTGCTGAGATGTATGGCGATTTGACTGTCACAATACACAGTTGTGGAGCCTTGTTGTACCCCTCTGCAATCATTCCCCTTAGTCAAATAGCCTCTTTGAATGCCTCTGCAGCTACTGTGTATTTAGCTTTTGCGGTTGACTGTGGTTGACAAGGCAACTATACTCTGAAGTGTTACCTTCCAACTTACAGTACAACCACCTAAAGTAAACAAATAGCTAGTTTGTGACCTTCTTTTTTCAAGATCCCCAGCAAAGTCAGAATCAACATAGCTGACCAAGACATTTCCTCCCTTATTCAACCCACCATATACCAGACCATACTCCATGGTTCCTCTTAGGTATCTCATTATCTATTCCACTGCCCTCTAGTGATTAACCCATGAATTTATCATGTATATCTACTCACCACACTTACAGCATGTGAGATGTCTGGCCTGGTGAGCACCATGACATACATGAGACTCCCTACAGCATTGAAGTAAGGAATCTTGGCCATTTCTTATCGTTCTGCATCTGTTTGAGGACATTCAGCCGCAGACAACTTGAAATGACTTGCCAATGGTGTTAAACTGGTTGGAATTATGCATACTGATAACTCTAGGAAATGAGAGTTATCATAGCACTTTTAAGCTTAAATCAAAATTACTTAGAGAGTAAATAATGTGTTTTAGTACATTTTAATAATAGTTTGCATCAACATCTATCGTAATTTAATTTTAATTAAAATTTTATCAAATTTTGAATAATTGTGTGCTTAAAACATATGTTTAATTATAGGCAAGTGGAAACCTAAACTTTATGGAAAGGATTGTTGTTGCAATAGGTTGACAAAAAGGAAAAAAAAAACATGGATGTAGAAGACTTGAAGCAAATCTGGAATAGTATAGATGTTGTAGCCATTACTGTGGCAACCATTGCTGCAGCAATCCAGGAGCATTAATAGAAAAGATTTCGCGCAATCCACTTAGCAAATTGCGATTTGTAGTTTCTTAATCTGGAAAATACGCACCTAAGCTTCCGTTTACCTTAATTTGCGACTAGAAAAGAAGCACACAAGCAAAGGAACAAAAGGAGAAGGCCGTCAATTAAGATCAAAACAGAAAAGAAACAAAGAAGAAACAAAATTCACCAGCAAAAAAAACTCAAGGCTGCACCAGTGGCAGAAATTTCAGAATCAATTGGAATTTGTTCTTTCTCATTCTTTTCTTGTTATTCTTTGATCATGAAGATGTATTCGATAGGTAGAACTTGGCTGATTATTTTCCTTTCACAAATTATGGACTAAATTTATTAGTGGTTGAGTGTTAAACTTTCTTGATGGTTTATTGACAGAACATATGAGTTGCTGCATATTTGCTATAGCATTTTATTTTAATAACTTTATGTACATTTATTATTTCGGCTAACCACTCATTTAATGATACAAATTAAGAAAGAACCACAAAAGGGTCTATCTTAGTAGAACATATTAGAGCAATATTTAGTCTTATATTGAGTTTCCTAGATTGAGTTTAATTTGAGTCCAAAATAGGGCCATGCTTAATCTAAGATTAGTGATGAATTAGATATGCGGATTCACCTTGTAGGGTAAAGAGAACCTAAACATGTAATGTTATATCTTATTTTGACATAACAACTGGTCACTGTTAGGTTGCATAAAGGTATAATATATCCAACATGCTACCGCTGAGGATATAGATGGTTTTTGTCCAGTGCTGTAGCAGATGCTGCAGCAACTGAACTTAATATGAATAAAACAATCAGCACCATTAAGAGAGTTTAATCACTTAACTACTTCATTCTTATTAGTTTTACCTTTGTGTTTCACGTGCAACTTTTATTGCATTTTTATTTTATTTAGTTATTTAGTTCTATTAGTTGTCTTGTATAACTTAGAGCATAGATTGCACCGTTGAGATTACTGTAGCAAGTCTAATAACATCAATCCCTGTGGAGATGATCTTAAATACTCATCATTATATTACTTGTTGTGTACACTAGCACATTGACACCAATAGCGTAAGAAATCGTGCAACACATACCAAACCTGAGTAAAACCTTCTTGAGATAGTTTTGTTGTGTCAGTAATATAGTCTTTTTTCCCTATTTCTGACTATCTCCATCCCCAAAAGCTTCCTTATAACCCCAAGGTCTTTCATCTCAAACTCACTACTCAATAAACCTTTCAAATAATCAATTCCCTCCTGTCCTACATGCTATCAGCATATCATGCATATACAATAAGAGATAGATCATACCTTCTTCACTTATCTTCTTGAAGTATACACAACAGTCATAGCTGCATCAGCTATAAGCATGGCTAATCATGAAGCTATCAAACCTTGGATACCACTGTCTAGGTGATTGTTTCAAACCATAGAGAGATTTTCTGAGCAAACATACATGACCTTCTTTCCCAGGCACTACATACCTTTCTGGTTGCTGCATTATTATCTCTTCTTGTAGCTCACCAAGCAAAAAAGTTGTTTTGACATCCATTTGTTCAAGAAACATATCTTGAACAGCAATAAGTGCCAAAATGATCCTGATAGATGCATGTCTTACCACTAGAGAGACATCCATTTGTTACTAGATTCTTAATCATTTTGCACACATCAAAACTAGTAATACTACCAACATACTTTATTGCTTCTCTCTTAGCTTCGTCAAAAATAAACTGAAACAATTATTATTAGCCTTTGAAGTAGACTCTTTAAAATAATTATCGATAATCATTCTCATTTTAGTTAAGATCAATGCTTTTATCATAGATTGAGAGAATGTGTTAAATATCATCCTAATCCATGCTTCTCTTTTAAAACCATTGACGACCTTAGGGTAATAAGAGGCATTTGTCTGAACATATTTACTATCATATGTCATCCTCAACAAATGGTTAGTATAAATAGTGTGCGAGATGGGTGAAAAATACATTTTATTTGCTTGTTTATCTACACACACTTCGTTCATTTGCTTAAGTACAACTACTAAGTGCATGGGAACGAAAATGACTTGATAATACCATAACATTTTTTATTTCTTCAATGACCAAGAGATCCTACAAAATTTTAAATTGCATTAGAAAGATGTATAGATGTGTAGTAAAATATTCCAAAGTTAATGGTGTATATTCTTCTTTCATAACTATAACACTTCCAAGCTAAAAGATTTTTTTCTTGCAAGTTTAGAACTATAATGAAAAAAGTTCCATAATTTTTTTTTTATAAATAATCATTAAAAAAATGCACTGACAAGAAATAAGACGGTAGAAATACAAAATAATTTAAATGACATGTAAAACTCACAGATGCAATACATTGGTCCACTCACAAATCATGTATACCTTTGATATGTATACCTTTAATATGTATGCCTTTGATACATATACCTTTAATTTGTATACCTTTGATAAAGTGTTCAACTTTGTACGGCCAATGGATATTTTCCTACTAAAATAAATTTACACATTGAATTTAGAGCCCCAATAACAACAACTTGATCGATAGTTACTTCTCTTTACCACTTCAAAGGCCACATGTTCACATCCCAAAGCCACCAACCAAAAGAATATCGTTTCAAAAGTCAATAGTCTAAGTTTGCATTTTAGAACTACAACACGAGAATTTTTAGTTCCAAGATAAATGTCAAGAATTTTTCTCACATGTTTAAAACTATAACAAAAAAGAATTCCACGACAAATTTTGTAACAATCATTAAAAAAATACAATAACAAGAAATGAGATCGTAAAAATACAAAGCAATTTTAAATGATGTGTAAAACTCAAAGACGTGATATATTGGTCCACCCACTAGGCTTGGCAAAATCTGGATCCAGACCTGAATGTAGGTGCATTCGGATCCAGATCTACATTTACATTTCTATATACAAATCCAAAGAAAAAAAAATAGCATTCGGATGTGGGTAATATCTGCAATAGATGCAAATGGATGTTCCTGATTTCTGGATTCTCAAAAATCAAAATTCAATAATTTACCTAATAATATCAAATCAAATTCAATCATAATTCAACATGAATAACATACAACAACATCATAAATCCTCAAATAAAATTTAGTGTTTAATTTAATTTAAATTTTAATATATATTTTTAATTTAAAATAAAATTTAATAATTGACCTAATAATATCAAATAAAATTCATTCATAATTCAACATGAATAACATGCAACAACATCATAAATCCACAAATAAAATTTAATAATTTACCTAATAATATCAAATAAAATTCATTCATAATTCAACAATTAATAACTCATCATTAATAACATACAACATCATAAATCCACAAATAAAATTTATTTTTAATTTTTAATATATATTTTTAATTTAACTTTTAATTTAAAAAAAATTAATTGGATCTTGATATCCGATTTTTTGTATGCATTTGCGTCCGAATTCGTGCAGATCTCAAATTTTCACATCCGAATATGTATTCTTTAATATGCGGATCCAGATTTTTTGGGATTCGGATACTTGCGGATGGGGGCTGGATCTAGATTTTATTGCCGTCTCTACCACCCAACAAACATGTATACCTTTGATAATGTGTTCAACTTTGAGCTGTCAGTGGATATTTTTCCATTAAAAGATTTGCGCTTTGAATTGAAGCCCTAAGAGCATCTCCAAAAGAGTCTTCAAATAAAATTCTACTTCTTATTTGAAGAGCCATATCAATTTTAAACACTCCAAAAGACACGTTAATTTAGATTCTTCAAATAAGATTTGTTTCTCACTCTTCAATATTACCGAGTGAGTTTCTCCCTCTTCTATTAATATTTTATTATTTTTTATTGGAAAGATACAACTGCTATAATTATTATTTATGTTTCCTTTCAAAAACATAAACAACAATTGAACGGCTTTTTTTTCAGTTTTTCACTTGACTTCATCAAAATGGATCAATTTGATCATCCATCGTTTTCTACACAAATACCTCATTCATCTCAATTCATTGAATCATCTCTATCAGCAACTCTTCTCGGCTCCATTTCACAAAAGAAACGCGGTGAGGCTTTTTCAGCGGATGAAGATATGCATCTTGTTTCATCATGGTTGAATATTAGTTTGGATCCTGTCCAAGGAACTTATCAAACACACCAAAGCTTTTGGGCTCGAGTGTGGGGTTATTTTCACAAATACAAGAATTTTGAATCTGAACGGGATGAAAAATCATTGATGCAGCGTTGGTCAAAGATACAGCAAGCCACCAACAAATTTCATGGCTGTTTTTCCCAAATTGAAAATAGACAACAAAGTGGCGCGAATGAACAAGACAAGGTATCTATTTTAATTAATTAAACAAATCAATTAGTTTTGTCATTTTATTTGTTTATAAATTAAAATGAATTATTTTATATTATGAATGCAAAGGCTCTGTACAAGGAAATGTTCAAAACAAAATTTACTTTTGAACACTGTTGGAATATATTGAGGCATCATCCAAAATGGTTGACTGATAACCAAGCAAAAAGAGAGAAGAAAAAGGGAATTTCAGCTTCATCGCCTGGTATATCCTCATCATCAACTGCAAAGACTCCTATCAATCTTGATGAAAATGATAATGGTGACACCAATTTTGTTGATTTAGAAAGACCACTTAGAAAGAAAAGTGAGAAACGTAAGATTAGAGAAAAAAATTCTGATCCTCTTGTGACAATTTTAGAAGAAATGCGTGCAGACAAAAAGGAAGAACGAGCAAGAAAAACATATATGAATGAGAAGAAGTATCTTTTAGAAAAAGAAATGGTGGAAATAGAAAAACGAAAAGCCGACTTAGAGGAATTGCGAGAAGAAGAGAAAATAATGCGAATGGAAACAAGTGGAATGCCTTCTCATCTTCAAAAATATTATTATCATCGTCAAATGGAAATCCTTGAAAAAAAAAAATAAAGATTGAATGTTTTGCTATTCTATTATTTTATTTTCCTTTAAATTCTTGTATGTTTTCATGTAATTTTATAATTAATATTATATATTTAATTTATTAAGTTTTCGTAGATCCATGTTTTAAGCACAGCTACTGCATGATCTGGAAGTGCTCTTTGCGATCACCAGTGAGGAGGCCAAAGAAAGTCTAATTTTTGCACTGGCTTTTGGCTACTGCAACCTCGTTCCATGGTGTCATTGTTAGCATTGCCTGAGACATGAATTTGGTCCAATATGGCATTCCAATGATGCAACTACTGATTGCATTTGTTGGCAATATAGTTTGTATTCATATCAGGAAAAACAGAGCACATGAATAGAATTATGAAAAGCCAAAATATATTTAAGACAATAATAATAATGTCATTTAAAATCATCACAAATTACTTAGAGATAAAGACAAATATGATAATAATGCAGCATGTTATCAAATTACATGGCCTTACAGGATCCTTGATGTTTCCACAAATGTTCAATGAGGTCTTTTTGAAGTTGAGAGTGATTTTCTCTGCTTCTAATTCGATGATGATTTTGAATAAATTCCATAATTCCTATTGTTCGTTCAAATGATGGTTTAACCCAATCTTCAGTACATACATCATCATTTAAGTCCTCTATATCTTTAGTAATATGTTCATCTTCTACAATCATATTGTGCATTATAACACACGCCTTCATGATATCGTGAAGTGTATCACGGTCCCAAAAGCGAGCAGGTCCACGCACAATCGCAAAACGAGCTTGGAGCACTCCGAATGCTCTCTCAACATCCTTTTTGGCTGATTCTTGAGCTTTAGCAAAATTCTTATGCTTATTTTCTTGTGGATATGGTATTGTTTTCACTAGAGTTGACCATGGTGGATATATACCATCTGCAAGATAATACCCCATTGTATAATTATGACAATTGATTGAGTAATTTACTGATGGAGCACGTCCTTCAGCTAAGTCTTTGAATAATGGAGATCGATCAAGCACGTTGATGTCATTGTGGGATCCTGGTAACCCAAAAAACATATGCCATATCCAGAGATCATATGAGGCCACTGCTTCTAAGATTATTGTTGGTTCATGGGCATGACCAACATACATCCCTTTCCATGCCACTGGACAATTTTTCCACTTCCAGTGCATACAATCAAGACTTCCCAACATTCCTGGAAACTCACGTTGTTCACCTTCTGCTAAAAGTCTAGCAATGTCATTTGTGTTAGGAGATCGTAAATATTCATTGCTAAAAATTTCAATCACTGCACGAACAAACTTTTTCAAACTTTCGATTGCAGTGCTTTCGCCAATTCTCACATACTCATCAATAGAATCACCGGATACTCCATAAGCTAGCATTCGTATTGCTGCACTGATCTTTTGTAGTGATGACAAACCGAGGACTCCAGCACAATTTCTTTTCTGGACAAAATATGAATCGTGTTGTTCCACTGAATTTTTAATACGCAGAAATAGATGGCGATTCATTCGAAACCTCCTTCGAAATTTATCTGGAGGATATGTGGAAGTTTCAGAAAAATAATCATGAAAAAGCCTATCATGACCGGCTAATCTATCGCGCCAAATTGTTGCGTGACCTTTGATGGAGCCACAACGCCCAGATTTTTTATGTCTTCTCTTTGCAATGGCTACCGCTGCAATCATCTCAATTTCATCATCATCAGATGACGAATCTGACAGCATCTTTATCTTAAAGTTGCTAGCCATGAAGGAAACACAATGAGGAAAAAAAATTAGTTAACAGGCGGAAGGTTGAACAAGTCCACTCACAAAAGTCTATTTCATAAAGAGTTTAAAGTATAAAGAGTTAAAAGTATGATGAATCTGACAGCATCTTTATCTTAAAGTTGCTGGCCATGAAGGAAAACAATGGGAAAAAAAAATAGTTAACTGGCGGAAGGAAGGTTGAGAAGTCCATTCACAAAAATCTATTTCATAAAGAGTTAAAAGCCCAAAAAAAAAATTAGAGGTTGAATAAATTTTTTAGAGGGAAAAAATAGAGGGTAATTAAATTCGTTGGAGTGAAAAAAATTGGAGGGTAATTAAAATAATTAGAGTGAATAATTGGAGGTTAATTAAATTTATTGGAGGGTAGTTAAATTTGATAGAGGGAAAGAATTGATTAAAATAATATTAACTTGCTCTTATTTGATGAGTCTTTTGGAGGAGATTATATTTTTCTACCCACTTATTTGCCACATCAGTAAGCAAATTAAAAATTGAAAAGTAAAATTTAAATAGTCTTTTGGAGATGCTCTAATAACAATAGCCTCATCTAGAGACACTCTTATAGGTCTATTCAAAAGACTCTTCCTAAAGAAGAGTACTACATATTCACGTACCAAAGGTATGCAGCTAAATAGCATAATATCATCTACATACTATTGGTGATGTTTACCATTTCTACAAATTGTTGACATTGATATATTTATAGAACACTGATTTAAACTTAGACCTTGTGATTCTGATCTTCAATTCTGTCAACTCAAAAGAATTTTCCACCTCAATATTTAGTAGAAACTCAAGCATAACATCAATTTGGGTTTTTGCAGACAATCGATCTTTTACTTGTTTAAATATATTTAAGAACCTTTAAACGTCAATTATGTGCCTTGACGCATCATAAACATCATTAAATTTCTTCCAAAAATGTTGCATCAGTTATAAGTCAAAAGTCCAACCCTCCACGAAATAAGCATCTATCACTTGCTTTTACTTATACAAGATAAATGTAAATGAGTTACTTGCAAGCAATAAAAAAAAAAGAATATTTATTTTGTAAAACATTTATATCATAGTGCATCATTTGAAATCAGAAAAATTCAAATGTCCCTTTATTATAAATAATAAAAAGTTCATCCTTCTTATCAATGTCATAAGCCAGCACGACTGCTACAGGATCCTTAATAACTTCTGACACGTCAATACCAGTAACACTACCGTACTTTATTGCTTGTCTCTTAACTTAATCAAAATAAGTCGAAATAGTTTTCATAAACTTTAAAATAGACTCCTTAAGATAATTGTCGAGAATCGTTCTCGTTCTTACTAAGATGAATACTTTTATCTTAGTTGCAGCGCATAAATGAAATTTCGTCTGAATTTATACTTCTCCTTTAAAACTATTAAAGGCCTTATAACCATTAACGACTTTAGTATAATCAAAGAATATTATTCCAACACATTGATATCATACCTCATATTCACAAAATGCTTAGTGTTAGATGGCTAGTGTGGAAACACAAAGTATCTTAAATGACATGTACAACTCATATACGTGACATATTGCAATATTCGACACGTTCATGTACTTTTGGTCCGCCCACCAATCAAAAGAACATGTCCTGACAAGTGATATTTTTTGTTAACTTACAGCCTAGCCATTTTGTGCAAATATGGGTAACAAGAGTGAGGCCAACACCTTCTAAATAGCGGGTTGCAAGTACTTTAGCAAAACCTCTTCTGTAACTCTTTAAAGGAATCTTTCGAAAGAACTTTTCCACAAGCCAAGCGACCAACCAAAAGAACCGCAGTAATCTCCTAACAAGAGATGACATGTCAGATAGGCTCCTTTTTAAGTGTCGTAGTTAGGGATTTGGGAAGAAAGGGAGTTTTTGATGTTATATGTAGGGAATAAATATGGATGATATGTCGTTCATAGTTTTAGCACATAGATGAAATGTCATATATTCTCAGGGATTGAATTATTAACTAAAATTAATTTAAGTTTTATTATTTAACATTAGCTAGTGTTAATGCATCTAAAATTTTATCTAAATGATATAAAATGTAATGTGTCATTTATTAAATGATTAATAATTTTTTTTTACAAGTAAATTAATTACATCTCCAGTTGATGAATACGACATCAGTAAATAATTTGATATGAAAATTTAGAATAGAATTTTAAAATGTCTTGCAACACTACTCATATGTTATCTTACGGTTCCCTAAGATAATTTTTTTTCTTCTCTCTCTTATTAAAATGTGGGATTAAATTTTGCGCCAAACAAGATATTAGATTAAATTTATAAAAGCAATATAATCTTAAACTTTTTAGCACTCCAACCAAATGTATTCCAAGTTTAAATTTTCCATGCTACTAGAAAAGGTTCTAAAGCAAACCAGTCAGTGGCATGTCTTTGCCCTCCCTCCCCTCAAAAATAACTAATTTGGTCTCTCAATCTTTTGATGTGATTATAAATTATTTATGCAACTAATTTTGAAAAAGTGAACCTCCACCACATTTTCCGCGAATCCAAAGCTATGCCAACAAAGGGAATTTTGTGTAGGATAAAATATCAAACTGTTACATTACATATGGAGAGATATATACATGGAGTCAACAATTCTCTTGTTCTACATATGTATCAAAGACAATTACCAAAAACAAATAAAATAAAATAATTCTGCAAAGACTATCAAATATTTAACCACATGCTAGACGTCCTCTTCACCATCACGTTCAGCCCACCACATCCACGTTTTCATCATCGCCCACACGCTGCAAGTCAAAGCTGAAGTCAGATGCAAAATTAAAATGGATTAAAAAAGTAACAATAGTAAAGAAAAGGAGAAATAGTAAATGGTTGAGCTTACTTTTAATAATGGATTAAGAATAAAAACTCTACAAAGAGTAGATCATACTTTGATATGGCGCTAAATCACTAAGGTGATTTAGAATTGTGGACGCACAAATGTGGACAGATGCTATAGATCCAATAGGCAATGCCCAACAAACTGACCTCTATGTAAGCATTACGAGGGATTGGAAGAGGAGGGGGCAGCCTAAATTGCAAGCCTTTTGCCATGTAAGTTGCTCCTTTTCCAGTTCCAGCTGAAGCCATATCAATCTCCTCAATCTGCTCCACTTCAACTTCTATTTCTTCATCATTGACATGAGCAGCTATACCAGTTGATGGTAACGCTAATGCATTTGCTGATCTCACATTCTTCGCCTGTGCGGAAAACCAGCTGGTTGAGACATTTTTCCCTTTCAGCTTGCTTTCATCAGCCACAGATCCATGATTAGTAGGATGCTGATTCCACCAAGAAACCTCCTTTAAGTGAACAGATTCAGCCACTCGTCCTCCATCCTTTGTTAAATTGGCTAGAACACCCAAAGATGCAGCATAAACAACAAAATCAAAAACAGAATGGGACTCCTGAAATCAAGTGATACTAACACACTAGTGACTGCAAGCAGATTGAAGTCAAATGAAAAACATGAAATAAGCGGTAATATGAGAAACAAAACATATAAGTTATTAACAAAAGATCTAGGAACCAGAAGTAACATTCAACAAACCTTGTATGCACAGAAATGTCAAAATAAAGTACCTTCTGGCACAAATCCATTAGTAGTATCCCTATCAACATGCAGTTTTTTCTTGTTCGGAGAAGGTATAGTCTGCTTATCATTCTGTGGGTCGACTAGATGGTAATTAGTGGTCTCCTCATCACTCATGATATTGATGCTTGAATCCTCTTCATTACCACCAACTTTAGTGGCATCTAAGCCAAGATGATATCCCAACTTCTGAAGTCGAGCTTGTGACCTATGAATTTATGAAGTATAAACTAAAAGCTAAATGCTAGGAAGTTCAAAGAACAGATCAAAGTAGTGAACTGCACAGAGGAGAGTGATTCAAAGCAAACCATAACTTGCCTCTTAAGATCATCTTGCATCTGTGAGTGACGATTATGTGCTTTGACAAACTTCTTGATTTTTGAAGCTATCCTGAATATTAAATTGTCCATTGAAACTGAGTGAAAGAGGGCACCCACCCACAAAAATAAAACATCTTGATAGACAAAGATGAAAATAAATTATTATATTCATGATACCTTTTAGATTCCTCTTTCTCTTTCTGCAATTGAGTCTCGAGCTCCTTTATTCTAGAAGAAAGAATATCTGCTTCTTGACCCTTCTCCTCCTCGTTAGTCTTTGAGAAACAAATAAATCAAGCACCAAATATGTGGCTTAAATCATGTATAGGAATGCAGACAAATAATAATGATGATGATGATGATAAGTGTTACCATCACAACAAAACAAAGATGCTTAAAGTAATCTCGAACAAGATATGGTAAATCATCGACATATAATGTATTTCTTGAAAGTGTGTTTGTTATGAGGGAGTGGACAGAAACAAGCACTGTTAAAAATATGTGTTTTGGGATAACCAATGAAATCATTCGAGTTGCAGCCTAGATTCTTGGGTGGAAGCACTAGCTTTAATGATGTTTTAAAGTAAATGCTTAAGTAATTTAACAAGTTTGTCCATACTTCCTAAGCTATAAAGTAATCACAAACAGAAGATTGACTGACCTCCAATTGAAGTTTGCGGTCCTCAAGCACGTTGATATCCAACTGCACTTCTTTTAACTGCACATAATTTCAAATAATTAATTTTTGTTTTTGGATGAAATAAAGACGGGGAAAATGAAGAATACAAAATTAATGCCAGTATTTGACCAAATTGTTCTAACCTGCTCCAGAAGAACAACTTTGGAATCAGAAGGTGTAAATTTTCGTTCTTTAACTCTATCATTAATCCCATCTGAGATTTTCAGACTTGCAGAAAATTCTCTTGGCCCATCAAGGTGCTGTTTCTTCCAGCGTTTTCTATCACTGTAATCAAATATGCATTTTGAACTCAAAGTTTGAATGTACTGGGATGGAGAATAAATAAATGTATAACACAATTTTATACTACTATATGTCTACCAGAAGAAAAATAGTATGAAATATTTCTTTCCTTAAGGACAAGTATAGGTGATACAAGTGCGGCCGAGTTTACTTCAAATATAACCAAAAATTTAATAACACTACAAGAAACTGAGAAATGCTACATGTTGCAACTTCTTATGCCAATTGAGGTGGCAGTTGAATTGCACTGACATGTGGATACACAGTGTGATGTCAACTATCCATTCAATGGATGAATAGAATTTGAATTTAATAATACTATGAATCATCCCGGTTTGAAAAAGAAAAGGAAAAGAAAACCAAAAAAGCAACCCACAGTGGCCACGAGGAAAACAGCTTTGGAAAGAGTCAGCACCCAAGTCAACAATTTCCTTTTGTAAATAGTATCGTCAACTGAAAACTGATTGAATAAAGGATTCTTGTTTAGTTACCTTTTATTCTCAGGGGACCTCGAAGGGCTAAGTCCTGAAATTTAAACTTTGATCAGTAAATGTACAACAAAAGGAACAAAGAAAAGCAACTAAAAACAAAACGATCTATTAAGACAAATCATCAATTGGTAACACCAGAATGGTCCAAAGCAATTGCCTTTATCAGAAAGAACCCAAACTAGACTCATTTATAGCCAAACAAAACAACCAAGGAACTTGGAATATAATTACTGACCACGAAATCTATTCCGGCCTCTAGTATCTCTTCCAGGGGAATAAATTTTCTGTGGAGACAGCCTTCTGTCAAGCTTATCCCTCAAGTCACCAACTCGGTAGTCCGGCCCACCTGCAATTGGGAATTCAAAGAATTTCCAGTTTAGCAAAATAGTTGTATTCAGTGTACTTTTCAGTCAAAATAAGCAGAGGCACGCAAACAGTACAGATCTAATCTTACCATCACAGAGAAACATACGTGTAACTTAATAATGAATAGTAACAGTACATCCTTGTCATTGCCAATGGGGACAAAGAAACAACCTCTCTCATATAAATATAGAAACAGAAAACCCATATTTGAACTGTTATCCATCACATATCAAAGTAGCATCGGATAAATGTTAGCTGGCATATCCACAGCTTCCAGTTGAGCAATAAGCAACAAAGATTTCTTCCTCATGATATAAAGATAACAGTTATAAATTCTCCATCCAGGAAATCCCTTCAGAATATCATTCGAGGAGAAGTTGCAAATGAAGTGGTTGCCATATGCTCTGCCAACATATGTCCAAAGGACAAATTACGAATAGCTTTCGATGGTTACACAAAACTGGCCGTCGGTCTCAATATTATGGACGAATATAACATCCAGAAAATAGTTAATGCTGAAGCGTCAACAAAACTTTGCAGTTTCAGAGATGCATAATGATAAACCAAGATAATGTTCATCACCAGAAATACCATATCATCGCCTCTAAGAATTACCAACCAGCAAAATCCATTCTGATGAAAAACAATACTAAGCCTGTTAGTGGATGTTTCATACTGATAAAAGCCACACTGTACTACGGTACTACAAATTTCTCATAAACTACCATCAAATTCAAACCACCCTTGATAGTTATCAAACTAGTGAAAATACCAAGAAAATAAACAAAACGAAAATACAAAACCTTCAGCTCAGAATCTGCAAGGGGAAAAAAAAAACAAAATGTTCAAATAATAAAAAGGAGAAGCTAAGTTACCGTGATGGGAGCGGAAAGGGCGGCGAAGCTCAGCGTCTCCATGAGCGAAGGAGCAAGTGGGGCGCGAGCAGCGACCCTTTTGATACAAAACGCAAATCCTCGTTTTGTAGAACTTCCGTTCAAACATTTTTGATCGTCAACTCAAAGCTACTAAAATCTTTATATAAACAGATCGAATATCAATTAATCAGTCTTCAAGAAATAGATAAATCAATCAATCAATCACCGACAGCTTAAATGAAAATTAAACCCTGCACCGCACTGCATATAATAAATATTCCAAAAAAAAAATTAGCAGAAATATTATGCTGCGTCTACGATAAAAAAAAGAAAATACATACATGAGCAGCAAGCAGCAAAATAAAGAACCCGCCGCTTGCAGTAAACTGAGAGTTGAATTAAGAATTGTGGCAGTCTGTGTCGACGAGAAGAAAAGAAAAAAACCATAGGGGTGATTTCGACTCGTGTGCTACGAAGTTATAATCCATTGAAATCTAACGCGAATGTGAAATTTAATTCCTAAAATTAACCTTACGGGGAAAAGTGTGCTGAGGCAATAACTGTTTTAAGTATTTGGCTAATATCATTTTGATCCATATTTCCGATAGAATCATAAGTGAGGCCCGGCCTTGTAACTTTAATTTTCACACAGATTCGTTTCATCAAATTGATGCAGATAAGGTTACAGTGGTTAATAAAATCAATGATTTAATTGTTCTATTATCATATTTTAAATGCTATGTCCACTTAAAACGTACTAATATGTCTAATCCATAAAATTTACTGGCTGAAAATTATATCAAAATATAATTACCTAGAAATATTGTCATTTTTCACTTATTCTAACTATTTAAGCTGTTTAAATACCATTTTATTACTAATCTGATCTATTCTGTAAAAGAAGATGCATTGAATTTCTATATATCTATAGAAATATTCTAATTTAAGATCTTACATTTGTTAAAGTCTGAAAAAATTATTAAGTTATATAATTTAATAACGTAATGGTTGGACTTAATAATCAATACTCTTTCTCTTTATATATATATGTGTGTGTGTGTGTATTCATGCAAATGGGCTCTTTTTTTTTCCTTATTTTTATGTGGACACATTATTATGTGCCAAAAAATGCGGACGATGTACTTGAAAAATTATATATATATAGTCTCATAAAATATATCATGTATGTGCTAGAAGATGCATTGTAATATAATGTAGTTTTTATACGTACATGTTAAAAAGATCAACTCAAATTAGTTAATTAACCGGCCATGATTTTCCCATTTAAAACTGTATTAATAGCTAGATATCTCGTGCAGCCTCAATGATTTTGCTTTATTCTGTTCTTAATTAAAACGGTTTTTGTAACATACTTTAAACAATTAATACAGCAATTTCATTTCACTGTCGAATAACAAGAACTATATAGTAAATAATCAGTTCATGAAACACAGTAACATATAGAAAAAGCAAACATTTAAGTCACATACATGCATCGTGCATGACAAAAAATTTAGCTAGACTGCGATAATTTCACTGCATTAATAATAATAGTACCAATGAATCGAAGAAACCTTTATGATGAGTTTCATACAATAATATAACTATAGGAGGAGCAACAGATCACAAATAAAATTTGCCGTTCCAATCATAACACGTTTCAGGACTAGCAAGACTGTCAGTAGCTGAGACACATAGATAATGCTCTGTAACTCTCCACGAACAATCTTCGCAACGACTGTAATCCCTCTCATCTTTGTAAATATCAAACGATTTCTCAGCATTTTGCCAGCTAAAACTGCAATAGAAGTGCGTCGCCCCAAAAATATTTGGCTTGAAACTAAAAGAGTAGACTCCTCCGTAAAGGATATCATGTACCCCAAGATCATCATCATCTGATCTGCAATGAACGGTCAGATCTATGCCGAAGCCTATATCATTGCGAATGCACTCCTTCACCTCATGTGTTTTGAAACGAAGACCACTACACATACTTAGCAGCACGGTGAGTGATATCAAAAGTACCAAAATCTGCTTAGCAAAATAACCCATTATTTTTTTTTTCCCCTTTTGCTGGCAAATGAAATTAAAGCTTTTAGGTACGTACCAACCCTATTTCATAATGCAGGATATATATAGTGTCGTATTATAATGTTTAATTGTGTATAAGCATCTCATTGTCAATCTGCCGGATTATCTTTACCATAATTGAATTACTTGTCCTCTATATATGATATGGTTAAAGCCGGGACTGGAGGATTTCTTTTTGCTTGGAAAACTATGATTATAAATTTTGTATAAAGGCAAGATTTATATTTCTAGGAATATTTTTCGGTTGTTTTTAGGGTAGTTGAAGCCGGATTCTAGATTTTTTTTTTAATTTTTTTGGGAAAATAAGGATTTTATACAAAGGCAAGATATTTTTAGGAACTTTTTTTGCCAGCATAATATTCTTCACATCATAAGTATATTCTTCTTCCAACGTTAAGTGTATTTTTTTAATTAATTTGTACAAATTAGTTTATATAATAATTTTTTATTCTATCGCTACTCTTAGTAGTTTGTGGCTGTTGGACTTGATGAACCATTGGCCTCATGCTGTCAGTGATAGAGGTAGAAAACTTTACCATCATTTAGGTATTCTAGTGTAAGAATACGATAAATATATAACTCGCCTATTTCAGTCATTCAAATGTTGATGTATAGCTTTGTTTGTTCTCTTTTTTTTCTTTTTTTTGGTTAGTGTTATATACAATATGTGTTTTTCGGAACTTGAAACCCAAGCCAAGGCATGCAATGACTTTTCTCAAGCTATTAAATCTGAAATCAATATTACTCTTTGAATGGATCAATTTGGCTTTATTAGTTTATTTTATTCCAAGGCTTCTTGGTTGTAAGAATATCTTAAACGTTAAAGCCAACACTAAGATCCGCGAGTACGTAGTTCATCTCTCGGAACATCCCCCGAACGGCTCTAATTAATTCTCTTGTAAATTTTCTAAGTTCTTTTTCTTTATGGTGTTTTCTTTTTTTTTTCTCCTTTCTTTATTTCTTTATTTTTACGGAGTTAGGCATGTACGTCGTGTGTTTTCCCTTTCCAAATACACACACACATATATATATATATAAAGTTATATTTAATATACTTACAACTAGGCAAAATTTATTAATTGACTCACTTGACTCCCTGCTTTGTCACTCATTTTTATTTTGAAAAATCAAATTGTAAGTTATAATAAATGTAACTTAAAAAAAATTCTCTCTCTCTATAACAAGAAGGAGAGCTTCTCAAATATGGATGTAGGGGTGGCCGTCGGTTCGGTTCAGTAGTCGACATGAACCAAAATTTTCAGTTCAATTCGATATCAAATTTAAATGAAATGAAAAAACCAAACAAAAAAGTACTCAATCATCATTGAACCCGGTTCGATTCAGGTTTGGTTTTTCGATTCTAATCCTTATTAAAAAATTAAAAAAATTGCTTCTGCATATTTCTTCCCGCGATCTTTTCTTTTGTTACAGTAAATCAAAAACAACGAAAATTAGATGCCAAAGAAAATTATTAAATTATTAATTCCAAAATATAATCTTAAACATAACAAACTTCAAAGAAAAAGAAATAACATATCAGTAGCCCATGGGAAGGTTAAATTTTCTAAGTTCTATTTCTCTATTGTTTTTCCTTCATTTCTCATTTTTTTATGTCTTTATTTTTATGGAGTTCGGCTCTGTGTTGTACACACACAGATTTTATTAATTAGTGCAGATGTTTAAATCCAAATTTTATACGAATTTAATGTTACACCATATGACGTTATTGTGTTTATTTTCAATTAGCTATTACAATTTTTTTGAATGTTTCTGGCATATTTTTTCTTTTCTTTTCTTTTTCTAGATTTAAAATTCCGACTCGATCTTGATATGCAATTAATATGAATATGTGTCGTAATTTGTATCTATATGAACGAAATTTCAGTTTACTAAATTAAAAATATAGCCATTAGGATAACAGGAAGAGAAATGATTTAGACTCCAATAATTCTGTTGCAATACATTTCAGAAAGCTTTCTTAATTTCATACAATAGCTAGAAGAAGCAACATTCGGCTGAAAATTGTCAACTAATTATTGTTGTAAATATAGCTAATAGTAGAATTAAGATTAGATCTATACAACTCTATGTGACCAAAAATAGAATAGGCCCAGCTAGGACTCACATAAAGATGGTCCCTACAAAGTGCATGAAGAGGTGGACAAACCACTTAGAATAAACATTTTATATTCCTATAAAAAGCCACCTAAGATAAACCTCTTAAGTTCCAAAGTTGCAAGACTCCTAGGATCCCAACTAGGGCCTAAATAAATACAGTCCCATAAAGCTCATGAAGAAATTGACAACCCACTTAGAATAAACCTCCTAGGTGGCAAGATTCAAGGCCCAAAAGGTTCCAAGGTTTCCAAGATTTGATCCTAAGACAAACCATAAAGAATAAACCTCTCAGATTCTTAGGACAAACTACCAAGGATAAACTTCTTAGGTTTGAAGGTTCGAAGACTTCTAGGATCTTAGGATCCTAAGACAAAGCCCCCCAAATTCTAAAGTTTCTAGGATCCTATTATAGGAAAAACCACCTGGGATAAATGATTAGGTTCAAAGGGTTCCTACGATCCTAGAATCTTAAGATAAACAATATAAGATTAAAACACTTCTTTCTTTGATATGTAGACAAACTTGTATGGATATCAATCATATAGTGGGCAAAAAATCTCTAGTTGGCATAGGCCCACCAATTTTGCCTGCATCATGAGACCATGGACATGAGCCGAAAATTTAAAAACCCGCTATGAATTGGCTTAGTTAATGGCTTATAGAAAAAGCCTGAGCGTAGCCCGGGATTTATAATTTATAATTTAAAAAAGGATAATTTATAATTTTTATGATTTATAATATATAAGCATTATTTGTGGTTTATTACATTGTGTTGCTAGTATTTTGTGTGTTGGACTATTAATTTATTATGTATCGGATATTATCTTTAATTTAAGAGTTTTTTTCTTTTATTTTTAGCTTTATTAAAAAATTTTAAAAAAAATTTATAGAAGCCCAAGCCCAGCCCATCAAAGATGGGCTTTTAAAGGGCCTGGGCCTATTACCAATAATTGGGCTTGGGCCTGCAGTTACTATCTTTAGTCAATCAACATGGGCACAAGAACACAAGTGTAGTCAGATGTCACAAGAACAATGACACTTATTATCAAAGTAAATAGAACTCAAGTCAAATCAATTTTGCCTATAAATATACCATCTATTTTCATTGAAAATTAAGAAAAATTTGACTCAAGAAGAAAAAATGCTGACTTCCTCTCTCTAATTTTCTTTCTTTAAATTAATATTTTTAAAAATTCAATGATTGTCTTGACCTTTAAAGGGTTTACGCTGGGAAAACTATCACATTGATTTTTTTTTTTTTGTAAATCATTATCGGACAAAGATATCTTCATTCCCTAAGGAAGTTGACTCTTATGAGAAAACTCAAAATCCTATTAAAATTAGCCCGAAGGAGAAATTCATCATCATCGGATCTAACAAAAAGGAAGTCTAGCCCTAAAGGGCACCTTGGTTGAAATTGCTACTTAGTAAGTTGGGATAAAATTTACACTGAGAGATTGGCTGCGTCTGTTGGGTCTTCTAGTTAAAACTCTTTGAAGCTCAATTGCGAGCATAGATGTAAACCGTGAGTACTATGATCATGAGGTTGACGATTAAAGTTTCAGAGTGATAGCAAGTTCACTTTTGACAAAGTAGATGACAACGAGATCTAAAAGATGATGACACAATGCCTATTCGTCCTCCTTTAAATCCTTGAATCCATATTGCATGCAAGGCGCCGAGGATAATCTCATGTTGTTAGACTTCAACAAAAATTAGATAAGTTGGCGCATAAGTTGAATAGAATGTTCAACCAATTCCAAACTTAAGCTGAGAAAGGGTCTTTCAAGTGGAAGTAATATAATTGATTTTGGCTCTTCTAGGCCTAGGTATAAAGAAGAACCAAATGAAGGTGATCTCAAACATTCCTTAAACCATTGAAGATCCAGGAGGAGAATGGCTAAAGAAGATTTAGTCTGAGAGGAGGAAGTTGATAAAGGATTGTAAGAAAAGATGTAGAGACTTGAGCAATGGTTCGAGATGAGTGACCAATTGATAATGCAACAGTGGAACTAGAGCCACCGTTTACTCATGATATAATAATACAAAAAATATTTATCTAGGTTCTGTTTACCCCAAATTTGACCCATAAAATAGATCAAGGGATCCTATTGAACATCTAGAATTGTATCGTACTCTTATGGAAATGCAATAAACATCACAAGCAATTTTTTGTTGAGCTTTTCTTCTTACCTTAATAGAAGTAATGTAAAGACGGTTTTAAAGGTTGAGGCCATACTCTATATCATCCTTTGGAGATTTGAGTATTGAATTTACCTTTAATTTCTGAAGTGCTTGACAAAGAGAAAAACTAGTGATTTATCTCTTGACCGTCAAACAACATCAAAGGAAAGTCCTTGAGAGACTATATAAAAGGTACACTAATGAGATCACCTAAATAGAGGTCATGATGATGGCGTAGCAATTTTTGGTATTGTAGAGGGAGTTAGGATGGGAAAATTATGATGGTTGGCTTCAAAGAAACCATCTATTTTGTGCTTTGAGTTGCTTTCAAGAGCTAAGAACTATGCCAATTTGAAAAAAGATTTCAAAAGAGAAATTAGAAGATAAGGGAACCAAGCAAAGAAAAGAAAAAGAAAGATGATTGGTGAGAAGAAAAGGGTGTAGACCTGAGTAGTTTTTAAAGAGAGATTAATTTTGTCCTAGAGAACGATCTAAAGTTTGAGACACTCATCCTCATTCAGCCTTTTAATTCAGTAACTCTACAAAGGTTAATACTCCTTAGGAGCAAATTCTCATGCAGGAAAAGAATCCAACTTTGTTTAGAACCCCACCTCTTATGAGGGCAGATCCATTCTAAAAGAATCCAAATAAGTATTGCCATTTCCATATAGATCATGGGCATGACACCTCTAAATGTTTTGAGGTTAGGAACAAATAGAGAGCTTAGTTTGACAGGGACAACTATAGAAATATGTAGAAATCATGATGAGCAAGTGAAGAATGACCAACCACAATCTTCGAGGAAAAGAAAAGGAAATAAGAAAGAGAATAATGAAAATATATATGTTGTCAATCACATTTAGGGAGGACCAGTTG
This sequence comes from Citrus x clementina, assembly GCF_000493195.1. NCBI lineage: Eukaryota > Viridiplantae > Streptophyta > Magnoliopsida > Sapindales > Rutaceae > Citrus > Citrus x clementina. Next base: position 21,651,553 of record NW_006262688.1, read on the forward strand.
CTAGAAACTTAGAGAAATAGAGAAAGAATTTAGTGCGCCAAGCAAGACATGAACATAATGATCTTGAAGTCAATTTGAATAATCAATCCCAAGGATCAAGAGTTCGTGATATATCAATAATCTTCTTCGAAGATGACGCTAAGGAAGTTTATCATCTTTATTGTAATGCTTTAGTCGTTACCCTCCTTGTGGCAAACAAATGCATGTCTCAGATTCTCAATGATAATGAGATCGCGATTGATATTTTATTCATGTCAACCAAAGGAAGTGTAGTTCCTAAGGGAGTTATAAAGCTCACTGTGTCTTTTGGAAAAGTTCGACCAAAGTAACTATTATATTTATTTTTATTGTAGTTGATCAACCAAGTTCTTATAACACTCTTAAGAAGGCCATCTATTGCATTGAAATTTCTAACTAAAATTGGGGTTTGAGTTGTGGAAGGATAACAAAAGGAAGCAATGGAGTACTATAAGATAGCATTTAGGATAGGCAAGGAAACTCTTCAAATCCCAAGTCTTGATTTTAGGACAATGAAAATTGATCAACGAACAAGTCCAGTCGATGACTTAGAAGACTTTTCACTTTGTGAAGATCCAAGTAAAATGACACTACTTAAAAGTGTTGTTTACTCCCAAATATAAGAGTGTCAAATTATAATATAACCCCATGAGTCCAGGGGCAAACCACAGGAAATTTAAAATCTAGTAGTCAATTTTATTAAACAAAAAAATTAAATGCAGAAAAAGAAATTAATAGGAATCAATCTAAAAATATGATAAGCTTACGGGATCCACTCTTGGATTTCAAATTATGGTTATAACACTCTCTCAAATTTATATTTTGCATTTATTTTGCGAGTTACTTATTATGCCATTTAATTTTTAACTAACCATTTGTGTGGATAAATATGAGACCAAATACCTAATGTGACATAACTATATTGGAGTGTCGACATTATGTGAAAATACTATATAAATTTGAAGAGATCTATATCTATAAATTAACATGACACAAAAGAAACCGATAAAGAAGAAAAATACAAATAAATAAAATAAACTTTAAGACTCACTTAAGAGAGTAATTAATTCAATAATTTGAGTCCTTAAGCTTCACATTTCACCACAGCTTAGAAAATTTAGCCACTTATATTAGAAAACAAAACACTCATTTTATTTAACAAACTTCTGAAATATATTACAAGAAAATTGATTACACAAGAAAACAAGGAAAAAAAAAAAAAAGAAGTCACCAGCTTTCCTCTTGTTCTCTTCAGCTCCCTCCATTCACAAAAACTTCTTCTATTTATAGGCGGCCATCAGCTTCAACTTTTCTTATTCTATTATTATTTCTTATTATTATCACATAAACAAACAAGCAACAGAGCGGTGATGGTCAGGTGGCCATGATTGCCCATTTTTTTATTTATTTTTTATTTTTTATTTAATTACATCTCTTCAATAATGCATTCCAAATAGCTTCAGCAATTCTTCTTCGTTTCCCGCTTTCAGTTCCAACTCCTCTTTATTCTTGAAATATCTCTACAAAATAAAATTAACATATTACAAATTAATTTGACATAAAAATATATTTGGGGAGTGTTAAAATAATTTAGGAATAATGAGTGCATTAATCGACACTGTAAATGAAAAATTGATAATTTTATCCTTATTAAATGTATACTTTTTAGTGTCAATCATAAGGTGGTCAAGATTAAAAGTCAATTGCCAGATCAATTAAAGAACTTCCTCAAAGAACATCATGATGTGTTTACTTGAATGTGTGAGAATATATCAGATATTGATCCTATGATAAGAAGAAGTACTAACCTAATAATGAAACTTATTCATTATAAAAGAAGTCTGAATGTTAAAAAATCTTTGGCAGTGAATGAAGAAGTATATACAAACTTCTTAATGCTAGTTTTACTAAGAAGGCAAGGTATTCTAAATGACTAGCCATTGTTGTGATGGTGAAGAAAGCTAATAGGAAGTGGAGGTGTGAATTGACTTCATTAATTTCAACAAAGCTTGTCTTAAGGATAGCTTTCATTTACCAAAAATTGATCAATTAGTGATGAAATAACAGGCATAGACTACAAAGCTACATGGATCATACTCAAGATATAATCAGATAAGGATTCATGAACTTGACAAGAGAAGACTGCCTTCATCACTAATTAAGGTCTCTATTGCTACAAGGTTATTCCCTTTGGACTCAAGAACACTAGGGCCACTAATTAGAGGTTGGTGAATACTATGTTTGTTTAACGAATTGTGATTGAATAAATCCTCCTCTATCTATTGCGGTCGAGGATTCCTTCTCCTTCCCCTTCTTCAAACTCTAATTCGTATTTTTCATAGAAAAATCTCTGATTAATGATAGAACAAGAACCTTTTTGCATCATATTTAAGGGATTTCTTGGCTCGAGCCGAAAAAGCAATGTCATTCGATCATTATCAAACAGAATGCAATCTTTTTATGTCCGCAAGGATCCCACCAAAGCGCATTCTACTTCTAATAGGCCATGGACTAGATCAGAATCATTCTCAACGAGTCTAGAAGAAGTGATCCCCTTTTTTTCATCGGGTCCGGGTACAGACCAAAGGTCTTGAGCGACCGATCCAGCAGAACAACTCAAAAGATAAAGAAGTATCGTTAATTTCTTTATGCTCGTTCCAAGTTCGAATTCATCCATTAAATAATATTTAAGTACTTGAAAAGGTTGTTTTAAATTGTCAACTTTCAAATATTTAGTTACCAAGATATGATTATGAGTCATTAAATAGTAAAATGAATAAAAATTCGCAATTTAAAGGAATGTTCTTGAGGGTCCCAACAAAGTCTTAATTGGAGTTAGCGAATCTTTTTGAATCGGAATTGATTGTTTTATTACATTGTGATATTTTACATCGTTCAATGGACCCATTCGAAAATAATTAGATGATGATAAAATTATCAAAGATTGGCATTCCTTATTTTTTTTCAACAACGTACAAATAGTTCCTTGATTTTGTCTAAGTGATTGTTCAACCCCTGCCTTGCCCAAAACAGAATAAAATGGATTGTTATTGGTGCGAGCTGAACCATTATTATAAATTAATCCTGAATCTAACGGATGATCCCTTTTTCTGAGATACGAAATATTGGATTTCACTAAGTTGATTCTTAGGAAGAACTTTTGTTGTCTTGGTCCCTATTCAACACTAAACACGTCCGAACTAATTGAAGACTTATATAAGAAATTCCCCTAACGGCTTTGCCCTGCCCATAAAGGACACAATTGACAACTCGAAATTGTATATTATCCTTTTCCTGTAGCGAATCCTGGGGGAAGAGTGTTGCTAAATTTATACCGTCCGCTATTTCATATGTGACTATGGGTCGAACCAAAACAAAATACTCTATCTTGGTATGTGTGATCCATTGAACATAGATCCACTTTTTCAATTTTTTTGATTCCTAAGTGGCTTCTTCAACTATTTTTTTTTTCACTTTCTTGCGGTATTAAGACGCCACTGTGTCGGGATATCTTATCTATCCCTCCGGGAAAATGGATATCTCCCGAAAATATTTTTAGTTCAACCCCTCTCATTTTTTCTCTCCATTCAGACCAATTTACTCATCCGACTTCGCATATTTAAAGTGATTTGTGTGTCTACTCCAATAATATTATTATTTCGTACCCTTAGGTAAGAAGACTCGGGAAAAATATGCACTTCCTTTGGAATGAGAAAAAGCCGATCTATTTTCATTTGGTATTTTAGCTTAATTTTTTTGAGTCCTTACTACTCAATTAAGTCCTTAGGAACCCTGAGCAGACTGTCAGTGATAAGCCAGAGGAAGGTGAGGATGACGTCAAGTCATTATGCCTCTTATGCACTGGGCGACACACGTGCTACAATGGCCGAGACAAAGGGTCGTGATCCCGTGAGGGTGAGCTAACTCCAAAAACTCGTCCTCAGTTCAGATTGCAGGCTGCAACTCGCCTGCATGAAGCCAGAATCGCTAGTAATCGTCGGTCAGCCATACGGCGATGAATTCGTTCCCGGTACACACTGCCCGTCACACTATGGGAGCTAACCATGCCCAAAGTCATTACCTTAACCATAAGGAGGGCGTGCCGAAGGTAGGGCTAGTGGCTGAAGTGAAGTCGTAACAAGGTAGTCGTACTGGAAAATACGGCTGGATCACCTCCTTTTCAGGGAGAGCTAATGATTGTTGGGTATTTTAGTTTGACACCACTTCACACCCAAAAAGAAGTGAGTTATGCCTGAGTTAAACTTAGAGATAGAAGTCTTCTTTCGTTTCTCGACGGAGAAGTAAGACCAAGCCCATGAGCTTATTATCCTAGGTCAGAACAAGTTGATCGGATCCCTCTTTTACGCCCTCATGTCGCCACATGGGAGGGACTTGGGGGCGTAAAAAGGAAAGAGAGATGAAGTTTCTCTCGCTTTTGGCATAGTGGGTCCCCAGCAGGAGTCCCGCACGACGGGCTATTAGCTCAGTGGTAGATCGGGCCCTTAATAATTGCGTGATTGTGCCTGGGCTGTGAGGGCTCTCGGCCACATGGATAGTTCAATATGTTCATTAGCGCCTGACCTTGAGATATGGATCATCTAAGGCACATTAGCATAGCGTACTTCTCCTGTTTGAATCGGGGGTTTAAAAACAAACTCCTCCTCAGCATGATAGATAGGGCGGTTCAAGTGATACATTTGATGACCTTAAGAAGTACAAAATGAGGCTGAATTTAACTAAATGTGCATTTGATGTGTCAAAAAAAAATTTCCTTAGCGTTATGGTAAATCAAAGAGGTATTGAGATCAATCGTGAGAAGATCTAAGCCTTGGTTGACATGAAATCCCCAAAGAATATTAAGGAAATATAGAAGTTGGCGGGTTGAGTAGCAACACTAACATCTTTATCTCTCGAGCCACTAATAAATACATTTCTTTCTTTAAGGCTCTTAGGAAAGAAAATGAGATTAAATAGACTAAGGAATGTGAAAAAGCATTGCAAAGCTTAAGGAATATTTGGGAAGTCCAAGTTTTCTTGTTTAATTAATCCAACAAAAGTCTTTCTTCCTCTACCTTTCAGGCGTCTAAATATGCCATTAGCTTTGTCCTTGTTTGACAAGATAATAAAATACAAAGGCCTATATATTACACCAGTAAAGGATTGGCTGATGCAGAAACAAGGTATTTAAGTTTTGATAAGATTGTTTTAACCCTAATTATTTTAGTAAGAACGCCAAGGCCTTACCTTCATGCCCATACCGTAATTGTTCTCACTCATTAGCCAATTCGACATGTTTTAGCTAAACCTAACATTTTAAGAAGGCTAATGAAGTGGGCTATTGAGCTTGGATAATTCGACATCTTTTATCATCTTAGGACATTATTGAAAGGGCAAGTAGTTGCAAACTTCATTGTTAAATTTATTGAATGAGAGATAGTATCACTTTGACCCTAAAGAGAAACATCGTGATAAATGTGCTCTTTATACTGATGGATCCTCTATTAAATGAGGATTTAGTGGAGGGTTTATGGTAATCACCCTAGAGAATATTGAGATTGGATGTGCTTTGAGGTATGACCTAATGCTACCAACAATAAAGTAGAATATAAAGCGCTTTGAACCAGACTTAGGTTAAGCATTAGATGCAAAGATTTGCTTGTCTTCAGTGACTCTCAATAGGTGGTTAATCAATGACTTACAATTATGTAACTTGGGATTTCAACATGATCTTATATCTTAATTGAGTTAATGAGTTGTTAAAGGACTTTAACTATAAGGTGAAATAAAGTTTTGAGAAGAAAAAGACACGAGTTGATCATTTGGCTCAACTGGCATTCTTACTTAGAAAGACTTATTAAGATTAATTCCAGCAGTCATCATCATTGAGCCAAGCATAATCAAATTCAAAGAAAAAAAAGTGGTAATCATTTACCATTGAAATTCTTATATGGACCCAATCATGAGCTACAAAGTATGTGATCGAGGATAATCAGCTTTACAAATGTAAATATGCACTTCCTCTTCTAAAGTCTTTGACATCCGAAGATAGAGATAATGTCCTATATGAAATCCATGAAGAGAAATGTGGAAACCATTCTGAAGGTCAAGCAATCATTTATGAGATTATGAGGCAAGGATACTTTTGCCAACTATGTAACGATATCCCTTAGAGGTAGCAAAAAAGTAATAAATGCTAGAAGTTCACCATTATACCCAAGCAACATTTGAAGAAGCTAACTCCTCTTCTCACTCTTTGGCCATTCACCCAATGGGGAATTGATCTACTTGTCCCGTACTTATGTTGCTCTAATAAAAAAATGATAAGGTTTTTAAGTCTTGTCTTGATGGCTAGGTTCGCGATGAACAAGAATCTTATCCGAATTAGAAAATGCAGACAAATTCCAAAAACCTTTAGCCTTAAAACATCTCTATGGGTGAAAGAGACTTTTAAATTCAGCCATGGTAGGATCCCTGAATCCTATATGACACTAAAAACACCATACTCCAATGATACTACACTAGCGTCTAAGAGCAAGCTGAGCTGGGTCAAGTCACAATGCATGTAGTATCCTCCAAAAAATGGAAGTTGTATTCTAAAATTTAACATACATCTAGTAATCCAGGCAAAGTCCTTAAAAGGATTGGTAATGCTCCTCCTAAGTGAAGTACGACGAAGTTCGATTGACCTAGGAACGCTATACCTGATCATCATAATCTCAAAGGACATTTTACATAATCCACATTTAATCGTCTTTATCAGCCAAGGATAGGTATTTTCAACTTCAAGCTTATCCTCATCATCATCCTCATAATTTTCTAAGTTAATAACCTATCTTCTTCTTATTATTTCATTTGCATATGGACTATTATCCTCATCTATCTCCTCTTTTAACTCATAACTACACATATCACTCACAATAGCATAAATAGTTGTTAAAGGGATACATCTATCAGTATATTCTTATCCTTGGTCATTTCAATACTAGGTCTTCTTGAACTAAGACAAACCTATGAAGTTAAAATGACCTATGATTACTCTCCTAAGTATTAAAAAAAGTAAATAATAAATAATAAAGAAATAATAATAAATAAGAACTCACTAAAAATTGTTGAAATTTCACCGAAAAGTCACTGGAAGTTCCCTAAAAGGATGTCAAAAAATTATCACCAGCCATTATGAATGCCAATGTCAAGCACCTCGAATCACCACCCTCACTCTTTTGAAACTTGAGAGCTTTTCTTTTTAAAACTTATGCTCTTTCTCTTGAAAATTCTTGAATGAGAAAGAATAATGAAAAATGAGATATTATATAAGAGAAGAAGAGGATCTTAGCCAATTAAAGAAGATCTACAATTAAGCCAAGTAAGAATAGAAATGAATCATCCAAGGATTGAAATAAATCATCCTAGGATAAAAAATTTTAGAGGAAACCACCTCCTAAGATAGCTTAAATTTCCAAAATTCAATCATTCAAGGATGGGAAAAATCATCCTATGATGAAAATCCTTAGAGAAAAATCCTTTGAATGATAGAATTTAGGATAAAATCATTAAAAAAAAAACACTCTTACGACAGAATTTAAGGATGAAAATTCTTGGAAAAAAATTCTACTAAGAATGGTATTTAAGGGAAAAAAATTCTTGGAGAAAAATCCTCTTATGATGGACTTTAAGGGTAAAATTTTTGGAGTAAAACTCTGTCTAAAGATAGAATTAAAGAGGGAAAAAAATATTTTGAGAAAAAATCCTCATAAGGATGGAATTCAAGGAAAAAATCCAATAGAGAAAAATTCTCCTAAGGATGGAATTCAAGGATAAAATCCTTAGAGAAAAATTCTCCTTTAATGGAATTTAAGAATAAAAATCCTTACAGAACAACCTCCTAAAGATGGAATTTAAGGATAAAAATCCTTAGAAAAAAGTCCTTGAAGAAAAATCCTCTTAAGGATGAAATTCAAGGAAAAAAGTTTTTGGAGGAAAATCCTCTTGAGGATGGAATTTAAGAAAAAAAAATGTATGGAGAAAAATCCTCATAAGATGAATTTAAGGATAAAAATCATTGGAGAAAAATCTTCCAAACAATGGAATTTAAGGAAAAAAAATCCTTGGAAAAATATCCTCCGAAGGATGGAATTCAAGGAAATAATCCTTAACGAAAGAACCTCCTAACGATGGAATTTAAGGATAAAATTCTCTTAGAATGGAATTTATGGATAAAATTTCTTGGAGAAAAATTCTCCCAAGAATGAAATTCAAGGAAAAAATCCATGGAGAAATTTCCTCTTAAGATGGAATTTAAGAATAAAAAATGCATGGAGAAAAATCCTCCTACGGATGGAATTCAAGATAAAATTCTCATACAATTGAATTTAAGAATAAAAATCCTTGGAGAAAATCCTGCTAATGATGGAATTCAAAGAAAAAATACATGGAGAAAAATCATCTTAGGATGGAATTTAAGGATAAAAATCCTTGGAGAAAAATCCTAATAAGAATGGAATTTAAGGAAAAAATCTTGGGGAAAAATCCTCATAAGGATGAAATTTAATGATAAAATCCTCTTAGGATGGATTTTAAGGATAAAAATCCTCCTACGGATGAAATTCAAGGAAAAAAAGGCCATAGAGAAAAATTCTCTTATGACAAAATTTGAAGATAAAAATATTTGGAGAAAAATCGTCCTAAGGATGGGATGATTCAAAGAAAAAAATGCTTAGAGAATAAATCCTCCTAATGTGGGATTAAAGGAAAAAAAATCCTTGGAGAAAAATACTCCTAAGGATGGAATTCAAAGATAGAATCCTCCTATGATGGAACTTAAGGATACAAAATTTTGGAGAAAAAATCTACCAAGGATGCAATTCAAAAAACAAATCCATGGAGAAAAATCCTCTTATGATGGAATTAAGGGTAAAAAATCTTAGAGAAAAATCCTCCTAAAAGGAAGGAATTCAAGGAAAAAAATCTTTGGAGAAAAATCCTCTAAGGATGGAATTTAAGGTAGAAATTCTTAGAGAAATATCCTCCTAAGGATGGAATTCAAAAATAAAATCCTATTAAGGATGGAATTCAAGAAAAAAAAATCCTTGTAAAAGAATCCCCTAAAGATTGAATTCAAAGACAAAATCTTTTGGATGGAATTTAAAAATAAAAATTCTTGGAGAAAGATTCACATAGGATGGAATTCAAGGAGAAAATCCTCAGGGAAAACTTCTCCTAAGGATGGAATTTAAGGACAAAAATATCCTTGGAAAAGAGTCATCTTAAGGGTAGAATTCAAGGATGAAAATTCCTAAAAAAAATCCTCCTAGAATGGAACTTAAGGATCAAAGTTCTTGAAGAAAAATCCTTCTAATGATGGAATTCTAGGATAAAATCTTTAGAGAAAAATCCTCCTATGATATAATTTAAGGATAAAAGTTCTCCTAGGATAGAATTAAAGGATAAAAATCCTTAGAGAAAAAACCTCGTTGGATAAAATCTAATGACAAAAGTTCTAAATAAAATCCAGCATCGGAATCATACTCATATATGCCTCTTAGATTTAGAAATCCTAGAATAAATTACCAAAAAAAAGTCTAAATTCTTTACTTTAAATAATTTTAGACTTGGGGGCAACTGTTATACCAAAAATAGAATAAGTCCAGCTAGGGTCCAAATAAATATGGTTCTTATAAAACTCATGAAGAGATGGACTAATTACCTTGGATAAACCTCCCAAGTGGCAAGGCCCCAATGGCCCAAAACGTTTCAAGGTTCTTATGATCTTACCCCAAGACAAACTACCTAGGACAAGCCTCCTAAATTCCTAGTAAAAGGCACCTAAAATAAACCTCCAATGTTCTAAGGTTGCAAGACTCCTAAAATCCCATCTAGGGCCCAAATAAATATAGTTCTTATAAAGCCTATGAAAAGATTGACAAACCATCTAAGATAAACCTTCTAGGTGACAACTCTGAAGGTCTAAAAGGTTCCAAGGTTTCTAGGATTCTATCTTAAGACAAACGATAAACCTCCTAGGTTTTTAAGATAAACCTCCTAGATTCTAAGGTTTCAAGGTTTCAAGACTTCTAGGATCCCATGATCTTAGGACATACCAGGTTCTAAGGTTTTTAGAATCCTATCTTAGGACAAACTACTTGAGATTAATCTCTTAGGTTCTAAGGTTCCTACGATCCTAGCTAGAGCCTAAATAAATATGGTCTCTATAAAACCGATGAAGAAATGGACAAACCACCTACTGATAGAGGTACTTTTGGTATTTACAGGCTGTATTTACAAAATATATTCATTTTAAATTTTGTTTTATAGGGCAGGTTAATCAGTGAGTGGTTTAACATAAAGCAAGATGGATGGGGAAATATCATTACCCTAGATTGTAAGGCTCCAAGGTCCAAAACGTTTCAAAGTTCCTAGGATGCTATCCTAAGATAAAGCACCTAGGATAACCCTCCTAAATTTCTAAGAAAAATCACCTAAGATAAACCTCTTAGGTTTCAAGGTTCCAAGAATCCTAAGATTCCAACTAAAGCCTAAATAAATATGATCTCTATAAAGCTCATGAAGAAATGGACAAACCATTTAGGATAAACCTCCTAGGTGATGGATCCTCAAGGCCCAAAAGATTCTAAGGTTCCTAGGACTCTATCTTAAAATAAACCACCTAGGATAAATCTCCTAAGTTCTTCGGACAAACTTCCTAGGTTCCTAGGTTTCAAGACTAATAGGATCCTAGGATTTTTAGATAAGTGCCCAAAGGTTCTAAGATTTCTAGGATCTTATCTCAGGATAAACCACGTGGGATAGACATCCCAGATTTCAAGGTTCTTATGACTTCAAGATCTTAGGAAAAACAATCTAAATTAAAACACTTCTTCTTTTGATCTATAAACAAGCTTACATACCCATGTGTCAATCAGTATGGAAACAAGAAGACAAGTGTCGCCAGATGTCACAAGAACAATGAAACTTGTCATCAAAGTAATTGGGACTCAAGTCAAATTAATTTTGTCTATAAATTAATATGCCCTCTATTCTCACCGAAAGGTAAGAAAAAATCTCTTCAATATGAGAAATGCTAATTTTGTCTCTCTAGATTTTCTTTCTCTAAATTCATATTTTCAAAATTTGGTGACTGACTTAACTGTTGGAGGATTTACTCTGGCAAAACTAGCCCTTTGATCGTTTTCTTGTGTCTATAAAGCATCGTCAGACAAAGACATTTGCATCCCCTATAGAAGTGAACTTTTAGGAGAAAACATGAAAGCACATTAAAATTAGCTCAAAGAAGAAATTCATCATCGTCGAATCCAACAAAAAATAAGCCTAGTCCTATGGGACTGTCCTTGGTGGGAATTACTACTTAGTAAGTTGGGATAAAATTTACATCAACAAACTCTATTACCAAGGTCCACAATAATCATAATCCCTCTATTCTCTGTAAATATCAAATCATTTCTGTACATTTTGTCATCTGAAACTGCCAAAGTATAGCATCGTCCGAAAAAAAATTGGCGCAAAATTAAACGTATGATTACCCCCATAATTACGGGCAATGGTCTTCGTCTCAAATCACATAGGGTGTACGAGCATATTCACAGCAATATAGGTGCCGGAATAAATCTGGCAATTCATTGCAAATCCAATGATGATGACCTTATAATTACTTTTGACATCATTTATCAAAAGTAAGAGATAATGCGTAGCCAAAAAAACTCATCGTTCTGATTTTTTATTTGTTGGTGTAATGGAAATAAAGATTTTAGGATTTTTTTATTTTTTTATTTTTTTGTGTATGTATAACACTTAATTGTGTGTACAAGAAGGGACACAGCTTATGCAGTGCCAGATTTTGTTGCCATACTTTTTACTTTTCTATATATGACATGTTATAAAATCAGAGAGAGCATTTTTCATATTTGGAACATATTTTATAGTCGATTTATTATATAGTGTGTGTGTGTGTGTGTGTGTATCAAAATGAGTGATTATTATGTTTGCTTCTTTACGGTGAGCAGGACAAAGTGTTCCAACAATCTCAAAGAGTTTGGATTTTAAAGTTTCTCTCTCAAATAACCTGCTAGGTAATAGTTGGTTGTTTATATGTCTAATTAATATGATAATTATGTAGCATCACTCAGTTATTGAAACGTCAAGTGACACCCCATTTAGGATACGGAATTTGTATCCCAAATAACAATACTTAAAATGTTCAATTTTAATTTATCTTTGTTGAACTGTGACATTTATTGACGCATTACTCAAGAGAAACACATTTCGTTGTGACAATCGTAGTGGAATAAGCTTATTACCTAGAAAACTGCAATAGACTGGAGTTGTGCTGAAAAAATGTGGTGAAAATTAAATGTGTAGAGACTTTGATAAGGTAGTTGGTGTTGTCCAAGATCATCATCTCCTGATATGGCGCCATTGCACATGCTTAGGAGGTAGAAGCATCATAAATGATAGCTTAAGTAACAAATACCAAGCCAAAAACCCCATGATGATTTTAATATTTTTGTTTGGTATAGCAAATTGAAGCTTTTATGTGTCGATCTTAGTTCCCATGCACCTGCAGGGCATAACTATTTCACATTAAATTGTGTGTACAGCGCTGAAAAAATGAAAAAATCGAAGTTATCGAAAAAAATTTCTTTATACGGGACTTTATGGAAGATTTTGGGATCAATGATGGAATGCTAACTACTGATTTTGTTTCCAGTTATTCGGCTGCTTTGTTATTAAAGAAATGTTGCTACTGACTTGTTCTCTTGGTACTGCTTTTGGGGTTGCAAATGATCCATTGGTACCGCTTTTGATTGAAATCATGTCGTAGTGTAAATTTAGAGAGACGTGTAGTTCTGAAACAAGATCTTACTTAGATACATACATGCTCTTCTTTTTCTTGTAGTGTGATTCCTTAAACAAGCTCATTTGCGCAATTATGGAATCCAAGCATGAGTAGCAAATGTGTAATTTATTTGTCATTCTCATTCTCCTTTAGTTGCAAGTATAAACATTAAAAATCAGAATCAAAAGTTTGATTGTGCATATGCATATGCCCTATCAAACACTGAAATAGAACTTGGGGGAAAAAAATTGACCAGTGAAGAAGGATTATTAGCCATCTAGGATTCTTACCAATATCTACATTGAAACCAAGTCCGTAACCAGTTGATCTCTGATTTCTTCAAGTATGGCATCTCCAATCTTAAAAGCTATGTCCCTCATCTGTTGCTTAAAATCAGACCATTCTTGGAAAGAATCCTGAAAATCAAAATCCAAGAGTCTTGTTATGTTTAATTCATCCCCCGATTGTTTTTCCCATGCTTTCAGTTTCTCACTCATGAGCTTTCCAAGCAACTCAGGTCCCATAAATTCTCTACAACTTTGCTGCCTTCTGTCGTTTCCATTCTCATCATTGGTCTTTAACACTTCTCTTACACAATCAAATAACAGCTGCTTTGTTTGCTGCAAAATCTTTTTGGATTTGACGACTTTTGAGTTGAGTTTTGAGCAGAATAGCTCTTCTAAATTCCATAAAGAAGCTGATAGTAGGGAATCCTCTGTAATATTCTTAGCCTGAGTGATGGTACTCCTTGATTGATTCTCTTCTTGTAGTACTGAAACAGGGCTAATTTGTTCACTCTCTTCTTGTAGTACTGAAGCAGCCTGTTATAATTTGAACAATTAAGCTTTAACCTAAAGCATCAACAGAGCAATAAGAAATAACAGAATATAGTATAATTTTTGTACCTCATTTTCTGCTGACCGGCAATTATGTCCTCGGAACGAAATATCATCTTTTTGCAGTTTAACCTCGCTCTCTGAGCATGAATTAACCTCTGTTGTTGTGCTACTAGCGGATGAAAATTGATTTGCTTCTGCGACTTCTTGGCCATCGTTACTATTCTTAACCTTGGGGCTATCTTTGATGGGAACAAGCTTGTTGTACGCAGCTTTTAATAGCTTGGAATAGATTGTAACACCCTTTATGCTATTATTTAAACTAGTTGATCTCTTCAAAAACTTGCTGGAATTCAAATTCTTCTCCTGCTTCTTGATGCAGCCTCTTTCTGAAAGGTAAATCTCTAGGATGAAAGGTTCTTGTTGCTCTTCAAGGAATTGCCCCAGTTTCTTTATTGTTTTTGGTGCGGGGGTGCTGGCCATTTGAGCTCGATTTCAACGGCTGAAAAATGAAAAAGAAAAAAAAAGATTATGTTGTAGCTTGGGAGTTGAAAGAAAATTGAAGATTGTGGGGGTGGTGATGTTGCAAGAGTGATAGCTAATAAATGTAACAGACAGAGCATATCTGTCAGTTTTGTGATTCAACGAACAACAGGAAGATTAGATATTTAAGGCTTGAAAAAGAAGGCAGAGAGAAGGTCCAAGTCCAAATGTAAACTATCCCTGGGTTTCATTTGCATAGCATTTAACTACTGGGTATCATTTGCATATGTATAGCTTCTGAAAAATGTATCCTGTACCCAGTATTTCAATTGTTTATGGCATTTCTTTGTCTTTATTTGGTAAACTCTACGCCTCTCATTCAATTCAATTCAATTCAATCCTCTCTCCCTTTCACAGCAACATCAATCTGCATGGTCCCAAAAGAATTTGTCTTTTGTGCGTGTTACCCATAACAAGCCAACATTGATTGCTGATCGATCGGTAAAGAGGAGAGGGCAAATTAAATGTTAATTATTTCATTGGTTCTTCATATTACATTTGGTATTATAACTTTTTCGTGTAAGTCTGCAGCTATCAAATTAATTCGCTTCTCTAATTTAAGGGCATATTTAATGTTTGTTCGATAGGCCGCCCTAATTTCAAGTTCTTAATTACTTTTACATTTACATGTGTTTCTTTGATGATTCCAAGATAAATTAGGCGATAAAAGAATAAAATATAAGGATAAAAAAATAAGATAGTTTAGTAATGTTATAGTTTTTAAAATAATTGTTGTTAACTGTGTGGTAGAGATAATCAATTACGAAGAAAATCAATTAAATATTTGGTAAAATTTATTTTTAAAAGTATTGTGAGTTTTAAAAGCAGTCTTATATATTTAGTAAATATTACTGTTAAACTGTTTTTAAAATGTAAATGATTGGACTAGATATAATACATTTGTAAACATGTATATAAAATATTGTTTATTGTGTACATATAATAATTGATAACTAAAATAAATATTTTATATTATTAATTTTTTATTTTGTTATCTTAATATAATTGGTAATTACAATAATCTCTTTAAGTATAAAAGTGATTTTCAAAATAAGATTTTGAAAAGTTATTCATTCTTTACTTTTCAAAGTCTATTGTAGAATAAGATGATTTTGTCAAAAGTGATTTTTTTTTAAATTTATCAGACACCAAAATCAGTTTTTATCTTTTAAAAATTATTTTAGCCTCCTAAAAGCAATCCCAAATGAAACTTTAACGGATGTGGCTAACAACGACTGAATTATAGTAAATTGTTCATGAGCTAGCCTAACTTCTCACTATCAGATTCAGTGCAAAAACATTTTTTACTGAAAGGAGAAAATGGAGAGTAAAAAAATTTACGTTGTAACTTTAATAAATGCTAATGTGGCCATGTGGGAAGGTAGCTTTAGTAACTTTACGAGCATAATTTGGCGTCGGTGGGCAAACTGATTACGGACGAAGTCGGTGTCTGGTGGGATTGGAAGAGCGACAAAATGTGAAAATGAAGTTTCAAAGATGTTCAAAACCAGTTGCAAGATCATTTATATACCAGGCATACTGTGGGATTGGAGGAGAATAAATGGTGGTCTACCAGCTACTTCAAATTTGTCTTGCATTGCATATTTGTGAAATTATTACAAGTACAGTACATAGTTTCTCTAACCTTATCTGTGGCCAATCAATATGTCATGATGTCAGAAACGTCCATATATATATAATATATATATGCATGCTAGTTATCGAAACTTACAAAAAAATTTTAAAATTTTTTAAAATTTTGAGTTATTATCGTTATACTCTTTCGAAAATTGTAAAATAATAAATGTATGGAAGAAGTATTAATTTGTAAATATTGGTTTCGGCGAGGTAGAGTTCGATGTGCTTCTGGGTTTTCTCTTTTACACCGATTAAACATGCACCATATCAATTATGTTTTTTATTAGTCGTAATAATAATAATAATAATAATAATAATAATAATAATAATGATAATGATAATGATGCACTTATAAACCTTTTTTATATGATACAACCACTTTTTGATTGTTTTCCTACAACTGCCAATCATATTCATGCACGTACATCATCTAATAATCAGGCAATGATTATCCTAATCATGGAGATTAATTAGAGAGATTACTTAATTTAATACCACATCTTCCAACGTGGGGGCCTCCACAATATGGAAGCAACCCTAAGTAGATAGGACATATGTTGAGGACCCATGTCAATCAGTCACAATGTCATTAATCAATGCCTCAAAAGCAACTACTATTTTGGATTTTTTAAAGCATCTTGAGAATTTGAAGAGGAATTCCCACAACACATAATTTTATCATTCTCGTTCTTCTTCTTCTTCTTCTTTTTTTAATATCCTACATTATATTCTTGATAATCATAACAAAAATAAATTAATGTAACTCAAAAATCAACTTCGTTATTGTTATTTAAAGAAATTAGAAAAAGAAGCTAGATGTGAACCAAAAAAAAAAAAATAAAGTAAAGATATATATCCAACTAAGCTAGATTCATTTCGTTGAACAAATAAGGGATCACTTTATATTTTCTAACACATGAACGAGAATTAAATTAATGTAAGACATGGTGTGATGGCAACTTTTGGTGTGTGTGTGTATCGCATCTGGCCATATAACATACCTTTTTGAAGCTAAAACAAGAGGAACAAAACCTGCCAGCATTAGCCCCCTGCCAAGTCTGAAATTTTCACCGAATTTCTTTAGTTTGAATCTCAAAATCGTGTTTGAAGTTAATGTTTAATATTTGGCACTTTTAGAAAAATCTAAAAATTTTACCTATTTCCAAAACTACTGATTTGATTTTCATCTGTTGTGTGGGAAAATGATCACTTATTTAGAAGTAACGTCGATTAGGGTTCTCTATATATCCAACTTGTTTCCGCTTTGTCACATACTGATCAGATTATTTAAATTTTTAGTCAAAAATAATAATTGATATCCAACTGCTCTTGTTTGCAAATGGAATTATGTAGAGTGTCTTCCGAATACAAAAGTCGAATATATTTTCGTGCATGTATTTCGCCATGCACAAGATTCATCATGGCAGCAGCATGTAGCGGCACCAATTCCACATCATTACTATTGATTTGTGTCCCATATTGGTTAATAAAGGAGAGTTACTTCGATTTATAAATAGGACAGGTCACCCCAACCACTAGATTAGTTTTTTGGTTAATTCCTGAAAATTCTTGGGTCGTGGTAGAATAGGTCACTCCACTTAGGAAGTTAATCTTTTGAATTTGATACTTAAAAATCCTAAGACAAGACATTTCATTCCTAATTTCCTTTAAAACATATTTTTTTAAATCTTATTAAATGTTAAAAGTAAAAATTAGGTTGGAGGATAAGTTATCTAACTTATGCATGTATAGCAGTATATAGTTAAGAATTAATTAGTTTTATATTCTCATCCAATAAATATCAATCATATATTTTTAAAACGTTATAAAAAATGTTGGTTCAATATTGAATCGAGTGATAAGAAAGAGTGGTGGATTTACCCTCTTATTATATCTCACTAGCCCCACTTTTCAGTTAGCCCTATTAAAAATTTGGGTAAAAGCTTATTTAGTCCCTATATTATGAGATTAATGTCCATTTAGTCCCTGTATTTTTAAAAACACCTCAAAACATCCCTGATACTAAATATTGACACTTATGCCATTATTTTTTATTATTTTTAACTTGCTTTTACAATATTACATTTTTACAATAATGTTTCTTTTTGGATATTAATAAAAAATTAAATTATCAAATTAAAGTCAAAAATAAAATAAAAACAAAAAAGGTATATATTAATTTTTGTGGAAGCTCACGTATGTCTAAAAAATTAATATCGTAAAAAATTACAGTATCAATTTTTTTAGAAAAATTAATATTTTAACTCAAGAGTGTGTTCCACAAAAATTAATATATATTTTTTTTAATTTTTTTTTTGGTGTTAAACTGGTAATTTATTTTTTTCTTTTTAATAATTTCTAAAAAAATTATTATAATAGGGTTATTTTTTTCTTTTTAACAATGTCTAAAAAATTATTATAATAGGGCAATATTATAAAAATAAGTTAAAATGAATCAAAGATAATGGCAAAAGTGTCAATAATTTAATGGTAGGGATAATTTGAGGTATTTTTAAAAATATAGGGACTAAACGGACACTAACTTCAAAATATAGGGACTAAACGAGCTTTTACCCTAAAAATTTTATACTAATCTTTATCTTTCAACATACACCATCTAATCCCGAACTTACCTTTACTATAACTTTTATCTTTTTTCCAAGCACTCTCCATATAAAGTTTATAAAATCTATTTTTAAAAAATAGAGTATACAATATTTGAGAAGAGATAATAATTTGAAAAGTTGAAAGAAATTATAGGGTTTAAGAAATTAGATTAGTTAAATTAAATATTAATAAAAATTATCATGTGGGTGCATTTAAAAGCTATTTATCTTTTTAAGTCATTTCTTATAAGAACAAAATAGATATTAGCATAAAAGTGATTAGTGGGAACTAGTGAGATATATATAATGAGAGGATCAAGTATCACAACTCGATAAGAAATGATTTAGACTGCCAATTAATATATAATAAAAGCTTGTAGCATATATATATCATAATAACAACTATCGGGATATGGATAGTTCAAGAGACATGGACCGCCTGCAGTTATACTCGATGAGCAATATCCACGATGTTCCCTTCCATCTATGTAAGTATCAAACCATTTCCATGTATTTTGCCATGCAAACTTGCAATAAAACAGCGTCGTGCCCCAAAAATTTGGTTGAAAATGAAATCCATAATTGCCCTGATGAGGGATTACTTGTTCTCCAAGATCATCGTCTCCTGATTTACAATGAACGGCAAGATCTACTCCTGCATCTATATCATTATAATAGTTTCAAGCACCCGATGCCTTCTAATATGAAAGCAGGGATAAACATGAGCATTGAAAATGATACGAAGAATAAGCAATGTCTACCCATGATTTTTTTTTTCTTTTTTTCTTTTTAGGTTTAAAAGGAAGGGTCCAGTTATGGTGCAACTGTGGTACCATACCATAGTTGCTTTTAGCCATTGAATCTAGTTATGGTGAGAGCAAATAGTTGAATCCAATGGCGGGTGCAACTGTGCACCATAGCTAAGTCCTAAAAGGAAACTATAGTTTGAGGGTATGTATTTTACTCAACAATGAAGGATTTGGTGTCTTATGTATAACATTATCTGTTGGAAGTGGTGTTCCTGTATTTCATCACTTCTAATTATATGACACGATTGAGAAGGAAATGACAACAATGTTTAATGACGCCATGGCTATAATCGATTTTTATATATGAAAGGAGAATAAAAAATGTTTTGTATAAAAGGAAAGGTATTGTGAGGAATGGGTTGTTCACTCTTTTCATGGTAATTAGAATTTTATTCTAGTTTCTAAATAGATATAGGTGGTTTTTAAGTAATTTTATTTAGTTAACTACTTAATTCAAAAATTGAATTGTACTTTGCTCACCTCTCAATCTTTTAATAATAATAATAATAAATAAATAAATAAAAGAATAAGATGGAGATAACTTGTCAACCAACACAAACATGAGTTAAAAAATCTTGATCAATCCTAAAGTAAGAGTTATTTTTGAATCTGTGTTAACTGTTCACTAATTATCTCATGTTCAAATGGGTAGTTCTAAGATACCGTGATTAAAATCACTATATTAATTAAATATAAATTATATAAATGAAATATGAAATTTATAAATCAACATTAAATATAAAATAAAATACAAATATTGGAAATAAAACATAAGATTTATAAATGAAAGATAAAAGTAATAAATTAGTAAAAAGCCGGTAAATTGATGCATTATTGGTAAATAAATAAACAATTACAAACATAATATAAAACTAATAAATCAACATTAACTATAAAATAAAATATAAATTTTGAAAATGGAACATACGACGTGTAAATGAAAAGTAAAATAAATAAATTAATATAAAACTGGTAAATTAATGTATTAGTCGTGAAGTAGACAAAGACTTGCGAGTATAATATAAAATTGTAAATTAACATTAACTGTAAAATGATAAAACTTGTAAATAGAAAGTAAAACAAGTAAACTAATATAAAATTGGTGAATTTATTTATTACTGATAAAAAAAATAAAAACTTACAAAAATAACATAAGCCTAATAAATCAACATTAATTAAGTACAAAATAAAACATAAACTCTACTATTTTGGAAATGAAACATAAGGCTTGTAAATGAAGGGTAAGAAAATTAAATTAATAAAAAAAACTAGTAGATTAATGTATTACTGGTAAATAAAACAAAAATTTACAAATATAACATAAAATCTGCAAATGAAAATTAAGTACAAAGTAAACATAAGACTTGTAAATAGAAGGTAAAACAAGTAATAAAACTAGAAGATTAATGTATTACTGCTAAATTAAAAAAATACAAATATAACATAAAACTACTAAATGAACATTAAATGCAAAATAAAATATAAGACATGTAAATAGAAGGTAAAACAAGTAAATTAATATAAAACTAGTAAAATTAATATATTACTATAAATATAACATAAAGTTAACAAATGAACATTATATATAAAATAACATAAATTTTAAAAATAAAAAATTAGACTTGTAAATGAAAGGTAAAACAAGTGGATTAATATATAACTGGTGAAATGATGTATTATTGATAAACAAAGTAAAAACTTACAAATATTACATAAAACTCGCAAATTATCATTAAGTGCAAAATAAAACATAAATTTTAAAAATGGAATATAAGAATTGAAAGTGGAAGTTACAACTAGTAAAATTATGTCTTTTTGGTAAACAAAACAAAAACTTATAAATATAACATAAAACCAATAAATCAACATTAAATATAAATAAAACATAAATTTTGTAGAGTACACCTAACACTTATGAATAGAATGTAAAATAAGTAAATTAATACAAGAGTTATTGAATAGAATTAAAAAATTACAACGTAAATAAAAACTCAATCTAGGAGACGTAAAAAGTGTTAACATATATGTTTTTATAATGTTGATTTTGATGATAACAAACAAGATTAAGAATGATTAATCTTTTAAGCTCAAATTATTTTTTATTCTTTATTCTTTTTAATAAATCATTATTTTCACATTATAAATGTTTTATATTTAATGAAAAATGATTTTATGAAATTAGTTGTTTTTCAAGTTTATGATTTAATTGAAAGAATTTTGAAAATTTTGAAATCAACAAATATTGCTTGAAATTTTGGAGGACTTATTTGAAACGTGTCATAGCATTTTGGGCTATATCATAATTTCATAAAGTTTTGGGATTAACAAAGTATTACTTAGAAATTCTGAAATTGGACCTATTTATAAAGTTTCATAACGTTTTGGGCTATAATATAGTTTTATAAAGTTTTGAGGTCAAACTATAAATTTAGAAAATATTTCACTGTAGTGGTCACTGTGGCAAGCGGCTTACCGGATGTGAAAAACCGGCAAGCCGGATTTTGGGCAGAATCTATCCGAATTGAAAGCGGCTAACCGGATCCTGACAAACGGTAATCCGGTTGTTGGGCAGTAAGTTTCTAGAGCATAAAGGGCTATCCGGATTTCACAAAGCAGCATACCGGATGTTCAGAAATTTAAAATTGTGGCTGTAACGGTAACATTAAGCGACTAACCGGATGTCCATAAACGGTAAGCCGGTTATGACCAAAATGTGCATAACGGCTAGTTTTTGAGCTCAAACTATATAAACTCAAAACTAATTCATTTTTGGCAATCTAAGCAAGCATAAACAAGTGCACACAACATATATTGAGCTTCAATTTCGTAACTCATCATTTATTAAATCATCTTTGTTCTTCAATTTGTATATCCACTCTTAAAGAGAGATTCATTATTGTATTTTTTATTTATCATCAAATTGTGAGTGTACAAGTGTGAGAAACACTTGGGGTAAAGAGATTGGAGAGATAATCTCTTGTTGTAAAGGT
Source organism: Citrus x clementina (assembly GCF_000493195.1). Classification (NCBI taxonomy): domain Eukaryota; kingdom Viridiplantae; phylum Streptophyta; class Magnoliopsida; order Sapindales; family Rutaceae; genus Citrus; species Citrus x clementina. The sequence goes on from NW_006262688.1 coordinate 21,673,843, forward strand.
TCATTGACACCTTGAAGTCAATTGTAAACGTTTGAAGCCTTGGAAAGGCTCGGATAGTGAAACCCTCAAGCCCAGTGTGCTTGGAGGCGTGGACGTAGGCGGGGATTGCCGAACCACGTAAAAATCCTTGAGTTTGCTTTCTCTTCCCTTGCTCATTTATTATTGTGCTTTCATTGAATTTATTGTTTTCGAATTTATTAAGGCATTAGATTGATTTGTTGTGTGGATTACTTAGCTTAATTTTTAAAATCCCAACTCACCCCCCTCTTGGGTTGCCTAGTTAGTATTTCAAAAAGATGAGAATTACCATTAGTTTTGGCGGAAACTTTTATATTTTTCTTGCTGAGAACGATCCCTAAACTCTCAAGAAGTTATGACTTCTCAGATGCATATATGTGGAGAGGAGGCAATTAATAGTCAGTTAAATACCATCCTAAGCAATAATGTATATGAATAAGTTGATTTGCCTCTAGATGTAACACCTATTGAGTGCAAATGGATTTTCAAAAGACAATTCTATTGGATATAAGGCAAGATTAGCTATCAAAAGATTCTTACAAAAGAAAGACATAGATTGTTTTGATACCTATGCTCCTATGAGGCGAATTATATCCATTAGAGTTTTAATTACTTTGGCTATAATTCATAACTTATGTTCATCAATTGTATGTCAAAATTGCTTTCCTAAATGGAGATCTAGATGAGAAAATCTACTTAAGTCAACTAGATAATTGTGTAGCCCTAAATACTGAGCAAAAAATATACAAATTGGTTAAGTCATTATATGGCTTAAAATAAGCAACAAAATAGTAGCATGAGAAATTTGTGCCAGAAGGATATAGCGATGCGAATTTTAGATGAAATCAAATTAATTATTGGTTATATATTTATCTTTGGCGGAGGAGCTATATCTTGAAAATCTTCCAAACAAGCGTGTTTAACTCATTCTAGCATGGAGTCCAAGCTAGTTACCTTCGAGAAGGCATGTACTGAGGCTGAATGGTTAAAAAACCTATTAGTAGATCTTACGATTAACATTTTTCCTTTTTATTTTTATGTGATTATATTGTGATTGCCAGGTCATTATTGCCAAGGCAAGAAGAAAGATATATAATGAGAAAAGCAAATACATTTGTCTAAGACATAATATTATCAAATAACTACTAAAATCTAGGGTATAAAACTAGTTTTGTAACGATAAAGTCAAAGTTATTCAATTCTCTAATAAAACTAATAAACATGATGTTAGTGGTACCCACGTCAAGGAGGATAAAACTTCTGTCTAAAGGAAAAAAAAAAGAAGACAATGAGTGATGGTAATCTTACCTATGCGATTGGAGATCCCGTGAAGAAGTTTTATAAGAGTAACAACATTAATTTATTTATTTGACTCCTCCCTATGGTGAGATAGTAGCATATTACAGTGAAATATATTGAGCAATTAAGCTCTACTGAAATCTATAGCCCACTTTAGTGTACGATGATGTGTGAAAATTGTATGACCCACTTGATGGAGGTTTAGGTATATGAGTATAGAATTGGATTGGTTCTTATAAAAGCGAGACAAGCATCTTTAGAGCACCCATGAATTCCAAGAAGTACAAGACCATTAAAGTACTAAACCGCTGAATATCAAAACTCTAAGAGAGTTTAATGTGAGTGTCTACTCCTTTATCTTAGACTAAAGGAATATTGGTTCATAAAAATAGTAAGTTTCACCAAGTTCTTGTGAGATAGAACAGTTGTTCAGTGGCTGGCTCATAGCTCGAAAGACACTAGTTTACATGCATTAAATTCTATAGTGAAGATATATTTTGAAATATGCGGGGGATTGTTGAAATTATATGGGTATTTCAAAATATAATTAATGTCCCATATTGGAGGAAGGTAAGAGCAATTGTTTTCGTGTTTGATATGAAATTAGTTATGTGTTAGATTTAGTTATAAATTAGAATCAAATAGGTTAGATCTAATTACACATTAGAGCCGAATGTGTTAGATTTAATATAAATTAGAGTTAATTAAGTTAAATTTACATGTGATTTGGATTATTCAAGTTAACCAAAATTATGAAACTCATAGATAACTCATTCTAATTAAATAAAGAAGTTGGGTGACTAATTCAAATTGAATTAAGAAAAAGTCCATATAAGGTTTCTCTATGTAAGAGAGACATATAAAGTCTTTTATGATGTGCACTACAACAATGAAAATAAAATAGAACAATCTGGTTCTGTATCATATTTCTTCATCAATTCATTTTTGCTATTCTAAATCGTTTTGCTTAGAAGGGCAACCTTACAACAGTGTCATTGTATCTTGGAGATGAGATCGATTTGTTTGTCGTTCTTGCACATGGAAATCTTTCTTTGAGGCGTAGAATTTGGCTTTAAGGACAACGCTTTATGCACCTTGACAAATTTATATTCTATGATCGAGTAACAGCTTTAGGCTTATGGGACGCAACTTGTTGGTTTATGGTTTTAAGTTCTGCATTGCTGGGAACAACTGTGGATTAGTTAATAATGATATTAAACTCAAGTTATTGTTCATCATTGTTGGGTTTGCTGATGGGTACTGTTATTGTTTTAGCTGATTTTGAGTTCAAAAACGGTAATATTGACTTGTATTTTCAACGAGATTAACCACAATAATTCGTGATTAAGTTTATAAAATATGGAAGAACGAAAGCAAATTGATGAAACAAGCATTTTCACATAAATACCTTGACAAATGAACTAATGTAATATGAAAAGAGAAGTTCCCGTTGATCTTGTTCCTGTTTCATTTTTATTTTTTTCCCCAAATATCTTAAAGTTAAAGCTGCATGATAGGTCAGAGGGAAAAGTGATTTAGACTACTAATAAATAAAAAATGTATTATATTTTGGACTTAAATCTTTATGTCATGTATACAACGTACAATTTATAAGATTGTAAATAATAACTTACTCCATTTCGGATGTCCCAAAAGCATGGTTAAGTAGTTTTTAAATAATGGACCGTCTGCAGTAATACTCCATGAACAATATCCACAATCTTCCCTCCCACCTACGAAAATATCAAACCCTTCATATGTACTTTGCCATTCACACTTCCAATAAAACTGCGTCGTGCCCCAAAAATTTGGATGAAAACTGAAGTTATAAGTACTCTTATGAGGGATTACGTGTCCTCCAAGATCATCGTCTCCTGATTTACAATGCACCTATATCATTTATAGTAGTTTCATGCCTAACAAAAAAAAAAAAAAACACCCATTTTTTGTTTCCTTTTTCCTTATTCTAACTTTTATGGAGGTAAAAATGAAATAAGAGTGCGATTGGTAACGTTTTCTTATTAGGTGTTTTTTGTTTTTCACAAAAGAAAATTACAAAACATGTTTGGTTAAGCCATTTTCTGATAAAAAATAAAAAAATTGAAGAATAGAAAATTTTTATTTTTTAACTTTTATAAAGAAAACTTAAGAATGTCAAATTGGCGTTCTTGAGTTTTTGAAGAACAATGTAAAAAAAAGTAAGGTAAAAAGTTGTTTTGGGCCCACCAGTGTTATTTATCAAATTATTATTTTATTCAATTTTACTTCCACCTTATCTTTTTCTTTACAAAAGTAATTACTTTTACGATTACATCATTTTTACAATTACACCTTATTTTCTTCTTTTTCTTCACTATACTGCTGAATAGAGCCTTCTTCTTCTTCTTCACTATACCAAGCAACAAGATCTAAGTACATTTTTTTTTTTGAATTTTTTGATTTTGTTTATTGTGCATTAAAATTTTATATGATTTTCTATTATATCAAATATGAGATGAAGAAACCTCTTTTTTTTTGTAATTTTTACCTAGTAAGAATGAATAATGATGACTTTATTTTAAATTATTTTATTTAAGTTTATATGCACAATTATTTTATTTAAGTTTATATGTGCTTATGTATTTTTTGCATTTTACGCATGTACTTTATTGTATTTTTTTTGGGTAGTTTTTGTATGTTAAACATGATAGCATTTTAAGCATGTACGGCTTCTTGTCTTTTAGTTTTTTATTGATCATGAAACTTATTTGAATCTAGGGTTGGCAATCAATGGCATACCTACACGTGGGCTAGACTGGGCTATAGCCCGGTCTGGTCCAGACAAAATCATTTATACCCCTTAATTTTTCATCAATTTAGTAAAATAATAGAGTTGTAATTTTATTTTCATATATATCCCTAACTCAATTATCCTTATATTTTCATCAATTTAGTATAATAATAGAGTTTTTATTTATATTCAAATATGTCCCCAACCAATTACACTTATGTTTTCATCAA
>NW_006262688.1:21678646-21682966 GCF_000493195.1 Citrus x clementina
ATTTTATAAAATGATTAAATCATATACTTATTGAATAGATTGAACAACATTAGGGAGTTAAAATTGTATTACTGCTTTAATTTATTTTAAAAACCTTCTAATTGAAAAAAAAATATGTCAATATAATATAACATCGTCACTAGTATTAAAAGTACTTACAGAAACAACATATAGTAACAATTATCAATATTTTATAAATTTTTTATGTGAATTTTCAGATTTTATTTATTAGTTCTATTAACTAAGAGGACAAGTTAGAAAATAAAATTTGAGTATTTTAAGGAGTTTTTGATAAAAGAATCATCAATATCTAGTTCTTTAAAGAGAGGTAGAACACTTGACAAAGGAACAACTGCACCCAAATGCATTTTTGCTTAATTGAGTTTAGTTTATTATTGAAACTTTTAACTAATAATACCTTTACAATTTGAAAGGATGAATAAATTTTAATTGTTTAATTTATTAAGTTTGGTAATTTAGTACTTCACTTCAAACATAAAAGTTTTACTTGCAATTTTTAATTGATTGTAATTACATGTATTGATCTATTTTAATTTGAAATTCTTAATTGATTTTTAATCCTTATATAATTATATATTATTATAGGCTGCAATGTCATATTCTATAATTGAAAAATAGTATTTTCATATTCAAGTTGCCTTTTGTGTTTTACTCTTTTTTTATAATTAGTTTAGTTTATAGTCCATATTTAGAGAGATAAGGTTTTTGGTGTTCCTCCTTATTTAATCTACTTATTTTTATATAAAAAATTTTACGTTCGCTTCAAAATCTAAATTTTCAAATTTAGCCCAGGGTAATATTAAGTTCTGGATCGACCTCTGGTGGCAATATGGGTCAGGATTCATTTATTCGATTCGATTCGATGCGAATTAAATGGGTTTGGATTTGAAAAAATTAATTCATTTAATAAATGAGTGAATTTGATTCGATTCACTAATTAAACGAATCAAATTTAGGTTTGAAGATATTAATTCGTGTATTTGTTTAAGATTTGTTTAATAAATGGGTGATAAAATAATCAAATACAAGTTGATTTGTTTAATTAAATTACTTTTTTGTCCTTAAATTTATTTGAAATTTTTTTAAAATTTGAAGGTTATTTGTATTATTAGGATTTGATATTTGGTATTTGGATGACTGTATATTTAATCCTAAAATATGGTTTGGGTTATTTGTATTTTGTTGTAGGATATTAAATTTGTGACTTTTTTATATTTTATTTTACTTAATCTTATTTATTAATTATATTTTTTCTAAACAAATTGTAAACGAATCCTAATTTGATTCAATTCATTATGGATTCGTAATAGGATAAATGAATAATAAATGAATTTGAATTCGATTCGATTATTAATTCTACTAAATGAATTAAACAAATCAAGCCGAATATTCGTTTATAAACGAATCGAATCTGAATCCTAAGATTTCAATTCGTTTAATAAATGAATCGAATCTGAATCAATAGAATTTCGATTCAATTCGTTTACAATTCGATTCGTTTATTTGTTTTGGCACTCCTATTTGAATCTACTAGTTATGGTTTTATCTTATACTTGTCTGATGTTAACTAGTCTTCTTGAATTACCCGAATCTTTTTGATAATATGATAGATTGTTTGAAGAGTTTCAAGTAGAAGATATGATATTCGATGAACAAAATGAAGGAAGAGTTGGTGGACATAAATTTATCTAATCAAGAGTATATTGGGGAAATGAATGCCAGTAGAGATATGATTGCAAGAGCATTGTGGCATGACTATACACGAGATAATGTGTATGTCAATTTTTATTTGTTATATATTTGAGTTTCTAATCTTATTATTATTATTATTATTATTATTATTATTATATACCTAATTTTATTTTATTTTTGTTTATTTGTAGGTGGCGGCCTCCATGTTGAAAGGAATAGATGTAGATATTTAGGCATGTTTTAGATACAAATATTTTGTACTTTTTTGTTCTATATATTTTGTGTTGTAAAACATAATTAGCACAAATGATCTACTTAAATGTCTATAATAAATATAATTGTAGTATGAATTTTTATTTTGTTATATGCTAATTAATTCTACATTTATTATTTTCATTTTCATTTTATTTTAATTTCTTAAACTTAATAAATTATGAGAGGGTTTTTTGAAAATTATTATTGATGTATGAAATTTAATTTGATTCTTATTAAAATTATAATAATAAAAGCTAAAATGTATAAATAAATTGAAGAAAATTAATTTATAAAAAAAAATCTATTAAAAATTATATATTTTCATACAAACTACCAAATAATTTTTAAAAACAAATCACATAAAAAACATTATTTTGTTCTCTAAAATAAGAGTAAAAAACATTAGTTAGAAAACAGGATTCCTCTATGATGTTGTAATTTTTTTACAGCATCAATAATGTTTTTAATTGTGTACCATTGGATTTAATCAATGGTACACAATATTTGTATTAAAAAATAATAATAATGGTAAACGGTTAACAAACGTGTAAGGGGTGGAGAATTTTGTAAAATAATTATGACCATCCTTAGAGTTTGAAACAATTTCACTTAAATAGCATATTTTATTTAAAATTATTTTTCAATCCTCCTTTAAATTTGAAATGTGATAATCTTTTTTAAATAAATCTTCCAAAATCTATTACCATTAAGTATAAAATATAATGGTTTGTTATTTAACACAAATCAAATAAATAAGTTGTAATTGCAAAATTTATATATGATTTAATAGTAATAAATAACACAACTAAGTACATATACTTAAGTAAATGTCATAGTTACATCAATAAACTCATTGTTGAGATTGTTTGTTACATAAAAATTACTCGATCACACATGTTTTAATAAAATTTAATATCGTATATTAAAATACCCATTATTTTATATAATATTAAGGGCCATTGTATAATTGATAATGAAGTATGTATTATTTTTAACACCCATTTAACATACTTATTCTCTGAACTTTATATTTATCTTACAATTAATATCCTTACATGATAGGAATTTTAAGTTTTATAAGCCTATATATTTTCATTTTATTTTCAAATATCACTTTGTTAATTTCATAAAAGTTAAATCTAATATATATTCCTAATGAGCTTTAGTTAATGAATCGTGAAAGATTATTTTATTGATATCTTTTGATTGTAATTATAAAATTTTGTGTTATTTAGAGTCATTACTTTTGTTATGATAATTAATTGTGACAATAAATAAAATATTGCCTCCAATAATATTTACGTGGGAAAAAAAGTGAAAGAAAATCATTTATATTTTTAGATTTTTATTGACATGGTAGGAAATTATCTCAGCCTTATAAAATTTAACTTTCACAAGCTTGTTTTCATTTTATTTTCAAATGTCACTTTGTTAATTTCATAAAAGTTAAATCTAACACATATACCTAATTAACTTTAGTTTATGAATCATGAAAGATTATTTTATTGTTATTCTTTGATAGTAATTATAAAATTTTTATGCTACCAAGAGTCATTACTTTTATTATGATTATTCATAGTGACAATAAATAAAATATTACATCAAATAATATTTAATGCACAAAAAGAGGAAAAAAAAATCATTGTATGTTTTTATATTTCTATTATAAAGATATGGTTTGGGATACTTTAACTTAAAATTTTGGCACAATATTTGAGCCACTAATATCTCATAGTCTAATGGTTGATATTGAAAGTCAAAGCACCATTTCATAATGTTATATCATCCACCATTGAATTGCATGAAATAAATAGGTTAATTTTTTTATAAAAATTTAAATCAAAATATTTCTCACTCTATAGTTATATATACATATATATTTTTCAATAATAATTGGTGAATAAAATATTTCTCATTTGTTCTCATATAGTATTATTAATAAAACACATATAAAATAGTTTATTGCAATGCTTTCTATTATCATTATTGTTTAGGTATTAATAGTTTGTAATTAAATTCATACAATACAAATTATTATAAGATTTTGTGTTAAATAACCTACTTGATATTATATTTTATACTTAATGGTAACTGATTTTGGAAGATTTATTTAAAAGAAATTATCATATTACAAATTTAAAGGAGGGCTGAAAAATAATTTTAAATAAAATATATTATTTACGTGAAATTGTTTCAAACTCTAAGGGTGGTCACAGTTATTTTACAAAAATAATCTACCCACTTGACGGTTACCATTATTTTTAAATTATTTTTTTAGTACAAATATTGTATACCATTAATTAGATCTAATGTTTCACAATTAATACATTATTGATGCTGTAAAAAATTTAC
>NW_006262688.1:21683175-21688207 GCF_000493195.1 Citrus x clementina
TTCTCCCTCGTGCTGCTTTTTATTAAATCTTTATACCATTAATGTAACAAAGTTTTACTCGTAACCACCCATCAAGAGTTTAGTATTTAATATGCAAAAACTCAACATGCTCGTTTACTGACCACCCATAATAACTACAGCTTCCTCACATTTCAGATTTGTTTCTTTACATGGTTACGACTTTCGTGATCAATGTTAACCGCAAAAATTAGTGGTTAAGTAAATTGAAACAAACATTTTCATAGAAATACCTTCACAAAATGAACTAAAAGAGAAAAATTAAATACATGTGTGCATTGTCTTTCAAGGCATAGTTATGATCCTCTTGCTGTATAGCTGCTTTCAAATTTTGAAAAGTTGAGTTTGGGTTAAAAGAACTCTCTTGTTTGAATTGATCACGGAGAAAATCGGGCAAATTACTTTTTGCAGTTAATATAGATGCCCGAAATGATGGCAACCCCGGCAACAGCAACTCCTAAAGAAGAGAGAACTTTTAAAGCAGAAACTGCTGGCTTTGGGGATGGAATTGTCATAAGATCATGTACCTATCACACACAAACACGGCATTCAATAGCATGAAAATCTAGGAATGTGCATGATAGAACTTTACATATCATCAAAAAGAAATATCTATAATATTTCCATGAATAGTTGAATATGGGATGGATCATAGGGACCATTGGTTAAAGGTGAGAGATTATCCTTGCCAATGGTTAATAAAAAGACCTAGTAACGACCAATCCTGGTACCGTAAAATGACTTTTAACAGAGATATATATTTTGTTTTTGACAGAGTTATATTTGCCTTTGCAACAAATCAGATCTAGAGCCAGGAAAATAACAATCATTGAACAATTAAGCAATAATACTAGTCCTGCTAATTTCCTACACATGTTTTAACTGCTAATTGTGGTTTGAAGTGTCAAGGACTAAAATGTAAGCACCAAGTTTCCAACAGTAGATATTGTTAACCTACCGGAACAGGTTGCTTCCAATAGTTCTTAATTCCTTGTAGGTGCCCCTTCCCAACAACTGCGACAACTGAACTGTGCTCGGTAGCTACTTTTAGCAAAGTGGATGACATGTACCTGAATAAACATACAAGTTAGTTCGTTCACTATGAGTAGTTCATTTAAACTCAAGTAGATAGAAATGTGTACTTGCAACCAATGTTAAGAATATCACAATTTTCCGAAAATGAAAAAGAAAAAAGAAAAGAAAGAAAGAAAAACAAAGAAAAATAGGAGAGGCAGGTCAAGTTGATTCGCAACTTGCACAATCTGGGGCCCCCAGCCCTAGGTATCCTCTTTCATTGTGTGTTGGCCAAGCATAGTTTCAGTTTAACATAGTTGGCTAAGCCTACAGCGTACTGCTCTTCCTTTCTTCTGGTTTTTGCTAGAGGAATTCTCTCTTTCAGCTGCAGATCTACCTCCATTTATTTGTTTCTTGAAAAAGAAAATGAGTTAATTGCCATTTTTAAGGGACACTGAGGGCAGAGACCCTTCACAATATTACTGATTTACTATTTTGTGTTTGTAACAATTACATTCTTTAAAAGCAACCAATACAAGTATCATCCACAAAATCTGGGCTTAACAAGCAAACAAAAGACCAGATTGGGTGCTATGAATGGCAAAAGCCTGTGTCTTTTTCCCTATTTACCGTGACGCATCTCAATTATCAGAGCTGAAAGATGTAGAGGCTCAGATGAACCAAAATTATGCATCACTATAGCCATTAAATCGTCATTTGCAACCAAAAGAAATAGTGAAATACCGAATTTTATAATAAGCGAAGAAAATACTTACTGATCTCGCTCATGCACAAGAGTTTCCAGTAGAGTGGGAAAAGCTTTGCTCATCTCTTGAATTACAAGAGTCAGCATATCAACATCATCCATTTCCTTCAGCTGAAGACAGCAATGGGAAATTAGCAAAGTGCGGTGAGTCAATACATTTAACCAAAAACACTCTTATTGCTGATGACAAAATATGATAATAAGAAAGCCTACCATTCTGTTAAGATCCTCGGCACTAGGCAAGAAGAATGCTTGAAACAGGAAGGAGTAAAGTAATTTTATCTTATGCCAAAGTGGCATCTTTTCCCATGTCCTCCGTAATGTAATCTGTGACAATTACTTCAAATTGTAATAGCCATAACAAAATAAATAGATGATGCCTTGACACAAGTGCATATGCTTTAAGTGACCATCGCTCCTGAATAAGCAGAAGTAAATTACAAAAATAGACATTAGTACACCTTAGATTAAGTTAACCATTTGAAACTTGTACAAGGACCAAAAGGAGGAAGGTTTACTAGCCTTAGACCTTGATCTGGAGGGACTGTGAGGACTAGGAATAGACAAACGTTCCTTATATTGTACAACATTTGAGGGAGGAATATGTTTGCAGCACCAAAGAAAGACATTATTCCAATAGTTTTTTCAGCCTATAAACGTTTAGTATATGTACCCAAATCAATTACTTTAATGGATAAAGATACATTCTTAGCAGGATTAAGTACTTGGACCTATAAAATCACCATGACAGTTTCCAAGTGTAGCACATTATTAAAGTTTATCGGCTGGTTATAAATTTCACCTGAAACCCAAGAAAGAACAACTCTTTCATCTCACGCAAGTTATCCCTAGATACCACCAGCATTTGATATAAGCTCACATCGAGACAAGTGAAAGATTCAGAAATTTCTTAGTAGAGGGTGTTTCTTCAGCTATAATTGAAATGCCACGACCAACCATGAATTGAATAGAAGAAAGAGCAAGGAAACAGAAAAAATTCTATCCAGCAATCAGCCACACATCTCACCTGCACAGGACGATCTCCAAGTATCACCTTGCCACCATACTTCATTGCTTCTTCAAATGCCACACGAAACTCAGAGCCAGGAAAAATCTCAAGGTGACTTGCGACCTAACAGAAAATCAAGGAATAATTTACTTTCTATAAAATCACTTAACTGAAAAGGGAAACCGCAAAAGCCACATGTATACACTAAAATGAACAAACATTTATACCTTGGCAAGAAGCCAATTATAAATTATTCTAAACAGCCACATGTATACACTAAAATGAACAAACGTATATACCTTGGCAAGAAACCAACTATAAAGTATTCCAAACGTGTTATGCTTTTTCTTCCACATATCCACCATTTCTCCCACGGTAGGTACCTGGTGAACTACATATATGTTTAACATGCAGATGGAAACTTGAACAAAAGCTGAGTAAACTGCATTGATTTAAAAAAGAAAAAGGCAAAAAAAAAAAAAGTAAGAAGTATGTTACAGATTGAGAAGCAGACCTTCAAATTCTGAGGAGTAAGCACAGACACTCGACTGGAGCATAACTCTAAGAAAACAACCTGCAATCAACATAGCAAGTTTCAAATGACTAATGCAGGCCATAAATTTCAAAATGCTGGCAGCTAACCTGCCAAAATCACCCGTCCATCAATCAAGTGTTGAGTGAATTTCAAAAGAGAAAGCACCTGTGGTTTCAAGAAATCAATTATTGCTTCCACTTCTCTGCATGATTCCTGCCACCACACAACCATCAACAATCAATAATAATGACACGAATAATTATCACATTATCAATAGCACTTTCAAATAGTTAAACTGTACTGTGTTTGGTCAAATTGAACTAGTAAAATAAGCACTTGAACTGCTTTTTAAAGAAGCAGTTGGTAGCTGCTTTCGCATAAAGTGCTTCCTTAAGAAGCACGGCCAAACAGAACCGTTATATTCAAATCCTCTAATCACAGACGTGCAATTTATCAACTTTGTACCAAAATATTATCATCAGTGTACTTGATATTAGATAATTATAAAGAAAGATCAGAATTAAATCGAATTGATTAAGACAATTAAGCCAATGATAATCCTAACAAAATCAAGCGTAAAGCAATAACCTTTGAAACATGTGCAGTACCGACAAGGTACACATCGCACGTGCCGCCCTCGGCCGTTGAATCACACGTGAGAATAACAACACTCCTCGGCAATTCCTCAGGCAGCACCTTCTTCGTCTCTTCCGGAACTGGAACGGCGCCGTTCGTCTCATCTCGGTCACTGCTTTCATCTCTCACCTCATCGCCCAAACTTACGATACTCTCACTCAAGGGATCGACGTGAACGAATTCTTCGCCCGATTCGGGCGGATTCGGGTCCATCTTGGGGAAATTCGGATCGTTAGCGGTGGCAAATGACGTAATTCGGGTGCTTAGCAAGGGCGAGAATTGCTTGGTAAGGGATAATGGAAGGCTGGTAGGGCCGCGACGGAGAGGAATTTGGGATTTAACGGTGGTTATGAAAGTAAAAAATCGGCGCGACTTGGGCGAGTTGATTGGGGTGACTAGACGAGACAAGCGATTCATACATACATAAATTTGTAGGCGTTTTATTTTAATGTGCCGAAGTAGAGGAGAAGTAGCAGGAAAGAATCGAACCTGTTTAACGTTACAATGAAAAGCTGACGTGTCCGCATTGGTCAAATGGGCCGTATTTTTTCTTTTATTGACTGATTTAGGTGGCGATTGTTTTTTAATTTAATGATATAAAGTGATTTAATTTAATTAATTAAGTTAATTAAAAATATTTATTTTTATAACTTAATGAGATTTTTTAGATAATTTTAACTTAATAAAATAAGTCAATTTTTTTTGCTTTTTATTTAATGGAGAAATATGAATTAAGTCAATTATTTGTTAATGTCAAAAATATTCTTGTTTTATAATTTATTTTTCATGTCTATCACAAACTCACCCATAGACATTTACTCCACATAAAATATCTCTGTTTTTTCTTTCTTATATTATATACGATAAATTTAAAATTATGGTATTTTATATATTAAAATTTCCAAAAAATTATACATTCCCTTGAATAAGTTTTTATTTATAAACATTCAAATATTGTGGTAATTAATATATTATTTACTTAACATTCCAATTTAATACCGATACCAATGTAAAAGTACATATTTTTTAATTTTTAAGTTGAAAAAAACAAACA
>NW_006262688.1:21688307-21952700 GCF_000493195.1 Citrus x clementina
TAAATAATGAGTAAAAAGAATCTCAAAATAATAAAAGAATAAAAAGATTAAGGTAATATAATATTGTCATTAAGCAGTATTGTTTATGAAAAAAATTAAATTAATAATGATCTCCTTAAACATGGTGATTTTATTTCTTAATTGATTAATATTGATTTTGAGTTTATATAATATATGCGATAATATATAGAGAGTTGTATTTATAATAAAATAGATTTGCAAAACCAAATTTTAATTACGAAACACCAAAATAATATTTTAACTTCTCAAAATCACTTTTAAAATTCGTGAGCCCCTCTATTTATCTCACCAATGAACCTACCATAATGCTCGCTAAATTCATTTGTTCAACAAACCCGTTACCAAAATTTAAAAAATTATGTTTTCCTTTATAATTAATCTCAGTACCCATTACACCATTATAACGATTCATTAGAATGATTCCTGATTTTTTAAATTTCTCACGACATCTTCTCGTCTTCTTCCATCTCTCCAATTGGATCAATCCTTTTTAGACCCAAAATTACTTATATTTGACAAGGTTTTACCCTCGAACTTATTTGTCCTTCTGACTAATTTGTTAGTCAACAATTAAAGCTCATTGGTATAGTGCACCACAAACTTCTTGAAACCATTTATACTGCGTTTACTTTTTGGATTGGAGTGGCAATCTTGAGAAGTGGGAATCCTTGGATTAGGAGTGTGAAGTGGGAGTGGGAGTAGGGTGTTTACTTAGACTAATGAAAGTATGAATTGTCAATCAGAATCCTAATTATTTGTTTACTTTGTCTTGGATTGTGAGTAAATTATTTTAAATTACAATTTTATCTTTATGTACAGAATTATAATTTGTAATTAAAAAATTAATAAAAAATATTTGGAAAATAAAATAAATATTTTATTATATTTCTAAATTAATAATAATTACTAATATTCTTAATTATGTAAATCATAATTTTTTATTAATTTTAATTTAAATTATGTGAATAAAAATTATTAATAATAGCAACACAAATGAAATATTATTATTGATAATATAGTACAAAATTAATATTTTTTTAGAATAAAATATTTATTATTATTAATTAAATAAATAATTAATATTTATTAAAATTAATGTTTAATATTATTAATTTAAATATAATATTTATTTATTTTTATTTTATTAAACTTAATAAAATAAATATGATATAATTATTATTTTTAATAAATATAATATTATTTATTTTATTAAATATGATATTATTTATTTTATTAAATATTATTTATTTATTTAATTATAAGGATAAAATAGGAAGAGGGGGGAGTGGATTCCCACTCCCACCTCCCCCCATGGGAGTGGGAATCCCACTCCCCACTCCAAAATTGAGTGGGATCCACGGATTCCCACTCCCACTCCCCTTTTTTTTAAGATAGGTAAACACTGGAGTGGGAGAAATCCACACTCCACACTCCCACTCCAAAAAATAAACAGTACCTTAGAAGATAGCAGCGAATAACATTGGGCACTGTAGGGCATTCCTTGAACTTTCTTTGCACCTGTGAATCAGTACCCTTGGATCTGCACCAATTTTTTTAAACGAAGATCTCGCGGTTGCTAAAACCAGACCAGGAGTCAGGACCAAATCATTTTGATACAACGATTGCGACAGCCCCTCATTCATTATAAGATTCCCACTGGTTCACTTCTCAGCAAGCTGGGCAAGAAGCTTGGCCAATAAGATTCGATAGACACAATTGAGTGTGATCTTCTCTGCAGTAATGATCGATGATGCCATCATTTGTGGAGGTTCGAATAGAAAGTATGATAATAAGGGTAAATTTGAGGACTGTATGGGGTTTATTGAGAGGAAAAATTATTTTAAAATTAATAATAAAATTAACTGAGAGATGAGGGTTGATAAAATAAATTAAAGGTTTTTCAAGATATCGCATATATGGAGCTCCTTGAAGAAAGGTTGTAATACATAATAATAGACAACTTTTTTATTTAAAAAAAATTGTTATAATGTATTAAGTTTTCATTAAGTGTGGCGTTAAAGTTAAAAACGCTATGTTTAAAAAAAATTAAAAAGCTCAATAAAAGAAATAATTTATATTGATTAAAATTTGAACAAGAAATATAAGTTTCCGATTGAATAAAAAGCTAACAATAACATATTTTTCTTGTAATATTTATTATTTTCAGGCATTTTTAATAATAAATATTATTTTATATTCTTAAGATAAAATATTAAGTAAAATGATCTATTTATCTGTCCTTTCTCCGAAATTTTTTGTGCCAAGAGGGTTATTGGATATTATAAAAACTGTAAGAGAGTAAATAATATATATTATTTGCTAATTGATATTTATCCTTATTTACTTTTTGCTTATTATTCCTTGTAGCCTATTTCTTATTATTTTTGTAATTTCCTAAATACAGATTTACTACAAACATTAGCTAAGAAAGGAACTTCATGGATAAGTCTTGTCCGTCTCTTTCAAGGTTTTTCCATAACCTTTTTATTAGATTTAATTAAATCTGTTAGGTAATCTTCTTAGAATTAAAGATGACGTTTGTTTGTAGATTTTTTTAAAGAGTAGAGAAATGGGGCTAAAACAATTATCAACATGCTAAAGAAAGTACAGGAAATGTTGAGTATATCATATGTCCTTGTGCACAATGTCGACAACTTCGTTGTTAGCATGCTTATATGGTTTATAAGCACCTGGTTATAACAGGAATTATTCCTACATATTGCAAGACTCGGATAATGTTGAGTCTCCATTTTATCCAGGATATACATAATATACAACCGTACTTTTGAATCTGATTTTTGATGCTACAATTAGGGGTGGCAATCTGGGTCATAAATTCAATGCACACTAATTAGACTTGAATTTGAAAAAATTGATTCATTTAATAAACATGTGAGATTGATTCAATTCGTTAATTAAACGAATTAAATTTGGGTTTGAGGACACTGATTCTTTTATTTGTTTAAGATTTGTTTAATAAATGTGGTCATAAACGAATTGAATACGATTCATGTGTTTAAATTTTGTATAGTTAAATTACTTATTTATTGTTAAATATGTATGAAAAAAATTTGAAGTTTGAAGGCTAATGTAGTCATTATAAATGATAATAAGTTTGTATTTTGTAGGATGTTAAATTTTTGTTATTTATATTTTATTTTGCTTAATTTTTGTTTATTAATTATATTTTTTATAAACAAATTCATATTCAATTTGATATGTTATAATTTCATTACTATTAGTTATGAATTCATTATAGAATAAATGAATAGTAGACTAATCCAAATTTAATTCGATTTGTTTATTAATTCTACTAAATAAATTAAACGAATCAAACTGAATATTGGTTTGATAAATGAATCGAATTTGAATAATGAGATTTCAATTTGTTTAATAAATGAGTCGAATCAGTAGAGTTTTGACCTAATTTGTTTACAATTCGATTCAAATTCAATTCGTTATTTTGTTTTGCCACTCCTGCTTACAATTGTCCTCTCTCCTCTTTTTTTTTTAAAAAAGAAAAAAAGAAAAAAAAAACAAGGGTCCTTGCAAAGATTGATTTTGTGACACCTATTGGTGGAAAATATTTTGAGATCATTTTCAAAGAATACGGTCAACCTTCGCATAAATTCTAATAGGTTATCTTCTTTTTATTCGCTCCTCAGTGGATAAATGGCACTGTTGAGTTTGAATACTTGGCATGGAATTGAATCAAACTTAAGAGAAAGACTTTGGACTTGTATTAACGTAGCTTTTCTACTTTTGGGTAAATATTATTTAGCTCACCAAATTAATAATTAATGTCATTTTTCCCTTCAATGCAGCAGCAATTTAATGTTAATAAAAGTCATAGAAGGCATATAATGACTGCGATGGTCAAGGAGCTCGAGAAACTACAAATCAATTTGATCAGAGCATTGGCTAAACACAAGGATGTAGCAAGAGAGCTTGAGGTATTGAAAGGCTTGAAACCTAGAAACATAAAATCTGAGCAACAATGGCAAATGTTTATTAAAGAGAAAATTTTTGTTGAGTTTAAAGTGAGATTTTTTTTCCCAACTAATATATAAGTATAGTTTCCTACTAATGCACAATACTTTCATTAACCTAATATATCTTCTTATTAGAATTGAAAAGTAGGAGGTTTCAAAGAATGAGATCAAAACAAACTAACATCTACAGGACAAGTTGGAAAAGGATGGTTCGCTTAACACATAAAATAGCTAGAGATATACACATCCTCTTTTATTATTTGACAAAACGGGCATATGAGTAATCAAATGTTCATCACTACAAAGTTTAGATGCAAGGGAGGCCAAACTCATCCCATAACTAGAGTTAGATATGTGGATTCGTGTACATATTAAGAAAGATGAGACTGCGGTTAATAAGGATGTTGAAATACTGGTGATAAATTTATTTCCAAATTTTTAGTTTTGAGAAAAAGAAATGTTAGTTGTTTCTTGAATATGTATTTTTTTGTGGCTTGGTGTACATAAACTGTTTTTTACACAGCTATTTTTTATAAGCGTGAGGCTATTTGAACCCAATTTTTTACCCTTTAAACTCTTCTTTATACACACATCACTACAATTGAAAACATCCATTTTTACTCAACAAACCCTCTCATGTTCCAAAACTAACTCTTCTTCATTAATCTTCTTCTCTTATGCATTTGCTTCCAAAAAATGCTTCCACACGAGTATAAACGAAATCTGAAATTGCAGCAACCAGCAATTGGTGGGAGACTGCACAGGGAGAGGGAGCGTTGATACATATATCAAAAAATTATCTCCCCAATCTAACCCAAAAAATAATAAATATAACAAATATCTTCCTTAATACAAGAATGGATAGAAGTTATAATGGTAACTATTTTGATACATTTTTTTTTTCACCCAACAGGTAAGGGTGGGCGTGGTTCGGTTCGGTTCGATTTTTTACTAAATTTTTCATAATCGTTCGATTACGATTATTTTAAAATCATAATCGCGATTAATCAAATTACCGAAACAATCAAATACTCAATTAATTGAAATAATTCGATTCGGTTCGGTTCGATTATTTCGATTATGGGCCTATTGGCCTATCTTGGGCTTTTTTAAATTTAAAACCTTAAATTAATAAACCTACCACAAACATAAAAAGTTAACAAACAAAAAATCAAAAATATGTCTTGAACAATGTTCAAATAACACATAACATGTTCATTTTCTATATATTAGCACACAAAATCATCCTCTTTTATCTCTTTTTAATTACTGGAGATCGATTTAATTAAAATTTAGAAAACGATAATTTTTAATTTTTCTCAAGCTGCTTTCCTTGCATAAAGGAAAATGATATTTGCCCCGGGTCAAATCCCGGGTCAAACCCCGAAAATAACTTAAACGACGTCGTTTTGATTATTTTTTTTTCTTTTTGGAATACTCCAAAACGACGACGTTTCTGATGATATTTTGAGAAGAATAAAATCTTTCTTCCTCTTCGTTTCTTCGTTTCACCTGCGAAAGCAACAGAGCAACAAAGAGAAGACATCCCAACTTGGTCTTGCGCTCAATGGCTTCAGAGATAAAACATGTCGTCAGTTTCCCTCTGGAGAATTTGTAGATTTTGTCATTTGACACAAACAAATTTATACAACAAGCAGTTGAATTATACACATGAGTTCTGAAAGTCAATCACAGTTGTAGACAGCTTTACACTTCATTGATGGTAAATTATCACTTGAAAACGAACCTCAGCAGCTATAAATGTAAAAGTCCTCCACTTTTTTCTTCTTTAAAGAGTTGTTCAAATTATATACTTAGTTTAGTTTGTATCTCAATTAACACAAAAACTTGTGGGTTGTGCTTGACCAATAAATATCTATCATTCTGCAATTTGCTACTGTGGATTTTGCTGGGAGACCCACCCACTTTGGGAAAATACACGACCACTGGTTTTAAAGCCAAAAAAAGAAAAAAAGAAAATGTTATGGAATTCATCATACTTTAGACCACTGATGTTGGTCTTGAGTAGCCGAAACTCAGCTTAGTAGCCGAAACTAATCTTGCTCGCAGCCGAAACTCAGCTGCTGTTGGTCTTGTTCTTCACTAAATGCAAGGGTTGTGGATCTCGTTCAGGTTAAGACGAAGAGGATGGAGCTTTAATTAGTAGATCTCGTTCTGCTGTCGACTCAAGGGCTGTGGATCTCGGTCGAAGATGGAAGAAATGAAAAAGAAATGAAGAAAGGATGGAAGAAACGAAAAAGAAATGAAGAAACGAAAAAGAAAAAAATAAAGAAAACGACGCAAATAAGAAACCGAGAAGAGAACGAAGAAAATGAAGAAGAAATGGTTCAGCTGGGTTAAAGACGGAAGAAGAAGAAGGCTTCCATTTGCAGACCAAAATGACTTCGTTGAAAGCAAATCAGAATAAATAAAAAATTGAAGCAGAAACGTCGTCGTTCAATAGCACTTGAAAACAAAAAAAATTACGAGCCAAAACAGCGTCGTTTGACGCATTTTCGGGGTTTGACCCGGGGCAAACATCAGCACTCTTGCATAAATAGAGCCATGAATGTATGTGGTGCTTCAGGTTCATCACTAAATTATTTTTCGCTGCACTTTTGAAATTTTTCGGTACATTATTTCGAATGTGTTCTATTGAATTCCCAGTTTTTTAGAAAGAAAAATGTTGAGTTGACAAATGTAACTCATAACTTAAGACATTAACAAAATATTTGAATAATGCAACGAAAAAAATAGTGTGATGAATTAATAGAGCCGGAAAACGTAAATGTGCCCATATGAAAGCAAGATCTCCACCAGGTCTACTGGGGAAAGTGGCCCTTCCATGTTGCCCATCACGTGGTGAAAAGAAAAAAAAAGAGAGAGAGAGAAATAAAGAATCAACTCACAAGTTATAGCTTTGTGGAGATCACGATATTTCCAGATGACAATGGCTGCGGCGACAAGCAGCGGCAGCAGCAGCGACAAGCAGCGGCCGCAGCAGCGACCAGCAGCGGCGGAGACAAGCGACGGGGACGAGATTCCAGCGGCTGAAGGTCACGAGTTCAGTGGCTGAAGATCAGAACTCAGAACTGAAGGAATCTGAAGTGGACAATTGGTTTAGAGAATTATAGTCACTAGGTTTAGGGATTTCGGATTTCGGTTTATTTAATAATCGGTTCGATTTTTCGGTTTTTTTTAAAACCGAAAACCGAACCGACTGGTTTTATTATTTTTACTATATTACTTATTCGGTTTTTTGAGTGTAAAAAAACCATAAAAAAACTGAACCGAACCGAACGGTTCGGTTTGATTTTTGATTAATCAACTTTTTTTGCCACCCCCACCAACAGGAAAGTTAATGAGTTGATCAATTGCAAACGTTTTTAAAATATGAAACTGGTGCCTTGAAAAATATTGGTTCACCTGTAAATATTTTGGACAGAAAAGGAAAGGTAGTTCATAATTGCTTTATGGAAAAAATCAATTTTCCTATGGTAACCAAGAGATTATTTTTAATTTCGATAGCATCTATAATTGAATTAGCTATTAATAAATTATATAATTTCATGGAATAACATTTTTCTACCTTAACCAAAATCAATTTAATGAGAAAATATATACAAAGGCGGATGAAAGAGAGATAAGAAATTAAAAGAGGATGGTTACGTAATTATATATGAGGATATTTTTGTGATATAAAATTTTATTATAAAATCGGTGTAAAGAGTATAAATATGGGTTGAAATAGCCTTACCCTTTTTATAAATACAAATGTATTTGTTTATAAATATACAATATTATCCCTTTTCTCATTAAAATAAATAAAATAAGTTAACGAAAAGAGAATTCCATATTTTTTTCAGGGTCCGCCTATGTTACCACTGTGGTAAGGTACCACACTTTTTGTCCTCTTTCAGCACCTTCGTTGGATTTAAAATGAGTTCAATCTAATGGCTTAGATAAATTTATAGCGATTTGAAGCTGCAACTTACAACCGTGGGAGCCCTTTTTTTTCATTTTTATTAAGCGATGAAAATTGCATAAAGAAAGGGCGTTCTGTTAGCTCCAACTATCCAGTAGGGTTTGAATTCAAGGTCACATGGAATCGCATCCATTCGAGATCCGTATTGGCACTGAAATCATTTCTTTGAATCCGCGGGTGGACTAAATTAGGAAGGAAGTCGCTGATGACCGAGCGGTGGCGGTGACGGCCGTAAACTCAACCTTGAAAATCCAAAGCAAGTTAGAATTTCTGCTGATCTCTGAAATAATGTGCACGGGTCTTATTATTAAACCACCTATCGGACTGTAATGGAGTTCGATTCTCTCAGAGTTGACCAAACCGATATGGAGACTGTTCGAAAAGGAAGTTAAGGAAAGAAACAAATTGACTCGCCAAATAATTACAGCGGCCAAATAGTCTTTTGATAATTAATTCAAGATTCAGAAGTTAAGAGTAATTTTTTTAACTTGCAATTAACAGTTGAATGTTTCCGAAAGGGAAGGAGCTTTTTTGAGTTTGAGTGTTATGGAATTGATGCCTACGAGGTTGCACTGTTCAGCTCTGAGGCTGATGGAAGAGTTCATTGTTCATCTAGTGAAGTATAACGATGAAGGGAAGCCCACGGCTGCAGAATCTGAGTATCCCAAAATTTATCATAATGGTAATTTTTTTTTTTTTGTGCCTATGTATTTTGCGACTAAGAAAATGAATGTCGGGGCAATGCAGATTATGTGTAAATTAAAAGATTAAAATGGGGCACGTATAAACGTGATGGTTATGGAGGATTATAAGTTTTTGAATTCGTCACATGTCGCTATAGTAAGTGCCACAGCTAGTGTGCTCATTTGCAGAGGTTTTACTTTCAGAACTACACTAAGAATGCTAAGAAAGACGGTAGTAATATGAACCTTAAGAATCCTAAATACTTGTCGATATTTAATCATTTGAGTTTTTGTTTGCCTGAGATGTAATGAAAATTGCATAGGATTTTATTGTTGGATGATGATATTGAGGTACAAATGCCCTAACAGGGTTTTAAAAGATTGATGTGGATGGGAAAATGAATAGAACAATAGAGACTTATTCTGGTTCATTTCATAGATATTGAAAGTACATGAATTTCCCGCATCCTTTAATTGAGGCAAAGTTTAACCCAAAGACATGCACATGGGCTTATGGGATGAACTTCTTTGATTTGGATGCTTGGACATGGGAGAATGTTTATTGTGTGTATCATTACTAGTAGAATTTGGTAAGATTGATTTTAATATTAATCCATTTTCATTGATTAAGGTACTACCAAATAGTTTATATGCCGATTTATGCTTCAAATCCTTGATATGAATTACAATGATTATCTACTTCCTGTGATTGTACTTACTATGTAATCATAAATCTTTAGTTGTTTGAGGAGATCAGCCACGAGTGGTATAACTGTTAGTTGGTTTCAGAGGTGATATCGTTACACGAAATTAAACTTATTCTGCATGACAACAATTTGGGCATAAGTTTTCTGTGTTTTTTTTTTTAGTTTGGAATTTATATTTGGATTGTTATTAATTATTAAAGCAATTTATGTTACAGAATGAGAATAGGACATTGTGGAAATTGCGGCAAACATGACAGAATTGTGAGTAACGAACTTCAAGTTTTGAGATTCAAGTATTAAATATCCCCTCTCATGTTGAAATCATATTTTGAATTTTTTCTTTTGGTGATCTACATTTGCTTGCTAGAAATGGGACACGATAAGGTATTGCCCTGTCAGTGAGGTTCATTAAATTGCGCCAAAAGTGCTGCCAATTTGAAGGTGCATATATTATTTTGTTTATTTTTATCGAATTATACTTAGTGGCTATATCAGTTTATATAAGACCATAGAACGAATGCATAATTTACTAGATAATACAATAACATAGCAGATGAGATTTATCTTACGAAGTCTTGATAAGGATGTATGGAGTTATCACAGCTCTTGTGACCATCTCATGCTTTCTTTATCATTTACAAGTTTGTATTGTAAGGAAGGCGAAGCCACAATTCACAATGTCGTCCGCTAAGGAGATAGATGACCACTTGACTAATATAACGAAGTAAAACGAGGAGCTGGTATCATGGGCCATTGTTGTGCAAATTTTAATGTACTCGCAAGCGCACGAATCTGTTGTAGTATAGATTAATGGTGACGAGTGTCGATCCCACGAGGAGGTGGATTTTAATTGTGTAGAATTAATTTTTGTGAATGGGTGATTGGATTTGTGGTGGAAATGATTGGAATATGATAAAACTTAAATTAAAATGGCGAGAATAAATTTTAAAATTGGTATTGAAATGGTGAGAATAAATTGAAGAGAATTCTATTGAAATGACGTACTTGGGTATCTGGATCCGTATCAACATGCATCATGGGCTAAATAATCCGTATTAATGCCAATTAAATCATGAGGGGGGAATCCATACCTCATGAACCACGCTCTAATCAATATGGTGCTAAGGGCTTATCGTGCCAAATAATAATAACCTTATACTAGAGAGCCGGTGTAACCAAGGTGGTATCTAGACAAGACTATTATTATTTGTCGACGAGAAGTCAAAACATCCACAAAAATTAGAGGGGAAGAGAAAATAAATTTACCAAATTAAGCCCATGACACATGTTGAGACTTCACCTTCAACCCAAGCTTGAAAGAAAATTAGCCACTCATAGTTGAACTAGGGGCAAAATGGGAATTTATTAAAATACGAAGAAAATACAAGATGGAGAAGGAATTACAGAAAATGGATCCCAAAAATGGATTCAGAGATATCAAATTAGGGGGGAGAGGCCCCCTTTTTATAGATACATGGAGTAAATCATGCCCATCAGATTAAAAACAGTTTGGACGCTCAGGATTGCGCCACGTCATCAGTCAATAGTCCACGGTTTGACCACGCGGATGAACAGTAACACGGTTTGACTCGGATGAACAGTAACGCGGTTTGGTTGAAAATAATCATGTGTGATGCATGTACCGTACGCGAGATTTTTTATCCACTGATATGCTGCCACGTCACCATCAACAGTACATAAGAATTTTAGCCCAACAGGATCGTGACACCTCATCAGTCAATGCCACATCATCGGTCAATGCCACGTCATCGATCCGTCTATGTGAACAGTGTTGTGAACAGTAACGTATACAGTACCGTACACGTGAATAGTACCGTACATGTGAATAGTGCCATTTTTCCTTTTATGCTCCTCCTAAGGTTTTTGACCGTCCTGAGTTCAAAAGTGATGTCCGTTTTGCCGTCTGATTTCTCCTTTATTGTGAAATGACTATAATGCCCCTAAAATACATAAAATACTTAATTAAAATAAAACACATGTAATTAAATCACAAGAAGGTTAAATACATAAAAGTAAGGGTTGTTAGTAAGACTTGAAATGTAAAATGACGGTTTTCTCCTTTATAAATATGCATTTTCTAACACTCAACACACCCCCCAACCAGCTTATTGCTAGTCCCTAACAAATAAAGCGAAAACAAAATTCAAATTCAAAATGATTTTTTTTTTTTTTAGAAACACTCGTGTTTATTCAATCAGATTAATGATAGCAATCAAATAAAAGTATAAGCATTATCTCCAGTCTAAAGCAACATCACACCCACATCAACCATCCACATGAATTAGCCCAGTAGACTTTGTTATAGCTACTTTCAAGAATGACATGTCAAACCCCAAAATCTCACTAGAAGTAGTGACACTCTCACAAATAAATTAAACCCAATAAAAATAGTCACTCCAATGAATGGTAATTGAGAGAGAAAATAATAAAGAAGTGATATCACATGCTCTCACCAAGATGAAATAAATATGCCCTCAGCTTAGAAATAATACGATCTCAAGTCAAATAAAATGTAAGTCAACCCACTTTATTTATCTTTTTTTTTTTAATTATGCATCACTACATCTTTTTAGCCCATATAACTAGCTTCTACTTCAGATTATAGTTTCCTAAAATCAGGAAGGACTTTTATTAGGATGTAACGTAGGCTAGGGACATGGTTAACAAAGAAAGGAAATAAGGAAAACAAAGTGTATGTTTGAGAAAAATGCAGAGATTTTTTTTTTTTTTTGGAAATTGCAAGGTGGATTTCACCTATTATTGTTATTTTTATTCTTTTGAAACAACGACTTTTGTTTTGTTGTTTTTTTTTTTTGGTATAACTTCACTTAACAACATAATTATTTACATTTTCTCAAACATAAATAGGTGATGGAACTTATAAGATATCGAGTAATACTCCAAATCAGAGTGGGTCAAGATGATAAGTTGACAAAGAAAATGTTTTTTTTTTTTAAAGGCTCAAAAGGGTTAACTATGGATATTTAATAAAAGGGATGGCTAGAAAGGCTCAAACGGATCAAAGATGGCATTTTCATCGTCTTTTAGGGCTCTAAATAACCTTCCATATCTACTAGTTAGATGGGCCTCCAAATGTAGCAACACACTTTTTTTTCTTTTTTTTTCTTTTTATTAAGGGTTAACTCAAAAGAATTCTAGAGATCGTGTATAAAATAATAAATTGCTAAGCTGTATAAAGAGTGGGCAAAAGGGTTATTCTCCAAGAAAAATAATAGGCTCAAAAACTCACTTGGTACTTATTATGACATGTTCATTCCTTCAAGCAACTCATATTTGTCTCCGACATCAACATGTAGAGTAGCAAACATAATGTAACATCACTTAAGACCAAAGATAATACAAATACTAAAATTTGAAATTAATCATGTCATCCAATGTTAAAACAAATCACACAATTTTTTTTTTAAACAACATTCTACCCCCTAACCTATTCTAAACATGAAAAGAAAATATGCATGCAGAAATGTGAAAATGATGCATAAAAACTAATTAGAAAAGTTACACGTAAAATGATAGAAAATAAAAATGTTGTTTTTTTTTTGTTTTTTTTTTTTAAAGAAGATGTGTTTCTAGAGGAACTACACTCCATATTCAGCCATCTTCGACTCACAAGTTGGAAAATGTATATTTATAGAGGAGAAATTAAAAAGAAGAAAAATAAACATAAAAACATAATAAAGAAAAAGAAAATGTCTGAATTTTTTTTTTTAGTTTTTTAATTTTATTTTTTTTTTACCATGAAGATGCGTTTCTAGAGTCACTAAACTCCATATTCAGCCATCTTCGACACAAAAAGTTAGCAACAGTTAGTTTCTACAACAAAAATTAGTAAAAACTTAACCAAAATTCCACAATTGTCGACTATTCCCTCCCCCCAACCAGAACGAAACATTGTCCTCAATGTTTGAAAGGAAAGAAGTAGAGTTTAGAAGACATCACCTGGGTGGTGCAACACAGAAGAAAATATTTACAGGCGGAGAGTTAAATCTAATTTGTACTTCTTACTGCGGCTACTGTTACCATCATTATTTGGTCGCTCCAACACAAAGGTCCAGGGGTCTGGCTCCGGTTTATAAGCTTGTAACATATCAAGTAGCTCAGTAGCAGTGTGAGCACAAATAAAGAGTTTTTTCACATTAGCGGGAATGAAATAGTTTTTTATTGCATGGTTAAGAAATGCGATAAAGCCATCATAAAAGTTATTGACATTTAACAAACCGATGGGTTTCTGGTGGATGTGCAGATGGGCCCAAGATGCTAGCGTGATAAGTGCCTCTAGTGTTGCAAGATCTCCTGGAAGGAAAATAAAAGCATCAGCATGATTAAGCATTTCAGTTATTCTTTCTTGCATACCTGAGACGACTAACTCTTCTCCAGTTGATGAGTCAGACGAACTGCCCAATGGTTTTAAGACTCTTGGGATGATGCCTAACACTTGACTTCCTCTGATAAAAGCTGCTTCTGAGATCATTTTTGATAACCCTCGGTTACCTCCTCCATACACCAAGTGTAATTGTCTCGCTGCTATACTTCGACCAAGATCGATGGCTGCCTCAACGAACTCTTTATGTTTGCCATATGTAAATCCAGAAAGCACACAAATATTCTTGAATTGTCTATTGGGAGTAGCTGCCATTGCGATACTTCTCAAAAATAATTTGTGAGTGCTTGACAAAAGATATCACATTTAAGAGTCTTGGTGATAGTGGGTCATGGTTGTGTATGAGGTAATATGTCAGTGTTAAATAACGCGTAAAGCACGTGGCTCGCAAGTCAAAAAGAAAACAGTAAAAAGGAAAAAGCAAACAATAATAAAATTATTAAGACAATAATGCAAACAATAAGACAATAGTGAAATAAAATAACAATAAAGTAAAAGGATATTTACAGGTAGTTGCGACTGTGGCTCACATCTTCCTCTGGTTTTACGTCCAG
Organism: Citrus x clementina; assembly: GCF_000493195.1. Classification (NCBI taxonomy): domain Eukaryota; kingdom Viridiplantae; phylum Streptophyta; class Magnoliopsida; order Sapindales; family Rutaceae; genus Citrus; species Citrus x clementina. The sequence continues at coordinate 21,702,673 of NW_006262688.1, forward strand.
AAACGGCTTGAACGCCCTCTATGGGTCGAGGATAGGCTTCCTATCCAGTTTTCTTATAAACTGGCAAACAGGGTCGTTTATAGTCAGATTCCCGAGACTATATCGTGCATGCTCTTTCTGGAACAATGGCCATAACTGGAGAATCGCTCCTTGCACATATCCACTGGGATGCGTTTCAAGAGACAAAAGGATATCATCCAATGACTCCTTATTCAAGCCATCCCTAATGAATTGAATCTTATCTTCCCTGTTATCAGACACCATTCCTAAAGAACATGGGTTTTTATTGCAACTCATTCTGGCACACTTATGACAAGCAACAGAAATTCTTCGAGCTCGTCGTTTTCTTGCATAATTTCCTTTACCACAACCAGGCATGTATGCAATAAATTTTGGAGGTAACTCACCTGCCGATCGTACTTTAGCCTCGATTAACCAACGGATGTCAGCAGGTATGTTATTCCTCATGAGTAATCGCATGCGTTCGGACCGAGCTTTATAGATCGTAAGGAGGGCATTCTGAGGAAGTGAAGGGAATCGCTTGTGAAGCTTCACTAGAATCTCGTTTCTGTCCGTACCTTCGCCTCAGAATATCAGTTATTATGGGAAACTGAAGTAACCGACTTGATTGTCACGGAGTACCGTTATCCGCCACTTCACCGGGGTAACAAACTAAAGCACACAAACAGAAAAACAAATTAAAACACACAAAGAAAATTAAAATCGTCCTCTTATTGAATTTACCTCAAGCTCCAACTGGATGTCGTAAACACTTCTCTCAATGTCTCTGAGTTGGCGTTCTAAACCCTCAACATAGGCTACTAACTCTGGTGGTTGTAGAGCCCAAATGCGTTGTGTTTTACAAAATTGAATCTGCCTTTTGAGATGAGTTTTGACACGTTGAAGTGGTTTAAGAATGTTCAGGAGGAACGGTCTAAGTATGAGACTCATGATTAAAAATGATAAGAGAAAACTTAATGGTAAAATAAACACACTTATGCAAAAACAATTTCAATTAGCAAAAGAATAATAATAAAAAGAAAGAAAGAAAAATCAAATCAACGAAAAGAAAAAAAATCAATTCAAATTTGGTGGGTCACTCAAATTTATTTCGGTGTCTTCTTCATGTGGTTAGTACTCTAGATATGGCTTTAATCTTTGACCATTAACTTTAAACGTGACACCATTCTTTGGGTCTTTAATTTCAATTGCCCCATGTGGAAAAATAGTATGAACAATAAATGGGCCCGACCAACGAGAGCGTAACTTACCTGGGAATAGGTGCAAGCGAGAATTGAATAAAAGCACTTTCTGACCTGGAGTGAACGATTTTCTCATAATTTGCTTATCATGGAAGACTTTCATTCGTTGCTTGTAAATCTTGGCATTTTCGTACGCGTCATTGCGAATTTCTTCAAGTTCTGCCAGCTGTAATCTTCTTTCTGAGCTGGCTTGCTGCATGTCAAAATTGAATTTCTTGATGGCCCAATATGCACGATGCTCGAGTTCCACAGGTAGGTGGCAAGCTTTTCCATACACTAGCCTGTAGGGTGACATCCCAATCGGGGTCTTGAAAGCCGTTCTATATGCCCATAAGGCATCATCAAGTCTTAATGACCAATCTTTTCTGTCCGGCCTCACCGTCTTTTCTAATATGTGCTTTATTTCTCGATTGGAGATCTCAACTTGGCCACTGGTTTGCGGATGATACGGGGTCGCCACTTTGTGTGTGATTGAATACTTTGTCAAAAGAGCTTTGAATGCTTTGTTACAAAAGTGGGCACCACCATCACTGATTATTGCTCGAGGGAATCCAAAGCGTGAAACAATGTTGCTTTTCAAAAATGCTATCACCACCTTGTGATCATTGGTTCTACATGGAATTGCTTCTACCCATTTCGATACGTAGTCAACACCAACCAATATGTATTGGTGGCCAAAAGAAGGGGGAAAGGGTCCCATGAAGTCGATACCCCATACGTCAAAAATTTCTACCACTAAAATTGGATTTAATGGCATCATGTTCCTTCGTGTAATGCTCCCCATTCGTTGACACCTATCACATGAAGAACAGAACGTGTAAGCGTCTCGAAATATAGTTGGCCAATAGAAACCACATTGTAAAACTTTAGTCGCTGTTTTCTTAGCACTGAAATGGCCTCCACAAGCTTGTTCATGGCAGAATGAAAGAATATTCTGAATTTCATTTTCTAGGACACATTGTCTAACAATTTGGTCTGCACAATACTTGAACAAATACGGGTCATCCCAAAAGAAATTCTTTATCTCTGCAAAGAATTTAGCCTTGTCTTGCTTGGTCCAATGCTCTGGAAGTTTACCTGTAACAAGATAATTAACTATATCAGCATACCAAGGTAATACTTCCACATTCATTAATTGTTCATCTGGAAATGACTCATTCAATGGTAATGATTCTGTAATTGTGTCAAAATGGAGTCGAGAGAGGTGGTCTGCCACAACATTTTCTGTCCTTTTCTTATCTTTGAACTCCAAGTCAAATTCCTGCAAAAGTAACACCCAACGAATTAGTCTGGCTTTTGCATCTTTCTTTGTGAGAAGATATTTAAGAGCAGCATGATCTGTGAATATAATTATTTTACAACCAATGAGATAAGATCGAAATTTCTCCAATGCAAACACTACTGCTAGCATTTCTTTTTCAGTAGTTGAATAGTTCAACTGTGCATCATTCAATGTCATACTAGCATAGTAAATAACATGCGGAATTCGATCAACTCTTTGTCCTAATACTGCTCCTACTGCATAGTCAGATGCATCACACATGAGTTCAAATGGTAAACTCCAGTTCGGGGACTGAATGATGGGTGATGATGTCAACAAATGCTTTAATTTTTCAAACGCCATAAGACATGAATCATTAAAGATAAAAGGTACATCCTTAGCAAGTAAATTACATAAGGGTCTAGAAAACTTTGCTAAAATCTTTAATGAAACGTCTATAGAAACCAGCATGCCCAAGGAAAGATCTTACTTCTCTGACTGTTTTGGGTGGAGGAAGATTAGAAATGAGATCCACCTTGGCTTTGTCAACCTCAATACCTTTGCTCGAAATGATGTGACCGAGAACAATACCTTGTTTTACCATAAAATGGCATTTCTCCCAATTTAAGACCAAGTTTTTCTCGACACATCTCTGCAGAACTAGTGTTAGATGATGTAAACATTGATCAAACGAGTCACCAAAGACAGAAAAATCATCCATAAAGACTTCAAGAAATCGTTCAACCATATCAGAAAAAATGCTTAGCATGCATCGTTGAAATGTAGCAGGTGCATTACATAATCCAAATGGCATTCTTCTATATGCAAATGTGCCAAAAGGGCAAGTGAAAGTAGTTTTCTCTTGATCTTTTGGTGCTATGGGAATCTGATTATATCCTGAGTAGCCATCTAGAAAGCAATAAAATTCATGTCCTGCTAATCTATCAAGTATTTGATCGATAAATGGTAAAGGAAAATGGTCTTTACGTGTGACAGAATTCAACTTTCTATAATCAATGCATACACGTCATCCTGTAGTTACTCTAGTGGGTATCAATTCATTATCAGCATTGGTAACTACTGTGACTCCTGACTTTTTGGGGACAACTTGCACATGACTAACCCATGAACTATCAGAAATGGGGTAAATGATACCAGTATCTAATAGCTTAAGGACTTCTGTTCTAACAACTTCTTTCATATTAGGATTTAACCGACGTTGCATTTCCCTAGTAGATTTAGCATTTTCATTAAGGTGAATGTAATGCATGCAGTCTACTGGGTTTATACCTTTAATGTCTGCTATGGTCCATCCTAATGCTCCTTTGTGCTCTTTTAAAACATCCAACAACTTACCTTTTTGTTCGTCATTTAGGGATGATGAGATGATTACCGGCAAAGTACTTTCTTCTCCCAAAAATGCATATTCCAATGTGTTGGGCAATGGTTTGAGCTCGAGTTTCGGTGGTGATTCTGATGATGGGATGAGTTTCTTCTCTGATGGTGCTAGTTGTTCAACTCTTGACTTCCATTTATTAGTATCCATAGATGGTGCTGAGTCAAGCAGGGCGTTGACCTCATCAACCGATCTGTCAATATCAAAATCAAAACCAAAGTGAGTTAAACATGTTTGTAAAGGATCATCACTAAGGTTTGAAACAAAAGTATCATCAACTAATGCTTCAATTAAATCCACATCAACAATTCCATCATCTGCACTGTGAGGTTGTTTGGCAATGTTGAAGATGTTCAGCTCCATAGTCATGTTGCCGAAGGACAACTGCATATTTCCAGTCCTGCATTGAATGTGAGCATCCGCAGTTGCCAAGAAAGGTCGGCCTAGAATAATGGGGATGTGCTTCCTTGAATCCTGTATTGGTTGAGTGTCAATTACAATAAAATCAACAGGAAAATAAAACTTGTCTACCTGGATAAGCACGTCCTCCACAATACCACGAGGTATTTTCGTGGACCGATTTGCAAGCTGTAACACCACTGGAGTTGGGTGTAATTCTCCAAGTCCAAGTTTCACAAATACTGAATAAGGCAACAAATTTACACTAGCTCTTAAATCCAACAAAGCATTCTCAATTGTGTGGTTCCCTATACTACATGAGATAGTGGGGGAGCCTGGATCTTTGCATTTTAAAGGAATTTTATGTTGGAGTATAGAACTAACGTTTTCTGTTAAAAATGCCTTCTTTTGAACATGCATATTTCTCTTTTTAGTACAAAGGTCTTTAAGAAACTTGGCATAAGATGGAACTTGTTTAATAGCATCAAGCAAAGGGATGTTAACACTTACCTGTTTGAAGATTTCAAGAATCTCACCTGTGGATTTTCCCTTTTTTCCTTTAGCTAACCTCTGAGGAAATTGAGCTTTGGGAACGTATTCTCGTGGGTTGGTTTCTTCTTTCTCCTCCGGTGATGATTCCTCAACATTCACAGGTACAATTTGATTTTCTTTTGTCACCGGCATCTCCACTTTGTTGTCGACTTCTTTTCCTTTTCGCAAGGTCATGACAGCTTTGACCTCTCCATGCTGCTGTGGTGAACTGGTACTTGCTTCATGTACTCCTTTAGGATTAGGCACTGGTTGACTTGGAAATTTGCCTTTCTCAACGGTCATTGCCAAGGTCTGAACTGAAGAAGCAAGTTGTCCCACCATCTTCTCGAGGCTTGAAACCGATTGAGCTTGTGAGTTGAAGCCTGCTCTCAACTTATTTCGTAGTCCATCAATGGTGCGGTTCTGTTGCTCAATCGTGGAGTGAGTAACATTCCTGAAATTCTGGAATGCATCCTCCCATGGTCTAGGTTGAGAGTGGTTCTGGTTCTGATTGTATGGTCTAAATGGTGGCTGAGAGGCTTGAGGAACTTGAGGAATTTGTTGCATTGGTGGAGCTGGAGCTGCTGGTCCATTCTGTTGGAATCCTTGAGACCATGAAAAATTGGGGTGGTCTCTCCATCCAGGATTATATGTGTTGGAGTATGGGTTGTAATTTGATGGCTTTCTCATTACACCTATGGCATTGGCTTGATCTGAGTATGAGTCATGGTCATGTGGCTCTGTTGATTTAGCAGTCGATAACGATGCTATTTGTCGAGCAAGACCTTCAACCATCTCCTTGACTTCTTTGATTCCCGAAGTTGACTCGCCAATTTGAACCTCATTTACTCCTTTAATTCTTCTAGTATTCCTGAGTGATCGACTCCGTTGTTGGGAATTATCCGCTTGTCGCTGGAAGAATTCCCAAATTTCTGATGCACTTTTTGACATTAGCTCTCCTCCACTTGTTGTCATTAGCCATTCTTGCACATTTGGTAGTAATCCCTCTAAAAAGTATTGGCATTGGTGCCATTTCTCGTACCCATGATGTGGACACTTCAAGAGTAGCCCATTGAATCGCTCCCATGTTTCGAAAAATTGCTCGTCCTCTCTCTGAGTAAACTCTGAGATTTCCCTGCGAATAGCATTGGTTTTATGCACTGAGAAATATTTATTCAAAAATTTCGTTACCATTTGTTCCCATGATGAAATGCTATTAGCAGGTAAAGTATTTAACCATGAACGAGCTCTATCTTTTAAAAAAAATGGGAATAGTCTAAGTTTAACATCATCATCTGAAAAATTCTCATATTTGAATGTTTGACAAATGGCATGAAAATCATTCAAATGATTATATGGATCCTCATTTTCTAGGCCATAAAATGTAGGGAGACAATTTAACACACTAGGTTTTAATTCAAAACTCTTAGCAGCTACATTTGGGTATCTTATGCATGACGTGCTCAAATTAGCTAAGGGACTAAAATAGTCCTTAAATGGCCTCTCTTGTGGTGCTTGTAAATCCATTTTATTTTTAACGTGTTTGTGTAAGCGAAGTGTTTTTTCTAATTCAAGGTCTATAGGTTCAAGATTAGGTAATAATGACTTACGACCATGCATGCAAAACAAATAAAATAAAAATAAGGATGAGAACAAAACAAATAAAAATAAAGAAGAGGGAGAAATTACGATACTAACCTTATTGCGCTATTAAAACCTTTCTATAAAAATACACAAAAACAAATACGTGAAATAAATTAACTAAAAATTAAATTAATAAAATAAACAAAAAAAATTACAAAGAAAAATAAATTGAAAATTAAATTACAGAATTTTAAAGAAGAGAAAAAGGAAAGAAATACTAACCTTTAAATGTAGATTCACTTTTTTTTTCTTTTTTTTTAATTTAATAAAAAAAATACAAGAAAACAAATAAAAGAAATTATTCAAAAAAAAAATTAATTCTATGAATTAAAATTACTTACCTCCCCGGCAACGGCGCCAAAAACTTGTTGTGCAAATTTTAATGTACTCGCAAGCGCACGAATCTATTGTAGTATAGATTAATGGTGATGAGTGTCGATCCCACGAGGAGGTGGATTTTAATTGTATAGAATTAATTTTTGTGAATGGGTGATTGGATTTGTGGTGGAAATGATTGGAATATGCTAAAACTTAAATTAAAATGGCGAGAATAAATTCTAAAATTGGTATTGAAATGGTGAGAATAAATTGAAGAGAATTCTATTGAAATGACGTACTTGGGTATCTGGATCCGTATCAACATGCATCATGGGCTAAATAATCCGTATTAATGCCAATTAAATCATGAGGGGGGAATCCACACCTCATGAACCACGCTCTAATCAATATGGTGCTAAGGGCTTATCGTGCCAAATAATAATAACCTTATACTAGAGAGCCGGTGTAACCAAGGCGGTATCTAGACAAGACTATTATTATTTGTCGACGAGAAGTCAAAACATCCACAAAAATTAGAGGGGAAGAGAAAATAAATTTACCAAATTAAGCCCATGACACATGTTGAGACTTCACCTTCAACCCAAGCTTGAAAGAAAATTAGTCACTCATAGTTGAACTAGGGGCAAAATGAGAATTTATTAAAATACGAAGAAAATACAAGATGGAGAAGGAATTACAGAAAATGGATCCCAAAAATGGATTCAGAGATATCAAATTAGGGGGGAGAGGCCCCCTTTTTATAGATACATGGAGTAAATCATGGCCATCGGATTAAAAACAGTTTGGACGCTCAGGATTGTGCCACGTCATCAGTCAACAGTCCACGGTTTGACCACGCGGATGAATAGTAACATGGTTTGACTCGGATGAACAGTAACGCGGTTTGGTTGAAAATAATCCTGTGTGATGCATATACCGTACGCGAGATTTTTCATCCACTGATATGCTGCCACGTCACCATCAACAGTACATAAGAATTTTAGCCCAACAGGATCGTGACACCTCATCAGTCAATGCCACATCATCGGTCAATGCCACGTCATCGATCCGTCTATGTGAACAGTGTTGTGAACAGTAACGTATACAGTACCGTACACGTGAATAGTACCGTACATGTGAATAGTGCCATTTTTCCTTTTATGCTCCTCCTAAGGTTTTTGACCGTCCTGAGTTCAAAAGTGATGTCCGTTTTACCGTCTGATTTCTCCTTTATTGTGAAATGACCATAATGCCCCTAAAATACATAAAATACTTAATTAAAATAAAACACATGTAATTAAATCACAAGAAGGTTAAATACATAAAAGTAAGGGTTGTTAGTAAGACTTGAAATGTAAAATGACGGTTTTCTCCTTTATAAATATGCATTTTCTAACACTCAACAGCCATCATAAGTGATGGAACCGAGCATGAAAATAGGATTTTGCCTGTGTAGATTGGATTTAAATATTGCATGGCATTTGATGATGCAAACAGCCATTGCCGTGCATTAAAGAAAACAAAACACTTTAATCTTTTGCTTAATGTTCACGGCAATGCCAAGCAAAGGGAAAGAGCTTTCTGGTATTAGTGGCTGATGAATTTTGTGCCTATTACAGTAATGAATATTACTTTTTTTTTGCCAAAAGTAATGAATATTACTTATTTGTGCCTTTTATGACATAAATTATACGATAGTGATGAATGCAATTTCAGTAAGCCCGTGTCCTGTAAGATAAATGGAAAGATGGTAAATTGAAAGTAAGAAACTTGAAAGTAAGAAACTTCAATTAACAAGAAGTTTCAGGTTGCTTTTTCCAGCACTCTTATTCACAATAAAATGCTCAATTTTTAACATTTGTAAAGATTAATATCACATTATGCCGAGTGCAAATGATACTTTATGGTAATAGCAGGAAGTAAAGGACCTCGACCTATTAAAATGGTCACAAATCACCTATTTGTCAGCTGTGGATTGCCTAAGCCATAGTTATAGCAGTAAACTCCAGACAGATAGAGCAAATATTATCAAGTTAAAGCATGCAGGCCATAGAGAAATTGTAAATGCTTGGTAATTAATGCACATTACAATAATTGAAAGTGAGGTGGTGGTGTCGGTGTATACCAAAACACTTAGGTAATGAACAACCATACAAGTATTGAGAAAAATATCACAATCTTTCCCCAATCTAAAGATAAACAAAGGTCCATCCGAAATTAAGTTATACATATAACAAAATATTATAATGAAAGACAAAACCAAGGTTCAAAAGGTTGATGTTGAATTCATCTGGGTTATCCATATTGCTATCACAGGCCTGCACAGTAACACAGAGATAAAAATCTGTATTTAGTAACTTTAGTAGAAGATAAAAGAGATAGTGAATTACAAGGCAAGAAATAAAAAAATAACTTAAATATTAAAAGCAATCACTGAAAACCAAAAGGGGCAGAATAGATTATTGATCAACCAACAAAATTATAATTTCGAATTTAAGTATTTCGCTTGTCAAGTAAAGAAGAAGCCATTTTCAAATATTTTGTTACTGGTTCAGATATTCCTCAGGAGCCCCAATCTTGAAACCTATTGGTTGCTATAAAAACAGACTTAAGTAACCAACAACATAATGTTGAAGCATGCACGCAACAATGTTACTTCTACAATGAAAGTAAATAAATAATCTCTTAAGTCGCAGCTGGCAGGGTTTTTGGTACTGAATTAATGGTTTCCATGCAAAACTCCTCGTGGCTTATAAAAAAACCAAAAAAAAAAAAATACTTAAACAAATACGTCCTGGACCATAGAAAATGACTTGCGAATCATAATTACATTTGAGGAACATAAGTTCGAATTTGGGACACACAAACGTGATCTAATTTGCCACCAAATTAACTACCCCATTATGTTTTCTTGATTTTACTAGAAATGGAGCCAAGGACGACAAAATTGCTCCTGAGATTGTGAAGGATCCTGGCCCTGAATGTTCGTTAATTCCAAGAGTATGTATACACATCAAATCAGGAAGAAATTAAGGCCTCAAAAGATAAAACTTTCTAAGCATTTTATAGACAAAATGGGATACTGTAATCACCCGTTTTATTTGTCAGCCTAGACAGGTAATCCAACATAAGGTTGAAAGTCGCTGAACATTCACTTAATCGATAAATCACAAGAAATAGCTAGCGGTTTCTTAATTGACCTTGGCCTAATTGCTCTAACTTCTCGGACAAAAAAAACAAAATTTTGGATTTTGAACCACTATAAATTAATTAGTTTCTACATAGATTTTAGATAGTTCTCCGCTAATTCTAAGGTAGCTTCCCATTAATTTCGGTGAAGATTTCTTAATAATCTTGGGAATCTAGATTGTATTTCGAGAATTTAGCAAACTTTTTACATTGCTATGAAACCATCCAAATCTATCTATAAATTAATCGAGAGGTCCCTGAATACCATTAACCATTTCACAATATAGCTAACAACAGGATTAAATAAATTATTGAAATTATTGCCATTTCTTCTTTCAACTACTACATGTCTTGTTGCCAAATTTTAACAATCCATAAAAGAGAAACTCAAAAATGAATTCAGACTATTATGAATATAATCATAAAAACAACTGAGAACCATATCTTCATCCAAGAACAAAATCAGATGCCCTTTATAATATGTTTACTGCTAAATTCTTCTCATGGGTGTTTTCCTCTGCATGCCATGAGAAAGGCACTCTTTTTTACATGTTCCAAATGCATGCTTAATTTAAGAACACCTGCAAACAGCCCTGTCCTTGGCTCCTTGCTACTAATGGAGAGGGCAACACCTCACACACAAACAGTAAGATAGACTTCGGAGACACTACATGTTGAACAGGCAGAACTTGTCCAAACAGACTCATGTGATGGGAACATTATGAAAAAAATGTTGAGCCATAAGGTGACTACTTGGTACAGCCTGACCTTCTCTTAACAGAACCCCGCTGAGCAGTCCTACAATATAAAACAATTATGAACATCAACTCATGGTCAACATGAAAATTTATTCATTTTCTGCAACAGATATATAGCCTATTTTACCAAGTATACAAAGCATTTCAAGGGGGTACATTCCCAAAGCGCATGAACATGCTTGCTTTTATAGCCAAGCAACTCATTTTTCTCCTCAGCTACGTGCAGCCCATTCACAAAACTAAATTAACAATTCATAACCCCAATGTCATCCATACATAATTGGCCACCAGCAGATAACACAAAAAACAAAACAAAATAAAAATAATAACCAAGCAAGGTTAATTGAATCACCGATATGGTTACATTTAACCATTACAAAAAGAAAGAAATATGTATCTTCACAGTTTATTACAAGATAATAGCCCAATCATTCTACAAAATCTTCTATAAGGAATTATTTCCCTCTCGCTCACTCCTTCAACGTAGTGCTTATTGCAATCAAATTAAACAAGCAGTACTTGTTACTAATCTCGCCTTCACTTATTCTAACAAATAAACGTGATCGACACTCCTAAGCAAATTACCATTGCCATACTGTTGCAAACAAAAATAAACATTTTTTTCTTTTTAATTACCTGCTTCCTCAGTTCCAGCGGCACAACAATAGATCAAGTGCACGTGAGAAATTGACTCTGTTCTAAGGCAAATTGATGTGTCTAATTGCTAAACTTCCACAACCACCCAATATCTTTTCTAGTTGGTTCCCGTTGTCATGTATCCGCCGTGAATTTTACTTGCATCGTTTCTGTCTTTATCGGGAGACACCAAGACTTTAAACTTCACAATAGCAATTTCTAGGGGAAATTGATCGTCATTTCTGGGGGTGAAAAAGAATTCAATTATCGGATTTTCTGGGGGAGGAAAAGATTTTGATGATCTTAATTCCTTCCTGGGTTGTGAAAAATCTTTTGATGAAGGCCTCTGGTGGACGCTTATTTAACATTTTTTTCCTTTGTTTAATTATTAAATTATCTTTCAACAACCGACAATAAGCCTTTACCCATTTTTCTTTTTCGACCGTTAGATTCATTCAGTTTACATCCAACGGCAGTTTAGGATGGAGATAAAAAGTGTAGTACCTTACCACAGTGGTAACATAGGTGGATCTTTTTTTTCAAACATTAGGGAGTTTTATTAGCTAAATAAATACTTTCTATCATTTGTTGAGAAACATTAAAATGGATGGACTTTGAGTGTTTTTTTGATAATGAATCATTCTTTCATATTAAAGGATTAAACTAGTTCTCTATGAAAAAATGTTTAGACTTGCTTGGAAAAACTATGTGAATTTATCCAGCATGCAAATAAGAAGTGCTTAACTTTGAATTTTTTTTTTTTTATATTAGTTCCCCAGTCCTCAGAAAGGTCAAATTTCATAATCCACTGAATATGTATGTACCTATTTAAACTGAAGACGTGAGTTAAAATATTTTAAGATATTCATTAGGATTTATTAATCTATGAACAAATGGTTCGATTCCAAATCATCCATCCCATTTTCACCATGCCAATTCAAATTCATTACTTCAAGCTCTCTCTCTGATCAGGTGTGCGTCGGGCACCGATCAAGTGAAACGCGCATTCACCTGATTGGGACTCTAAATACAAACAACACTCGAAGAAAAAATGTTTGTGGTGTTTCCAGGATCAAGTGGCATAGAGATGACCACCAGTCAGGATAAGCCACAAAAAAAAGCTAAATATTGCGTCCGAGCCATTACACCAAGAGGAACTAACATTTCCACCAGAATTGGTAATGGACGCATTTTAATTACAAAATAAATCATCAATTATAAGACAATTGGTAGCTGTTTAACATAAAAGAAACCACAAAACCACATGGGATTAGAGAGCTCAGTGGAAGGAGAAGTCGTTAATAAATAGGGTTCACGGCAATGCCTTTGAAAGGCCTCGTCCACTACCCATATACGCACCAAAGTGCTTCATCTCATCACAGCATTAATTATCCCTTATTTAACACCAAGAAACAAAAATGAAAATAAATTTTGGAATAATTAAAACAAAATACCAAAAGGCTTCAGTGTGTGTAACAATCAGATCATTGGCCAAAAAAGCCTCACTGAAATCCGCTAAGATAATTTTAATTTTTCATCATAAGCCCTATTTACAAGTAAATTTTAAAAAAAAAAAGTTAACTGCTGGGTATAGTTTGGGAATAGCCTTTTCTTCTCTGCATCTAAGAGACCAACCATATAGACAAAGAGAAAAGGGCTTTTACCAAAATATCCTTTAGTTGCCAAGAGTTATGGTGTATTAAGAAAATTGAGAAAGGTGCTCAGACAGCCAAGGGTTAGTCTTCAACTACTAGGAGTGAAACCCAGATCAGAAACTCTAGTCCACGAAAAATTGCATCCTCATAGCACTCTTCTCACACACATACATAGTTTAATTTAAAACAGCAAAACAGCATCAATTTGGGAAAACAAATAAACATAAAACAACTTTTTTAAACAGTGAACGCAAACCCTGACCTGAATCCTGGAAAATTTAAGAGAAACGCAGAAAATTCGAATTGGGAATAGAAAGAGGCAGCAAATAATAGAGATGATCCGATGGGTATGACTCCTCTCTATATATCTATATATATAGGCACTGTCAGGGTTTTCACTTTTTAAAATACAATGCAAATTAGGGTTTCGAAAGAGAAACTGTTTGGTTTTTGTGGGCTAGCTAGCTGGGCCTTAAGCCCTTAATATGAATGCATGTGGATCGATTTTTAGATTAGCTTGGGTATCATTTGCAAACCCAATATTTGATGCTTAGCCCAAAGCTTCTTTTCCGCGATAGTAGAGCTTTCAACACCTAGCTAAAATCCTTATAACACCCCTTTTGAATTTTATTTCTTAAAAAACCTTAGTTTAATTGATAAAATATAAATTAAACTTAACATTTTGCTATAAAAAATTTCCCTAAAAAGATTCTTTTAATTGTTTAATTATACAATTCATTCAAATCATAGAATCTTAAATGATTTTATTTCATTTTATTATATAATTTTTATCTCCATATAACTCTAAATTTTGATATGTGTCTAAAAACTATTTTTTTAATTAGAATTAAAAATATAACTATAAATTATGGAGTGGGACGGGTATAATTTTTTTTAAAAGGATAATTTATTTAAGTGTAGATTGATTTTCCTTTCAAAATAAAAAGTAAATCAATTTATCTTTGATTATTTAGGTAATTTCAATTAAAAGGGGTTTTATGAGAAATTTAAAGGAGTGTCAAAAGGTTGAAAAAAAAAATGATAATGGTACATTTGGTACCCTTTTTTAATGATGTTTTTGTATTTATTTTATAATATAAATATGCTTACTATTTGGTGAATTTGAAAATGCATTTAATTGTTTCTCTGAAATTATAGAGACATTGAAAGATTGTGAAATATTCTGTAACATACACCACCACCCCCCCCCCCCCCCCCCCCCCCCAAACACCCTCATGGCACTCCACGTGTCCCTGCATGTGGAAACAAAGCGCGCAAATGGCACCCTTGGGAGCTGGCTAACTTGGTCTGTAAGGTACATAAACTGTACCGTAGCCAGCTCCCTGTATATAATTATGTCACAAAAGTTGTGGTGGATCCCATGAACAAAGTGAAGAGGAAAAATTTTATGTTTTCCAACTTTCTTTGTTAACGTTGTAGAATGAATATGATTTGTTTTCATGGAATAAAAAATATCATTGTTACTAAGGCCCACTAAACAACTTTTGTTCTCGAAAAATAGAAAATAAGTGATGAAAAATAATACCAAACCACCCTAAACAAATCTTCTTTTTCAAAAATTATGAAATTACTCTTTTTCTTTTTTGATGTTACAATGTTTGACAAAGAAAAATTAATTTTTTAATAATGTCACTCAACTTAATTCTCAAGAAATAATATTTTTAACTACACATAATTCATTCCACGTAGTATTTATGGCTATCGTAACATTTTTAGTGGTTCATTTCTTAATCACAAGATGATATTATAAGCTTGGAAACCAAGATGCATAACCAGTTTTGGCTTTAAAGTCGCTCAAAATGTTTCGTACTACTTAATTTTAGGTACATAAGTAAAACTTTGTTACTCCACTCTCATCATAATCTCATTTCTTCTATCTTGGCTATCTTGTTGAAGTCTAGGAGGTAGCATTAGATACAGACGTAGTTATATTATATTTTGTTGATAGCACGTGGAATCATGATCACAGCAATGATCAAGCTAATGCCGGGAGCTATGTTATGTGGAGCTTGTAAACTGTTCACAATTTTATACTGACAGACAAATTTTATACTGACAGCATCACATGTCTCCAATTTCAATTGCTTTTATTACAAGAGCACAATCTTCTTGAAAAAGTAAAAGAGATACGGTGGGGCTACATTATTCGAACAGTATGCAAAGAAGCCCAAATCTCGCCGTTCGGCTAGGAGATCATTGACCTTCTCACAGTAAAAGCAAAACTTGGTCATTCATTTTTGTTCGTCGGCCCAAATAAGAAAATAAAATCAAGGAGAAAAAGAAAATGGAATGAAAAAGTAGAAAAAAGACCGAAATGCCTCCAAGCTTAGCTAATTGACAAAAGCGCAACGCTTCCTGATCTCACCTTCTGATCCAGTCTTAACCTTATTCCTTCCCATTTTCTCCACAGACTTGGCAAATTCAGCAAAGAAATTTTCCAATGATCCCTGAAGAAGTTGCTTAACCAAAGACAAAGTGAAAGAGTTTGTAGTCAAAGAAGCATCAGATACAAAGAGACCCCTTCTCTTAAGCAAAAGATTGTAGTAGCTAAGATCAAATGTCTTGCGGCTACCAGGGTCCATTTCAAGTAATGTAGTGTTATCATTTGGAGTTCTGCACTTTCTTGCCTTGAGATTTGCTGCATATTCACTGTCAAGAGCAGGGTCTTGGTCACCCACTCCTGTGAAATTGTACAGCCGGCTTGAAACTGAAGTGCAGTGGGAGACCCCGATTGTGTGTGCACCTGAAACAACATGAAAGCCTTATGTCAAGCTTAGTTCCATCTAGAATTGCGGTGCCACGACTTAAAAGATTGAAAAAAAATAAAAATTACCAAACACTTTAGTTGTTGTGCTTACCTGAGAGCAGAACCAGGTCCTTCAAATCAAGTCCTTGATTAGCAAAACTTCGTTGAAGAAGGGTGAAGTTGTTAGTAGGAGCTGGGATATTGTTTTGGGCTTCTGAACGAATGGAGACTCGCCCGTCTCTTCGTCCGGTTGGAACTTTCCAGGAAGGACCTCCCTGAAGTCAACAGCAAGTAAAATTAGACAGAAACAGAAGCTCTGTAGTCTTGTTAATTAATTATCTTGTCTCAAGAAGAAAATGAAAATGCAACGCTTACTGTGGCTACAATAGAGTCTCTTGTAACTAACGTAAGAATATCTGCACAAGAAACTATGCCGGGGCATGCATCTTCGACTAGTCTCTTCACTCTTTCGATGAAATCAAAGGTTGCGCCTGTCAATGTTTGATTTGGAACGGCATTTCTTTCAGGATTGCCTGTTGAGTTTAGCAGCACGGATGCATCACAGCCCTGAGATGCAAAGCGAAGCGCGCGTCAGCAAGAAACAAAATGTAAAACGGAGATAAGAGTTTTATGCAAAGCTTCCAAAAGGTGAAATATTGTGCTAACCCTGACAAAGCAATCATGGAAATGCATTCTGAGGAAAGATGCGGCTAATGAGGGGGCATTGTGGATGTGTTTGTTAACATAGTCTAACACAATCTTTTCAGCTCTTGGGCAGCTCTTAGCATAAAATCCCAGTTGCAATTGAGCTTCACTCAGGCCTACAACACCAAAAAGACTTAAAAATACGACACCAATGTAGTCTATCCTTCCCATTGTTATCCTATACGAAATTGCTTTGACGCAGTTGGTGTTCTCTGATAACACAGAGAAGATTTATTCTTTTCTTTGTGGCCACAAGATGATTAAAAAAAAAAAAATGCTTCACACAGCTAACACACACATGCTATGTTTTGGACACTTTCATATAGTAGTACATCTAAAGCTAGCAATTATAAATAGGTTGAGCTAGGCTTGTCCCCCCATGGAATAAAATGAAGTAACATCGATGAACGGGTTTGAAAGTGACTTTTGTTTAATCAAGAACGCTATTTTAATTCCGTTTACATAGAGAATGGAATCTTTTAGAAAATTTGCATCACAGTTAAGAATTATTTTGAAGTAGCTGCAGGTGGCAGCTGCTTGGCATATTTGTTTATGGATTTGGTGGATTGGGTCGAATCATATCAATTTGTTTACCTGCTCTATGATGTCTACGTTTACCATTATGCATTATTTGTTAACATAAATTAGTTACCTGCTGGCTGCTGCAATACTTGGCTGCCGACACTAAACAATATATCACAAAGAAACTAAGAACTTTGATTGATGTGGAATAAAGTGTGTAATGAGCTGTAGGCTGTAGCATGACTTTCTTTTCATCTTAGAAAATGAATTCATAGTATAAATAATGTATTATAACAAGATAAGATGAAACAAAAGGGAAGGAATTAAATGGGGGTTAATAAATAACAAAAGGACATGCACTACAAAATGCATAGATCTCTGTTATTCCTTTTTTTTTTTTTTCATCAAGCAACAAAATAAATAAAATTATTAGACAAACTTGTGTAACTCTCAATTTTAGCTTCATTGCAGTGATCTGTCACTTGATCATCAATCCTGCAGTTTCCAAATCTTCTAAATGAGTGCTATGCCTTGAGAATATCTTTTCTCAGACATAATGCATATTTAATTAGAGAACAGTTACTAACTTTGAAAAAGCATAATTAGGATAGTCTAATACAAGCTTCTAAGAAATATTGCTGAGGTTAGTAGTACTTCATTCTCTCATCAGTTGGCCCTGATAAGCCCACTCGTATATCTCGATTTTGAGTGCATGATGGGAGCAGGAATTATCTTAACAGGCATCAAGGGAACCAAAATCTCTAATCATTATGTCATTTATCAATAACTATGTTAATACAAAAATGAGGAGACCATTTTCTTTGTTCTTGCTCTTGAATATGTCATCTCTACAAGCCAAAGTTTGGTTTCTCAGTGAAATTAGTAGCCAGCTCATTGGTGAACAAATTTTCCATTGGCAGCTCAAGCTTCTGCAAAGAATATTGCTAATTTTTAATAAGCAAAATGATTGGTTGCAGATTTCCAGTATCTCACATCAATGTTACCATGAATGTTTCTTAAAGAATAAAAGAGATCAAGTTATTACTTGGTGACCTTTCTGGATGCAGAAAATATATGGAATTGCCCACACTTTATTCCCATCCAGAGGACATCTTATGGAATGTTTATAAATGAATCCCATTTGTAAATTTAAGGTCACAACAAAAGGGGAAAAAAATGCTTAAAGAAGCAATAGTATCGAAAGCAAAGTCCAGCAGCAGTTTTTGACTTATACTAAATCAGCCTCATAATATACAGAGTTTTCATCATTAGAGTGCTTTCAAAAGAAGGAATTGCTTTTAAAGATTCCGTGCTTCCTTTAGAAAGCAGAAGGAAACTCCCTTCGTCCAAATCTTGCTGTCATTATTGCTCCATGCATGAGATTGAGACTTGATATTGGCATTATTTCTTCATGTGTATTTGTTTACATGTGCCTGAATATAAGAAATTCTGAAACTGTAGCACCTAACGTTAGGGAAACTATGAGCACTTGGGGCCTAAATCATGTATTTTTGTTTGCTACCATTTTTTGATCCCCACCATAGACTATATCTTAGGGGCAATGCCTAGTGACGACGACAAGAATCACTTAATTTGGGTCTTAACTTAAAAGAAAAGCAAAAGCAAAAGAAAAAGATAAAGATAAAGATAAAAGTCGTAACACAGCTGCACATTGGGATTATTCGAAAGTGAACATTGAATGAGGCATTATCATCTGTCACTTATGCTAAATTAAACCTCATATGATTGTGACTAGAGTGCATTAGAAGAAGGAATTTCTTTTAATTGGTTCCTTGTTTCTTTGTTAGAAAGCAGAGAATGAAATTCCTTCAGTGAGATCTGATCATTATCACTCCAGGCATGATTCTGTTAGTGATACATTTCTTGTCTCTCCCTGCTCACATCTGTATGTAAATGCCTCGCTTCTGAGAAATTAAACAAATGCTTGCGGCTTTGCACGGTCAATAGCTTTGCGGGGCTAAAAGCTAGTTTTACCGTATGTTGATTTGTAAACAGCTTTAATCCATGGAATGGAACAGAGCAGGGCTGGCTTTAGAGTACTTAGGCCTTATTAGGCGAGTTTTTTTTTTTTTTTATGTGATCTTTTTTTATATGCAATTTCAACACTCAAAGAAACATAAAAGAGATTCAAATTCATTCTATTTTAAATTCTTGAATTTTCAACAATAATAAAAAAGATCCAAAAAATTAATTTTTAAAACAAAACCTTAAAAAAATAGTGAAGAAGATATCTTTTTTACTTTCGCAGAATAATTACAAAAACAAACAAATAAATAAATAAGAACAATATTATTTCAAATAAAATATTTAGAATAGTAGCCCATAGAAAATTGAGATAATGAATTGATGATCATGTAATAGATATGAACTTTGTATTTTAATAATTTTTTTTTTGATTAGATGGGGCTCAATCAAGCGAGCTAAACAGGAATAAGACGGGGTTTGGTAACCCCAAACAAGTCTTGTACAATAATTGAAAAAATACCCACAGGCGGGCTAGAAAATAAGTGCAATCCCTGGGGGTATGTGTGAGCCATATTTGCCATAAAATCCGCCGCTGAATTTGCTTCCCGATAAATATGGGTGATGACAACTTGCCAGTTTCTACTAATAAGCTCCCGAATAGCAACAACTAAAGCATAGAATTCGTTAGGCACAACCACTTGAGATCAATTGCGTAACACAAAGGCTATCCACTTCAGCCAAAAGGCGTTTGATTCCAGCCTCCCAAGCTAGACGTAAACCTTGGTACAGACCCCAAAGTTCTGCCATTAGCACCGAGCTTTCTCCAATATTCATACAGAATCCAGTAATCCAGTGTCCGACTGAGTCTCGAATAATACCACCAGCTCCTGCACCCTCATCTTTTCTACAAGAACCATCCGTATTCAATTTGCACCAAGGCCATAAGGGTGGCATCCACCTAATAAAAATTTCCTTCCTCCGCGGCTGCTGACTTAGGTGAGAATTGTTTAATCTATAGATTTCATTAGCTCTAGCCATAATATCTACATAGACTGTTGAGCTATCCACCAATTTCCCCTCCACGATGAAAAGATTCCTCCAATACCATAATCTCCACACTACTACGTCGAATATACATTCCCAAGATAATGGATAGGGAATGTTCCACTTGTTTTGTAAATTCGCAATTATCCACTCTCGTAAAGACAACTGAAAGAATGATAATTGATGTCGACCTGGAACAAGCCTAAGCCAAACCCGCTTGATGCAATGACAATTTCTCAAGACGTGAATAATATCCTCAAGTGGAGCCCCACACCTATCACAATCCAGAGAAACCGGAATATGTCGCCTAGATAATTCACTCTTTGTTTTTAATTTCGCATGAAGAACCTGCCAAAGGAAGATGCGTGCTACTTGCGGCCCCTTCCAGGACCATGCTTGATTCCATGCATTATCAGTAGCAGTGAGTTCCAGCTGACATAACGACGCATATGCCGAGCGAACCGTAAAGTGGCCACTTGGCTCATAACTCCAGAATATTTTATCAACACCAAGGAGAGGATTAGGAGGCATTACCGAAGCTATTTGCATCAGGATAGAGTTGGGCAGCAAATGATCAAAAGCTGACCAGTTCCAGCCCCCATGCATGTTTAGAAATTCGCTCACCGTAGCGTTAACCAACTCATTAGGCACTGGATGAACAGCGAGATTGATCAAAGGTCCTTGCTTTGTTGCCCAGCAGTCCAACCAAAAGCGAGCTCGAGTTCCATCACCAACAGCCCAGCAAGCATCCTGCATGGTGGCCAACCACGTGCGCTTTATGGCTTTCCAGATTCCAGACCCTTGTTTCTCAGGGAGGGACAACTGCAAGTGTTTAAGGTCCAACCCATACTTTGAACAGATGACCTTAACCCACAGCTTGTCTGCATTCGAAACTACTTCCCAGCTCAGCTTCATCAATAATGCCTGATTCATCACGTCCAACTTCTTAAACCCCAGGCCACCTTTGGATTTCGGCATGCATATTTTATTCCAGCCCACTATACTCATCTTATGGTCCTTCGACTTCCCATCCCAAATAAACCGACGACAAGACTTCTCAATCTTCCCCCGCACCAGAGCCGGTAATAGAGTTGTCTGCATTGCGTAAATGGGCATTGCTTGGATCACCGAATGAGCCAAAGTGATCCGGCCAGCAAAGGATAAGTGAGCTGCATTCCAGCCCGTGAGCCTCTTATCTACCTCATCAAGAATCAATTGGTAGGTCGCTCTATTTACTCTCGAATGGATGAGCGGCATTCCAAGATAGCATCCGAGGTCATTTGTAGCCGAATACCCCAAGACATTACTGAGTAGCTGAGCTTCTCTCAAAGCTATATTCTTAGAGAAATAAATTTTAGTTTTCGACTTGTTGACCTTCGCTTCAGAGCTCCGGCAGTAGTTGTCTAAAACTGCATCTATAGTATACGCCTGATCAACTGACGCCTCTGCAAAAAGGAGCAAATCATCTGCAAAAAATAAATGCGTTAGAGGAGTACCATGCTTGGCCAACCGAATAGGCTTCCAGCTGCCATCCCTCACGGCTTGAGTTATTCCATGACTCAACCGTTCAATGCACAAGACAAAAATGTAAGGAGACAGCGGGTCCCCCTGCCGGATTCCTCTCCCTAGGACAAATTCAGCCATAGCCTCACCATTCCATAAAATACTCATTCGAGCCGAAGTAACACATTCCATGACTAGCCGAGATAACTGAATCGGGATACCAGTTTGTTGGAGAGTTTCAAAAATAAAAGACCAATTAATTCGATCGTACGCTTTTTCTAGATCTACCTTGATAGCCATAAACCTTTTTTTCCCCGTTTTCTTTCGCATGGAGTGAACCACTTCCTAAGCCACAACAATATTATCAATAATATGGCGGCCGGGCACAAAGCTAGTCTGGTGGGGGCCTATGAGATCAGGCAACAAGGCTTGCAAACGGTTAGCAATAATTTTAGTCACTGTTTTATAAGCAATTGTGCACAAACTGATAGGCCTAAACATGCTTAGGCTAGTAGGGTGCTCCACTTTAGGAATCAAAACCAACATGGTAGTATTGATTTCTTGGGGGATCTTACCCGAACTAAAAATGTCACCCATAAACTTGCAGAAGGAGGGCCCCACAACTGGCCATTGAGACTGGTAAAAAATGGCATGCAGTCCATCAGTACCAGGAGCTTTGAGGGGTTTCATACTAAAAATCACTCTCTTAATTTCGTCGTCCAAAACTGAGACGGCAGTACTCTCCAAGTCAAAGGCATTTAAACTGGGAATAAATTCGGTACCTTATAACTTTGAGGGGTTGCAGCTTCACTTTTGTATAAGGACGAGAAAAACCCAATTGCATAATTCTGAATCTCTTCCTCACTATAAATCCAGTTTCCCGAAGTATCTAGAATAGCTTCAATTCTATTTCTCCGTCGTCTTGCAATGGTTTTTTGATGAAAAAAATTCGTGTTCCTGTCCCCGTGCAGAAGCTCGTCTTTTCTGGACTTCTGCCACTACAGGATTTCCCCTTGGCCCATTACCATCTCCAACTCATTCCGTAGCCTAGCCTCTAACCGCACAAGCCCTCGGGAGCTATACCTTTCTAAGGCTGCTTGAATCTCATTTATACGCGCCATTAACCGTCTTTTTCGCTGAAAAATATTCCCGAACACCTCCCTATTCCACTTTTGAACTGTCTGAACAAAATGAGATACTGCATCTCTATAATGGGCTTGAGGGTCCCATACACTTTTAACAAAAGCATTGAAATGATCATGAGTCAGCCAGGGAGCCAAAAAACGAAAAGGCCTATTCCCCCGATGTCTGGAATTAGCTCTTGCAAAACGAACCAGTACCGGCCTGTGGTCTGAAGCAATCTTCGGAAGGTGAAGAACAGAATTATCCGCAAATCTTATTAACCAATCACTATTGCAGAGAGCTCTGTCAAGTCGTTTAAACAGAAGACCACGAGACCAAGTAAACCGAGGGCCTTTAAATTTTAAATAAAAAATTTGGTGTCCATCGAACCACTGCCGGAAATTACTGCAAACTCCTGAATTCCGTGTAGCACCCCCCCCCCCCCCCCGCTTTTTCGAAGCGTACAAAATAGAATTAAAGTCCCCCCCAATAAGCCAAGGCCCTTGAATTGTCATAGCAATGCTATCCATATGCTTCCACAGCTGTCTCCGCAACATTGGGTTTGGGCTAGCATAAATCGCCGTAACCCAAGACATAAAAACAGTATTCCTACTTATTTTAAAGTGAATAAACTGCCTATGGTTCAGCAGCACCTCCACCTCTATGTAACTCTGCCAAAGAAGCCAAATTCCCCCCGAGAAGCCCACTGCTTCCACTCGGTGAGAATGGTCGAAGCCACTCTTCTTTATAAAATCATCTGCTTTGACCCCACTAATGCGAGGTTCCATCAAAACTACCAAAGACGGGTTGTAATTTTTAACCATTGTCCTGAAAGAGCACCGAAAATCAGCTGAGGCTACCCCTTGGACGTTCCAATACATAATGCTAATCATCATGAGATAAATAAAAATAAAATAAGGAAACACAAACACCTTGTTAATGTTGTCCATTCCCGTCAGGCATCAACGCCAAAGGTGTTTCCTCAATCATCGAATCCTCCTCCTCAGACATCTTTTTCCTATCATTCTCACCCATAGACACAGCCGGGTGCGCTTGAGCATTTACGTCGTTTACACAACCAGAATTTTGAACATCTGGAGGGTCAGACGAGTGCTCATATGCCCGTCCCAGCCGATCTCCATGATCACTGCCCGTCGCCCTTGCATTGCCAAAAGAAAAGTTTTGGTTATCACATAAAATCACCGTATGCTTTTTTGGATCCAAGGTAGTGCCTAGAGGGGAAATTTGTTGGTGGCTAGGGTTGAACTGGGGGTTAAGACATGGTTCGGTCCTAGGGTTTGCATGAGGTAAATAGTCTGTATTTTCTTCTTTTAAAGTGAAAGTGCTTTGCGGGAAAGGGTTTCGGGTTGGGTTCAAAGAGATTGCTGGCGTCTTCTTTTAAGGCTTTGCAGTAACAACTGTGGTGTGCTGCTTTCATCTAGCCAGAGGTTTTGTTCTAACTTCGTGATTGACAGAAAATATCTGGTAAGGGTTGGCCGTGTTTGGTTGATAGGAAGTGGATGGAATGTCATTCATAGCTGCATGAGTGGGGTGCTCACGGTCGTCCGAGGCCTGCTCAAGAATTTAGAATCTGGAGACACCAGCCCCTGTATTTTCTCGATTCCTATTCAAGCCATTGTTTATTTCCTTGCCACTATTAAATCTTCTGCCTTTTCTCGTGGCTATCATCCAAGGTCCAAAAGGCTCGGCATTATTATCAATATTACCATGTTCATCGAGTTGGATATTGTCCTCCTGGGGCTGCGTATTAGGTTGAGGTTGAACCCATTCTCCAGAATTATTTGCTGAATTCGAGCCCTTGCAACTGCTACTACTATGTCCATATCTTCCACATGTAAAGCAAATCACTGGTAAGCCCTCATATTCTACCTTTTGAACCTTCCCATCCAATACGAACTGAGACACCAAAGGCTTATCTAGGGAGAGGCGGACTGCAATTCGTGCAAACCTTCCACGCGCTGAGGATGCTGTGTGTGGGTCAATTCTAATCACTATACCCACCAATTCCCCGAGCTTTTGAAGAATTTTCCGGTTGTATAGATGAACAGCGAGTCCAGGTAAACGAATCCATACATTAACTTGCTCCATATCCGTTTTATTGACATCAAAAGACGGCGTCCATGGCTGCACTGTGAGATAGTTGTTGAGTGTTAGAAAATGCATATTTATAAAGGAGAAGACCGTCATTTTACATTTCAAGTCTTACTAATAACCTTTACTTTTATATATTTAACCTTCTTGTGATTTAATTACATGTGTTTTATTTTAATTAAGTATTTTATGTATTTTAGGGGCATTATAGTCATTTCACAATAAAGGAGAGATCTGACGGCAAAACAGACATCACTTTTGAACTCAGGACGGTCGAAAACCTTAGGAGGAGCATAAAAGGAAAAATGGCACTATTCACATGTACGGTACTGTCTACGTTACTGTTCACGACACTGTTCATATAGACGGATCGATGACGTGGCATTGACCGATGATGTGGCATTGACTGATGAGGTGTCACGATCCTGTTGGACTAAAATTCTTATATATTGTTGATGGTGACGTGGCAGCATATCAGTGGACGAAAAATCTCGCGTACGGTATATGCATCACACAGGATTATTTTCAATCAAACCGCGTTACTGTTCATCTGGGTCAAACCGTGTTACTGTTCATCCGCGTGGTCAAACCGTGGATTGTTGACTGATGACGTGGCGCAATCCTGAGCGTCCAAACTGTTTTTAATCCGATGGCCATGATTTACTCCATGTATCTATAAAAAGGGGGCCTCTCCCCCCTAATAGGATATCTCTGAATCTATTTTTGGGATTCATTTTCTGTAATTCCTTCTCCATCTTGTATTTTCTTCGTATTTTAATAAATTCCCATTTTGCCCCTAGTTCAATTATGAGTGACTAATTTTCTTTCAAGCTTGAGTTGAAGGTGAAGTCTCAACATGTGTCATGGGCTTAATTTGGTAAATTTATTTTCTCTTCCCCTCTAATTTTTGTGGATGTTTTGACTTCTCGTCGACAAATAATAATAGTCTTGTCTAGATACCGCCTTGGTTACACCGGCTCTCTAGTATAAGGTTATTATTATTTGGCACGATAAGCCCTTAGCACCATATTGATTAGAGCGTGGTTCATGAGATGTGGATTCCCCCCTCATGATTTAATTGGTATTAATACGGATTATTTAGCCCATGATGCATGTTGATACGGATCCATATACCCAAGTACGTCAATTTAATAGATTTTCTCTTCAATTTATTCTCTCCATTGCAATTCCAATTTTAGAATTTATTCTCGCCATTTTAATTTAAGTATTAGCATATTCCAAATCATTTCCACCATAAATCCAACTACCCATTTACAAAATTAATTCTATATATAATTAAAATCCACCTCCTCGTGGGATCGACACTCGTCACCATTAGTCTATACTACAATAGATTCGTGCGCTTGCGAGTACATTAAAATTTGCACAACAAGTTTTTGGCGCCGTTGCCGGGGAGGTAAGTAATTTTTAGAATTAATTTTTGTGAATAATTTCTTTTATTTGTTTTCTTGTATTTTTTTTATTATTAAAAAAAGAAAAAGAAAAAAAAGTGAATCTACATTTAAAGGTTAGTATTTCTTTTCTTTTTCTCTTCTTTAAAATTCTGTAATTTAATTTTCAATTTATTTTTCTTTGTAATTTTTTTTTGTTTATCTTATTAATTTATTTTTAGTTAATTTATTTCACGTATTTGTTTTTGTGTATTTTTATAGAAAGGTTTTAATAGCGCAATAAGGTTAGTATCGTAATTTCTCCCTCTTATTTATTTTTATTTGTTTTGTTCCCATCTTTATTTTCATTTTATTTGTTTTGCATGCATGGTCGTAGGTCATTATTTCCTAATCTTAAACCTATAGACCTTGAATTAGAAAAAACACTTCGCACACACAAACACGTTAAAAATAAAATGGATTTACAAGCACCACAGGAGAGGCCATTTAAGGATTATTTCAGTCCTTTAGCAAATTTGAGCACATCATGCATAAGATACCCAAATGTAGCTGCTAGGAGTTTTGAACTAAAACCTAGTGTGCTAAATTGTCTCCCCACATTCTATGGCTTAGAAAATGAGGACCCATATAATCATATGAATGATTTTCATGCCATTTGTCAAACATTTAAATATGAGAATTTTTCAAACGATGATGTTAAACTCAGATTATTCCCATTTTCTTTAAAGGATAGAGCTCGTTCATGGTTAAATACTTTGCCTGCTAATAGCATTACATCATGGGAACAAATGGTAACTAAATTTTTGAATAAATATTTCCCAGTGCATAAAACCAATGCTATTCGTAGGGAAATTTCAGAGTTTACACAAAGAGAAGACGAGCAATTTTTCGAAACATGGGAGCGATTCAATGGGCTACTCTTGAAGTGTCCACATCATGGGTACGAGAAATGGCACCAATGTCAATACTTTTTGGAGGGATTACTACCAAATGTGCAAGAATGGCTAATGGCAACAAGTGGAGGAGAGCTAATGTCAAAAAGTGCATTAGAGATTTGGGAATTTTTCCAGCGACAAGCAGATAATTCCCAACAACGAAGTCGATCACTCAGGAATACTAGAAGAATTAAGGGAGTAAATGAGGTTCACATTGGTGAGTCAACTTCGGAAATCAAAGAAGTTAAGGAGATGGTTGAAGGTCTTGCTCGACAAATAGCATCGTTATCGACTGCTAAATCAACAGAACCACATGACCATGACTCATACTCAGATCAAGCCAATGCCATAGGTGTAATGAGAAAGCCATCAAATTACAACCCATACTCCAACACATATAACCCTGGATGAAGAGATCACCCCAATTTTTCATGGTCTCAAGGACTCCAACAGAATGGACTAGCAGCTCCAGCTCCACCAATGCAACCAATTCCTCAAATTTCTCAAGCATCTCAGCCCCCATTTAGACCATACAATCAGAACCAGAACTACTCTCAACCTAGACCATAGGAGGATTCATTCCAGAATCTCAAGAATCTTACTCACTCTACGATTGAGCAACAGAACCGCACCATTGATGGACTACGAAATGAGTTGAGAGCAGGCTTCAACTCACAAGCTCAATCAGTTTCAAGCCTTGAGAAGATGGTGGGACAACTTGCTTCTTCAGTTCAGACCTTGGCAATGACTGTTGAAAAAGGCAAGTTTCCAAGTCAACCAGTGCCTAACCCTAAAGGAGTGCATGAAGCAAGTACCAGTTCACCACAGCAGCATGGAGAAGTCAAAGCAGTAATGACCTTGCGAAAAGGAAAAGAAGTCGACAACAAAGTGGAGATGCCGGTGTCAAAAGAAAATCAAATTGTACCTGTGAATGTTGAGGAATCATCACCGGAGGAGAAAGAAGAAACCAACCCACGAGAATACGTTCCGAAAGCTCCATTTCCTCAGAGGTTAACGAAAGGAAAAAAGGGAAAATCCACAGGTGAGATTCTTGAAATCTTCAAACAGGTAAGTGTTAACATCCCTTTGCTTGATGCTATTAAACAAGTTCCATCTTATGCCAAGTTTCTTAAAGACCTTTGTACTAAAAAGAGAAACATGCATGTTCAAAAGAAGACATTTTTAACAAAAAACGTTAGTTCTATACTCCAACATAAAATTCCTTTAAAATGCAAAGACCCAGGCTCCCCCACTATCTCATGTAGTATAGGGAACCACACAATTGAGAATGTTTTGTTGGATTTAGGAGCTAGTGTAAATCTTTTGCCTTACTCTGTATTCGTGAAACTTGGACTGGGAGAATTACACCCAACTCCAGTGGTGTTACAGCTTGCAGATCGGTCCACGAAAATACCTCGTGGTATTGTGGAGGACGTGCTTATCCAGGTAGACACGTTTTATTTTCCTGTTGATTTCATTGTAATTGACACTCAACCAATACAGGATTCAAGGAAGCACATCCCCATTATTCTAGGAAGCACATCCCCATTATTCTAGGCCGACCTTTCTTGGCAACTGCGGATGCTCACATTCAATGCAGGACTGGAAATATACAGTTGTCCTTCGGTAACATGACTATGGAGTTGAACATCTTCAACATTGCCAAACAACCTCACAGTGCAGATGATGGAATTGTTGATGTGGATTTAATTAAAGCATTAGTTGATGATACATTTGTTTCAAACCTTAGTGATGATCCTTTACAAACATGTTTAACTCACTTTGGTTTGAATTTTGATATTGACAGATCGGTCGATGAGGTCAACGCCCTGCTTGACTCAGCACCATCTATGGACACTAATAAATGGAAGTCAAGAGTTGAGCAACTAGCACCATCAGAGAAGCAACTCATTCCATCATCAGAATCACCACCGAAACTCGATCTCAAACCATTGCCCAACACTCTGGAATATGCATTTTTGGGAGAAGAAAGCACTCTGTCGGTAATCATCTCATCATCCCTCAATGACGAACAAAAAGGTAAGTTGTTGGATGTTTTGAAAGAGTACAAAGGGGCATTAGGATGGGCCATAGCAGACATAAAAGGTATAAACCTAGTAGACTGTATGCATTACATTCACCTTGATGAAAATGCTAAATCTACTAGGGAAATGCAACGTCGGTTAAATCCTAACATGAAAGAAGTTGTTAGAACTGAAGTCCTTAAGCTATTAGACGCAGGTATCATTTACCCCATTTCTGATAGTTCATGGGTCAGTCCTGTGCAAGTTGTCCCCAAAAAGTCAGGAGTCACAATAGTTACGAATGGTGATAATGAATTGATACATACTAGAGTAACTACAGGATGGCGTGTATGCATTGATTATAGAAAGTTGAATTCTGTCACACGTAAAGACTATTTTCCTTTACCATTTATTGATCAAATGCTTGATAGATTAGCAGGCCATGAATTTTATTGCTTTCTAGATGGCTACTCAGGATATAATCAGATTCCCATAGCACCAAAAGATCAGGAGAAAACTACTTTCGCTTGCCCTTTTGGCACATTTGCATATAGGAGAATGCCATTTGGATTATGTAATGCACCTGCTACATTTCAACGATGCATGTTGAGCTTTTTTTCTAATATGGTGGAACGATTCCTTGAAGTCTTTATGGATGATTTTTCTGTCTTTGGTGACTCGTTTGATCAATGTTTACATCATCTAACACTAGTTCTTCATAGATGTATCGAGAAGAACTTGGTCTTAAATTGGGAGAAATGTCATTTTATGGTACAACAAGGTATTGTTCTCGGTCACATCATTTCGAGCAAAGGTATTGAGGTTGACAAAGCCAAGGTGGATCTCATTTCTAATCTTCCTTCACCCAAAACAGTCAGAGAAGTAAGATCTTTCCTTGGGCATGCTGGTTTCTATAGACGTTTCATTAAAGATTTTAGCAAAGTTTCTAGACCCTTATGCAATTTACTTGCTAAGGATGTACCTTTTATCTTTAATGATTCATGTCTTATGGCGTTTGAAAAATTAAAACAGTTGTTGACATCATCACCCATCATTCAGGCCCCAAACTGGAGCTTACCATTTGAGCTAATGTGTGATGCATCTGATTATGCAGTAGGAGCAGTATTAGGACAAAGAGTTGATCGAATTCCCCACGTTATTTACTATGCTAGTATGACATTAAATGATGCACAGTTGAACTATTCAACTACTGAAAAAGAAATGCTAGCAGTAGTGTTTGCATTGGAAAAATTTCGATCATATCTGATTGGTTGTAAAATAATTATATTCACGGATCATGCTGCTCTTAAATATCTTCTCACAAAGAAAGATGCAAAAGCCAGACTAATTCGTTGGGTGTTACTTTTGCAGGAGTTTGACTTAGAATTCAAAGATAAGAAAGGCACAGAGAATATTGTGGCGGACCACCTCTCTCGTCTCCATTTTGACATAATTACAGAGCCATTAATATTGAACGAGTCATTTCCAGATGAACAATTAATGAATGTGGAAGTATTACCTTGGTATGCTGATATAGTTAATTATCTTGTTATAGGTAAACTTCCAGAGCATTGGACCAAGCAAGATAAGGCTAAATTCTTTGCAGAGATAAAGAATTTCTTTTGGGATGACCCGTATTTTTTCAAGTATTGTGCAGACCAAATTGTTAGACGATGCGTCCCAGAAAGTGAAATTTCGAATATCCTTTCATTCTGCCATGAACAAGCTTGTGGAGGCCATTTCAGCGCTAAGAAAACAGCGACTAAAGTTTTACAATGTGGTTTCTATTGGCCAACTATATTTCGAGATGCTTACACTTTCTGTTCTTCATGTGATAGGTGTCAACGAATGGGGAGCATTACACGAAGGAACATGATGCCATTAAATCCAATTTTAGTGGTTGAAATTTTTGACGTATGGGGTATCGACTTCATGGGACCCTTTCCCCTATCTTTTGGCCATCAATACATATTGGTTGCTGTTGACTACGTATCAAAATGGGTAGAAGCAATTCCATGTAGGACCAATGATCACAAGGTGGTGATAGCATTTTTGAAAAGCAACATTGTTTCACGCTTTGGATTCCCTCGAGCAATAATTAGTGATGGTGGTGCCCACTTTTGTAACAAAGCATTCAAAGATCTTTTGACAAAGTATTCAATCACACACAAAGTGGCGACCCCGTATCATCCGCAAACTAGTGGCCAAGTTGAGATCTCCAATCGAGAAATAAAGCACATATTAGAAAAGACGGTGAGGCCGGACAGAAAAGATTGGTCATTAAGACTTGATGATGCCTTATGGGCATATAGAACGGCTTTCAAGACCCCGATTGGGATGTCACCCTACAGGCTAGTATATGGAAAAGCTTGCCACCTACCTGTGGAACTCGAGCATCGTGCATATTGGGCCATCAAGAAATTCAATTTTGACATGCAGCAAGCCAGCTCAGAAAGAAGATTACAGCTGGCAGAACTTGAAGAAATTCGCAATGATGCATACGAAAATGCCAAGATTTACAAGCAACGAATGAAAGTCTTCCATGACAAGCACGTTATGAGAAAATCGTTCACTCCAGGTCAGAAAGTGCTTTTATTCAATTCTCGCTTGCACCTATTCCCAGGTAAGTTACGCTCTCGTTGGTCTGGTCCCTTTATTGTTCATACTGTTTTTCCACATGGGGCAATTGAAATTAAAGACCCAAAGAATGGTGTCACGTTTAAAGTTAATGGTCAAAGATTAAAGCCATATCTAGAGTACCAACCACATGAAGAAGACACCGAAATAAATTTGAGTGACCCACCAAATTTGAATTGATTTTTATTCTTTTCGTTGATTTGATTTTTCTTTCTTTCTTTTTATTATTATTCTTTTGCTAATTGAAATTGTTTTTGCATAAGTGTGTTTATTTTACCATTAAGTTTTCTCTTATCATCATGAGTACCTTACTTAGACCGTTCCTCCTGAACATTCTTAAACCACTTCAACGTATCAAAACTCATCTCAAAAGGCAGATTCAATTTTGTAAAACACATCGCATTTGGGCTCTACAACCACCAGAGTTAGTAGCCTATGTTGAGGGTTTAGAAAGCCAACTCAGAGACATTGAGAGAAGTGTTTACGACATCCAGTTGGAGATTTAGGTAAATTCAATAAGAGGACGATTTTAATTTTCTTTGTGTGTTTTAATTTGTTTTTCTGTTTGTGTGCTTTAGTTTGTTACCCTGGTGAAGTGGCGGATAACGGTACTCCGTGACCATCAAGTCGGTTACTTCAGTTTCCCATAATAACTGATATTCTGAGGCGAAAGTATGGACAAAAACGAGACTCTAGCGAAGCTTCACAAGCGATTCCCTTCACTTCCTCAGAATGCCCTCCTTACGATCTATAAAGCTCGGTCCGAACGCATGCGATTACTCATGAGGAATAACATACCTGCTGACATCCGTTGGTTAATCGAGGCTAAAGTACGATCGGCAGGTGAGTTACTTCCAAAATTTATTGCATACATGCCTGGTTGTGGTAAAGGAAATTATGCAAGAAAACGACGAGCTCGAAGAATTTCTGTTGCTTGTCATAAGTGTGCCAGAATGAGTTGCAATAAAAACCCATGTTCTTTAGGAATG
This sequence comes from Citrus x clementina, assembly GCF_000493195.1. Taxonomy (NCBI): domain Eukaryota; kingdom Viridiplantae; phylum Streptophyta; class Magnoliopsida; order Sapindales; family Rutaceae; genus Citrus; species Citrus x clementina. The sequence goes on from NW_006262688.1 coordinate 21,735,480, forward strand.
GTGTCTGATAACAGGGAAGATAAGATTCAATTAATTAGGGATGGCTTGAATAAGGAGTCATTGGATGATATCCTTCTGTCTCTTGAAACGCATCCCAGTGGATATGTGCAAGGAGCGATTCTCCAGTTATGGTCATTATTCCAGAAAGAGCATGCACGATATAGTCTCGAGAATCTGACTATAAACGACCCTGTTTGCCAGTTTATAAGAAAACTAGATAGGAAGCCTATCCTCGACCCATAGAGGGCGTTCAAGCCGTTTCTGGACGTAAAACCAGAGGAAGATGTGAGCCACAGTCGCAACTACCTGTAAATATCCTTTTACTTTATTATTTCACTATTGTCTTATTGTTTGCCTTATTGTCTTTAATAATTTTATTACTGTTTGCTTTTTTCTTTTTACTGTTTTCTTTTTGACTTGCGAGCCACGTGCTTTACGCGTTATTTCACACTGACATATTACCTCATACACAACCATGACCCACTATCACTGAGATTCTTAAATGTGATTTCCTTTTTGTCAAGCACTCACAAATTATTTTTGAGAAGTATCACAATGTCAGCTACTCCTAATAGACAATTCAAGAACATTTGTGTGCTTTCTGAATTTACCTATGGCAAACATAAAGAGTTCGTTGAGGCAGCTATAGATCTTGGTCGAAGCATAGCAGCGAGAAAATTACACTTGGTGTATGGAGGAGGTAACCGAGGGTTATCAAAAATGGTCTCAGAAGCAGCTTTTATCAGAGGAAGTCAAGTGTTAGGCATCATCCCAAGAGTCCTAAAACCATTGGGCAGTTCGTCTGACTCATCAACTGGAGAAGAGTTAGTCGTCTCAGGTATGCAATAAAGAATAACTGAAATGCTTAATCATGCTGATGCTTTTATTTTCCTTCCAGGAGATCTTGCAACACTAGAGGCACTTATCACACTAGCATCTTGGGCCCATCTGTACATCCACCAGAAACCCATCGGTTTGTTAAATGTCAATAACTTTTATGATGGCTTTATCGCATTTCTTAACCATGCAATAAAAAACTATTTCATTCCCGCTAATGTGAAAAAACTCTTTATTTGTGCTCACACTGCTAATGAGCTACTTGATCTGTTACAAGCTTATAAACCGGAGCCAGACCCCTGAACCTTTGTGTTGGAGCATCCACATAATGATGGTAACAGTAGCTGCAGTAAGAAGTACAAATTAGATTTAACTCTCCGCTTGTAAATATTGTTTTCTGTGTTGCACCACCCAAGTGATGTCTTCTAAACTCTACTTCTTTCATTTCAAACATTGAGGACAATGTTTCGTTCTGGTTGGGGGGAGGGAATAATCGACAATTGTGGAATTTTGGTTAAGTTTTTACTAATTTTTTGTTGTAGAAACTAACTGTTGCTAACTTTTTGTGTTGAAGATGGCTGAATATGGAGTGTAGTGACTTTAGAAACGCATCTTCATCGTTTTAAAAAAAAATTAAAAAAAAACTTTAAAAAAAATTCAGACATTTTCTTTTTCTTTATTATGTGTTTATGTTTATTTTTCTTCTTTTTTAATTTCTCCTCTATAAATATACATTTTCCAACTTTTGAGTCGAAGATGGCTGAATATGGAGTGTAGTTCCTCTAGAAACGCATCTTCTTAAAAAAAAAAAATCATTTTCGTTTTCTATCATTTTACGTGTAACTTTTCTAATTAGTTTTTATGCATCATTTTCACATTTCTGCATGCATATTTTCCTTTCATATTTAGAATAGGTTGGGGGGTAGAATGTTGTTTAAAAAAAAAATTTGTGTGATTTGTTTTAACATTGGATGACATGATTAATTTCAAATTTTAGTATTTGTATTATCTTTGGTCTTAAGTGATGTTACATTATGTTTGCTACTCTACATGTTGATGTCGGAGACAAATATGAGTTGCTTGAAGGAATGAACATGTCATAATAAGTACCAAGTGAGTTTTTGAGCCTATTATTTTTCTTGGAGAATAACCCTTTTGCCCACTCTTTATACAGCTTAGCAGTTTATTATTTTACACACAATCTCTAAATTGCTTTTGAGTTAACCCTTAAAAAAAATTATAAAATAAAATAAAAAAGTGTGTTGCTACATTTGGAGGCCCATCTAACTAGTAGATATGGAAGATTATTTAGAGCCCTAAAAGACGATGGAAAGGCCATCTTTGATCCGTTTGAGCCTTTCTAGCCATCCATTTTATTAAATATCCATAGTTAACCCTTTTGAGCCTTTAAAAAAAAAATATTTTCTTTGTCAACTTATCATCTTGACCCACTCTGATTTGGAGTATTACCCGATGCCTTATAAGTTCCATCACCTATTTATGTTTGAGAAAATGTAAATAATTATATTGTTCAGTAAAGTTATGCCAAAAAACAAAAAAACAAAAAAAAAAGTTGTTGTTTCAAAAGAAAAAAAATAAAAATAATAGGTGAAATCCACCTTGCAACTTTCAAAAAAAAAAAATTTTCTGCATTTTTCTCAAACATACACTTTATTTTCCTTATTTTCCTTCTTTGTTAGCCAAGTCCCTAGCCTACGTTTCGTCCTAATAAAAGTCCTTCTTGATTTTAGGGAACTATAGTTTGAAGTAGAAGCTAGTTATATGGGCTAAAAAGATGTAGTGGTGCACAATAAAAATAAATAAATAAATAAAAGAAAAAAAAAGAAAAATAAATTGGGTTGACTAGCATTTTTATGTGACTTGAGATCGTATTATTTCTAAGCTGAGGGCATATTTATTTCATCTTGGTGAGAGCATGTGATATCACTTCTTTATTATTTTCTCTCTCAATTACCATTCATTTGAGTGACTATTTTTATTGGTTTTAATTTCTTTGTGAGAGTGTCACTACTTCCAGTGAGATTTTGGGGTTTGACATGTCATTCTTGAAAGTAGCTATGACAAAGTCTACTGGGCTGATTCATGTGGATGGTTGATGTGGGTGTGATGTTGCTTTAGACTGGAGATAATGCTTATACTTTTATTTGATTGCTATCGTTAATCTGACGGAATAAGTACGAGTGTTTCTATTAAAAAAAAATTATTTTGAATTTGAATTTTGTTTTCGCTTTATTTGTTAGGAACTAGCAATAAGCTGGTTGGGGGGTGTGTTGAGTGTTAGAAAATGCATATTTATAAAGGAGAAGACCGTCATTTTATATTTCAAGTCTTGCTAATAACCTTTACTTTTATATATTTAACTTTCTTGTGATTTAATTACATGTGTTTTATTTTAATTAAGTATTTTATGTATTTTAGGGGCATTATAGTCATTTCACAATAAAGGAGAGATCTGACGGCAAAACAGACATCACTTTTGAACTCAGGACGGTCGAAAACCTTAGGAGGAGCATAAAAGGAAAAATGGCACTATTCACATGTACAGTACTGTCTACGTTACTGTTCACGACACTGTTCATATAGACGGATCGATGACGTGGCATTGACCGATGATGTGGCATTGACTGATGAGGTGTCACGATCCTGTTGGACTAAAATTCTTATATATTGTTGATGGTGACGTGGCAGCATATCAGTGGACGAAAAATCTCGCGTACGGTACATGCATCACACAGGATTATTTTCAACCAAACCGCGTTACTGTTCATCCGGGTCAAATCGCGTTACTGTTCAAAGTCGGGTCAAACCGTGTTACTGTTTATCCGCGTGGTCAAACCGTGGATTGTTGACTGATGACGTGGCGCAATCCTGAGCGTCCAAACTGTTTTTAATCCGATGGCCATGATTTACTCCATGTATCTATAAAAAGGGGGCCTCTCCCCCCTAATAGGATATCTCTGAATCTATTTTTGGGATTCATTTTCTGTAATTCCTTCTCCATCTTGTATTTTCTTCGTATTTTAATAAATTCCCATTTTGCCCCTAGTTCAATTATGAGTGACTAATTTTCTTTCAAGCTTGGGTTGAAGGTGAAGTCTCAACATGTGTCATGGGCTTAATTTGGTAAATTTATTTTCTCTTCCCCTCTAATTTTTGTGGATGTTTTGACTTCTCGTCGACAAATAATAATAGTCTTGTCTAGATACCGCCTTGGTTACACCGGCTCTCTAGTATAAGGTTATTATTATTTGGCACGATAAGCCCTTAGCACCATATTGATTAGAGCGTGGTTCATGAGGTGTGGATTCCCCCCTCATGATTTAATTGTCATTAATACGGATTATTTAGCCCATGATGCATGTTGATACGGATCCAGATACCCAAGTACGTCAATTTAATAGATTTTCTCTTCAATTTATTCTCTTCATTGCAATTCCAATTTTAGAATTTATTCTCGCCATTTTAATTTAAGTATTAGCATATTCCAAATCATTTCCACCATAAATCCAACTACCCATTTACAAAATTAATTCTATATATAATTAAAATCCACCTCCTCGTGGGATCGACACTCGTCACCATTAGTCTATACTACAATAGATTCGTGCGCTTGCGAGTACATTAAAATTTGCACAACAATAATGCCCCATAATAATCCACGGGCCTTTTGTTAGGGCATCGACAGCATCAGTAGCCGAACGAAAGCGCACCAGGAAATAATTATTCTCTAGGTCTATCACCGAATAAGTCATTGTTGTTTTCCACATGGCATTCAATCTCCTGCATAGTGTTCTATAACCGATCGTGCGACCCAGCAGCTTCACTATCACTGAGTTCTTCCATGGCTCACATAACTTCGCATGAACTCTCTCCGAGAATGTTATAGAAGGCATAGGTCCAACCGGATTCTCAGTCACGTCCCCTTCCTCAAACTCCCAATCCATTGTTTCATCACCATAACCCGTCTCCATTGCTCGCGTTGAGTTCACGAGGGTTTCCTTATACGAAATCTGCACAGGGGTATCAGCAGAAACTTCCTCATCACGAATCCTTGCTTTCTTAGTTGTTCTAGTCTCCCTGAACGGCGGAGGAAAAATTCCTCCAGCGCTAGGGTTTTTTCCATGTCCATGTTTTTCGGAGCTTTCCATGTTTAGGTGGGTTTTTTTTATTTAATAATTTTTTTTAAATGAACAATGAATGTAATGACATTCTTTGTAAAGAGGTTTTAATAGAAATTTAAAGGAATATTGAAAGTCAAGATTTTAACATAAAATAATTAAGTGTTTTTAAGAAATTGAAAAGGTAAAGAATTTCATTTTTTTTCTTGGGAAGATTAATAACAAATGAATTAATAGTTAGATAATATTATTAATCATATCTCTTTAAAACTAATGTTACCAAATATAGATTTTCTATTAAAAAAAATTCTTAATTATAGGATAATTATTAACTAGAGAAATGTCTGATAGGCTTTCATAAATATCTAATTAAGAAAATACTCAAAAAATAAGGTCTTTCAAAATATAAGGACTTAGACAACTGTCTTGTTCGCTCATACCTAAAACCACCCCTAGAACAGAGCATACTGACCATATTGAAATTTGTATTGATCATAGTAGTTGATTAAACTTTTTTTTAATTTTTTTTTTCGCTTTCTCCACACACCCACCCCCTATAATTTAATGATTTTATAATGTCCCCTGTAATTTTAAAAATTTTCAAATTGCTTCTTGCGAATATCATAGTTGTGTGTGTGTTTGCATAACCTTTTGCAGCTTTCTGTGGGCAATAATTTTTCTCATGTAAAGAAATGGAGTGGCCAATATTAACAAGTTTCAAATATAAAATCTTGGCTCCTATAGTATTTTATTTTATTTTTATTTTTGTCTAATCCTATAGTATTTTATTGAAATGGTCAAACAAAATTATGATCTTAATTATTAGTTGTATCAATTTCTCTTTAACTGCAGTACAATACAAAGGATAATGCGGCCACAATAAATTACAATAGCATGTTCCGCTACCGAAATTTATTCAACTCCAGTCAATAGAGAAACAAGTAATTGCAATTAATTGACAAATGCACAATGCTTCCTAATTTCACCAGCCTTGCCCGTGAGCACTCCAATTTTGCCCATGTTCACCATAGACTCAGCAAAATCTTTAGCAAATGTAGATCCATAGGTATTAGCCTGAAGTTTGACGTAAGATTTTGTTTCAGTGTCCTCAAGAAGAGCCGCATCAGATTGGAAGAGCCCTCTTCTTTTAGCAACAAGAGTGTAGTAATCTCCATCAAATGTCCTGAAGCTTCCAGGATCCATTTTAACGAGTGTAGTTGTGTCCCCTGGCTGGCATTTTCTCTTCAAATGCACCACATAGTTGGGATCCAACGTGGGGTCTGTGTCGCCTTTGCCAGTGAAATTGTACAAACGAGTCTCAAATGAACTGCAATGAGACGTCCCAATAGTATGGGCCCCTATTAAAAAAAAAAAAAAAGGCTCAAGTGAACTAATTAGAGTCTCTTGACAAATCTTTTATCTAGAAAAGCATACGTTACAAATTTCGGATTACCTGATAAAACCACAAGGTCTTTAACGCTTAAACCCTTGGCTGCAAACTTTTGCTTTAGCAATGTTATGTTGCCAAAAGGAGGTGGCAAGTCTCTGGTCTCTGAGGCAACCGACTCTCTTCCATCTCTTCGTCCCGTGGGAACATCCCAAAATGGTCCTTTTATCTGAAACAAAATGATAGATTTTAATGAACCATACATGTATATATCAATGTTGAATTTGATGAAGTACATATGTATACATATATGGAGGACAGTTGGTTACCAACTTACCATGCTGACTGCGTCTCTAGTAACCAAAGCTAATATGTCAGCGCAAGAAACAACACCAGGGCACTTATTTTCTAGTGCAGATTTTACAGCATCAATGACTTGGTATCCTCTCAGGCTTAGGTTGGCGAATGCATCTTTCTCCGCTTGATTGTTTTTGGTAGAATTTAGAAGCACGGAACCATCACATCCCTGCCAGCAATTAGGTACTAACTAATTATAAACATTAGGTAACAATAATTAATATCGTGTACGTGGGAGCTATAATATAAATGTTAAAAAAAAATCAATTCATATTATGAGACAGAAAAAAATTAAGCATTAATTGGTCTTTTTCACAATTTTGATGATGAATTGCATAATATTTTGATTCTATGATGCCTTTTAATCAATTAACAACTTCCTCACGTAGGTTTGACTGACATGTTTTTAAGTAGATATTTTTAATTGGTCACTCAAATTTAAATCATGATGAGGTAAAAAGTTAGAAAATCGATTTGCGCTTAACTTACCCTAATGAAACAATCATGAAAATGCATCCTTAATAAAGGAGCAGCAAGAGTTGGTGCTCGAGAAATGTGTTGATGTGTTATCTTTCTAGTAATGGCCTCAGCATCTGGGCACGTCTTCTGGTAGAACCCGAGTTTTAGGCCATGGTCCGCATTTGCGAGGTGCAAGATAAAAAGAACATGAATGATCTGTTGAAGAAAGAAAAGTGATGCAAGCTTTTGGGTAGCCATGTCACTAGCTCAAAAAAGTATTGAACTTGTTATTTGGCTCTGAGAAGGTATGGAACAAAAGTACTTCTTATTTATATTCTAAGCTCAGGCTTAAGGCTTTGAAAATTTCAGGAACAAACTGTCATTGTATATTAGCTTACTTTTTATATTTTATTTTTAATTTAATTTAAGAAATTACGAGCATATTCACAAGCCATATGCATGTCTCTTTCTTCAGTGAGGCAGCAAAGAAGTACAATAAGAATGAAGATATTAGTAGTTCCGTGCATGTGTCATTTACATACAGCATTGCTTTTTAATTTATTTATCTTGAAAATGTGTTAGAGAATTAAAAAAATTAAAATGTCCTAATTAATAAGATTATCTACATTACTCTAAAGAAATCTCAGTAACCATAAAAAAAAAATGAAGAAAATTGTCGATAATATTTCAATAAATATTCACTTGTACTTCAATTTTATTTAGTTTGAGCCAGATCCTATGAACAATATTAAGAAGATAGGTTCGCGACTATAGAGTCCATTTAAATATTGGTAACTTCTTCTTTTTTTATTTGACCATGAGGTATCTTGGGGAGGGCCCCAACTGTGGGAGACACCTTTAAGCCCGAGGTATTCTGGGGAGGGCCCCAACTGTGGGAGGCACCTTTAAGCCCGTACCACAACCCAGACTAGAAGTCCCCGCTCAAATCGAGAGGCACAGGTTCTCCTAACAAAGGCGACTTTCCTGCGACTCGAACTGGGGAGCAAACTCAATCAAGTCACTTAAGGGAACTCCATTGCCAGTGGAGCCAACACTTTGTTGGTAACATTGGTAACTTCTGCTATTTAATATTACGTACACAGACCATAACGAGCGTTTGAAAATGGTCGAGAATCTTTTGATGAGTTGACTTTGAAAATAATAATAAGCACTGGCATACCTAAGCTCACTGAATCATCCAATTCATTATTATAATATTGTAGTAGCTGATCAACTATTGTAATTAATTAGTGTATAAATATGTTCTTTCATTGATAGCCAATGGGATTGATTGAATTTGAATTAATATTCTAATCTAACGCAGTTGTGATCATTAGGCTATTTAAAGGTATAATTAATTTTTCCATTTTGCAGTAAGATATAACATTAATTTTTTTTTTTCAAAAGAACACACAGTAGACGTCATGATTTCTTGTTAGCTGGTAGAGCAACGAATGATGAACTGCCAATTGGCACAATTGGGTTTAATTTCATTGCTAGAAATAGAAATTTACAGAGTCATCTAGCTAGTATTTATATATTTCGTACACAATCGACCGTTCCCAATGATTGATGAAGTGTTTGAGTCTTTTGATTCTTCAGCATCTGGGTGATGAGTTTGAACATATGACAAGTCAGTCGTCAAGTATATATTCGAGAGTTAGTAGGCATGAGAAATGCATACGTTTATAATTATTTCATATTTAATAATACAAGTAATTAATTAATACTATACGTGACACATTAATTGGGATACAAGATATGTATCCTAATTGAGGAAATAACGCATTATTGTTTATATTAAATATGTATTCAACGTCATGTATAATTAAATGTTGCATTATTGCTTAAGATATAGAGGATGAATTACGTACATATTATTGGTTCATTTTTATTCTTCACAAATCCTGCTGAACTGAGATTGCTTCCGTGATGGCTAGTAATTATTCCACCAAAACAAAAAGGCTAAACTGAAATTTTACTCGTGTTATCTCCATTTACATTTAGCCCCTTTATTTGACATATATTTTACAGTAGCCACTAAAGTTATAAATATTTTCAATATGGCTCCATCGAGCCAAAATCTTGTTCCGCTCGCTAGAAGAATATCCAGATGAATGAGAATTGTTAATGACAAATTTCCTCTCTCTTTGTCTTACATTGTCCATGTGTACGCATGTATACATAGTTAATTATTCATATGTAAAAGTTGCAAACAATTTTATGCATATGTACTGTTGCTGAAGCATAGCTTCCATATACATAGTTGTGTACATGGGTGGTTTTAGGAATAGTTGAACAAGACAGTCCTTTAAGGCCTTATATTTTGAAGAGGCCTTATTTTTTGAGTATTTTCTTAATTATGTATTGTATAAAAGCCTATCAGACATTCCTCTAGTTAACAATTATCCTATAATTAAGAATGATATTTTTTTATAGAAAATCTATATTTGGTAACCTTAATTTTAAAGAGATGTGATTAATCATATTGTCTAATCATTAATTCATTTGTTATTAATCTTTCCAAGAAAAAAAAATTATTTACCTTTTCAGTTTCCTAAGAACACTTAATTATTTAAAATTAGAATTTTTGACTTTTAATATTCCTTTAAATTTTTATTAAAAATCTCTTTGCAAAGAAATTCATTAGATTCATTGTTCATTTTAAAAGAAAAATAATAATTTCTTGAAATACAAAGTTCATATTTATTACATGATCATCGATTCATTATCTCAATTTTCTATGTGTTACTATTATAATTTCTAAATATTATATTGGAAATATTATTTTCTTATTCATTTGATTGTTTATTTTTGTAATTATTCTAATGAAAGTAAAAAAGATATCTTCTGACTATTTTTTAAGGTTTTGTTTTAAAAATTAATTTTTTGGATCTTTTTTATTATTAAAAATTCAAGAATTAAAGATGGAATGAATTTTAATTTCTTTTATGTTCCTTTGAGCATTAAAATTACATATAAAAAAAAGTGCCATTAAAAAATTCACCTAGAGCCCCAAATACTGTAAAGCTTGCATGGTTGTGTAACTGAACATTCATAGCTTAAAATTAACACATTAAACAACGCATATGCAATAGCTGTGTTGTACTAATAAAATAAGCTGCTTGTGTTGTGCACATGAAATAAGCTGCTGATTAAAAAAGAAGTTTAGTATTTGGTAAATTGTGTTGTTGCGGTTGCTGTGAGTTTGGAAAGTAGAGTACATACGTTTGGTAAATCTTATTACGAAAGTATTGTTGTATTATACAATGACCAAAATGGAAATACGTTTTAATTGTTTTTTTTTTACTTTATGTTTAATAAATTGTTTAGACATACTTTTTTCTTAAATGTGTAAAATTAATTAAAAAAACTCAATTAAGAAAAATATGAAGAACTTCATAATATATTACATAAAATATGATAAAATTTTATACTTTTATATTCTAAATAAAATAAAAAGTGATATGTATTACATTCACAATAAATTTTTTTGCAATAAAATTGTAGCAGTAATATAATATCTAATGATTTATATATTAAGGTTTATGGATAAGTATGATATAATTGTCTTTTTATCAAAATATTAAGGTTATAATAGGTATTTTAAAAAGGCGTAATAACTTATTGAATAAGCTGCTTATGAAAAGCAACTCTCTACCTGCTTTTAAAAGTTATTGACGAAATGGAGAAAATTATTAAATAAGTTGCTTTCACAAAATTTACCAAACATTATTTTTATCAAAAGTTATAAAATAAACAGTTTATTGAGTTTCAATCTCAATCCCAAACAGGGCCTAAATAGCTAGCTTTTCCATAATATACATTCGATAACTAAAACAACGTCTATATAAAGAAAGTTAACAAACGAAACGAAAACACATATAAGATGAAAAAGAGACGCGGTCTTTAGAGTCATAAACATACAAAAACTTTAAAAAGTTTCTCATTCTCAAATTAAGTAAAAAGGTAGCTAGGTAGCTAGTTCTTTCCTTTCGTTCCCATGCATGCTGAATATTGCTGATGCATCTCTCTAGCTAGGTAGAAAATCCAGTCCTAGTGAAGAGAATTTGAGAGCCGTCAGTGATATAGTACTTGTACAAGGGCTTCTCATCTTGCATTTTCTTAGACATGTACCAGAGAGTAATACTCTCAGTATCAATGGCGCAAATCTCAGCAAGTTTCTGCTTCACTTGAATAACTTTGTGAACCTTGTTCACCCTTAGTCCTATGTCGAATGCCGGTGAAGAAACTGATACAGTGATAACTCTTTCATCAGGATACATGTCAATGGCAAGAATAAGCTCAGTAAATGTCCCGAAATTGTACCGATTGATGGGGGTCCAGTCCAATAGCTTCGTGTTGCCGTATAACAGGTTCTGTCTGCTCACAGGAACCCTTATTTTTTCATTTATCATTTGTTTCAGTTGAAGTATTGTTGCAGAGGTCGGCATTGTGATTTGAGGCCTTATTTCACCTCCTGAGATGAGGAAAGTCACTTCTTCGAGGGTCATGGTGATGATCTTGACTCTCAGAAATCTGCGACTGAAACTTTTCACTAATAACAACAAGCTATTGAAAATTAAGCTTCATGAATAATCTGTCAAGGTTATAGCATGATTCTTGAAAAAGTGAACTTAACTATTCTAATTCTTTCAAAATCTAGCTTGCAGTCTTAATTACCTTTTCATGGATGGTTTCCCGTGTACACACTTTCCACTGTTACATTCTTATCACGTTTTTCTACTAATTAATTATGTATAAGAGTACATAAATACAGGTTTTACAAGAATCTAATAGATAATTAGAAGACAATACACCGACATAGCCAAGATTCTCTTTTTTTTTTTTAATCCTTTTGAGATTAAATGAAAATATAAAATGTTCTGCTTAATATGACAGGATGGGAAGAAGTGTAAATTAAATTTAATTATATGCCACAATAAAGTAATGTTTTCATGAGAAAAGCTATTAGGGAACCAATGCAACAAAAGAACAAATAAAAAAGGTAAGTGACTGTATACATATGAGAGGATATGGCATGAGATGTTTACCAAATTATAAGCGGGTGCTCGAAAAATTAACTAAGATCAAAGTATAATATTACATTAGTGTGTGTGTTTGTGGGTGCGCAAATATTAATAAAGAGAAATGCAACAAAATACCCAAAAGTATATGTGTATCTCATGATGGATCACGAGTAAAATAGCACATGAGAATGAATATTATCATCATTTTAAGAGTGTATACTTACAAGAAATTAATGAAGTAAACGATGAGAGATTCAAAATATTTTTGTAGTATAACGCCCACTTAATGCATGTATGACACGTGTATATAAATTGAATAAACTATCAATTATATGATAATTTTTCAAAATTAATGCACATATGTCATACATGCATTAAGTGGGTAAGTACAACTATTAAAGATACTCTAAAATCTCAAAAAAACGACATACTAAAAGATTGTCTTAAGAGTACACACTTATTGGATATTAATGAAAAAAACGACACGTCAAAAGATTCAATAATAGATATTAATGAAGAAAACGACACGCCAAAAGATTCAATAATTTTAAGAGTATATACGAAATTTATGAATAAGAAGATTTGAGAAAAAAAAAAGTGGCATAGGGAATAAAAGAAGTTTGAATATTCAGTAAAAAATGAACATACCAGAGATATTTTACAAACCAAAAAAATATTAGAAGATGAGTAATATGATTATATCTAGACTATTTTGTAAGAAAAAATGAATTATATATTTCTATTAAAAAGGAGAGACTAGCTGACCAGTAAATGTCTTTCTAATCCAACTTGTTGAAAAATGAATTGTCCAAGAAAAACCTCATTAAAAATGAAACTTACATTAAAAATCTCAAGAAGAATTGAATAAAAAATTTAAAAAAAAATCAACAAATTGTGGGTCACCACAGAGAAACAGAAAAGGAGAATAAGTATTATAGGCACGTTGGCACATTTTCCTAGTAGATCTATCAAAATAAAAGGAAGGAAATTCAGATAAAACCTCTCAAAGAGAATTTTTCGAAATTTTGAAGCTATTTGAAAAAATTCTCAAAACACACAAAATATGCATGTAGGCTCCAGGATCTAAAATTAATGTAAGAAAATTGATAACATACCTCACGCAGTATTTCACACACTGTCAACGCCTGGTGCCTGCGTGATTATTGAACAAAAAACGGAAAAATAAATAAATTAAAACGCAACACATAAAAAAGAAAAGAAAAGAAAAGAAAAGGTAGCTATTAACAATAAATAATAAAAAAAATATATCATAAGAGCTAATGATATGTGGGTCTCAAAACAGAGCTACTTTTCTTCTCTACACAATTAACATATCCACAATTATGTTCATTATACACTGAAGTGTTAAATAGAATAATTTAATAAAACTCAACCTTAACAAACTAAAAGAGATGTGAATGCAACTTCACCTGCGCAAGAAGAATCAATCTATCACTATTGTTTTAATGCCTCTGGTTTATATCTAGGCAGTTACAAAAGCAAACAGCCAATGAGTTGATGGCCAGAAAACAGCAATGGGGCCTACTGCCTGTGCCAGATGGGGCTTAGCATGAACCCCATTTGTTGCATTTTGGTCGCAATTATCAAACATTGGCTGTTATACATTGTGATAAGTGGCTTATGAGGTAGGCTACGTACGTTTAATGATCCTTTCTGCCATTACCATATACTGCCTCTAGTAAGTCTTGCCAATGTGTCATCATTTGGTTAATCGTTTATCGGCTTCTCACCTCGATCGACTGTGAACGCCTCATAAAAGGTTGTATCAATAAATGTTGTTATATAGTGGGATATAGTACTTGTCTATTTGAAAATCACAATCTGATTTTTACATTTATGTCATCATATCATTCGACATAGACCCTTTTATAAATGCACAGGTACAAAATCATAGAGTGAAGTACACCTTTTTGGGTCACCGATTATTGTTGGGACGGTATTACACTCCTTTTATAATCAGAGCAAGAATTCGACTCTTCACAAGGTAGTGTCACATTGGGCCTAGCAGGGATTTTTTTTTGAAAAATTTTAAATCCATTTTAAAGTTATCTCACCCCATTGTTGATTTGAATTACCATAAAAGTTCTTTCTAAATTTGAAAATCATCAAAAATATCAAATATTAATAGCATGAATTTTGGCTTAGTCTGCGTTTTCACTTTGTAAATATTTATAGATAATATAGTATATGATAGATCTCATATTTAATGTGCATAGATTTTTTAACCATAATGGACAAGCCTCTAATTCATGCTATAGTTGCTTAATTTAGATTCTTGGTACTCATAATTTTAGTATCCTTAAAAAAAAACTACTAGATATCCTTAGTACTATAATTTTTTTAGTATTTTTTATCCTAAATTTTAATGTGGCACTCATCTATTGAATTATTAATTTTACAACTCATAAAATTATTTATTATTTCATTTTACTATCAAATATATGAATGTCACTTCACTTTTCATTGTAAAGAAAAGTAAATTATAAAAAATAATTAATAAAAAAAATAAAAATTACATGATCTCACTTGGCATCGTAGTGATTCCATGTCCTTGCAAATATTATTTAAAAACAATAATTGATCATCTTATTCAACCAATTACAAATTAAAAACAAGAAGAAGATTGAGGATTCCAATCTGATCCATCTTGACCACAAACTCAGCAAAATCTTTAGGGAAAGTAGATCCATGTGTGAATATGTAACAGATTGTAATTCCACGTAAGCTCTCGTGTCGGGGGTCATCGAGGAGGAGGGCGGCATCAGATTGGAACAGGCCTTTTCTTTTAGCAACAAGAGTGTTGTGAGTGGCGGACCCAAACACTTAAATTAGGAGATTTAGTGTAAAAAAAATTATTTAATTTAGGGAAATATTCACTTGAATACATTTTAAGTTTCATAAACTCAAATTCCATTACTTTATTTTAAATTCTAAATAATAATAGTAATAAACTATTTATTTTAAATGGTGAAAGTATCATTTTTATAAGTAATTTCTACAAAATATTTTAAAAAATAAAATAATGTGGGCTATTGGGATTTGAATCGAGACTTCAAAACCATCAAATAACACTCTTATCATTGAACTATAAGTCTTTTGTTACATGGAGAATGTGTCCAAATTTTTTTTTATTCAACTATTTCATAAAGGGTTTTGGGTACATCTAAAAGAAAAATTAATGCATCATAAGGGACCGAAGCTCATTCTGAGTCTTAGTTGAGTCCGCGCATGAGTGTAATAGTTGTCATTAAACGTTTTGAAGCTAGGGATGACAACATTCCTAGTGAGAGCTTGTACTCGTAGCCCCCAGTTAATACAGATCTAATATGAGTTCCTAAAGAGCTTAAAATTGAAAACATGTCTATTTCAAGGATAAGCTCAAATCTTAAATATGTTTTGGGTTTGAATTCGGGATTTTATTGGTCCCTCAAACTCGACTAAAAAAATATTTTTGTTTTTCTTAAATAAAAACATATTTTCAATTTTAATCAAATAATTACAAAAATATAATAAAACGACAGAACCCTAGATCTAAACCTATGGCCTCTATCAAAAACTCTACTCTCTACCCATCGGCAACTCCAATTCTCCAACGGATGTTCCCCTTCCCAATCATCACGTCTGACACTAAAAAACCAAGCTTCGCCGTGAACGTTGCTCTCCTATCTCGCCTAAAGATCAAGCTTCGCCCTCAATGTCGCTCTCCTCTCTCACTTAAAGACCAAGCTTTGGCTCAAGCCACTAACCCTTTATCGCGAGCGCTGTCATTTCTGAATGTGGCTCACATTCATGAGTATAGATAAATTAAGACTACTCACATTTTTATGAATAGATAGTGATGAAAACAATTATTCCATATTTCTAAAAGATTAAGATAATAATAATTTACTCACTTTCTAGATGGATGGAATAAAATGAAATCCATTTTATATCCAAAGAGTCCCTAACTTAGCCAATATACAACTTTGCCTGCAAATTGCCCATCAATCTAAAGGCTATATAAAGGAATAGGGTAGAAAATTCTAAGTATTCTTTAAATTTAATTCTAAAATTCTATGGCTGGAGGTAGTGGCAGAGATAGGAATTCAATCTAGTAGGGGCTAAATTCAAACATTAATATATTTTAAAAATGGTCAACAAATAAACTAAAAATTCATTAATATATTCAATTCAATACATTTATAGTGTCCTTGATGTGTTTTCATATGTTGAAATTATTGAAGAATAACCCATCATCAAGATCACAAAATATATCGTTTTTTATCTATACAAATGGTTTCTCCATCGATTTCACTAACCATTTTTCAACATATTCATAGCTAAAATGCCCTTTCTATTATACCTATGACAACCGGTAAAATCAATAGTAATGTTATTAATAGATAAATTAATAAATACAATTTATTCTTTTTATTATCAATTATTATTCTTATTATTTTACCAATCCCTTTGATCCTGAAATTTTGTTATCAAAACCACATCTATAATGTAAACATAAAGTTGAATTTCAAGAGCCATAAAGTCCATTAAAAAAAATTAATTAGATAAAACTCAGCATGTATGAAACATGCTGAGAAAACAAATTCAAAATGCCTGGAAAATGAATTTTACATGCAATATATACTACCACCACCCATTCAAATAACATGACTATCAAAGTTAATTACTTAAACTTCACTCGTTTTCTTTTGATCCGAATTTTAAACAATTCCAATCTTAATTTCATCAATCCAAAAAAGAAATTCAAGTAACTGGTTAATTAAAACTCTAAATTTCAAAATTGAGTGCTTTCATTAATTTATCTAATCTTTAATCTTAATTTTCAATTTGATAATATCCACAGAATTAATGAGGATCATCATCGTAGCCAACGGACACGAATTTGTCCTAGAAGTTGGTCTCCAGGAACCTGTCCTGGAAATCAAAAGGAAGATAGAACAAATCTTCAACGTCCCAGCTACTTCACAAACCCTAGCTGTATCTGGCTGGGAGCTCGTCGACGGACTGGACATGGAAGATTATCCCATTGTCAAAGAAGGTACAAAAATCGACCTCACTATCAATCCATTTCTCCAATCTTCATTCAACCAGCATGAAAAAATTCATATCATAATCAAATTTCCTTCAAGAAAATTTAACATTGATGTTGATAGAACCGACACTGTGCGTAGCCTTAAAGAAAAAATCCACATTATCGATGGTACCCCCATCAAGAGAATGTTACTTTTCTTCTCTGGGATCGAATTAGATGATGAGTTTCGTAATCTTTCTGAATACGGAATCCGTGAATTCTCTGAAATCATCGTGTTCTTGAAAACTATGAATCGATTAAGGGACAATCCTCCGATTAGAAGGCTTAGTTTTAAGGTGCAAACATCTTCTAGCTTGCTTAACGGAGCTAGCATTCCTTTAGAAATGCAAGATTCAAGTACCGTTAATGAGTTGAGGCACCTACTATTGAGCTCAAAAATTCTGCCACGAGAGGATTATATTTTTATTCACAAGCAGAGGATCATGCGTGACAATTGCAGCCTCCGTTGGCACGGGGTCGAATATGGGGACATTCTTTATGTGTTCAAAGGAACCGTGAGCCGTGGTGGGTACTAACTGTTTAGATGCTTGAAATTTTATATCACCACATCTAGAGGGAAGATTAATTATTATTATTATCATCTTAAGTTTATTATTATTTCTGGTTGAATAACGTGTAGGTGTCCAAGATACCATCAGTACTTTTGCAACAATGAATCATTGCCATGTTATTGACAAAATTCAACAATTTAACTTGTTATTAATATTCCTATGAGTAGTATCTGCTAAATTGTTTTCTATGTTCTCTGTTTTATTTACAAAAAGCAGCCTTAATTTTGATTAATAGTATAACGAATTACAAGAGGTAATTGAATCCTCTACATAGATAAGTTACATCATATGTAACTTACAGTAAATTCAAAAGTAGTTACCCATAAAATTCAATTTGTTTCACATATAATTATTTTGTAATATTAGATAACTACTTTTGGGTTGTTGTAACTTTAGCAGTTGCCCAAAGGGTTTTAGAAAATCAATCAAGTTAAGTATATGATTTCAAGAAAATGAATCACAACCAGGATTTACTCGTTGTGATATAGCAAGCTGTTTCCAAAGTTATCCAAAATTTTTTAATATCCATCCAAATTAAATACAAAGAGAAATTATTCGTAACGGTGAAAACAACAAATCACCGGTTTAAGACTAGATCAAGTTTAATTTATGTCATAACACAACACAAGATCACCCATAATCTTTAGAATTTCATCTAGGTAAATCTACAAAACACTAAAAATAAGTTATGACCTACAATACATAATCAAGCAAATAAGCAGAGGAACTTCTTTGCTACCCAAGAAGGGTATTAGGATTCAGCCATTCAGGAATAGTGAACACAGAATGTTGAGTAGAACCATCATCAAGGGGTTTGAAAAAGAGGTAGATATGGGACCCATCTTTCACCCCACAATCAGCCAAAGGGACTTCATCATGATCTTGGGTCATCGGACAGCTGTGATCACTGCTGAGAAGCAAAATCAGACGGTCACAAGGGAGCTTCTGCTGGGCTCCAATTTCTCTCTTTAGATCAGCAACACTGGCATTATTTTCCACTTGAATGTAAAATAGTGTTCCAGTTAGTATCTCCACAGCCACCTTCATTGTTAAATAAATTATATTACAAATAATATAAAAGTTAAAGAGAGAAATTTAAGGCAGATGGAGAGATCAAATTTTGAAGAATTCAAGGTGGTCACGTTTGCGGCATTCTAGCAGCATGCTTTTGGTGTGGGGATTTTTATTTGAGTTCTAATGAGTAAGCTAATTGAACTTTTGCCATATGTTAATTAGCACATCTGCTCATGTATTTTAAAATGCATATGGAACTGGAAAAACCCATGTCTCATTTTGTGATAATTAAGGACAATAATTTGGTAACAATGTATAATCATTACAGAAAATTCAATGCTTATTTTGTGATTTGATTTTAAATGCAAGCGATACACGACATTATGCCTTTGGTTAAGTTAACAAGGTTTTGCAATAATGCTTCTATGCTTTCAACCAAAAGTCCGAAGGAATTCATCGGCGTGTGCGATTTTAGTGACGATATATTATTAATCCAAACCGAGTTTAATACAAAATTATGTAAGATTGAGAAGAAAGCAGAATGACAGCCTACAGAGGATGTCCATCAAACAATAATTAATCTTATGTAACAGTCTTACAAGCATTTTATCATACATATTGTATGCTAAAAAAAATTCTCCATAAACTAAGCAAAATTTGAATAATCTATTCATTTCATGGTTGCATTAATTTTGTGCAGTGTTTTTTTTTTCATATATTTTATCGTGCACTTTCTTAACTCATTCAAGGGCAACCACTGGGCCAAAAACCACTCCCTTACAACTGTGAGGCTAGTAGTTTGATCACCCACAAAAATATTATGGGGGTTTAATTTCATTTCTCAAATTTGAGTGAAGGAAGTCTTCTTCATTTCAAAATGTGAGTAGAGTTAACATCCCTCAAATAAGATTTTATGTAAACTACTAGTCTCAATAATTGTCTGATTGTAAATATCAATTATGGTATCATATAATATAAGTTGTAATCTTATCAATAGTTTCATGTAATTCAAAAAAAAAAAAAAATCATTCAAGGGCACAGATGACAGGTCACAATTGCAGGGAAAAACTTTGCAGAATATGTACTGATACTGTATATGGCTAAACTAAATGCATTCACCATTTTTACTGTAGAAACAGAAGTATTGCCTGGATTGACATTATAAAACTGCTGTTAAAGCAATTGCAATTACACTGAGGCGACTGAAAATCACTACCTTAATGGTGAACTTAGAAAAACAAATTAATGCAGCATCCAATCATAAATGTGCACTTGTCTATGAACTTGAATCTTACAGAAAGAGCAAGTTATCAAGGATCTTAACCCGTTGGCTAAGGGCAGCGTTGATGCTGCTTCATTAAAAAATTTATCAACTAAAATGTATACATAAAGTCAGTGTCTCCTACTGATTCATGCTTGAATGAATATATTCAGCTACAAGAACATTAAATTTACTAACAAAATTCTAGCTGGAAGCATATAGATCTGTGCAGACTGCAGAGGCATACCTGATGAACTACCAGAGCTTGGAAGTAAATAAAATCTTGGCTAATAGAAATGGTTTTGTTACAGATCTAAGCCTTAAATGCATCACAATTCAAACCTATCTAACAATGTAACTTGCAGATGTCCTCAATGCTCAGAGCCAACAGGTTCTGATCGACCTAGAACTTTGATCATTGTAAAATACTTGGTTGGAGGGACAACACCAGCCTTTGTGCACAAATCCACTACTGCTGGTGCATGCCCATAATAACCCCGTCCTTCATCCAAAAGCACAGGAGGGTCCTGAGGGCGTCGATGCCAAACAATCTTTGGAGGTACCAAATCATCTACCCCAGCCTTCTTCCAAAAGTGGGTTCCTCGCCAGCTCTCATATTTAAACACTCCACAAAGCCGAGCCTTATGCCCAGATGGCCCAACATGAACTTCTGAACAATGCTCACAAACTTTTACTGGATAAACTAATGTCAATCTTTGAACACCCGATCTGAGGGTCTCCCATGCTTTCAAAGTTCCATTAGCTATCACTGTCAGGTCCTCAGGTGACAAAGACTCAACTCCATGAACACCACCAACAATACCATCAGAATTCCGAGTGTTGAGATGCAGATCTTGATCAGTCGGATCAGCACCAGCCTGCCAGCATAGCTCAACAACAGCAGGAACACGCTCAAAGTCAAATCTTTGGTTATGTTCAATCACAGGTTGAAACATTTTACGCAAGTGAAATGCTTCCACAGGGACAAGTATATCATCCAAACTACCACTAATCCATTCATGAACTCGATTCTTAGCTCTGCGCCTAAACCCACGACAAGTTTGAATTAAATGACCTTTCTCCCCAATAAACACTTCAGGGCAAAACCTGCATCAAAACAATTTCAAACTTTACAATAAAAACAGTTCTTTATTCTAGAAGATATACACAACTTATGCTCAGCCAAGGTGGAAAACCAAAGACCATTTCCATAAATTTTCTTTCAAATAACACAGTCCAAATCTCCAATGCATTTATATGTAGCGTAGATGAAATTCAATGGTATCACAATATTCTGTTGTGTTTTCATAATTAATCTGTGAAGTGAAGCTAATAGACTTACTTACAGGCCTGGACTGGGAAAACTTTAATTAGCGTGGAGACGCCTCGGATCAACAGAGCTCTGGCTTTAAGAACTTCACGAGCTACAGGAACCATGTCGCGAATCGGATAATCCTTCGCTCGGTTTTCGATTCTTTTCATAATCATTGGCCTCAGTTTCTTCAAGTCAAATTTCGAACTGTAAAATCTCTGCCCGTTTGATAACTCTCCCCAAAAATCTACCCATAGTTTCCTCCTCAAGGCCATCAAAATATTAAAGCTCTGTATTGAAATATAAACAGACCTCTGAGAACTTACATCAAACACTTCATGAGCATCAAAACATTTATCAAACGTGAAAACCCCCGTCAATTCGAGCAATGATCCTAAATCGGAGAAGCTCAAAGAAGAGAATTAAAAGTGAGGGTATTTTAGGGTTTCGACAAAATGATGAGAGAGCAGACCGCAGAGAGAGACATTTGGTGATATTTTTGCTAATCAAGGTGTCACAGCTAACCATTCAAAATTCAAGGGACAATATTGTAATTAATGGTCCGCGTACGAGGAGTACTTCGTAAAACCACTTTTAAATTTTAATCCCATTTTTTTACCTAGAGAAGATAGAAGAGAACCAAAGATGGCCAATGGGCCGGGCGGCACGTGGCACGGCACGGCACGAGCACGTTTCGGTGAGGCACGAGGCACAGTACGGCACGCACGTGGGCCGTGCCGGGCTTAGAATTTTAGGTACGCGGGCCTTAAAGCACGGCACGATAAGAGATGGGCCAAAGCACGGCACGCGAAAAAGTACGTAATAAGCACGGTTTATTAGTAGGCTAGCACGCGGCCCGTGAGCCATTAATAGCACGTGGGCCAAAATATATCTAAGTAAATTTTTTTAACAAAAAGTAAATATAAAATGTTATGAAATTAAAGTACAATATCTTGAAATTAAATGTTTTAATATATTTTTTAGCATAGACTTTTAAAAATTAATTTAAATCATTAAATCTTAGTTTAAATAAATATTCTAATCTTTTATGTTTATAATTTATTAAATGAATAAGTAAATATCATGATTTTAATAAATAAAATTATAAATATCATAATTTTATTTATGATATTTATTAAATGAATAATGTTATTTAATTTTATTTATGATATTTATTTAATTATTTATTTACGTTTATAATTTATTAAATGAATAAGTAAATAAGTAAATATCATGATTTTAATAAATAAGATTATAAATATCATAAATTTATATATTATAAATAAAAAATAATTTTTTTTACAAAATTAATAATAAAATATTTTTCATATTAATATTAAATCATAACTTAATTAATATTTAATAGAGATATGTTTCATTTGTGAATGAAATATTTTTCATTTTATATATAAGAAAAATGTTAATTGCTCTCTTAATAAAAATTAATATGATTATGATTTTGAATATTATTATTATTATTATGTTGGTGGGCTTAAAAAAGCACGTCAGGCACGTGAACTTGAATAAAGCACGTTAGACACGTGGATTTTTTTAAACACGCAAAAAAAAAAAAATTAATGGACTTTTTTTGGACACGGCCCACAGCACGAGAAGGCTCGTGCCGTGGACCGTGCCGGACTCAACTGAAAAAAATATGGGCACGGCACGACACGACACAACCCACCAAATTGCACCAATTATCGGCCCACAAGTCCTTATGGGCCGATAATTGGTGCCGGCACGGCCATTGGCCATAGTTAAAGAGAACAATGAATCTTACAAAAAACGGCATAAGGAAATGACGCGTGGGGCCCACCCGTAGAGAAACCGAAAGGAAAGCGTAGATAATACGCGCGGTAAAGTAAAGAATCATATTCCTACCAATCCCGAAAGCAGGAGCACGTGAGAGGAGATCTAAGACGTCCCGTTGAGCGGTCATTGAAATCAGAACCGTAGAAGCACCCAAAAGGGGGAACCGACTTGAAGGTACGTACGATTATAACGCAAAGCGTCTAACATAAACAAACACCAAGGCAAACCGCAAACGGGGTTGTGTGGTCAAGAGAAGCCCGTCTGCACTTATATAACGACCTTATAACCCAAACACAGTCCTTATCTCTGTCTCTCTCTCTCTCTCTCTCTCTGGCTTCTCTTGTTTCCGCTCTCGTAAGGCAGTTTGATTCGCAATCTTCCTCTTAAGGTAACAATCGATCTTCACCTCGTGATTTTATGTTATTTATCAATTAATCTTTGGTTATTATTATTATTATTGTTATTATCTGGGTAGGTAAACGAATCTGAGTTCTCTTCGGTTGCTTGATGTGTTTTCTTTTGAGCAAAATTTTTATTTTATTCGATCGGATTATTGATTGTGCCGAATCTTGGTAGTTGCCCTAACCTAGGGTTTTTGGATTGTGTGTAGGATCAATTCTGAATGATCATGTTTTTATTTGGTATGAGCTTGTGTGTATATATGGTCATTTTTGCTTATGATCAGTTCTATTTTGGTGTCTGCATGTGTGTGTATACATGTTGGTGTCCGTGTTTGGTTCTCTTTGAATATTTGGGTGAGGAATGATTAGGGCTTTTTGAATCTCATGTGTATGTAGATTAATCGGGTTAAAAAGTACAATAGTTCATTGGCTGATAGAAGTCAGGGCACTGAACATAATTTAAGATGATCATCGAGTGGGTATTATCGATTGGGTACTTGCAATTAATCTGCTGAGAAGAGTAGTAACCAAAGACGATCATCTATGTATATAGCATGTGATATTTGATTGCTAGTAGCTTAAATGTGTTTTCTAATAATTTAGAGTAGTTAGGAAATTCATGGACTGTTGCGGTTAAGATTTCACTCGTTATTGTTTTGAACTTTGTCTGATAGTTTCTTCCTATCCTCTCTTCCAGCTAAGAGCAATTTAAGTGAATTGAAGCCAATTTCTCGCTGGTTACGGACTCTTTGACACTCCAACAACCAAGTTTCATGTCTGAATTTGACACCCAGATTCCATCTGCCTTTGGTATGTAATGTTTACCGTCTTTAGAATGGTTTGGTGATATCTGTGACTGCCAGAGTTTCTCGATTCGATCATCCAGGAGAGTAGCATGTGTTTCTGATGAGTATCGGTTTGTGTGTTTCGGTTTGTTTTGTTGTACGGCAGATCCCTTTGCTGAGGCAAATGCTGAGGACTCAGGTGCTGGTTCAAAAGATTATGTGCATATTCGCGTGCAGCAACGTAATGGGAGGAAAAGCCTGACAACTGTGCAAGGGTTGAAGAAAGAATTCAGCTACAACAAGATTCTCAAGGACCTCAAGAAAGAGTTCTGCTGTAATGGTACTGTTGTACAGGACCCTGAGTTAGGCCAGGTTTGCCTCCTGACCCTTCACTTGATGACTTTAAGATGGTTTATTGTCTTTTTCTCAATGCTCTTTATTAGGAGATGTTAACAATTTTTGTAATTTGCATGCTGCATTAGACAAATATCTGTTTTTTGGGAAATAGCGGCAAAGTCTTATGTAATGAATCCTCTTGTGTTCAGGTCATACAGCTTCAGGGTGACCAGAGGAAGAATGTGTCCACCTTCCTCGTTCAGGTAAACCAATGTTTTCATTAAGCAGTTATTATGTAGAAGGTATATTTGCAGGAGCCTTTATTCAATCATTCTTCTTCTTATTATTTTTTTTTTCCCCCAAATCTTTGATTGAACAGGCTGGTATTGTGAAGAAGGAATTCATCAAGATTCATGGTTTCTAAATAGTGGGAGCCAAGTTGCTATATGTTGTTTATCCATCTCCAACTATTGGTAGCAAGAAGTATATGATCTATATATTAATTTATTATTGACTGTTGTGTTATGTAACGCTGTCCAAACAAAAAGTTTGATGCAAGCTTGCTTGTGCGTTTAAACTTTTTAGTTTGTAGTAGTGTTCTTTTGTTTGGGAATATTATGGTTTCTTCCAAGACTTATTTTAAGCAAAATAAAATGTATTCCTGCTTTCAATTCATATGAATAGTTGTTTGTTTCCGCCCTCCTTTAAGTTGCTGGTGAAGTTAATTTCTATATTTGAGCAGGTGAAAAAATTACTGTTAGCCAAAATCATGGAATACTGTCATACAGGAAGCAACAGAACCAGTGTAAACTGCTTTGTGTTTTTAGTTCCCAATCAAATGCTCATGATAAAATTATATTTAGAACATGATGGGTACTCTTGTTTGATAAAATTATATTTAGAACATGATGGGTACTCTTGTTTGATAAAATTATATTTAGAACATGATGGGTACTCTTGTTTTGTAATGGTTCTTGATGTCAGGGATTTGAGGCCCTTGTGCTGATGAGCTTGTTTCCTAATTGTGGGTTCTTGAAGTATTACTGTGGGTAACATGTAAATGGGGCAAGCAGATACCCTTATGACAGTAACTAAGTTATTGAGAGTTTCCACCAATGAGAGTAACTACATGTCGTTCTGGTTAAACCCTACAACTAAGTACTTTTGAGCGCTGTTTCTCTCTTTTCTTTGGTTGTTTGGATTCTAAAATTTTTCTTCACACTAATTTTAATAAAAATATGCATTACAAAAATACTCAGAATGTGAAGTATTATAAACATACTCATTATTCAATTTATAATTTTCATATTTTAAACTCTAAAATTTTTATTGCCAACATCTTAATTAATATTTTGATAAATAATAAAAAAATAATTTTAAGAAAAATTTTGACTACAAAATATGGGTAATACTTTTTATTTTCAAAAAATAAAATAAAACCTAAGCATTGTTTAAAAAAAATTGTCTTTTTTTTGGGGGGGGATTTGGCCATTCTTCTTCATCTTCTTAGTCTCTTCATCCTCTTCATCTCTTACCCTTTCTTTCTTTCTTTGTTTTTTTGGAGTATTTATGGAATGTTTTCTATTATTCTGTTATTTTTGGTGCAAAATTCAATATTGACAAAAAAAAATAATAACTAAAATTATGTTAAAAAATTTATTTACAACTTGATTTAATTATATTATTGTAAATATATGTTAAATTTCTTTAAAATAATGTGTTGAATAGTCTTATTAGTGTTTTAAGTAAATAAAACTTACATAGTTGACGTAAGGATATTTTTAAAATTTTAAAGAGTGTACAAAATAAAAGTCAAAATAATATAGTGTTTAAAGTAATATTTAGAGTGCAAATAGCCATATCTTTTTTCTTCTCATTGATGCTTGCTTGAACTTCAATTTCACATTTCTTGGATGGAAATTAAAGTCTTTCCTGTGTTTTTATCTTAAGCTGATATTAGGAATTTATACCTTTTAATATATTATTAGATGTGATCAAATGTATTTTTGGTCATTATTCTTGGAATTTGAGAATACACTAAATATCCATCGAGTAGTGGGATTGAGATTGATAAATGTAAAATTCCACAATAGATGTGACTTGTGAGCAGGATTTATTTAATGGATGCCGGTTTGGAATATGTGAAGTCATGCTAAACTCTGCTTGTTGCCATCGCATGTTTATTAATTATTTTTGAAGTATCACATGAAGCCATACTAATTCATGTTTGTGAAAATGGAAATTTTTTTACTACAAAAATATTAGAAGAAATTAGTTTATGAAAGTCTTAAGTTTATGTCCATTACAAAGATGATAAATGCTATTGTTATTAGAAATGTGAAAGGTGAAAGAAGAATGCTGGTGTCATGAATCATGTAGTAGAATTATTAATTTGCAGTAAGATCATAAATTAGTCAAAAGGGATAGATCAACTGTTGGAAAGCACGGTAATGTAGTTGTTGGAAAGTATAATAACTAGAAGTTTAGATAAGAAGAAGAAGTCTGGTGTACTTGTTAGAAAGTACAATAACTGGAAGCTTAGATAAACAAGTCCGGTAGCAGACAGCATAGCAGTTGGAGAGCCCAGCTACTAGAAGCTTGAATAAATGAATGGACCCAACTACTAGAGAGCGTAACTGCTGGAGAGTACTGTTATTTGAGAGCATAGCCACTGAAATCTTAATTAAGTGAATAGCTCCAGTTGTTGTAGAGTAAAGCCAAGCTAGAATAAGATGGGGATACTTGATCCCTTATTTATCTCACTCTCCCCCAATACCCAATAACTACTTTATTATAATTTCAATATATTATCTCTATATAATATTATTAGAAGTAGTAATAGTTTTATCTTTCTAAACTGCAAACTAATATCTTAATGAATTTTATGCAAGTAGATTAAATCGTCTTAAAAGTTAAAAAAAAATGATAATTCGTATCTTTTAAAACGATTAGATCAAAATCTCTTGCCAATAATTATCAAAAAAAGAAAAATAAATGAGCTCTTGCCAATAACATCAAGTTTAGAGCATAAAAACAAAAATGCCAGCAAGTTGGAAAAAGGTTGCTTCGCTTCCATGACCGATTGCCGCAATTGCTTTTTGGATACATCGTCTAAGCTTTTAACAAGAGAACATAAGAAAACAAAATTAGAGAGACTGCCCAATTAGCAATAGAAAAAAGGTTGAGCAATTATGTTTTTTCGGGTCGAGTAAGTGGTTTTCTTTACGGATTTATTTGTACTTCTGAAACGTCTTATTTGAAACTATATTAATATGTAGTTTAATTTGGGCAATTAGAGAATACTATATACCTAGCTCGGACTAGATTTGATGAAAATGAATACTGTTGTTGCAAATTTTATCCCAATTTATTAGGTGATAATTCCAATTGAGGATGGCTTTAGGACTGGGGTTCCTCTTTGTCAGATATGACAATGATGAGTTTACCCTTTACGCAGATCTTAATAGGTCTTTTAATCTCCTTCTATGAGTCCATTTCCTTAGGAGATGAGAGTGTCCTTTTCCAATGATACTATGTAAACATAGCAAAAGGATCAGAGCGCTGCCTTTACCACATGGACCCTCCGATGGTTAAGTCAGTTACCAGATCTTTGGAAATATAAATTTAAAGAAAGAAAAACTAGAGAGAGAAATGTTGCGTAAACCCTCCTACAACTTCCTAATGATTTTCTAACGACCTTCTAGTGATTTTCTGGCGACCTTCCGACAATTTTTAGTGAGTTTTTATTTATCTATTACTTTTTATTATTTATTATTTACTATACTTAGGAGAGTAATCATAGGTCATTCTGACTTTGTAGGCTTTTCTTAGTTCAAGAAGACCTATTATCGAAATGACCAAGGATAAGAATATAGTTGTGGATGTTATTTCTTTAACAACTATTCATGCTATTACGAGTGACGTAGGTAGTTGTGAGTTAAAATAGGAGATAGATGAGGATAGTAGTGCATATGTAGATGAAATAATAAGAAGAAAGAAGGTTAATTTTGAGGATGAGGACGAACCAGTAGTTAAAGATACCTATCCATGGTAGATAAAGACGATTAAATATGGATTAGGTGAAACGTTCTTTGAGATACTAATGATGAGATATAACATTCCTAGATCAATAATATTTCATCGTGCTTCACTTAAATTCTAGAGTATGACTTTCATTTCAACTTTATGTTCGAAAGATATTATATGCCTTAGGACTTGCTCCAGCTCAGCTATCTCCTAAAGCGTAGTGTTGTATCATTGGAACATAGTCTCTTTGGTGTTATTAGGATTTGAGGATCTTACTGTGGCTGAATTTTAGAGTCTTTTTCATCCACAGAGATGTCCTAAGGATGAAGGTTTTTTGTGTTTGTCTACCCATCCTAATTCGGACAAGATTCTTCTTTATGATGAACCTAGTCATCAAGACAAGACTTGGAAACCTTACCAATTTTTTGTTAGAGGCAATTAGGAGTTCGGGGCAAGTACAGAACATTCTAAAGTTAGGATCTAGACTCGATCTTATCAACCTAATAGAATTTCATTTTCTTATAATAATTTATTATTTTTTATTATAAGTTCTTTCCATAACTCAAAACTACTTTTTCTTCCTTGGTTTTGCCGATGAGTGGATTTACCTTCGCCTTTCAGTAGACGAGGAAAGAAATATAGCAAAAGCTTTAAGCCTAAGCTTGAGTAAGCACAGCATCTCAACTGCTTGTTCTGAAGAAACCTTAATTGAGCGTGGTATTATTCCAAACATCTCATTTTTTGAGAAGGAAGCTTTAGCGATGACTGCGAATGGTTCTCATAATGTTAGTCTTAAAGGTGAGAGGAGGAAGAGGTTGGTGATTTCGAACATAGTTCAGGAGAAACAAAAGAAACAAGGTGAATCATCTTTTTAGATTATATCCCAATATGAGCATATTGCACCCTTTATTCCTCCTCCTCTTTCATCTAAGAAGGGCATTTATAATTTTACATCACACATGTTGTTCAAATTTTATTGAACTCGCAAGTGCACAATCTATTGTAGAATAGATTAATGGTGACGAGTGTCGATCCCACGAGAAGGTTGATTCTAATTGTGTGTAAAATTAATTTTTCTAAATGGATGTTTGGATTTGTGGTGAAAGTGACTTAGATTATCTTAAAATTGGAATTGAAATGGCGAGAATAAATTGAAGAGAAATCTATTGAAATGAAACACTTGGGTATCTGGATCCGTATCAACATGCACCATGGGCTAAATATTCCTTATTATTGCCAATTAAATCATAAGGGGGGAATCCACACCTCATGAACCAAACTTTAATCAATATGGTGCTAAGGGCTTATCGTGACAAATAATAATAACCTTGTACTAGGGAGCCGGTAAAACCAGGGCGGTATCTAGACAAGATTATTATTATTTGTCGACGAGAAGTCAAAACATCCACAAAAACTAGAAGGGAAGAGAAAATAAATTTACCAATTAAAGCCCATGACACATGTTGAGACTTTACTTTCAACCCAAGCTTGAAAGAAAATTAGCTACTTATAATTGAACTAGGGGCAAAATGAAAATTTATTAAAATATGTAGAAAATACAATATGGAGAAGGAATTATAGAAAATAGAGCCCAAAAATGGTTTCAGAGATGCCAAATTAGGGGGAGAGGTCCCCTTTTTATAGATACATTGAGTAAATCATGGCCATCGGATTAAAAACAGTTTGGACGCTCAGGATATCGCCACATCATCAGTCAACAGTACGCGGTTTGACCACATGCATGTACCGTACGCGAGATTTTTAGTCCACTGATATGCTGCCACGTCATCAGTCAATGCCATATCATCGTTCAATGCCACGTCATCATTCCGTCTATGTGAACAGTAACATAGACAATACTGTACATGTGAATAGTACTATACATGTGAACAGTGACATTTTTTCTTTTATGCTCCTCCTAAGGTTTTTGACTGTCCTGAGTTAAAAAATGATGTCCGTTTTGCCATATGATTTCTCGTTCATTGTGAAATGACCATGATGCCTCTAAAATACATAAAATACTTAATTAAAATAAAACACATGTAATTAAATTACAAGAAGGTTAAATACATAAAAGTAAGGGTGTTAGTAAGACTTGAAATGTAAAATGACGATTTTCTCCTTTATAAATATATATTTTCTAACACTCAACACACCCCTCAACCAGCTTATTGCTAGTCCCTAACAAATAAAACGAAAACAAAATTCAAATCCAAAATGATTTTTTTTTAAATAATCATGTTTATTCAATCAGACAAATAATAGTAATCAAATAAAAGTATAAGCATTATCTCCAGTCTAAAGAAACAACACACCCACATCAACCATCCACATGAATCAGCCCAGTAGACTTTGTCACAACTACTTTCAAGAATGACATGTTAACCCCCAAAATCTCACTAGAAATAGTGATTCACTCACAAAGAAATTAAACTCAATAAAAATAGTCACTCCAATAAATGGTAATTGAGAGAGAAAATAATAAAGAAGTGATATCACATGCTCTCACCAAGATGAAAGAAATATGCTCTCAGCTTAGAAATAATACGATCTCAAGTCAAACAAAAATGCTAGTCAACCCAATTTATTTATCTTTTTTTATTTTTTTATTATGCACCGCTACATCTTTTTAGCTCATATAACTAGCTTCTACTTCAGACTATAGTTCCTAA
Organism: Citrus x clementina; assembly: GCF_000493195.1. Classification (NCBI taxonomy): domain Eukaryota; kingdom Viridiplantae; phylum Streptophyta; class Magnoliopsida; order Sapindales; family Rutaceae; genus Citrus; species Citrus x clementina. Next base: position 21,766,972 of record NW_006262688.1, read on the forward strand.
AATCAAGAAGGACTTTTATTAGGACGTAACGTAGATTAGGGACATGGCTAACAAAGAAGGGAAATAAGGAAAACAAAGTGTATGTTTGAGAAAAATGTAGAGAATATTTTTTTGGAAGTTGCAAGGTAGATTTCACCTATTATTGTAATTTTTTTTTCTTTTTGAAACAACAATTTTTTTTTTTTTTGCTTTTGTTTGGCACAACGTCACTGAACAAAATAATTATTTACATTTTTCTCAAACATAAATAGGTGATAGAACTTATAAGACATCGGGTAATACTCTAAATCGGAGTAGGTCAAGATGATAAGTTGACAAAGAAAATATTTTTTTTTAAAGGCTCAAAAAGATTAACTATGAATATTTCACAAAAGGGATGGCTAGAAAGGCTCAAACGAATTAAAGATGGTCTTTCCATCATTTTTTAGGGCTCTCAATAATCTTCTATATCTACTAGTTAGATGGGCCTCCAAATGTAGCAACACACATTATTATTTTTTTTCTCTTTTTTTTTTTAATTTTACAACAATTTTTTTTAAGGGTTAACTCAAAAGAAATCTAGAGATCGTGTATAAAATAATAAATTGCTAAGCTGTATGAAGAATAGGCAAAATTGTTACTCTCCAAGAAAAATGATAGGCTCAAAAACTCACTTGGTATTTATTATGACATGTTCATTCCTTCAAGCAACTCATATTTGTCTCCGACATCAACATGTAGAGTAGCAAACATGGCGTAACATCATTTAAGACCAAAGATAATACAAATACTAAAATTTAAAATTCATCATGTCATCCAATGTTAAAACAAATCACACAATTTTTTTTTTCAAACAACATTCTTCCCCCCAACCTATTCTAAGCATGAAAGGAAAATATACATGCAGAAATGTGAAAATGATGCAGAAAAATTAAAAAGTTACACTTAAAATGATAGAAAAAGAAAATAGTTTTTTTTTTAATTAAGAAGATGCGTTTCTAGAGGCACTACACTCCATATTCAGCCATCTTCGACTCAAAAATTTGAAAATGTATATTTATAAAGGAGAAATTAAAAAGAAGAAGAAAAATGAACATAAAAACTTAATAAAGAAAAAGAAAATGTCTGAATTTTTTTTTTGTTTTTTTATAATTTTTTTTTCAAACAATGAAGATACGTTTCTAGAGTCACTACACTCCATATACAGTCATCTTCAACACAAAAAGTTAGCAACAGTTAGTTTCTACAATAAAAAAATCAGTAAAAACTTAACCAAGATTCCACAATTGTCGACTATTCCCTCCCCCCAACCAGAACAAAACATTGTCCTTAATGTTTTAAAGGAAAGAAGTAGAGTTTAGAAGACATCACCTGGCTGGTGCAACACAAAAGAAAATATTTACAGGCGGAGAGTTAAATCTAATTTGTACTTCTTACTGCAGCTACTGTTACCATTATTATTTGGACGCTCCAACACAAAGGTTCAGGGGTCTGGCTCCGGTCTATAAGCTTGTAACAAATCAAGTAGCTCATTAGCAGTGTGAGCACAAATAAAAAATTTTTTCGCTGTGGAAAAAGTGAAATAGTTTTTTATTGTATGGTTAAGAAATGCGATAAAGCCATCATAAAAGTTATTGACATTTAACAAACCGATGAGTTTCTGGTGAATGTGCAGATGGGCCCAGGATGCTAGTGTGATAAGTGCCTCTAGAGTTGCAAGATCTCCTGGTAGGAAAATAAAAGCATTAGCATGATTACGCATTTCAGTTATTCTTTCTTGTATACCTGAGACGACTAGCTCTTCTCCAGTAGATGAGTCAGACAAACTGCCCAAAGTTTTTAGGGCCCTTGGAATGATGCCTAACACTTGGCTTCCTCGGACAAAAGCAGCTTCTGAGACCAATTTTGATAACCCTTGATTACCTCCTTCATACACCAAGTGTAATTTTCTCTATACTATACTTCGACCAAGATCTATGGCTGCCTTAACGAACTCTTTATGTTTGCCATAGTTAAAACCATAAAGCACACAAATGTTCTTGAATTGTCTATTGGGAGTAGCTGCCATTGGGATACTTTTCAAAAATAATTTATGAATGCGTAACAAAAATCATATTTAAAAATCTTGGTGACAGTGGGTCACAGCTGTGTATGAGGTAGCATGTCAGTGTCAAATAACGTGTAAAACACATGGCTTGTGAGTCAAAAAGAAAACAGTAAAAAGAAAAAGAAACAATGATAAAATAAAATTATTAAAGACAATAATGCAAATGATAAAATAACAATGAAATAAAATAACAATAAAGTAAAAGGATATTTACAAGTAGTTGCGACTGTGGCTCACATATTTCTCTGGTTTTACGTTCAGAAACGGCTTGAACGCCCTCTATGGGTCGAGGATAGGCTTCCCATCCAGTTTTCTTATAAACTGGCAAACATGGTCGTTTATAGTCAGATTCCCGAGACTGTATCGTGCATGCTCTTTCTGGAATAATGGTCATAACTGGAGAATCGCTCCTTGCATATATCCACTAGGATGCGTTTCAAGAGACAAAAATGATATCATCCAATGACTCTTTATTCAAGCCATCCCTAATGAATTGAATCTTATCTTCCCTGTTATCAGACACCATTCCTAAATAACATGGTTTTTCATCGCAACTCATTCTGGCACACTTATGACAAGCAATAGAAATTTTTCGAGCTCTTCGTTTTCTTGTATAATTTCCTTTACCACAACCAAGCATGTATGTAATAAATTTTAGAGGTAACTCACCTGCCAATCATACTTTAGCATTGATTAACCAACGGATGTCAGCAAGTATGTTATTCCTCATGAGCAATCGCATGCGTTCGGACCGAGCTTTGTAGATTGTAAGGAGGGCATTCTAAGGAAGTGAAGGGAATCGATTGTGAAGCTTTGCTAGAATCTCGTTTCTGTCCATACCTTCGTCTCAGAATATCAGTTATTATGGGAAACTGAAGTAACCGACTTGATTGTCACGGATTATTGTTATCCGCCACTTCACCGGGGTAACAAACTAAAGTACACAAACAAAGAAAAACAAACTAAAACACATAAAGAAAATTACAATTGTCCTCTTATTGAATTTACCTCAAGCTTCAACTGGATGTTGCCAAAGGACAACTGCATATTTCCAGTCCTACATTGAATGTGAGCATCCGCAGTTGCCAAGAAAGGTCGGCCTAGGATAATGGGGATGTGCTTCCTTGAATCCTGTATTGGTTGAGTGTCAATTACAATGAAATCAATAGGAAAATAAAACTTGTCTACCTGTATAAGCACGTCCTCTACAATACCATGAGGTATTTTCGTGGACCGATCTGTAAGTTATAACACCACTGGAGCTGAGTGTAATTTTCCAAGTCCAAGTTTTACAAATACTGAATAAGGCAACAGATTTACATTAACTCCTAAATCCAACAAAGCATTCTCAATTATGTGGTTCCTTATACTACATGAAATAATGAGGGAGCCTGATACTTTGCATTTTAGAGGAATTTTGTGTTGAAGTATAGAACTAACATTTTCTGTTAAAAATGTCTTTTTTTGAACGTGAATATTTATCTTTTTAGCACAAAGGTCTTTAAGAAACTTGGCGTATGGATTTTCCCTTCTTTCCTTCAGCTAACCTATGAGGAAATGGAGCTTTGGGAACATATTCTCGTGGGTTGGTTTATTCTTTCTCTTCCGATGGTGAGTCCTCAACATTCATAGGTACAATTTGATTTTCTTTTGTCACCGGCATCTCCACTTTGTTGTCGGCTTCTTTTCCTTTTCGCAAGGTCATGACTGCTTTGACCTTTCCATGCTGCTGTGGTGAACTGGTACTTGCTTCATGTACTCCTTTAGGATTAGACACTGGTTGACTTTGAAATTTACCTTTCTCAACAGTCATTGCCAAGGTTTGAACTGAAGAAGCAAGTTGTCCCACCATCTTCTCAAGACTTGAAACTGATTGGGCTTGTAAGCTGAAACATGCTCTCATCTCATTTCGTAGTCCATCAATGGTGCAGTTTTGTTGCTTAATCGTAGAGTGAGTAACATTCTTGAAATTTTGGAATGCATCCTCCCATGGTCTGGTTTGAGAGTAGTTCTGATTCTGATTGTATGGTCTAAATGGTGGCTGAGAGGATTGAGGAATTTGAGGAATTGGTTGCATTGGTGGAGCTGGAGTTGTTGGTCCATTTTGTTGGAATTCTTGAGACCATGAAAAATTGGGGTGGTCTCTCCATCCAGGGTTATTTGTGTTGGAGTATGGGTTGTAATTTGATGGTTTTCTCATTACACCTATGGCATTGGCTTGATCTGAGTATGAGTCATGGTCATTTAGCTCTATTGATTTAGCAGTCGTAAACTATTGTTCAAATTTTATTGAACTCGCAAGTGCACAAATCTATTGTAATATAGATCAATGGTGACGAGTGTCGATCCCACGAGGAGGTGGATTTTAATTGTGTGTAAAATTAATTTTGTAAATGGGTGATTGGATTTGTGGTGGAAATGATTTGGAATATGCTAAAACTTAAATTAAAATGGCGAGAATAAATTCTAAAATTGGAATTGAAATGGCGAGAATAAATTGAAGAGAATTTTATTGAAATGACGTACTTGGGTATCTGGATCCGTATCAACATGCACCATGGGCTAAATAATCCTTATTAATACCAATTAAATCATGAGGGGGGAATTCACACCTCATGAACCACACTCTAATCAATATGGTGCTAAGGGCTTATCGTGCCAAATAATAATAACCTTGTACTAGGGGGCCGATGAAACCAAGGCGGTACTAGACAAGATTAGTATTATTTGTCGACGAGAAGTCAAAACATCTACAAAAAATTAGAGAGGAAGAGAAAGTAAATTTACCAAATAAAGCCCATGACACATGTTGAGACTTTACTTTCAACCCAAGCTTGAAAGAAAATTAGCCACTCATAATTGAACTAGGGGCAAAATGAAAATTTATTGAAATACGTAGAAAATACAAAATGGAGAAGGAATTACAGAAAATGGAGTCCAAAAATGGTTTCAGAGATATCAAATTAGGGGGGGAGGCCCCCTTTTTATAGATACATAGAGTAAATCATGGCTATCGGATTAAAAACAGTTTGGACGCTCAGGATTGCGCCACGTCATCAATCAACAGTACGCGGTTTGACCACGCGGATGAACAGTAACACGGTTTGACCTGGGTTGAACAGTAACGCAGTTTGGTTGAAAATAATCCTGTGTGATGCATGTACTGTACGCGATATTTTTCGTACACTAATATGCTGCCACGTCACCATCAACAGTACATAAGAATTTTAGTCCAATAAGATCGTGACACCTCATCAGTCAATGCCACATCATCGGTCAATACCACGTCATCGATCCGTCTATGTGAACAGTGTCGTGAACAGTAACGTATACAGTACCGTACACGTGAATAGTACCGTACATATGAATAATGTCATTTTTCCTTTTATGCTCCTCCTAAGGTTTTCGACCGTCCTGAGTTCAAAAGGTGTGATGCCCATGATCTTTATGGACCTCGCAATACTTATTTGGATTCTTTTGGGATGATATGTCCTTTTAAAAGGTGGGTTCTAAATAAACTTAAATTTCTTACCGGTATAAGAATTTGCTCTTGGGGAGTATTAAACTCCATAAAGCTTGTGAATTGAAAGGCTAAACGAGGATGAGTTTCCCAAACTTCAGAGCACTTTTTATGATGAAATTGATCTATTCTTAGTAATTGATCGGGTCTACCAACCTTTCTTTCTTATTGATTATCTTTCTTTCTTTTTCTTTACTTGATTCTCCTTTTTCTCAATTTTCATTTTGAAATCTTTCTTTAGTATTGACGTACTTTTAGCTTTTGCAAGCATATCAGAGTAAGACGTTGGTAGCTTTTTTTAAACCAACCACTACAGTTTTCCCATCTTAAGCCTATCAATAATATTAAAAAAGTGCTATGTCATCATCATAATCATCTACTTGGGTGATATCTTTATTGTATCTTTTAATGTGGTATTTTAAGGACTCCCCCTATTGTTTGACAATCAAGAGGTAAATCACTGGTTTTCTTTTTTGTTGATCACTTTGGAAATAGGACATAAATTCTGTACTCAAATCTCGAAAGAATGAGATGGAGTGTGGTCTCAACATTGAAACCATCTTTTAGCACTCCTACTAAAGCTCGACAAAGAATTACTTATGATACACCTTGCACTTCTACAATAGTACAACACAATTCTATATTGCTCAGTATGATCCATTTGTCCATCATAAGGTTTTATCTAAGGTAAATGGAACCTACATGGATATTTTGCTATCATTATATCTAGAGTAAATGGTAGCTCAGGTTCTGCAGTTGTGCCATCAAGGAATCAAATTTCTCGAACCATTTTCTCAAGTCTCTACATCCTCTTTTGTAATCCTTCTTCGACTTCCTCTCCTTAGTCTAAATCTTCTGTAGCCATTCTCTTTATAATTCTTCGCTGGTTCAGAGAATGTTTAAGATCATCTTCACTTGATTCTTCTCTAAACCTCATTCTAGAGAAGCTGGAATCAACTACATTACCTCCACTTGAGTTATCTCCTTCCTTAGCTTGAGCCTGGAATTAGTCGAACATTCTATTTAAGTTATAAGCCAACTAATCTACTTGTTATTGAAGTCAAACAACACAAGGTTGTCCTTAGCATATAACATGGTGACTTGGATTCAGCTAAGATTTTGAGGAGGATAGATAGGCATCGTATCATCATCCTTCAGATCTCATTGCCATCTCCTTTATCAAAAGTGAATAAGCATCGTATCATCATTCTCTAGATCTCATTGTCGTCTCTTTCATCGAAAGTGAACTTCCTCATCTATATTGGAACTTTGATAATCAACCTCAAGATTATAGTATTCACGGTTTGCATCCATGCTCATAGTAGGGCTTCGAAGACTTTTAATCAAAAGCCCCTAAAGATAGTGCCAATTTATTGGTGCAAATGTTATCTCAATTTACTAGGTGGTAATTCCAACTAAGGATGACCCCTTTTAGGATTTAGGTTCCTATCTGTTGGATTTGACGATAATGAGTTTACCTTTTGGCTGATTTTAATGGGCCTTTGAATCTCCTCCTATAAGTCCACTTTTTTAGAAGATTAGAGTGTCATTGTCCAATAATACTCTACAAACACAACAGAATGATCAGAGGGCCAATTTTACCTACGTAAATCCTCTGATTATCAAGTCATTTTTTGAATATTTGAAAATATAAATTTTGAGAGAGAAAATTAGTGTTTCCTCTCTTAAGTCCAATTTTTTGTTTTTAACATTTTAGTAAGAATGGAATGTTTATTTATAGGCGAAGTTGACTTGACTTAGTTCCCAATTACTTTGATTACAAGTGTCATTATTCTTGTGACATCTAGTAGAACTTATATTCTTGTGCCTATGTTGATTGACATATGAATATGCAAGCTTGTCTATGGGTTAATGGAAGAAGAGTTTATCCTAAGTGGTTTGTCCTAGGATAAGACTCTAGGACCTTGGAACATTTTGGGCTTTGAAGCCTTACCACCTAGGTGGTTCATCCTAGATGGTTTATCTTAGGATAGGAGCCTAAGACCTTAGAACCTTTTGGGCCTTAGGGCGTTACCACTTAGGAAGATTATCCTAGGTGGTTTGTCTTCGGACAAGATCTTAGGACCTTAAAATCTTTTTAGGCTTTGAAGCCTTGCCACTTAGATCATTTATCCTAGGTGGTTTGTCTTAGGGTAGGAGTCTAGGACCTTGGCACTTTTTGGGCTTTGAAGCCTTGCCACCTAGATGGTTTATCCTAGGCAGTTTGTCCACATTTTCATGGGCTTTATAGTTATTTGGCCCCTGACTAAACCTATCTTATTTTTGGTCTAACAGATACAATATACCCAGCTAGGACTAGATTTGATGAAAATGAATTGATTTTTGTAGTTTTAAATAATGTGTCATACTTATTAATGCATTATGTGGGTAAAAATAAGGATAAATTTGGAATAGGAAATGCATACGAGACTGAAAAAGATAATTTATTTTTAATTTTTAAAAGGGTTATTAAGAAATTAAATAAGGTCAACTACTAGAGAGCCTAGCTATTAGAAGCCTTGTTTAAGCCAAAAAGTTTTATCTATGCCCATTAAAATGAGAAGAATCTATAAGCACAATTTGAATTTAAGAAAGAGATAAGTGTTAACTCCTGATAAAGTTTTGAATTCACTGATAAAAAGTTATTATAAGTAGTTCGAGTCACAATTAAATGGATTTTTCTCTATACATGAGGACATATACTAATGAATAACCAAAAACAAAAAAGAAGGAAAACTCTATGTAATCATTATTCAATAGAAAAAATTATTCTTTCTCTATTCGTAGGTGTAGGCCAAATTGAACTATGTTAATTATTTATGTCTCATTTATTATATTGTACCCACTTATTTGTTTTTCAAATTGAACAGATTTCTATGTCAATAGTTTAATGCCATATTTATATGTGGAGATGGCATAGTTAGTCGCCAAAATCAAGTACTACAAAATCATGAGTCAATAAAGCCAATGAAGTTGTCGAAGTCATGAGTTGCCACAGGTCCTAAGCCCACCTAAGAGGCAAGATAGCAATACTGGCCCATAACCAACACTTGCACAATAAATGGTTGATTTGACGCTAAATATGAATATAATGTTTCAATACATAGAAAATCAAATGTGCAGTCAGCCTGCTTCACAAGTTAGGAAGCAATAGTAGGGAAATAAAAGAGAAATGTCTCATGGTGGTTGGCAAAGGCCTTCTTAGGATGACAACTTTGCTAGGAGAGCTATAACCATGCAAACAATACTAACCATTGTTAGAGCCTAGACAGGACTTGCATTAGAGGTTAAATAAAAGATGCCAATCCAAAAAAACATCAGGAAGAAGAGTCTAGTGTTGACTCAACAAGTCTTGAATCATAATTACGAAAACTCAAAAAATGGATAGATGGCAAAAAAAAAGTCTTGGAAAACTATTCTTGGAAGAAGCGGAACCTCCTTTCATTAGAGAAGTATTAGAGATACCACTTCCTCCAAAGTTCAAAATACCTAAATAAAATTATACAGAGGGGAAGGAGACATGGCTGAGCACTTGGAGTCCTATAGGTCAAGGATGGAGCTACAGTGTGTAATAGAAGCAACCAATTGTAGGTCTTTGTCATTAACGTTCACAAGAACAATGCATAGGTGATACAGTTGAAATTTAAAACCTTGCTCAATAACTTTGTTTACATAGCTAAGTCAGATATTTGCTAATCGATTTACAGGAGCTAGGGACCATCATCTTCTTCTGATTCACTTTTGTTAGTTAAAAAAAGGAATGATGCATCATTGAAAGATTATATTGACCATTTTAATAAAGAAGCAGTGAAAGTGTAAAATTACACAAACACAGTAGCTCTAACTGCTACTATGGCAAGCTCGTGACAAAAAAATGTTCTATTATTCACCTGCAAAAGTACAATAAGGACTTTTAGTGTTGTTATCAAGATTACTAAAATACACTAATGCTGATGAGCTGACCAATGGGATGGAGACAAAGGAAAAGAGATAAAAAGACAACAGAGACAGAACAAAAAGAAAATTTGACAAACAATGAAAATTAGCATTACATGTTCTCTTTTATTTAATTGAGTTAATTTATTATTTTAACATCATTTAAATTACTAAGTTTTCCTCTATTACTTGAGCAAAATATGTCCTCTCAATTTTATACAAAACTAATGAACGCATGAGGATGATCCCCAACATAAATAAGTTCAAAATGCTACAAATATTTCACCTTTCAGTAAGTTACAATGGGATGGTAATAACTTAATCAGTTGGTAAGACCAGAGATATCACACCTCTTAAAAAGAAGTCCTAGCAAAGCTTAAGCTCAACATGACATCTTAAAGGACGTGTAGAACGTAGGGGGCAAGAAAATAACCCGATCTGACCCGACCTAATCTGAAAAACATCAAGTTCGAATTGGATCAGGTTATTTCCCCAATCCGATTGAATGATAGTATAACCAATCCGATCCAAAAATTCAATTAGGTTGGTTTAAAAAAAAGTTAATTGAAAACTAAAAAACAAAAAAAAAACTTAATTGAAATTGAAACACACAAACCGTGCCTCATCTCATTGTCTCACTCTCTTATTCTTTTCACATCACACACAAAACACAAAAGAAAAACGGCAGCTAGCCAGAAACATATCACCAAAGTGGCAACAATCACGAAGCATTGATCGGAGATCGCACGACAGATGCATATGCAGACATAGCCTGCACTCACCAATGCAATATTGAAAATTTAGAGCTTGATGCCTTGATTGATTAAATCCATGTATGCAGATAGTAAGCTTAAATGAAAAGTATGAATTGATTTTTCTTTTTATTTAGTATGAATAGATTAGGTAGACTAAGACTACTTAAACAATAAAATCAAATATTCTGCTGTATATGATGCATGTAATAGTTCAACAAAAATTAACTAATTCAATTAACTATATGTTAAGCATACATTAAGTAATTAAATATGTGTAACATGGGCATGAAATTTAGGGATTTATAATAAGATATAGATCTGCAAATTATATTATGGGCAAAGGATGTTATGAATTAATTAATCATTAATATCTTGCTTTTCCTTTATGAAGTATGAGCAGTTTTTATACATATACCTAATCATATAAAAATATTAAGAATAAAATTTCAAATTAAACAAGTTTTATAAAATTACATTAATAAATATTTAAATTGATTTGTAATAGCAATTAGATTAAAAGCTTGATGGAGAACCAACAATAGTATGGTAAACTTTTTTGCTTTTATTAATCAGACAACATTTTATTATGTAAAGGATAATTTTATGTTTTGATTTTTTAATTAATGATTGATAATTACTGTTTTGTATGTTCAGATGACTAGACACTTAGAATTAAATTTAACAAGTGACGATGAAGAACAAAGTGTACAAATGAAGGAAATCAAAAAAGAAAGGAAAGACAAAGTTAAAAAGACCATTACTAAAAAAAAAGATTTGTAACGTGGAAATGATTAAACTTTACTCAAGGATAATCCAAATAAATGCAAATGCAACTATTATGGTAAACAATATCAACGTCATTTAAGGCATGTTGGGATTACCAATATGAGAAATCATATAAATGTCTATAATGCATACAAGACATTTAAGAAACAACAAGATGCAAATTAATAGAAGTTGACAGTTAAAGGTGGTGAAAGAAATACAAGCGACATGGTTTTGGTTAAAAAGATGGATTAAGAGTAACATGAATAGGCATTTCTATAGTTTATTATGCCATCTCAAAGAATTATTAGCAGGGGTGTTATGGATATGTTTTTAAACAAAAGACAATGTTGAAGAATTTGATTTGTAAGAGCAAGTAGTGAATGTCTCTTACAACTAATATGCAGACTTTCGTTCAAAACATAAGTTACATGGTGATCATAACTCATTTTATTGATATTGATTGGTGTTTGAATAAGAGGATTATTAGTTTTAGGGTGGTTGAAGATCATAAAGAGAAAATAATTGGTAAAAAGATTGAGGCTTATTTACACAACTAAGGAATAAAGAGTTTATTTACAATAACTGTTGATAATACCTTTGTAAATGATGTTACTGTTAGTTATTTGAATAGGCAATTACTTGCTTGAAAGAATGATGATGCATTTGTGTTAGGGGGAAAGTATATGCATGTGCGTTGTTGTGTACATATTTTGAATTTGATTGTTGTTTCAGGGTTAAGTGAGTTGCATGTTAGTGTTGTCGCTATTTGGAATGCTATGAATTATATGAGATCCTCCACCATGAAGTTGCAGACATTTAAACAATATGCTGAGCAAGTGAAAGGTCTGAACGGAACTCTAGTTTTGGATTGTCTTATTAGATGGAATTCCAACTATTTGATGTTAATGGCTGCATTGAAATTTCATACGATGTTTGACTGGATGGCAAAAGTGGATAAACCTTATAAGGCATACATTCTTGAGCAAGAAAATAATAATCTAAGGGTAGGCCCTCTTGAACTTAAAGATTAGGAGGGTATTGAACGAATTGTGAGGTTTTTAAAAGTCTTTATGATGACGCGTTTTTTTTAACCTATTTTACTGTGACTTTTAATCTTTATTATGATATTATGTAAATTTTTTTTTTTTACATAAAATTCTCTTCAATTGGGTTTCTGATTTTTTTTCTTTTTTGGTTCTCTTTGAAATATGGATGATTATATGATAACACGAGGCTGATTTTCGTAAGTCCCAGGGTCTTCAAATATGCATTGATTGTTATTGCTTTAAATTCTAATGTATTTGTTTAAATGAACTGCTAATCTTTATTTAGATTTAAAAATATTTTGAATATATAATAAATTAAAAATATTCCATTCTATGATCCTAAATTTGTTAAAATTTAGGAGAAACTATTAAGGTATATGATTTAATGGTATAATGTATGAAGAAGCTATTAAGCCATATATTTTAATAGTATAATATAATGCTATCACACCATATGATTTAATAACTTTCTCAGATTTTAGTAAAATTTAGGATGCTAGACTAAATAAGTACTTTATAATAAATATGTGTAAAATATCATATCTTTTATAAATAAGTGTAATTATCATATCTTTTATAATAATTTAATAAAAGGGTATCATTGTAATACAATTTTTTTTAATTTCAAAATAGGTTAAGGAATACTTTTACGAGTTCAAATAATCTTATCTTGTGTTTAATAGTTAATAAAATATTATATTCAAAATAAGCCAATATTGAACGCTCAGTTTTTAAATTTTGCCACATGTTATTTGATTATAAGACGAAAAGAGGTGGAAAGAGAAAAACTATGAGAAGATATTATTCCAATTTTAAATCTATAGGAAGTACCAACCAACGGGTGTAAGTGTTCAACTACCTATCAAAGTTGGACTATATCCCAGTCCATCAACTACCAGTCTTGCTAGCTTTCTCTGGATCTGTTTCACTTCACACCCTCCATTCTTTTCTATTAATACTTGTCATTACGCCTTCAAGTTCACAAACAGACTCTTTTCAATCTGCAGATACCTTTTGAACCTATTAGCTTCACCATCTACAATATTTTCATGGCCGAATTGCATCGTCACACATCCGATGATAATAACTCTGTGCATTCTAGAGGTACCCTTTTTGAATTTTCTGATTTTCTTATTTAAGAAATTTCTGTAATTGATGATCTTTTGATCAATTTTAACTCTTGATTGATATATGCAGAACCAAAACAACCCAATCAATATTCTAAGCTTGAATTCTCAGAGGATGAGGAAACTCTGATCGCTAAGATGTACAATCTTGTTGGTAAGAGGTGGGGTTCATTCCATTTTTTTCCTCCTTTGTTCACTTTCATTATATTAGTTCATTTAAATCATTCAGCATATAATTATATTAATTTAGGTGGTCTCTAATCGCTGGAAGAATTCCTGGAAGGACGGCGGAGGAAATTAAGAAGTACTGGACTTCAAGATATTCTTCTACTAATGAGTAATGAATGAGAAGACGATAGCTTCTGTGATGGAGTGTATTTTAAGTACGAGGAAAATGAAAAAAAATTAATTTGGGTGCCTGCGAGCTTCGTATGTTATGCTTTAATTTGTAGCCTGATTTATGTGAAAGCTTCATTTAACATTATTACCAAAAAATGCACTAAAACAGAAGAATTAGTGTTAAAAATTTGCTTAAAAGATATGGATTAAAATGTGTAAATTTGCTTAGTTCCTCACTATACTTGTGCAGTATTAATAAATTATTCATTCATTCCGAGGTAGATGGCAGAATCTGGAGTGAAATGTAATTATAATTGGTGAAAATGCTTAGAATGACTTGAATTATATATTACATACAATCCCAAAGGCTTCGAAAATTTTGTACCTTCTAAAATTTTCCCTGCACATTCTCTCTTGTACGGATAATTTAGCAAACAAGAATCGGCTATTCACTGCCTTTGGCATTACACTGACATGGACGGGCTGATAAGCTTATTTATGACATTTATACATGTGAATGGGGTCCAGCTATGATGCAACTGTGGTATCGCGCTACAGTTGCATCCAACCGTTGGATCTACTTAAATGAGTGGGGTCTATTGAGATCCAACGGTTGGATGCAATTGTGGCACGGTACATGAGTGGGGTCTATTGAGATCCAACGGTTGGATGCAACTGTGGCACAGTACTGCAGTTACACCACAGATTTTCCCTGTCAATGGAGCCTGAATACACTAATAAAAGGTTCATAATTATAAAATATTTCAGGAAACTTAGTAGAAATAGGTAAAATTCTTCTGATAGCACAGATAGTTAAAGAATAATTTACTCACCTGCTCCATTTTTTTTTTTTAATTAAGAAGCAATGTTTGTATCATAGAACAATTCAATCACAAAAATTCACCATAGTTGATCAATTGAAATCCAGTTGGGGTCAATTGAACACTTTTGGCCATTATTCTTCAACGAGGCCCAAAGCATCATAACCAACCCAATTGATGTTGAGGAGTTGGACTATTGACACCCCTCCAAAATCCCCTTAAAAATCCTCCTCTATTTCAATTACATTTAAAAACAAATACTCTATTGTATCTTATATATATATATTTGTCTAAACTCTCTTATTTTCTTTCTCATCAAAACCATAAAGGCAACTTTTTTCTTAAATTCTCTTTTTTTTTTCAATCATTAACACAATCTACTAATTATGAACGAAACCCAGTTTAACAAATTAATTGATTTTTGTTTTATGCTCATACTAAAATATTTTTCACCATAATCTTAAAGGTATTCAATTTAATTCATTGTTTTGTTTTCAGAAGTTTATCACCTGAGGTAAATGAGACTGCAAAATAATTTTAGGAGCAAGAAAATGATAGAAAATTGAAAGATTCATAAATTAATTTCGTTTATTTGGAAAGAATGGTATTTTTCGCATTAAATATAGTGTAATTTTTTTTTTGAGAAGAAATATAGTATAATTGAAAATGGAGTTTTAACTTTGGGTGCCTACTGCCTATAGTCTAACTCAAAGTCGAAAGCCCTCAAAACTTTTGGGCCTAGGGGCCATTTGCAAATGCAAGCCGATTGATAAATCTAAATATTTTTAGCGTGTATGATTTTTTAATGAAAGTAAACTTAAAATTTTATGATTTTATAAATAACTTGAAATTGAATCTTTTAATATATTTTATTGGCTCAAGTTTTTTAAATTTATTTAATTCTTAGTTTCAAAAAAATTATAATTGATTATGTTTATAATTTATTAAATAAATAATTGATAACATGATTTTAATAAATAAAATTATAAATATAATGATTTTATAAATATGTATTAATATTATTATAAACTATGATATATGACTCTACGTAATTGCAAGTTAACCCTTAAAAAAAATTATTATTATTGTTATTGTTAAGTGCTAAAAAAGAATTTTAATATCATAGAGTCAAACTTAGCAACTAATATTAAATTATCTCATTATTATTAATTTATTATTATTGAATATGGACTTGAGTTTTGAATTTTTTATTCTATTAAATTAAAATAAAGGCATATGGATCCAAAAAAAAATACATAAGCTTGAAAAAAATAAGACAACAACTTGGCATACGCTCTTAAAAAAAGAAAAAAAAAAGAAAAAAAAAAGAAAAATGCTTAGTGGGCTATTTTTCTTAGGCATGGCACAGCACGGCCCATGGCACGGCACAGCACGGCCCATGGCACGGCACATGTGGGCACGGCACGAGTGGGCACAAGCACAAACACGTGTGGGCACAGCACGAGTGGGCACGAGCACGAACATGTGTGGGCACGGCACGTGTGCCGGGTTGGCACGGCACGGCACGAGCACGAGTACACGTGGACTTCCTTTAATGGGTCTGGACCGGCACGGCACCGCCCATTGACCATCTTTAGCCGCGCTACAATACCAGCGTCTCAATATATATTCAGCAACATTCATTCATTTGAGCAGAGGACCACCACAAATCCACATCAATTCAATCTACAAGCTATGTACAGCTCCCATTCTAATTATTGTATCGATAGCCAAAGGCAAAGCAACAATATAATGCAATCGCTATCATTTCTTTTTTCGGGATTTAATTTTTCAGAAGTATTACACTCATCAACAGACACCACATTTTTTTTATAATAATTTTTCTAGGAATTCAGAATCGTCCGAGCACGAGCTAGAATTATTTCATATTTTAAAGACTTTGAAGATGAAATTATAAATTCAATGCATTCACAATTATTTCTTATTCCTTTATCTTGTGCGTGACGTAGAATACCAATCCTCCATAGACCATAGATATCACCAAATTCAAATGTAGATATATACTCCATGCCTCAGTAGCTAGCGAAGAGAAGAGGCATTCAAAAAAATTGTATTGGGAAAGATTAGTATTCATTTGTTCTTAAATGAGAATTTTGTTTGTATAAAATTTTATTTTTAAATGATAAATGTCTATTAATCACTTAATGTTGAGGAGCTTTTTGTTGGGCTTTAGGCAACTGTCTTAGATTTTATTTAGTAATCTAATGAATAGCTTAAAAGTTATGAGATATAAATTGTAATAATAAAATAAAAATTATTATTAGTAAAGATTACTTTTAAACTATAATTGTAGGAGCTAAGATCGCAACATCTTCAACTTTCTTCCTTGTAATCGATGCACTTAACTGATTTACCACCCAAGTTGTTTCACTCACATTAGAGAAGAGGAAAGACATTTTAATTGGAATAACTCGATCATTAGGGATACATTAATAAAAGAAAAATTGTATCACTACTCTTCAAACATGGAGTCTATTATACGGTAAGACAAATGTTGTAAGGTGTTCACTTGTCAACCTCTCGTTGGCTGATTAAAATTAAACAACGAAGTAGTGACGATTCGGATGCCCATCACTGAGCAGATTGCAAAATCCGAAAAAAGGAAAAATAATTTGGATAGAATTACCAACTTGTAAAATTGATAGGCTTATCTTTAATTTTTCTCGGGAACCCCAATTTCAAGCTCTTTCAACCGTTTCTGTCGTCATCTCTTTGATCTACAACCAGCAGCTTGCGGCTTCCCACCCAATCAATTCCTCTCGTGTTGTAAAAATAATACAAAGAAATAATGCGGCAGATAATCACTGAATTGCTTACTTTAATCTTGCTTCGTAGGTATTGACATGTAATGCTGCATGAAAATTCATAAAACGTGTTGAATTCTTGTGCAGCCACGTGTTCCATTGTAAGTTCAACGACTGGTCTTTCAACCGACTGGTTTCAGTTTGCCGAGAGATTACAAGGTGGCTTTCACAGAAAATGGCAAGAAGCTTGGGGACACCGGTATCGGGGACATGAAATTTTACAAATTTATGTTCAATTAAAGGAACCATTAATTGCATCATAATTTCCCAATTCTTTTACGTGATAAAAATAATGAAACTATCATTTTTATTACCTTTGAGTCCTTGACAATGATATTGCACATTTTATTCAATAAATTAAAGATTGCTCCACCTTCGAATCTGGCAGCGATAGTTGAAAAGAATTTAAAAAATAATAATCTAGACTTTACTTATTTTCTTAATTCATTTAAAATAATATTTTCGCTGTGTTGAAAATTTGATTTAGAAAAAAAATTTGTTTTAATTTTTTAAAATTATATTAAAAAATAACTCTATTAAACTGTATGACTTAATAACGTATCTGTATTAAAAAGAATGAATGCGCTCGCACGTGAAAATAGTTGTATGTGCATATCTATTGTGTTTCGTGAAACATATATTTCGTAATAAGAATGATTCAGACGATATGGATGAGATGACAATGGGTTTGGGTTGGCGATCTTTGACCTTATTCCCTTCAGTTTAAAAGCTTGACCAGGATTTATTCATAATGAAATTAATGCAAATGAATTGTTTTCCTAGTAATTTATTCATAACATTCTGCACTAGAAAAGCCCATTATCATAAGAATTTTAGCAATTGGATTTATATATTTTTTGAATAGCCTATTAATGTAAAAATAAAAAATTACATTTAGATAATAATGCATTACCCCTAAAAAAGATTCAATTTAATATTACTGATATGAGTTTTGTAAATTTTGAATAAATTTTTTTTATATGTGACTAAATCTAATTGTGTACTATCATAAAATGCACACAAAGCATAAGTTTTATTACAAAAAGCATAGTTCAAATTAACATAATTTAAATCTCAAAAGACGAGTAATCTAAAATATTAATTGAAAAGTATTTTAGTGTATCTCTAGAAGACTCATCTAATCTTACTTTTCATGTACTTATATGTTTACCTATATGGTAAATAGAAGATTGAAAAAATAATTTTTTAAGGCTCTTCAAATAAAAACAAATATATTATTTTAATCAAATTCTTCACTCATCAAAATTAATTATCCTCCATTCTTTTAATAATAATTGTAGTACTTCTCTCTATTCATTCTTCAATATTAAAAAGAGAGGAGAATACTTTTATATATAGATCCTTACTTGAAGTTTTTTGAAACCCTTATTATCAATGAGACCCTTAAAATGAGAAGTAAAATCTCATTTATAGAGCCTTTTAAAAATAACCTAAAATGTACAGTTGAGAGTTAAAATTAATGCAGAGTACAAGAAAAGCACCACACAAAATCGTAAGTAGGGATGGCAATGGGCACCGCCCGCAGCGGGTTTGCCATTACCAAACCCAAACCCGCACAAAATTTAAATTACCAAACCCACCCGCAACCCGCAGCAGGTTTTAATTTTTTTAAAAAAACCCACCCGCAGCGGGTTTTAACAATTACCAAACCCGCAATGGTATCCGGCGGATTTTTTGCGGGTTTCCGTATTTAAAATCACAAATATTTAATATATAAATTTATAATAATAACCTCAAGTTCCATATAACATATTCAATTTTATATTTAAACAGTGTAAATGAAAAATTAAAATTTCCACATCAATTCAACACAAATTCTCAAATTTAAGTATAAATTATACAAATCTATTTAAAAAACACAAACTAATATCTAAAAATAATAATTACATTTCATATTATCATTTAAAACAAGATCAAAGAGAATATATTTATTTTATTCACCACCATAAGCACCCATCTAACACAATGCCTAAAATAATAATTAAGATTAATATTTTCAAATACTAATTCGAAGGGAAATGCCTTTAGTTTTCTTTAGGTTATGACTTTAGAATAAGAGATGAGCCATATACACACATACACAACTTTGAGCCTTTTGCTATTTGGTAATTTGATTAATTACATTATTTTCTTTATATATTTTTATATTTAAATTAAATTAAAAATATTTGAAAAAAATTATTGCGGGTTTGGTGGATATCCATGCGGGTATCCACCGGGTATAAGGTTAATACCAAACCCACCCGCATCCATATGCGGGTTTTAATTTATAATACTAAACCCGCCCGCAACGGATAAAATTACCCGCAACGGGCGGGTTTTGACGGGTGGGTTTGGGCGGGTTTGCGGGTTTGCGGGTACAATTGCCATCCCTAATCGTAAGAAAATCTTATGCACTTCATGGAGTGGAAAATCCCCTAGATAAAAGCTAGACTAGCTTGTGGAACTTATTGTTAGCTAAGTCAGTTTGAAGAAGATTACGAGTGACAAAGGCGTGTATTTTTACCTCTAAGTGAGTAATTTTATCTCTAAGTGTTTTATTTATTTATTTATATTTTCAAATGTAATAATAAGTGGGTGAAAAAAAAATCAAATTAATTTTTGGGAGATTTCTATTTTTTTTAACTGAAATAAACATATCTTAATTATCTCGTTCGTGTTTTTACAATAATCAATAATTCTCTTGGTAGCATAATTTTACAGTATTAAAAATAACAAAATGTATAAGAAAAATATCTCATTATTAATTTTTTATTCTTCACACTAGAACATATATTTTCTTATTTTTAGTACTTAAGTTTTTTTTTTAAGTTCTATTGATATGATTTATTATATTTTATATTTTCGAGATAAATTATAGAACAAATGATAAATTTACTCTTATTTTCCTTTAAATGTTTTTTTTTTGTGTCAGAGGGACTTTTAAATATTATCAAAATTATAGGTGAGTAAGTAGTATATATTGATTTTAGTAAGAAAAATTGATGTTTGCACTAATTTTTTTTTTAGAATTTAAACTCAAATGATCAGTTAAAAAAAAAATATTGCCACTGAATAAAATCCACATCCTGTTAATCATCAAGCCAAGAAATTAAATCACATTAAATATATTATACCTCCATAAAAGCTATAGTTAAATTTGTGGGAAAGTACTGCTCCTTTAATTTCAAATTTTCAATTAAGAACAGCAGAATTCCAAATAAAAAGTGAACGAGTCATATGTGATTACGGGTGATGACTGGGGGAAAAAAAGGAGCAAAATTAAATAATAAAAGTAGAAACAGAAAAACTGAAATCCGTTGAAAATTCTGTAAATGAATCAAAATGAATGACATCAGGCACGTAGGGAAGAAAACAAGATAACATGTTGGCACAGAATAGTTGGAGATGAAGTGCCATCATCCCTTACGTGCCTGCAAATGCGTCTCCCAAGGGACAAGTTTCACAAACTCTCTGAAGATATATAATGCAAAATTAATTGATTTTATTTAAGAAAATGAAATAAAAGATAAATATAAATGAAAGAAGCAAATTGGCGATTTCTTGGTATTTTTTAATTTTTATTTTTCTTATCCACTTGGGCATCGGTAATTGTTATCTTCATATCTTCATAACCCAACCTTTGTTATAAATTGAGGAGCTTTGGACAAGCTTTTGCATTGAGCTGTTTAAAGCGTACATACACATTCAAAGCTTATTATTTTTTTATTCTAAAACAGCAAAGTTCTACCATGGCTGCATCTTACTCAGTGCCTTCAATGGTAAGCTCTAGAGCATGCACCTACCCCTTGATTAATTTCTTCTCTTTACCAAACACATGCATTTTCTTCTATCTTTAGCTCTTTAAGCTTCTCCATTTTGCTTTTACTATTATTGTTAAATACTAAGATGCTCTTGCAAAATGACATTTCCAACCCTTAATTAGTTTAGCAATATGCTGTAATCATAAATTCTCAATTACTAGCAGTTCTCAAGAATTCTGTAGCACTAGAAATATTTGTTCTATGAAACAGGCATGCATAGCTATGAATACAGTTTCACTGCTGTCAAGTGAGTACCTTTTTTCTTTTTTTTTTAATCAATAAAACCACTTTACATATTCAAGTTTCATCAATTGAGCAATTCGTTTCTAATTTCTTCTTTGGTTTATGCTGGTGGTATATGTCATTGTTCATATGGGACAATGTCTCTTTAGTCTTTGCATTCAATTATTTTATTAATAAACGGTAAAAGATTATTATTTAATTAAAAAAAGAAAGAAAGAAAGAAAAGAATAAGGAAAAGAGGGTAAATGATTTTTCAGATGAAGGCATATAGTATCTCATATTTGTCAGTTTATTTATTTATTTGCTATTTCACATCAACAAGTACTATTTCCCTTCACATTTTCTCCAATTAAATATCTGTTTTATAATATTGTTCAATATGCGTATGTTTTATGGAAGACTAGCTATCTCCTATTGAATTTGATGAGTAACAACATTCTTTTTCTCGATTAGATTTAATTTTAAGGTGGATGGAACATAATAATACTACATGTAGCAATGATTAAAGAAAATAAATAGATTAAGAATGAACTTAGTGCTAAAATTATTGATCTTAGATAAAACGTTGATCGTTTTGTTAGTGTAGAGCAAAGTTTTGATGCTAGTAGAAATTCAAAAATTATGTCAAAAAGTCACATAGTTTGAGTAATTGATGAGAGAATTTCGTTGAGCAGATATTGGAAGAAGAAGGGCGGTTTGAAGCAGAAGTTGCAGAGGTGCAAGCATGGTGGAACAGCGAGAGGTTCAGGCTAACCCGCCGACCATATTCAGCAAGAGACGTTGTGGCTCTACGAGGTAGCCTTAGACAGAGCTATGGCTCCAATGAGATGGCCAAAAAGCTATGGAGAACTCTGAAAACCCACCAGGCCAACGGCACCGCATCAAGAACATTTGGTGCCCTTGACCCTGTCCAAGTAACCATGATGGCCAAGCACTTGGACAGCATCTATGTCTCTGGCTGGCAGTGCTCGTCCACTCACACCAGCACCAATGAACCAGGCCCGGACCTTGCCGATTACCCCTATGACACTGTCCCAAACAAAGTTGAGCACCTTTTCTTCGCGCAACAATACCATGACAGGAAACAAAGAGAGGCTAGAATGAGCATGAGCCGTGAAGAGCGAGCCAGGACTCCTTGTGTTGATTACTTGAAGCCAATTATAGCTGATGGTGACACTGGCTTTGGGGGCACTACGGCCACTGTGAAACTTTGCAAGCTCTTTGTTGAGCGCGGAGCTGCTGGTGTTCATATTGAGGATCAGTCCTCTGTGACCAAAAAATGTGGTCATATGGCTGGTAAAGTGCTGGTTGCTATTAGTGAACACATCAACAGGCTTGTGGCTGCAAGGTTGCAATTTGATGTTATGGGAGTGGAGACAGTGTTGGTGGCTAGGACTGATGCAGAAGCGGCAACTTTGATCCAAACCAATGTGGATACCAGAGATCATCAGTTCATTTTGGGTGTGACTAATCCAAATCTAAGGGGAAAAGCTCTGGCTTCTATTTTGGCCGAAGCAATGGCTGCTGGTAAAACAGGAGCTGAACTCCAGGCCATTGAGGATAATTGGATAGCAATGGCAGGACTCAAGACGTTCTCCGAGTGTGTTATTGATGCAGTTAACAACTTGAACACTGGTGAGCATGAGAAGAGGAGGAGATTGAATGAATGGATGAATCTTTCCAGCTATGACAAGTGCTTGTCCAGTGAGCAATGCCGTGAGATTGCCGAGAGATTGGGGCTTAAGAATCTCTTCTGGGACTGGGACTTGCCCAGAACCAGAGAAGGATTCTACAGGTTCAAGGGCTCAGTAGACGCAGCAATTATCCGCGGCTGGGCTTTTGCTCCTCATGCTGATCTTATTTGGATGGAGACTGCCAGCCCAGACTTGGCCGAATGCACCAAGTTTGCCGGAGGCATAAAATCAAAGCACCCAGAGATCATGTTGGCCTACAATCTTTCACCATCATTCAACTGGGATGCATCAGGAATGACTGATGAAGAAATGAAAGATTTCATTCCCAGGATAGCCAAGTTAGGTTTCTGTTGGCAGTTCATAACCCTGGCAGGTTTCCATGCTGATGCACTCGTTGTTGACACATTCGCCAAAGACTATGCCAGAAGAGGCATGCTGGCTTATGTGGAGAGGATTCAGAGGGAAGAAAGAAACAACGGAGTTGACACGCTCGCTCACCAGAAATGGTCCGGTGCTAACTATTACGACAAGTATCTCAAGACTGTACAGGGAGGCATTTCTTCCACTGCTGCTATGGGCAAAGGCAAGCCGTTTTCCCTTCACTCATTATTCTCTGCATCAATATCCTTAAATTGTAATTACATTTTTGATAAATTTTTGTCCAATATTTGTTCTTGCAGGAGTAACTGAAGATCAATTCAAAGAAACATGGACTAGGCCTGGAGCAACAAACATTAATAATGGAAGCACGGTGGTTGCCAAGGCAAGAATGTAAGAGAGCCGCTACAATTGAGAGTATATGGTTTAAGGGTCCTGTATTCCTGTAGAGCATTTACCCGGATCTTGTAATGTGAAACTGGGAGAGTAATAATGTGTTTGTAATAATTCAATTTGGGTCGTTCTGGGAATTCTTCGGCCTCATTATGCCAGCTTAATTAGGAATTCTGTTAAGCTCTCTACGGCCTTTTGTTATTTTTTCATGTATTAGTACTACTGCTGTATTTTGGTTTATTCCATAATTTTCAAATACAATTACCAGTTTTTGTTCACTTTACAGTCTTTAGCTCAATTATACTTATTGCAAATTAGTGAGTGTTATTCCGAAAAATTTAGTCTTAAAAGTCTTGGAAGGTATTAAAATGGCGCGTTTGCTTTGACACTATAATAAGTTGAACCTTTTTCTCAAATTTAACATACATCTAAGTGCTTCAGTTTCTAGAAACGCTCTAGTCTGAAGGTAAAATGCTTTATTTGCGAAAATATTTTGCTAAAAGAAATACTCAGAAGTGCTTCTCCAAAAGCACTTTCAAATGTTTTTTCGAAAGAACCAGCACATTTGGCAGTGATTTCATCCTATAGCTGCCTTGGACTGAAAATCATAACATCAATCCCAAACATAATGATTGTAACTTCTTAAACCTTTATTTATACCTCTTGAATGCTCATCAGTTAGTTTGTTGGGAAAAATAGGACTCACCTCAACAGTTCGCAGGGCGCCAGGGCCTACAACAGCTTCGGTATCTGCTCTCTCTATTGCCTGTAATCAACTGGTAAACATATGGTTGTTTCACATATAAAACATTTTAAAGAGAAAATAATGGCTATCGAAAGAGCAGTAGAGGGGACACTGTGCCTTGTAAGTTGTAACCATGGAACCTTGTATTATTAGGAAAATTGAGTCTCAAATAATAGAATACAAGCGAGCAAAAAATTAAACACTCGTGGCGAATTGAACAAGGACAAAGGAAAATGCACAACCCTGTAAAATTTGTAATACATATGGATTATGTAACAGAACACTGAGAAAATTGAAAATAACTTTCCTTTTTGTTTTATTAATTCCAAGGCTTCACAACGGCGAGCACGATGATAATCGCAATAACCAGGAGCAAGATAATGGCAATCATCATGCATTTTCTTGATCTTCTCTGTAAGCGTTTTGCTATTCGAAGAGCATCCGTGCCCAGTTGAACATGGTCCACTGCATGTGTCACCTGCATCCAAGAGATTGTGCGGAAATTGATTAATGCCTCATCGTTGAACATGAGCTTGTGCCATACAATAATTTAAAGCCGTGAAATCGAAAATCAAGGGATTCACTAGGATGACAATTACAAAAAAATTGCTTATGTGAAAAGTGGTTCCTCTGTTTGAAAAATATGAATTCAATATAATAGTAAATATGCCCTGAAAGGAGCCCAGCTAGCCGTGAATGTATTTTTTACTCACACAGTCACTTTAGTTTCTAGTAACAATATGGGGCAACTAAAATCAATTTCTGTAATAAAAGATTAGCAATGTAGTATTACAACACAAGTGATAGAGCAAACCTTTAAGTCATAAAATTGATAAAAAAAAAATAAACACTGAAAATGACATCAATATTTTCTACCAATCTTGCAAAGCAATAGTTAAAAGGGTAAGAAAATGCAAAGCATTGAAATCCCCTCTTATTTTTCTAAAAAACCCATAGGATTAAAAAAAAAAGGGTGCAGCCCCGCAGGCAGAATACCAAATAAACTACAGAACGCAGAAACAAGAAGTAGCCAGGCCCAAACACTAAAGTCCAGAGGCCTGCGATTGCTAAATGCACTCTACATTTAAAATGACATCAATATTTTCGACCAATCTTGCAAAGCAGTGGTTAAGAGGGTAAGAAAATGCAAAGCACTGAAATCCCCTCTTATTTTTTCTAAATACCCCATAGTAAAAAAAGGTGGTGCAGGCAGAATACTAATAAACCATAAAACATAGAAACAAGAAGCAGCCAGGCCCAAACACCAAAGTCCAAAGGCCTACCCTGTCTACTGTCTACTGTCTACAGTATAGCTATTACTAAATGCACTCCACATTTCCTAATGAATCGGTAGCCCCCTGCTTCCGGTGAATGATAGTTTTGAGTTGAGTGATAGTTTGAGACTAGCAATTAAACATGAATTTTCTTTTTTGAGACACAATGAATTCGACGAATTACAGTTATAAAGGCAATGTTTTATTTACCCAATTTGTAAACATTTTCTTCTACAATGCAAAATAATTTTTATTTCTTTTCCACTTTAATTTGCAAATAAACTTCCCTTCCATTAGGGCCAATGTGCAGCTATCGTCAGGGTGAGAACAAATGAAAGACTATGGTGACTCGGTAAATTTTCCCCGCTTTTACCAACAGAAATTTCGATGCTCTTTTTTTTTCCCCCCCGATTGTTACAAAGGCCATTAGGAATCTAGATAAATACATTTATAACACAACTCATAGATCTATAAAACATAACTCAAGAATCAAATTTTACCAACAATATTACGTGGAGAATAATCTACTCCCACTAACAATATCTATTAGCTAAGAAAAATATACTCCTATTCCATTTTTTTATCAATGGGGAAAGAACCCCACGAGGGATCGAAGCCCCAGCCCAGTGTAGCCCAATTTCATTGGTTGTTACAACTTTTTATGTGGTTATTTACATTTTTAGACACGTGAAAAAGAACAAAAGCAGCAAGATTTCATTATCATTATTTTTCAGAAAATCAAATTAAAATGCCCTAAGAAGAAATTTTCATTAGAGGGCAACTGAGCATACGTGTCTCAAAATCCCTATTCACACAACCATCCACAAACCAAATTTCACCCAAAAAAGAAAAATGAGAGAGAAAAATGAAGAGAACCCACACTAAAGAAGTGAAAATATACTTAAAAGACAGTCATAGACATTTTGACCAAAGGGAAGACTCAAGAATTGCCACTCTTCCAAGGTTTGATGACACCGACTACTATGACAGCTACTATAATCAAGAGTATTATAATGGCAATGCACATCCATTTTCGGGAACTCTTCTGGTGTTTCTTAGCATTTTGTAGAGCAGTTGTCCCTGACTGGACGTTAGTGACTGCATTTGAAACCTGAACCGACATTTCCATTAACACAACCAAACAAAATATGTCCTTCAACAAACATGTGCGCACGCAGAAACACAACCCAACCAAAAAGGTTGAGAGTACAAAAGCAAACCTGGCTTTCAATGTTGTCCAAAATTTCTCCTTGGGCCTCAACTAGAACTGCCATATCCATGTAAATCTGGAAAGTAACAGAACTACATTAGACAAGTCAGCCGAGTAGCCTAGGTTACTAGTTGCACTGATACGGTTATACCTGCTGCAAGTCAAGAAGCTTCTTCTCAATTTCCTTGACGGCATCGTGTCTCTCCTGGATTTCTTCTAAGGTGTTCAGCACCTGCAGTTATACTCCAATTACGAATATTAAATTCCAGTGAATAATAGAAAGCTTTCACAGCCAATTCTCACCAATCTTGTGTTACACTTTGGAAACAAGAGGAGATCTTCAAAAACATGATATTAGATATGTTAAACAGCATACCTGTCCTCGTCCCTGCTCTTGAATTGCCTTCTGGAAGATTTGCTCACTGTTTCCAGTTTCTATCAGGTGGTCAATTGTCTAAAACAGACATGAAATTTTTGCCAATTATGACGCATCCATAAACATTAACGCTGAAAGTATAATGTCAGGATTCAGGCTCACCTCCTCATCTGGTCTGGTTCCAGTAACTGTTCAACCACAAAATTTGAAACAAGAACAATGAATAGATATTCCATCACCCATTTAATGCTAATATCATAAGGCCAATATCTCTTTGTACTTTGGATTCATAAACTTTTTCAGTTTTGCTAACTTATAAGCCAAATATCCAAACCTGTAATGACTCGTCTTTCCACAACCTCACGATACTCCTCTTGGATCCTTTGTCTTAGAGTCTGACACATTATACCACAATGATAAGTCAGAGAAGAAACTGACGACAGAAAAGAATAGCATGACTTCTAGAGTTACCTGAAACTCTGTCATTAGTTCCTTGAATCTTTTTGTCAAAGCACTGCAATTCAAACAAATAATTATGCATCAACTAGATAAAGTTAACCATACTACCAGTTCACAAAATATACTTCACAACGCACTTTGTGACATTCATCCTTGATCTGTCAACACTAGTTCCCTTTTCACATCCAGGCTTTTGCCGGTTGGCCAAGTTCTGATGATGAATAAAAAGCAATTAGAAAATATTTTAAAAAAAAGCCTAACCATTAAAACGAAGGTTAATATGCAATTGAAGATACAGAAAGAAAAGAAACAAGAGCATTAGCGTATTACCTCTCTGTTTATAGCTTCTATTTTTGCTTTGACATTCCGTGCAATCTTTCCCACTTCATCGACATCTTTCTCCATCCGCTTTTTGATAGCTGCAATCATTTAACATTACAATTTGCTACAAATGTAGGACTACAATGGATACTAAATGTAAACGGCAAGCTAGGTGCATAAATACTCAATATAGTAAACTTTTGATCAATTTATTAAGTCTTGCACAGTTGCACCCAAGTTTGCAAAGTATTGCCCATATCAGTGCAAAAGATCTCTCCAATTAGTTGCTGCCAAGGCTTTAGATCTTGATTCAACTGCTTAACTAGACCATCACTTAACTAAACCATCAATTACAGAGCCAAGTACAGAGGCTCGCAAGTTGCAACTGACTTGGGTAAAAAATGTTATGGACTTGCAACCAGGAAATTCCATAGGCATGTGAAGTTTTAAAGCATACAAGTTACTAATACAGCAATAGACTTCTACCTTTCATTTCAGAAGCTTTTGTTACAGATTTTGACTCCTCATTTGCATCCTGAAAAAAGATCAAATTAGAAAATGATATAAGTAAACAGTGCCAATCAGCAATAAAATTACCTGGGATATAAAATTAAAAAAAAAAAGAAGCAGCAAAAGAATAATTAATTTACAGATTATCCTGGAGTTTCACTGTTTGCAATAGCTTTTTGAGAAGGTCGTTTGGAGCACAATGCACATTTTTTGAGCTTATAAACAGGTTAATAATCTGCCTTTTTATTTTTCAGCAATAAGCACCATCAAATAAAATTGAATAAGGATGGAAATAATAGTTTACAAAATCTGTATCAAAAAAGGCTTCCTGTTTCACTGTTGCATCAAGTTCGGAGGATTGAACCTATTGGATCTGAAACCCGCCATCTCAACTGCGAGCTGGATGGCTGGTGCTAAAACAACCTACGTCCATCAATATCCACAATCACGGAGTTCTCATTTCTAATCAAGCTAAACAGAAAGCAATAAATGAATATTGTATCATTTGAAGTTTAAATTTGATTACTAGCACTTGTTTCAACTTTTCTCTTTCTGTCACAAATTTTTTCCATTGAAGGCCACACGAAACTAGAATTAAGGAACTGAACTATCAGGACAATGATTCCTTATCTAATTCAACCTTTCTTTTTGGCTCAAATATGCACACCATAAACAGATAAAGAAACGTTTAAAGTAGATCATGGGATTATCTGACAGCTTATAAAATTCCCTCGAAGAACTATATGAGATAAAACAGTAATCTAAGTCAAATGAGAATAGACTGGGATAAGCTTATACATACCTTCAGTTTCTTAAGTAGCGCAGAGAGCTTGTCAACCTGCTTTTCGATCTCTTGTATCTAACTTACGAAGAAGAAAACAAAATTAGAGGAAATAGAGACCAAACAGAAAGGGCAAGTTATCAAAAGTATAATAAATGAGCTGGTGAAAAGAAATACTGCAACTCAAGGCTTGTAAGGCTTGATAGGGGCGTAATTTCAACGTCCAGTTCCCTAAGTGAGTTTTGAAGAATATGACCTATCTCAATAAAGAGGTCATGAAACAAATCCGGAAATGCCTTATTTCCTTTAGTTAACCCAATTAAGTCATAATTCTAAAAAGACAAAGAACCCACATAAATAATGGGATAAAGCTCTATAAATACTAAATTTAACCAATACCTATCACAATCAAATGGGGAAATACAATTATGTGGATTATCTAAGAACAATAGTAAATCGACTAAACAAATTACCTGCTTATTGAAACCTTCCATTCCCATGTCAGAGCTACTCCTAGGAACCCGTGTGCCCATTTCGATATCATTATCTCTAGAAGGCTGGCCTCTGGCATCACTGACAAACGAATCCTAGAACAAAGCAAAAGAAATACAAAAATCAATATGCAGTGGAAAGTCAACACAGTCTCTTAAAATAAAATAGGATAACACAACCAAAAAAAAAATACAGAGTTGCAGATAAACTTCAGACAAAAAACACTCTAATCCAATCTAATTCATAGACATATTCAAGTGATTTTTTTTCTGATTTAACCAAATAAGCCTCTAGAGTTTTAACAAAATTCAATTCAAAAACTTGTTATTCTATTACTCTTCTACAAAAGAGACTGCAATAATCCTGATAAAACTTTAGAAAAACCAAAAAGGTCAATAGAAAATCACAAAACTTTACTCCTTCACAAACTTTGATCCAATTCAATCAACAAAATTCTCTAAATTGACCAACAAAC
This sequence comes from Citrus x clementina, assembly GCF_000493195.1. NCBI lineage: Eukaryota > Viridiplantae > Streptophyta > Magnoliopsida > Sapindales > Rutaceae > Citrus > Citrus x clementina. The sequence continues at coordinate 21,797,370 of NW_006262688.1, forward strand.
ACCCTCCCAGAACTTCAAACTTTAACAAATAACCACGAAAAAAATAAATAAATAAAGCAACAAATTTTACTAAGCAACACCCATTTCAGGTCCCAAAACCCAGAATTCAAATCACCAAATTCACCGTCACACAGAAATAAAAAGTACAACATAAATGAAATCCCATAATCCAAAATTATTACACAAGAATCTATAGCTAAAAATCGCAAATACCCAAAAAAGGAAGATGGTCAAAGGAACAGAATTGAATTGAATTGAAATTACCGTGAGCAAGTCGTTCATATTGATCAAATTCAAATGAGCGAAACAAAAGAACGACAGAAGACTGTAAAGTCCAAAATGGAGGTTTTGGTTTTGTTTTTGGTTTTATTATTATATGTTATGTTCCTATTATGTTGTTTACTTGACCACCAGACTAATACGAAGTTTGGCCGGCCATTTTTGAATGGGCATTATTACACTGTAGTCCCTGTTGTTTTATGCCAAATCAAAATAACCAAACATTTAAACATTTTGACACATAAGTCATGCTTGTTAAAATTTTAACACTTGAGTATTTGACCGTAGTTGACCGTCGAGGAAATGTTAACGGAAATACTGAATATCAATTTTATCCTTGAAAATACCAAAAAGAGACTGAGCGGCTTAAGTAATAAATATAGTTAATTAGTTATTATATTACAATTTAGGGTTACTTCGTGATGCCATTATTTTTTAACGGCACCAATAATATAACAAATGTACACCTTTAAATTTTGACCAATAGTATAAATAAAAGAAAAAAAAAAGAAAAGACAACCACACCCTAAGGTTTGAAAAAATTATCTTACAAATTCCTAAATTTAAAAAAAAATTCCAAGACTCATTTTTAATTATAATGCCCTTAATATAATAACTAAAAATTGACTTTAAAATTTTTAGTAGTACAAATATAATCTAATAATATAATTGGTGTAGTAGACTAAAATAATAATAAAATATTTTAAATATTTTAAATAATTTTAAATCTATAAATTATTATATTTATTTTAATAACATATGTATTTATGGAAGGATTTTAAATAAATCTTTAGGTTAAATAAATTTTACAATTAATGAATTATCTCATGTTTTAATAGTATTAAAATAAATATTATTATTTCACATAATATTTGAAATAATTTAAATTTTAATATATGTATTTATAATATTATGTTTATATTTATTATAAAATTTTCTTCAATATAATAAAATAGATCTAATAAATTGTAAAATATAAAAATGCTTTTTAAATACTGAAATTACTTTAAAATGTAAATTTTATTACATAAATTTTAATATTATGTTTTACTTTAAAAATTACTAGAGTCAATTTTTGAGATTAACAGAAGTAAAAGGTATTATGATTAAAAGGAGATCTTAATGTCCCTTACTGAATATTTGAAGGTCTTTCTTACCATTTCCCAAACTATAGGTGTAGGTATCATTTTCTCTAAACAAAAAAGATATAAGCTCTTCAGAAATATTGTACTAGTTAACAAATAAATTAATAGATTAACAAATCAATTAAATTAATAAGTATTTATATTTAATCTGAACTCAGGAACTTAATTTGAAAGGTTACCTATTACTTATTAATTAACTAATTATTTATCCACTTAATTAAACCAATAGTAGAGATTAAAATATTTAAATCCAAGGGTCTAGAACAACTTCATTATTAATGTTGTAAAAAATCATATAGTATCATAGAAAAATCCTAAAACTTTATTTATCTATGTAAGAAAACAAAAAAAAAAAAAATCTATAACAACATTACAATATTAAGGGGTTTTCTAATTCCGGCTGAGAGTGTTGTCATTGAATTGGAGGATAGTGTTTTGGCGCCACATTTTACGATCATGGATTCAAATGCAAATAGGCATTCAAACAAAATATGATCGAGGCTTGCCCATAATATCAATTTTTAACACATGACATGACACTTGTATGGCTTTGATTGATTTTGAAATCTCTTCGGCCTAAAAGACCATTTTATCCTTTCCCCATTACACAAGTTAACGGTAAATTCGTCAATGGACCTAAGTGTATAAAAATGAAAATAAGCATAAAGTATTCAAATTTGGAAACATTTGTATATGAATTTTTTCTTTTCAAAGAAACAAACAACAGGGGCCGCGGTGTGATAGTCCCTTCATCAAACTACGTTAATAAGACCAAAGGTTCTACAAAAGACAATATTTGTTGTAATAATCAGCTGCTGTTCTTTTTTAAAAAAAATAATAATAAAAATAAAAAAATTTCGTATTTCAATGGCATAACTGCACTAATGTTATTTTATATAATATGTTAATGATGAGATATTTATTAGAACATAAACAATAGACATATGCAGATCATATTTGATTAGATTTTTGTATCACTATTTTGACTATTCCTAATCTTGCTTCTAGAAAAGTTAAACGATAATAAATAATAATATTCTTCTTCTAGAATGAGAGTTGGAATTTTATCGGTCCGTTTGTAGAAATTTTTCATAACTAGGCAATCCAAATTTTTATTATTTTTATTTTTATAGAGTGTTCAGTCCTTGCATTTATCTAATAGGACTGTAGGTTGAGGAGAAATTTAGTCGTGGCAAACCGGGCCAAAATTATTAGTCTAAATCGTGCTTTCGTACTCATTCATGCCCGTGTTCAATCAGCTTCATCAAAACAAAAACCTTAAGCTGCCTGTCAATCAAAACAAAAGTCCCCATTGAAATTTGAGAATGACGATCTACCTTACAGCTGTGGGCTGACGTTACAATGAACAGCTAGCTATAACATAGTTTAAAAACATGCGGTATTTATAACAGATTAAGTTTTGTCCTACGTTACTACTGATATAACATCGATCAGTCTCAAGGGTCTTTAAATTCAGAGAACGCCTCTCCTTACGAGCAAGGAAAATAAATTAATTTCTACAGCCTAACCTCTTCTTCACCATAATTAATCTGCAAATTCTGTATTTTCCTAGCTGTCAGTTTCTGATTCTGCCGTGTTACTATGTGAAATTGATATGAAAAAAGTACACAACTTTTTTATTTCTGTTCTTCAGTTAAGATTTAGGCATAGAATGCCAACTAGCAAGGCGGTAAGTGAATAAGAAGGAAGATGATAAAATACAAAATCTGCATGCACGAGTCTAATTTTTTTCAATGTTTTGCTTTAACAAACGATAAAAAATACATTTTATAGCCTTGCAATGTGTGTGTGTGTATATATATATATATAAATTTTTTAATCCAAGATTTTAAAGTCCGGTAAAATTTTAAAATTCTACAGTTTTAAAGTGTTAATTTCATAATATTTTAAAACTATGCAGTTTTAAAGTTTTCTCAAACTTTCTTACACTTTAAAATTTCAGACCAGAAAATTATTATATATATATATATATATATATATATATATATATATATATAACAGTATTATGCGATGGTGAAAATGACTTAATTTAATTAAAAGCATCCATGATGTGAAGACAGCTACTACCATCATAATTTTCATAGAAGAAGCCAACATCCCATCCTCTGTTGTCAGAAGAAATGGCCGCCTAGAAACAGAAGATGGATACCAAAAGAAACAGAATGGAAGTTCGCTGGAATAACCTCATGGTGCAACAGACCCATTCATTGTCGTTAATTATATCTTGGGAAACAGACGTTATTCGAATCCTAAAGCACTCAAGAATGAGAGAAGAATTTATTTGAAGGAAACTGTAGTATCACACGGGCCTCGATTTTTGTTATATTTTTTTATCTTAATTATACGTCTTATTATCTCATTAAAGTAATTGAAAGGAATTTAGATCAATTACAAATAGATGTAAGTAATTAAAAATTCAAAAATTAATAACTTAATTAATTTTTCAGAAATACTGTTTACAATTACTGTTTCATGATACTGTTCACCCGTATAAAAAATATTAATTTTCTAAAAACACAATAAAATGCAGAAAATAAATGGCACAGAGATTTTTACGTGGTTCGGATTAATCAATCTTACATCTACGAGGCCGTACCCAGATGAAAAGCAATTTACTAAGTTGAGATGTTACAACCTATAGATTTACCAAACTTAAAACTCTCACTTATAGTTTATCACCATATAGTTTACTCAACCTTAAACCGAATCTGCTTCTATTGAATAATTGCTACCCCTCTTGATCCACGATCCTCAAGGCACTTCGTAAAGTTATCAATAACAATTCTTTAATTCTTCAACATCTATTGATCGAAGATCCACATAAATTCTCCATAGAGATGAAAAGAATATAAGAAAACAAATCAACTCTAGGGAGGAGGCCGAATTTTGCTTCTTTGCTTTATGCTCTGTGTTGTGCGATCAAACTTCAAATATGAAATAGGCACTAGAGTTTCACCAAAATAGTAAGTCTTAAAAGACTTGGATTCTTTCCAAATAAGAGTTTATTTCCTTTTATAATTCATATGAATATGAATATGAATAGGAATAAATATGATTTTCTTGCCTTACTTGTCTCCCCAGAAATATTTAGAGCTTTTAATAACTTCTTATTTGAACAAATTTCTTGTTCTAAATAGATCTCATGCGCTAATTATAGAATCTCATTATTAATTGACTTTCTAAATTAGACATGTAATTAAATTATGAAACAAATATTCCTAATAAATTAGAATCTCATTAAATTAGGAAATTAATAAATTAATCTCTATTACAAGATATGCAATAAATAAACTTACAATTTAACTAGACTTGCCATAAAATGTCAACTCTATAAATAATGACCTTAACAGTAATTATTACTTCAACAGTAATATTTATTATTCTGTAAAGTCCCAATTTGATATTTGTAATATTTTCCCTATATATGGGCACCAAAGGAAACAAAAAAAGAGAAGTAGAGATTGCATAGGCATCAAATTAAAAGATGATTAAATCAATTAATTTGCACAGTTTTCACAAAAGCAAACTTACTAATGAATGAATCAGAAGGCATTACTTACTGCAAGAGAATTGTTCAATGGATTGATAGTTCACAAATACTTTCATAGCAATAATAACAAAGAAGTTTCTAACCCCTTCTCCTCTTTCGGTTTCGGTAAAGAGCATATGATTCTTCCATTTCATCATCAATCGTTCTCCTCATTCTAGGTCCCGGTAGTCTTCCTTCAGGAATCGAGCTCCGCAGCTGGAACTTGGTTTTCGGAGGTCTGATTTCATACTCGATTGTGCCAAGAATTTCATCTCTCAAAGCTCTTCCAGCACTCCCCGAAACATCTCCTCTCTTCAAATCTACACTTGCCGCTTCCTTCAATTTCTCAGCCAGCAGTTGGCGAGCACGCTCCCTCATACACAGGGTTGTTGCTTGAAACATCTCTGTCGATTCCAGATAACCCTCGTAAAATGAAATATTATCACTCTTTTGCCGGCCAAGAACCTCTATCTCAGAGGCAGGCATGTTGGCTAAGTTTGTGAGAGCACCAGCAGCTGCCATTAGCTTCGCTGCAATAATTCCACTTCCAACGACTTCGCATAAATTTGGTGCCACGTGTACCACTTTGCTTGTTAAAACATCAAATAGCATCTTCTTTTCAGAATCAAGAGCAATCACTCGATCACATGCATCCATTGTCATTTGAAGTACATCCTCAGGAAGTGGCTCCCAGCTCCTGCTTATTGGTGATTCCTTAAATACTTTAACTAACCGATCCTGGGTCTCATCCGAAAGGTCTTCTTTTAGTCGACATGGAAGAGAAAAATATTCAGCGCTAGTTATATCTACTACTTCTTCAAGTCTAGGTCCCGCAGTGCTGATAGCTTTTGCAAGTAAAGCATAGTGGAGCGGACGAGGGAGAAGGCATTCGAGATCGCCAAACTTGGAGCGATAGCTGTCGCGAATGAAATTGTGATTACTAACAATTTCATTCTCGATGCTCTCAAGTTGATCAATAAGTCTATCAGTGTCAATGCATCTGGCTATATCTTCTTCATTTTTCAGTGCATCAATGTATTTAGCCAAGTCTTCCTCCGTGTCCAGATCAATATATTTTTCTTCATTCACGTCGTCGTCTGCTTTCTCCACCCTAGGTTCGAAAGTAGGCTCGAAGCTCTTCATGAGGCAGGCTTTTTTTTTCCTTGATTAGCTGCTTTTAGGTGGGCTAACGTATTTATATAGGGAAAGTGAGTTACTTGTTCGACAAGCAAAGTTCATAAGCAAATATTCTTCTCACTCCTTATTAACTGCAAAAAGAATCGAAAAAAAAGGAAAAGCTTATTCCTTAATTAACAGGGAAAGCCCTTATCACTCGTATATATACAAACAATAATGTTTTTCTATAATAATAATAATAATAATATAGCATGAAAAAATTACTTGAAGAATATTAAGACGTACGTGCCGATGGCGAACACATCTGTTATTACGCAACAAAAGTGTTGGGATCAATTCCGCCGAGTAGTTGAGTTCCTTGTTTAAGAAGGAATCAATTGCTTTATTAACAAGGAACTGTGGTTCTACAGGGTAATTTTCTATACGGCAGTTTGCATTTGCATTACAGTCATTATTGTAAGAATAGCGTTTGACATTTCAAAATTTATATTAGAATATTTGTTCTTAATAATGAGCTGACATTATCAAGACTTTTCATTATTTATAAAAATAATTTATTTGTATTATTTTTTAACTAGTGAAAGTTGACCTCTTCACTTTATCCTATTAGCTCTCACTTTTCAATTAACTCATGTTCAAATTACCCTAATTAATAAACAGTATCAATTTTTAACTAAGCAATGGAGAATAAAATATAGAACAAGATTCAATTTGACACAAGTAATACTACTACATATTACATTACAACAGAACTTTTTACAATCATATATCGTACCCACAAGTAGGTGTGCGTTAGTGAGCAAAAAATCTTTGCGAAGCTTTTTGAGACGGGCTTTGGGAAAATCTTTGTAGCATTTGTAGCAGCACAATAAAGAAAACTGATTGAGAAACTTGGCGGGAGCTTTTTGTAGGGCGTTGGTGTGTATTGACAATTTGGTGTCAACTGTTAAGTTAATGTAAACATTTTTGCTTGATTGCTGCTTGTCAAAGCGATGATGCTAATATTTCACTTGAAGGATTAGTGGAGATTCACCAGAGTTTTTTTTATATTTTTATAGAAAAGCAAATGGGAGGGAGTAGGGATGGCAATGGGGAGGGGAGGGGAGGGGACCAATCTCCCCATACCCATCCCCGATGTTTTGCATATGTCCCCGTCCCCTCCCCGTCCCCGTCAAAATTGCTTGAGAGAATCCCCATCCCCTCCCCGAATAATAACAGGGGATCCCCGAGGGTCCCCGGTCCCCGAATAATTAATAGTCTAATACATTTTTTATTTTCGATTTTAAATTAATCATATTAAAATAAACTCATACCGCTATTGTAAGCTCGTAACCAACTTTGACAGCACATTAAGGCCTCCAATGTGCTTGGATGAAGTTTGTTATGGTATGAGCTCACAACTCTACCACTAGTGTTAAAAGCTGATTCAGAAGCAACTGTTGTAATTGGAATTGCCAAAATATCTCTAGCAATTCGAGCTAATGTAGGATACCTATTAGCATTTGTCTTCCACCAACTCAAAATATTAAAATCTTCCATCCGAGATATAACTTTCTCATCCAAATATGAATCTAATTCATCTGCAACAACTGCACAATCTCCATTGTTTACATAATCATTAAAACCTGTCATCCATTTGGTTGCTTTCTTATAAGAATCCCCTGTAGATCTAGTAGAAGAACTACTACCAGTATAATCAAAGCAATAAACAGTTGGTGAAAACTTCAATTAATACTCTTCAACTAATTCCCGGCAAAGGGTGACCACTTTCCCAACATACAACTATTTTGATATTTATTATTTTTAACAATATTTATAATTTTGTTATTTATTTATTAGTAATTTTAAAAATAAAAATAAAATTAAAAATTAAAATGGGGAAATGGGTAGGGGATGGGGATTCCACCTCATCCCCGTCCCCTCCCCGAATAAAAAGTTGGGTAAAAAATTTTCCCCGTCCCCTCCCCGAAAAAAAAATTGGGTATAAAATTATCCCCGTACCCTCCCCGAATGGGGAAAATCCCCGAGGGTACCCATCCCCGTGGGGATTTTTGCCATCCCTAGGAGGGAGGGACGAGGATGCTTAAAAAAAGGGTGGGCTATTTGCACTCACAAAATTATTTTGAACACTCTAGTTTTAATAAAATTATATATTACAAAAATACCCATAATATAAATTAGTATAAAGGACAATTTATTATAAGTCAATATTATATAATTGTTTTAAACACACATATAATACACTCATTATTCATTTTTAATTGTCAAAATTTAAACTCTAAAACTTTTATTTTCAATATCTTAATTAATATTTAGATGAATAATAAGGAAATCAATATTTAAAAAAATATAATTACACAGTATGTGTGATACATTTTATTTTTATAAAATAAAATAAAAAAGTACACTAAACAAACTTTTTTTTGGCTTTCGCCCCTCTTCTCATATTCTTCATATCCACATCTTCATCTTCTCTCTTTTTTTTTTTTTTGCTTCATCCCTTCTTCTCATCTTCTTCATCTCTACAACTTCTCTCTCCCTCCTTTTTTTAGTATCTATGGAATATAATTTTTTTATTATATTCTCATTACAAGTTATTTTGGGTGTGAAATTCAATATTGAACATAAATAACTAAAAAATTAGCAACTAAAATTATATTAAATAATTTTTTTACAACTTGAATTAATTTTATTGTTGTAAGTACATGTTAAATCTCTTAAAATTAGTGTGGTGAATAGTTTTGTTAGTGTTTTGATTAAATAAAGTTAAGTAATTTAAATATTTTAAGTAAGGATATTTTGAAATTTTAAAGAGTATACAAAGTAAAACTTAATATTTTATAATTAGTGTATGAGTGTGTAAAGTAATAGAGTGTTCAAAGAAATATTTAAAGTGCAAATAGCCTCACCCTTAAAAAAATCATGTAGTCATAGGAGCCATACTCCATCAACAATTCCACATCCAAAGGCCTTTACTTCTCTTCATCTCCAATTGTAGATTGCAATAATTTTTTTAAGAATTAAATAATCTTACTTTTTTTTTACCTTTAAAATTGGTCTGCACTTGATGACTCTGGAACTTTCTCCAGAACTTAAGATTTGAAAATAAATAAATAAATAAAAAAAAAAATAAATAAAGGTAATTTCATAACATATGAACTCAATTGAAAAGTAGCAGTTGAAGAGATAATTTAAGGGGTCAAATATTACCGTTCTTTTTTTTTTATGCGCAAGATGAGTGTCAAAACTTAAGACACATATAGCATTGTATGAAAAACAAAAATACGATGGTAAGTAATATTAAATGCATCATGTTAGTTACTAAAGTTTTCAATAGAATATGCAAATATCAACTTTATCTGTAAGTTTCTAATACAAGAATTCTTTATCTTCTTGCTGGATGAAAGCCAAAAAAAACTCATTATACTTTAAAGAAAAAAGAAAAGAAAAGAAACAAAATCCATGTCTTACTTTCTTTTTTCTTAATTTTTTTTTTATCTTTGATTAAAGTTTTTTTGTGTCTTAATATGAATAATTAAGTAAAACAAAGTTTGGCTTGCATATCGTTAGACAAACACTCAGGTTGAAATCCCAACTTGAACTCAAACAAAAAAGTAGAGATGTAAGCACAGGACAAGATACCGAGTTTAGAATTTAATCCACTATTAAAGATTTCTAGCAAGGGATAAAACCGTAGTTTTGTATGTGTTAAACTAGTTTGTCTCAAAATATTGATGTTCTATTGTAAAATAGTGAAATAAGAGAAGAGATTGAGAAGATACCTGAACTGGCCTTGAATCCCAACAAAAGCTAATATTCATTCCGTTAAAATATGTTAAAATCTCAGACAAAAATAGTAGATGGATACCTAAAGAAACGGAAAAATTGATGTCAATTTCACAGCAAACCATGCAAACTATACAAACTATTATTGAACGAATAAGTTGCATGTACTTGAGGAGATTAACAATAGGAACTGAAAAATAAATCGAAAGAAATCAGAAGCGTTACTTCAAGTAATTTGATGAAATGGAAAAGAAACATCTGCGGATTGATTGCTGAAAAAATTCTTAAAGATCAATGATAGGACCAGAATGGAGAATCTAGAAATTTTAAAAAAGAGTGAGCAAAAATAAGGAAAATATTAATTTGATTGCAGCTGAAAAGAAAATAAAATAGAGCTACTTGATTAAACTACGTCCCCCAGTCTCTTAGTATTTCCTTTTATTTCCATATCTCTGTTGTCCTCTTTCGAGGCTCAGCAACTGGAATTCGATATTCCGGAGAAATCTCTTGCTCAATTATCTTCAGAATATCTTCTCTTGTCTTCCAAAACTCCCTGAACGATCTTCTCTCTTCAAATCTATACTTGTTGCTTCCTTTAATTTATCTGCCAACAGTTGGCAAGTACGCTTCCTCATACATGGGATTGCTGTTCGTAATATTTCTGTTGATTCCTGATAACCATCGTTCAATGAATTATTATCACTCTCATGCCGGTCAAGAACCTCAACATCATGAGCAGGCATTTTGGCTAATGTTGAGAGAACATCAGCACCTGCCATTAGCCTCGCTGCAATACTACTTCCAACAACAGCACATAAATTTGGCGGCACATATACCACTCTTCTTTCTAAAAAATCTAATAAAGGCCAATCATACGGTCACAAGAATCAACTGTCTTTTGAAGTACATCCTCTGGGAGTGGCTTCCAGCTGCTGCTGCATGTTGATTTAACAATCTTCTCAAACTGTGAACGCTCAAGTTTTGAAATAGCCATTTTCAGTTGAACTGTTTGCCATTTTTGAGGTTTTTTTTTCCTGGTCTGGCTTTTTTAAAAAGCTTATCACGCTCGAAATGGACGAGGCTCTATGACTTCAGGACCAATAGTTCTTACAACTCTGACGTAATCGACCGCGTGAGGGAAAAGAAATTCAAGTTCGCCCAATTTGGGGCGATAGTTGTCGCAAATGAAATTGAGAGATTACTAACAATTTCATTCTCAATGCTCTCAGGTCTACCAACAGATTTAACGACATCCATACATCTACTTATATCTTCTTCCTTATCGAGGCATCAATACATATTGCTATCTCTTCCTCCGTGTCCAGATCATTATATTTATTTATCTCTTCTACCATGTCCAGTGCATGTGGATCAAAACATAGGACTATTTCTTCTTCCATGTTGATTCCTCTCTTCTCTATCTTTCTAGGTCTGTAACAAAGTTTGAAACTAAACCACCGGCCTGGGGGTTGCTTGTTTAACAAGGAATCTAATCTGGGCAAGACCAAAAGGGCCCTAAAACAAACCAATATATCATGAATCCTTTGTCAATGCATGTTCGTCCAAACAGCAAGATCTTTACCATGTCTTTATAAAGCACTTTCAATTTGTATTTCACATTAGAGCTTCCATGGACTTTGTAACACCATAATACCAAGCAAAGCGCCCAAGTAAATTTATATGTTACATAATCAAACAAGTTGCTAAAATGGAAAATGCAAAGTGAGTAGTGAAGATTAAAAAAGTACCAAATGAAGAAGAAACAATTTCCTTTGACAAGATCAATTCATTGATGAATCTGAATTCTGCATCGCTTGCCGTGGTTGGCACGCAGATCAAGTTTAGCGTTTCTGATTGTATTTGGGGGTGAGATTTTTGCGGGACATTAGTCATTACCAATTGATGATGGGTTCCCGGCGATGAATTTTGTAACTGATTAAGAAATAATTAAATTAGAAATAAGTTTTTTTAATTGCATTCGTCTCAATTTTAATACAACTGTAACTTTTGAATGCAAAGTCATTTTTAATATCCTTACGTGCAAGCGAAAGTAACGGTTACTAGGACTAGCTAGCAAATTACTGCTGATCTGACAGGCTGGACAACAATCAGGCCCATTTAGTCATTTGTAAAGTCTTTGTCCATTACATTATTTTGGGCCTTCGGTTTTTAACCATCGGCGTCCAATCAGCAATCACTCTCAATAAACATTGATAATTCACATTAATTTATAAAATAAGTTCCTTAATAAAGCAGGATAAGAAAATGGATTACAAGGGTCGGTCTGTATCGGTATCAATAAGCTATCTGCTTAGACTAGCATTCAAAGTATTGACTCAATTTAATTTGAACCTTAATTTGCCAATTCCAGCAAAACAAACATTACGTTCTTCAAAAGATAGGCATAATTTTGCATTCAAAGTTCATTAATTTCCTCTATGTGTTTTATGCTTAAATACTGTACCTTTTTTCATGGCTAATAATTATTCACAAATCGGAGAAATACATGGACACTAGAAAACTAAAAATATGTTGTGGAGTGACGGCAATTTTTTTATTCATATTTGTCATTCTCATCACAACATTATCGCTCACCATCTTCAAGCCTAAGCAACCTGAGATTACCGCCCATCCTGTGGCGCTTGAAAACATCACAACCGGCGGCGGCTATCCGAACGTAACATTGAATGCTACACTGCGCATGATTGTCACCATTGACAATAGAAACTATGGCAGCTTCAAGTACAGGAACACAACAGCTCATGTGAATTATCGCGGAGGCATTGTTGCTGATGTTCCGATTGAGGCAGCCCTGGTGCCTGCTCGCGGCAAGATCAACATTTCAACTTCTGCAGATCTTATGGCTGATAAATTGTTATCGAGTCCTTATTTTTTGGGTGATATTGAATCTGGTAGCTTGAATTTGACCTCCGTAGCCAACTTGCATGGGGAAGTGACTATGCTTAAGTTTCTCAGTTTACATGCAAGGGCAATGAGCACTTGTGATTTCACACTTTGGACCAAAACCCAAAAGGTGGATTCCAACTGTAAGTCCAAAATCAAGTTATAATCATTACTGAGTTATTTTTTATCCCTCATATTATTCGTATCATCGTGAAAATTTTTAGTGGTAAAATGCGGATTTAATTAGACAATCCAATAGTGTTCTGTAGCAATATAATTTTTTTTCTTTGGTTTTAATTTGTTGTATAATGATATTCTTTAAATTTCAATATCTAAAACTGCGAACGTCTACACTAAAAAAATATGGTATCGTATATATGTTTTTATATTTTTGTGAAAAAAGAAAGTTAATAATCTAGAGAAGCTATCTTAGTTTCTACTGTTGGGATAAATTATTAATGAGAGCATATAATTCACTGGTCAGGAAACCAAACGATTGGTATTTAAGCAGCAATTTGAAATCTTTGTCAAATGTGACAAGCGATGCGATACTGCCAGAGCCCCATGATGATGAGGAAGAAACTATGCTTGTTTATTTCATAATTGCTAGAAATTTAACAAGAAAACAATCATTTATAGTCCACTATGTTGCCTTCTGGTCAAGTTTTTAGTGTTACATCCTTAGCTGACAAATTAGAAGTCTCCAAACCAATAAATTGCTCACAACTAAATATTTGACTACAATAAAATAAACGAAAGTTTGAAAGGGTTACTTCGATTACAGACAAAAATAATAAAATAGAATTAAGATCTGTTCATTAAGGACCTGATGTAACTTGTTGTTAACTAGCATTTAAAATGGAGACACGGAAGTCATTGGTGGGCCTCTATGTACTTGCGAAATGAAAAAAAAGCGTTTTCCATTCATAGAAAATTTTAACAGTGATGCTCAAATGATCATCACCCCTTTATCTTAACATGCATTAATTAAGAGATTATAAACCAATCCAATAAAAATGCGAAAACCATTCAAATTTTAACTCTGTTCCCTAGTGAATTTATTATAATCATCTTTATATGCCTCACAAGTGATCAATTTACCCATTAAAGATGTTTCTTTGCTGAAACCAAATTCGACACCCAATTTCACAACTTTTTTTTCCTGTCGTTTTAACTGCTTTCAGGGTACAAATTTTGGGATAGTTTTTATAATTAGTAATGCTAATACATTATGTACGCTCGGTTGTACGAAATTAATTGATTGTTTGGTGAAAACACTAGTGGCACTGTTCCATAGTGGGCAAAATTAAAATTGGAATTGAGGGCCAAAAATTATATATATGGAACTTTGAGGGGTCAAATTAAAAGAAAAAAATACTTAATTTTAGAGTAAAGTGTCAAACCTTTTAAATTATTGGGGGCAAATGTGAGAGAAAATCTAATTTAGAATTTCAAAACATAAATATATTGTAAATGATTTTTTTTGGGGTCTGCCCCAAATTGTGGAGGTACTAATTATTTTTCGTACGTGGGGGATTTAAATGAGTGATTTGGTAACACATCCATGTGCAATATTGGACATAATTTGCTCTAGTATTTCAAAGCTGTACGATTGAAGAGACATCCTTTATTCCGTTGTTGTCAAAATAGAGCAGGCTTTTTAATTAGTGTGCCTAAGTGGACTCACTTTCACGAATAGAAATTGGTTTATGTTACCATCAGTGACAAGAACGTTTCACAGGCTATTGACGAAGAAATTAATTAAAGATTATTTTAGACAAGAATATTTAGTTGAATAGACACACTTTCTTCTTAGCTCAGTAAAGAAATAAAATAATACAATGCTCTAGAATCTACATGCCTAATTTTCACAAATTGAAGAATCGTTCAGCTATTTGCTTTAGTTGAGAATATTCTAAAATTGGTCATGATTTAATTAGATAAAAATTACTTAAACAAAATGAAGAAAATTAAGTCGGTTGACTAAGTACAAATATAACTAAATTAATTAATCTTCATGGATTTGAGATGAAGAACATACATATTACTAGCGCAGTCCCCATTCATTATACATTAATTGATTTTCTATAACTAATATCTAGAGAATTAATTTAAATGAGCGTGACAAATGATTGAATGTAGACAATATTTTGAAGTACCTTCACCCCTTTCCTCTCTCTCTTTTATTTTTTAAAAAATATTTTTATATGTTAATAGATATACAAGATGAGGGTTTAAGATTTTATTCTCTAATTAAATTTTGTTTAATATAGTGGTTGTTGGAGGCCGGCATATATATATAAAGATACTTATGCAATGTTTGCAAGCAAAGAAAAGTAGATTCACGGGTTATTTTTGTTGCCGAAAAAAAAAAAGTTTTTCTTCGGCAAGAAAGTGCTTCCAACTTTCTTCACGGGCAATATTCAATGGGCTATCATTATTATTCATTTATCTTATTAATTCACTTATCACGGGTTATTAGAAACATCAAGTGTTTAGAAAAAGTCAATACAAAATGGACTAATATTTGAGGTTCAACAAAGTGCACATGGATACCAATTACTGATCAAATTACCTTATTTTTGTGGGCCATAATTTCATCAATTTCTTTTGCTCACTCCTTAGAAGACTTGCCATTGTCCGTAAATCACGCAAATTGATGATCTGGAGCTCATGGGTTCTCATGAAAGCATTAACTATTTTTTGTGTAGTGTAAAAGAGAAGCCATTTAATTTCTGGTCAATAATGCAAAAACGTCCGTCGTCTACGCCAGCCTGTTGATTTTTGGAGGCTTTTTTTTTTAATGACTTGTGATAGCCAAAGAGACATTTTAGACTTTAAATGCTAACAATTGATCCTATTTACAAAGTTGTGGAAGTGAAATGATAATATAAGAGACTGCTCGATGTATGACAGTTTACAATAATATCTCTTTGTATGTTATATTTATTGTATTTTAATTTTAAAAAGTTATTGTTAATAATTTAGACTTTCAAATTAAGCATTTGAGATACAAACATTTTTAAATTTTTAAATTTAAATTTGATGCTGTATACCGCTATTTAGTAGCTATTTACGGCTGCTTTAACACCTAAATATCATTATTAAAGCAAATACTAACACCACTGTATACAACTGAATAGGGATTTTTTTTACAAAGTTATAGAACGGAGTGTGACTCTTTAACTAGCATGTTATATTTTAGTTAAAATCAAATGTTCAAACACAATTTGAAGGAGTTGAGTTAAAAATTGTATGCAGAAACATTGGGCGTGACATGGCCCCAATGAGTTTTGTTTAAGCAGTGTAAATACACCCTAAAGTTGCAACACAAAAGCTGACAAGTGTTGTTAGAAAATTATATATTATTCTTTAATCAAACAATTTAGTGGACACTTTTAGACTGCTTAATTGGATCATGATGTGACGATAATATAGTAGTTTATCTGCTTCTTCTCATGCTTTTCTCAAGTGAATGGAAACAAAAGGTCATTCTAGCTAGCTATTTTTATAGCTAAAACTTAAAAGCCTAAATCACTCATCCTCTTTAACAATTGTGATGATAAGATTATTAGATATGGTATTAGAGAATACATTTCTATCTAAATTACCTAAAAGTATGAGGTCAATAATGATTAATTAACGAATTCAAAAGTAGTATTCAGGACTGACATCCCACGTTTTAGAGATACGTTCACAGTAACCTTTATATTTTAAAAAATAATTATGTAGATCATTTTTAGTATATAAATTTGGATAATAAAAGAGAACGTACAATAGAGTTTTTTGTAATCTAATGATGTTATTGTTGTGAACAGATTTTGAATTAGACAAGCAATCTACCATTCCAAAATCAAAATCACATCATTAGTGGTTGTTAATTATTTGATTGGTCACCTAACTTGAATGAATCAATCTAAAATCAATGGTTCACAAAAAGATTAATTGCGCTTTTGGATGGACTACAAATTATTATCGATTTAAATTGGGTTGCATGTATTATTGATATGATGCAACTATGCCGGCAGTGACATTTTTATCTCGTTGTGGCTACAGAAACACCATCAACACAGGTCTAGTTTCCGTTTTCATATAATAAACGTTCTAATCATATAATTGTGATGCCGACTTTAAAAAATTACATACAAAGAACCCACAAATTGAATTGGCATTTTTCCTTTTTAATTTTTCACGGATAACTAAAATCATTTTGCGAGTCTTGGATTATATTGCACTTATTGACATTTAGAGATCTTCCTTTTGTGTTTTGTATTGAACAATCATTAAGCTTTGTATAATTTCTTAAGAAACTATTTTATTTTAATTCTTTGTTTTAGCTTTATTGTGTATTGTGAGACAATGCGAGTTATATCCTCTTCTTCAGTTAATGGACACTGAAATAGTAAGAAATTAATGTCAAGTTGGTGTGCGCATGTTTCAACTTTGCGTAGCTGTATATCGTCAAAAGCCGCCTTAATTATGTACATATCTTTAGCTAAACACGAGTTTGGGCTCTCTTTTAGTCTTTTACTATTTAATATCAACCTATAATTTTGAAGAAAACAGGAAAATAAAACTTGACTCGTAAGATTGACAGACCGTAGCAAATAGTAGCTCCGTTACCACATTATCTCTGTACAATAATTTGATAATAAAGTTCCTTGATAATTAGGGTAGTAAATATGTAAACACAATTGATATGAACCACGCTTAAATTTCTTTGAAATAAGAACTTTTAGCTTGGTTTAAAAGTCTTAGATGTTTTAAAATGCGAATTTAAAGTTATATATTATACGGACTGGTTCTATAAATTGACACTGTTAATTAAAGAGCAACATAGTGCAGTTGCATTAGAGAATCACTTTCCTTAAAGTATTGAAGTATTTACTGTCCCATGGTAAGGAATCAGAATGAAGAAAATCTAGAAGAAAGAGTCAACCCAGCTGGAGAATTAATGGTGGTATTTCAGATGAATGTCCTTAACAACAACAACTCTCTCTATTGCTCTTCTGTGCTTCACCTGTCTTTAATGCTTTTGCACATGGAGGGGTCTTTCCATGGCAGCTCCTTTCTGTATAATTTAAATGAATGGCCTGCAAGAGGTTGGGGATGAATTAATATTTAAAACTATCAATCTACTTTTCCGTTTTATCATTGCCACTTTTATATTGTTTACTTTGAGGGTACAAATGAAACTTATAATCCCTTTGGATTCGGTTGTGATTCTCATTCCCTTTTGAATAATGTATCATTTTGTATGTGTGTATTTTAACTTATACATGTCCACTATCACTTGCGCATGTTTCTATTTTTATTTTTGTAGGGTCGACGATGAATATTAAACAAAATGGGATTTGCTTGATTAGTTGCTTGCATACAGTGAGACCTTTTCTTGCCTTTAATTAATTAATTCATTATCATAAAACATCTATAAATCTAGGCGCCTTCACCACACATCGTATCTCTTTCATTTTTCTATATCAACTATCCCTATTTTCTTTTTCCTTTTTTTGGGGGGCATTTTACAAAGTATGATAAGCCGTTTGTTTTTGACTATTTCATTAAAGTTGGTTATTGGCTTAGTATTGGAAGAAATGCCTGTCATTTTTTATATCAAGAAGTTGGAAACGACAGAGATAAAATTAGTTAAATATTATTATAAAATGTTTTGGCTTTGGGAATGTTTGGAACTTGAAAGAACCAAAAACAATCGTTGTATCCTTAACTATATAATATTTATTCACCGCTTCGTTAATGTTCCTTAATAGTAAGTTCACTGTATCTAGTGGCAGTTGAAGTGGCTCATTCGTCTCCCCTAAACCACCCAAAAATAAATTTAAAAAAAAATTGACCAAAAAGAAAACGGTTGCCCTTGTAACATACACGTAATGAGATGTAAAGGTCATCACTCGCATATATTTATTCAAAGCTTACCCTAAATTACATATAATAGTTATACTAATTCAATCATTTCATCAGACTCTTGATGTTCTTCCTATTCTGATCTTATTTTATAAGATTATCACATGCTTTGCGTAAACGTTTAGGTTACGTTTTCAATTTTCTTCTACAAGAAAGAAATTTGAACATGAGGATGAGGGGATCATGAATATATGGTTAATTATATATTATAATTAACATACGTTGCCAGAAACTTTCTTTATACAAGACTGACAATAGAGTTGTTCTACAAGACATGAGAGATCAAGAGAGAGATGGAATAACTAAAACTAATTAACCAAGGTAATTAACTAACATGGACAAAGGAACCAAGCATAGCCCTCTTCCCTTCAAATCTGTACAATCATTGTTCCCAACATTGAAATTCATACTTCTTTGTTCCTGCTGCATCTCTGAGTAATGTTCTGAGGCGGTTCCTTTCCCCTACAAAATCATCAGAGACCAAGTAATTTTTGTTAGGCTAGCCATCAACACCAAACCAAATTAACAATACAACAATAAATAATATTAGCAGAAAAAAATAACAATAATCTGTATTAAGTATACCAGAGAACTATACATATGATCATCAGGCTTCCTGGGATTTACATGATCAACCGGTTCAAAATCACTGACCTGTATATAGATATATCAATAATTGTTAAAGCCAGAGAGAAAATTATAAGGCAAAGAAATTAAAGAAGATACAAGAAACTGTTTTGGTTTTTAGTTAACCTGACCTTGGGGCTATTTACAGGTGAGCTAGCAGTATCTTCTAAAGAATCATCATCACAAATTTGTCTGGCTCTTGGTTTCTTGAAATTTAACTTCTTTGGCATCTTGCTGGTGGCAACATCAACACGATGTTTGTTTGATAATTTCCATGCAGCACAAGAAGCAGCGTCGGAAACCAAAGAAGGGCTACCAAAGCTAGAGCAATAACTATATTCTTCTCTATTAATATTATCGTTTGAAAAATCTTCAAAGTAAGCAGTCCAGCCACTCTCCTCTTCAGGCTCATCATGAGGAGAGCCTGAGCCTGAGCCTATTGTTGTTGCTTTTGTAGCAACAGTTTTTTGCTGCTGCATATATGAATTCATAGACATAGAGTCCTCCATATGATGATCGGAAATATAATCTAACTAGGAAGATATTGAAAGAAAGAAAAAGTTTGAGAAGCATTTTTTTCTGAAGAGAGATTATTTATAAGAGAAAAAGAGAAGATAAAATAATGCAAGAAATTGAAGGGAAGCTATAATGTAGAATCTTGGTGTGTCCAATGTGGGCCATGAATGAAGGAGAAGTTGAGGAAGTTAAAAATCAGCAGTTGCCTCAGAAAATAGCAAAGAGGCTGATTGAGAGAGAGAGAGAGAGAGAGAACGTGCAGAGAAGAAAACAAATTGTTAAAAAGTAAAGGGGAGTTGACCTTTGTGGTTCAAAGTGAGATTTTCATTCTAAAAAATTTTTCACTCCGGCAGCCATTTTTTTTTCTTTGTTTGCACTTACCTCTCAACCAAATACAATTAATGAGTCTTTAATATTTATTGAAATCAAAAACAAAATTTTGGACAACTTCTTCAATAAAGCGAGCTGCTGACATACTCAGCCTAAGACTTCAAGTCTTTGTAATGAAAAAATACCAGCCCAAGTTGACAATGGGAATGGGCTTGGTGGCAGGTGCCTTAACATGAGCTCATTCAATCATGCACCTTAGGTCAGATCTAGTATTTGAAGATGAACACAGACTAGCTTTAGTTGCGGACTCCAAATGCAGATGCAGTTACTTGACTTCATTCTCAACCTTTTTTTCTGGAAGTAAAGAAGACATTGGATAATAATACTAGAAGCAAAGGTATTTGCCAGCTACCGGCCCCATGAAACTGAGTAGGTTTTTTCTTGTGGGTAATTAACCTTAAAGCCTGGAAGCCTGTCTCTGGGAATTTTTGACCTCACCCAGCTCACACGTACTTTTACAGTTTTTTTGAATAAAAAATCAATTACAAATACATTGGTAATTTAATTGCATCACAAATTCGCCTGAACTTACCTCTATGATGAAGCTTAGTCAATCACCACTCAATCTGTCAGACTGGTGCATAAACCTGTCCAGAACACCATTAAATTATTTGTGTCAAAATCATGTCAGATCTCACGTGGTCTCGCGTTAGTGAATAATAATCTGAACATCGAATTAAAAATACTGTGGATAATAAGGCTAAATCTAATATTGGTTATATGTATCTCAACTGAAACATGTGGCACATTATAGGATCCAATTTCAACTTTTCTTTATAACTCATAGATGTTCAGAGAAGTAAGAATGAAAACTTTTACATCTAGAACGGACCCCTGTTGATTTGGCCATAATAAATCAGTGGTCCATTTTCTAGATGATGATTTTGTGAAGATTACCAAGTCCTCAGCCGGCCTGGATTGTATTATTTGTTTAATTAAAATGATTTTTTTCACATTTAATCTCGCCAGAATTGGTAACGCTAAGTCTAAAAAGAAATTTCATGTCCTAGATGGAGAAAAATAGCTGGTGAACATGAAAAATAAAGAATCCAATAAGATACTGATTAAATATTGACAGGTTCAAATAGTTTGAGTTGTTCGGGAAAAGAATAATGCTTGAGGGTTTGATGAATATTTAACCCGTGCATGTTTGTTTGCACAGGCTTATAATCATTGTCTAAAAGATCCATTTCAATGCAAAAATGAGACGTCCACTTCATTGTCCTCCGAAAGAGGGTTTGTGCCTTGAATTTTAATCCACCATTATATATATATATTATAAAGAAGTAATTGAATATGGCTGGCCACACATCAATGCTCATTTTGTGTCATGCTTGTGTATTGTGTTTTGCCACGAATAATAAGAATTTAATAAATAAAAAAGGAAAGGGAAACCCATTTCATGTTTTTAATTAGTTACCTTTTTTCTTTTTGTTTACAAAAAATCTGATTATGATGCCTGCGGTAACTGAGATGATTTTGGTAGGAATAAACTTAATTACTAATATTTTTATTAGTTTTCAATTCAAAATTTGTTTTTATGATTTTGATTAAGAGGTGGACACCTTCTTATTTTATATTCAAAGTCAAGCTAATTACAAAACGATGAAAGTATATTCTCTGTGAATTTTTCGGATTAAGCTTTTGATGCAGCTACATGTAATGAGCTTTTCAACTATAGATTTTTTTAACTAAGCTATGGTATACCTATTTAATAGTTGTAATATGCACCTCTATTGTATATTTTAAGCAAGCCTTCTCTTAGATACTACTACTATTATTGTCGCTCAACAAGTTTCTTCTTACCAAAATGCCAAAGATACACATACATCATAAAAGCAAATTTTCTGATTAGTGTTCCAGGTTCTATCTCTAGCATTGACCATCTCACTTTCAATCTCTCCTTATCAGTTTCAAACATATACATCAAAGCTAAATTTTTCTATCTTAACTCACCTACGTTACATGTTTCAAGTTTCGTCACCACATTATTCTTATCGAACTGATTCATATATTTCCCTCACGTCAGTTTAATTCATTACCCCACACCTTGGTTCATATACCTGGCTAAATATAGCTAGCAGATAACAAAGCTTACTTTCTCAGATTTCTATAAACATTTCTCCAGTATTACTAAACCAAGGGTAAAATCTATCTATGATGGACATGGCTGGACAAACATAATAAGCTTTAGACATAGTTGAAAAGCAACAAGCTTAGCTTACAACAACCATTGTATGTTAGAACAATTTCTGAATTTTTGTTATACTTCCCAAATTATCGGTCACGTGCTCAAAAGTATCCATTAGATCCTGAAGCCAACAAGACCTCTTATAACATACACTGTTGCAGAGTAATTTGTAACGCGAACGAAAACGAGTGATTATTGAAGTCGTCCAGATCTGAAAGTAGTGCATTATTGGTTCAATATACAAAAAAACATTATTCAGTTTTCACGTTGAATAAAAATTAGTCTCAGTCTCATCCATGAGTACAATCACCCTGAGACAATGAGAGATTGAATGACGCGTGTTTTCAGAAGCAATCACTTCACACTACAGTCCTAAATTGACGTCATTTCATCAAGCATTGGAATTGAAAATAGTTCTGATACCAATATCAATCATGGGGCTCTCCATTTGCAACCACTTTCCGTACTTGTCTGGACACAAAACCCATAGAAGACTGCTAAAAAACAAACAACTTTTATCAGGTATTTAGAAATTCATTGACTCCAGATTTCATCTTTCCTTTCAAACTGACGTGACAATTTGAACCCACAAACTGAGTGATGTGTAAAGTACTAGTTGTCCTTGCTATGAAAACACTAGTGTGTGTTGTTTCATTCCCATTGTATGCTTCAGTAACACTTATGCAATACAAGTTTATTATGATGCATGAATCTTCATCCAGCAGATTATAGCAAGTTTCTTTTGAATTTGTCTAAACGTTTTAAATAAATTAATGCAGAGGGCCAATCGTGAAGGGCATGCATGAAAGTGACTGTGAGTGTGATCAAACTGATTTAAAAGAAAATGCAGTTTGAAATAGAAGATTACAAATGTATGCCATCTAAAAATACAAGACTCGTGAATTTTCTCTTCACAGGAACAGTATAAATGACTCTTGTGGAAGCAATTGGTTCCTTCATAAATTGTAGTCGTTCATGAAACAATGGAAATGGAAACTGAGTAATGTGTAAAGTACTAATTTGTCGTTGCAATGAAAACACTGGTAATGTTGTTTCATTTTCATTGTATGCAATGCAATGGCATCAACAGTAGCGGAGATCGATTAAAATCGTTATCTGAATTGCCCCATTTTTCTAAAATTGTCTAATATTCGGTGCGTAAGGCAGTTCAGTTGTGTATGTGTGTATATAGTCATGATTGTGAGGTTTTTCTAACCAGCATACTGGCCCAAAATGACAGGCTTAGTCCAAAAAATTATGTTCGCCTTTCAAATACATTTATGCTGCGTTTATTTTTTGGATTGGAGTGAAAATTTTGAGGAGTGGGAATCCTTGGATTAGGAGTGTGGAGTGAGAGTGGGAGTATGATGTTTACTTAGACTAAATGAAAGTATGGATTGTCAATCAGAATTCCAATTATTTGTTTACTTTGTCTTGGATTTGGAGTAAATTTTTTTAAATTACAATTTTATCCTTATGTACAGAATTATAATTTATAATTAAAAAATTAATAAAAAAAATATATTTGAAAAATAAAATAAATATTTTATTATATTTATAAATTAATAATAATTACTAATATTCTTAATTATGTAAATCATAATTTTTATTAATTTTAATTTAAATTATGTGAATAAAAATTATTAATAATAGCAACACAAATGAAATATTATTATTGATAATATAGTACAAAATTAATATTTTTTAGAATAAAATATTTATTATTATTAAATAAATAAATAAATAATATTTATTAAAATTAATGTTTAATATTATTAATTTAAATATAATATTTATTTATTTTTATTTTATTAAATTTAATAAAATAAATATGTTATAATTATTATTTTTAATAAATATGATATAATTATTATTTTTAATAAATATGATATTATTTATTTTATTAAATATGATATTATTTATTTATTTATTTTATTAAATATTATTTATTTATTTTAATTATAAGGATAAAATAGGAAGAGGGGGAAGTGGATTCCCACTGCCACCTCTCCCCATGGGAGTGGGAATCCCACTCCCCACTCCAAAATTAGGTGGGACCTACGGATTTCCACTCCCACTCCCCCCTTTTTTAAGGTAAGTAAACACTGGAGTGGGAGAAATCCACACTCCACACTCCCACTCCAAAAAGTAAACACTACCTTAAAGAATTAAAAGATCCAATATGCATATTGATGAGTTGGATTATTGGCATCCTTGGGAAATTTACGAAAATAACTCTAAATTTTTTTAATTTTAACCCCTCAAAGTTATTTCTATCACCATTAGCTAAAACAAAAGTTTCGGACCAAAGTGACCCTCTCACATTTCTCCCCCAATTCAATCTCTCTCACGCAAATCTCTCCAACAACCAAAAACATCCATTGTTGGCGGTGGCTCCACCCATCGTCGGTGTCTGATCCACTTTCAACGGCGAAGAAAATCACCAAGATCCATTGTTCAACTTCAATAAAACCTAGGTTAGCTATTTTATTCATATTTTATTAATTAATAATGAAATTGGAGAATAATAGTGGTAGTAGCTTGAGAATAATGGTGGCGGTGGTCCTTGTAGTGGTAGTTGTTGTTTTGAGAGCGTGTTGTTTTAAATGTGTGTGTGTGTGATGGATAGTGTGATGAGCAGCAGCCATCGCAAATTTTGGTGCATTCCCGAGTCACCCATTTTTTTGCGCGATAGCAGCACCCATCGCAACAAAATTGTGCGATGAGCGCCCATCGCATGAAATTGGCGTGATGACAGCGCCCATCGCACGAACTCACGTGATGGGTGCTGCCCATCACACTAATTCGTGCGATGGGTTTGGAGCCCATGTGACAATTTTGTGCAACGGCCTCCGGTTTGAATTTTTGTGTGACAGGAACCCATTGCACCAAATTTTGTACGATGGGTTCCCGTTACACAAAAATGGTAATTTTCAGGGACCTCCCCTGAGATTTGGTGTATTAACACTTAGATAGAATGTATTGATATAATTGCAGATACCTCTCATGCCGTTAGTTATATGTTGAGTTGACCGTTAGTGGACTATTAAAATTACTAAAATACCCTCCCTTCCAAAATAATAAATTATCAAATAAATCTTTGTTGTTTCGTGAAGTAGGATGTTATTAGAAGCTACTTTTGATGTTTTGATTTAACTAAAATTGCTCTTTTAAAAAATTATTTCAACTGTTTTTTATATTATATTTATTCGTAATCTACTAATACTTTCAATCGAAGACTTTCATACCCTGTTTTGATTCTATTATTATGACATAAATCAAATGTTTAGGCCATAATGAGCATATTCAAAGTTAAAAAATAAAATTTACTGAAAGGCGAGGACAAGCAATTGAAGTTAAATTGGACAAATGACATTGTCACTAGTTAGTAAAGACATGATTTTGCATTAATAAATTTGAGGAATTAGCATTGTTGAAAGATTATAATAAAATCATTACATCGTTACGAACATACAAATCAACTTCACTCAGACATCGATATTTTTTTTCTTTTTCCCCCTCAGCTGAACTAGCTTATGTAGTAAAGACATGATTTCGCATTAATAAATTTGAGGAATTAGTATTGTTGAAAGATTATAATAACATCATTACATCGTTACGAACATACAAATCAATTTCACTCAGACATCGATATTTTTTTTCTTTTCCCCCCTTAGCTGAACTGGCTTATGAAATCTCAAGTGAAATAGGACAATGGTCACTCCCATTAAAACCTGCAAATAAAGAAAAAAAAAGTACAAAGAATTAGCATTTATCTAATTTTTCTGTTTTATGTATCACTATAGAGACATTGTTGATGAAATCAGGCAGTTCAAGAGGAGGCTTTTCAGATTTTAAGTTTTGTTCCCAACTTGCTACTTAGACAGTAAGAAGATTTTCATAACATTCATCACACATTCAAACACTAGTTTCAGGTATATGTATGGTAATATAAAGCTACCCATCAGGAAATAAACAGTACCTTCTAAATCAATTATGTGTCCTTGCATTTCAAATACAATAATACAATCTTTGAGTTCTTCTAAAATAATGAAATAGCCTATTGTGTCATCCTTTTCTCCTGATACATGGGAAAAAAAAAAAGAAATTTAGTATATCACACACTACAAGAAAAATACTATATGACAACAGGCAAAGCTTGTTGTGGAAGGGGTTTCACGACGAGCACATGCGTGTTGCGGTTCTTGCTGTAGCGAAAAGTAGGTAACTTTCAACTACGCGCAATTCACGTTGTTGAAAAAGATATGAATGTTGTTAAATGTCTTATGACAACTTGTAGTGACTGTGGTTAAAAAGGTCATGTGCATCCAAATTTTTGACTACAAGCTTGTGAATGTTGTCATAAACTATATAGCAACAAGCAACTAATTGTTGCCATTAATTTCAATTTTTTTTTAACAATAAACAACATATCTTGCATGTTGCCAATAATAATAATAATAATAATAATAATAATAATAATAATAATAATAATAATAATAATAATAATAATTATTATTATTATTATTATTATTATTATTATCATTATTGTTATTATTTTTATTATTGTTATTATTGTTATTATTGTTATTATTGTTATTATTATTATTATTACTTACTTACTTACTACAACTACTACTACACTACTGTCACCATATATAAAATGTATTTGAACTAATTCAAATATTCGGCTTATTGTAATAAGATTTGATAAACATAGTAATGACCACACATCCCAGCTAAAAGTCACACCAATATTTTAGTATTCATACAATTAATCCATAGAAATTTCCAACACCAGTATAATTTCCATCTAGCAAAACACCAAAAAAAAATAATTAAAACACATTAGTGGCAGTTGCAATTCCATAAATATCAAATTCAAAAAATCATCTCCAACAAAAGCTTCTTCAACTTGTAATTCCAGCAAAAACTTCTTCAAGGCATATATACACGCCAACAAAAACATCTTCTTCAAGGCATAAACTCCTACAAAAAGGTTAACTAAATCAATTTTTATTTGCTGCATTTGAAAAATAATTATATATACATACCAAAGAGAATATTTGTATGCCTACATACCTTCTTTAAAACAATTTAATGCAACTTTTTGGCCAAGCAATAGTGCTTCACAAAGCCTCAACTATTATATGAGCTTTATCTGTCACTTTATATAAAGTCACTTCATCCATACCATCAGATATTGATTCCACTCAAACTTTCCAACAATCTCTTCCAAGAGGCATGTGGTGAACTTTTGCCTTAGGGTCTGTTGAGGCAATCTTTCCTTCAGCCACAATTTCATCAACATCATCTGAATACCAATTCAATAAATAATATCTTGCATTTTCATAGTGGCCATTTTCTTGCATTGTACCACTTCCTTGTTGTGACTATAAGCAAGACGAATATGGATTTACAACTTATAGGAGTAAGAAATAAAAGTTGGTTTAGCTAGTACTTTTTTTTTTCTTTTCAATGAAGCATTCTTAATAAGTCTAAAAAAAGATAAAAAAGCATTACCTGAGGAGTAAAAGCTTGAGAAGTTATAATATCATCAAAACCTTTGCTTGGATTCTGTAAATGATTAGAATTCTCTAAAGTCTTAGAATGGATTTCAAATAACTAGTTACATGTATATATGCATTATCATATAGTCATTTACCTGTTGGCATTGTTTTAAAAGCGCAACTGTCAAATGCTCATAATTCTTTTCAAGGACAGACATTCTTTCAGATTGAGCTTGCAGTTGGTTTTGAAGTTCTTTTACTTTTCCAGTAGATCGAATATATACTTATAATTGAGTGGGAGTGGCTCCGAACCCCAGTCCTCGAACTTGTCCACGCTTTTCAGGTCCAAATACTTTTGCAATAGCATCATTACGTATGTTGTTAGACCTTGCATTATCTTTTGAATGATGACACTCTCTAACTTTTTCCTAGAATAAGGCAAAATAACATTATTAATAACATACATATGAATAGTTATAACAAGAATACTTTGTATAGATATCTCCTACCAATGCTTTAGAAGCTGCTTCATTAACAAGTTGACCATTCTTTTTAAGATGGCCTTCAATCCAAACATAAACTCTAGTGATTTCGGATGGATTTGAACTCTCCTTTTTCTATAATTAAGAAAAATATGTAATTTAAAGTAAATCAAATAAGTGTCAAAAAATAATCGAATTAAATAAATTCATACCATGGTATGCTCCTTTCTAGCATAACCTAGTCGGCCCATTGAATGAACCACTTCCTGATTATTTCTCATTTCTTTAAACTTCTTGCTTATTGCCTATCAATCAAACATTGAAATGTATAATTTTAATAGATATGAAACTTAATTTGAATACCATTATTGCAATGCAATGGACTAACTTACTTTAAATTCTGGAGACAACCTTTCCTTGACAAATTTAGCCCAATCTTCTTTGAAGTTATATTTTTTGGCTTGATAAGAGCAAGTACACGTGGTTTATTATGTTCTTTGTTGGCTTGCTTGATCTTAGTTGTTAGCTCTAATTTGTATCGTCTCC
Source organism: Citrus x clementina (assembly GCF_000493195.1). NCBI lineage: Eukaryota > Viridiplantae > Streptophyta > Magnoliopsida > Sapindales > Rutaceae > Citrus > Citrus x clementina. Next base: position 21,826,355 of record NW_006262688.1, read on the forward strand.
AGCAATCACCCATCATTCTTAAAGCCAAGCGTTTACGAGACTCATCCACAACGAATTTTTCCTGTATAAATTATAAGAAAAATGCAAACCAATAGCTGATATAATAAATCTCAAGATAAATGATGTATTTGTTAATAAAGATAATAATTGCATAATATCATATACCTGCACTAATGACCAAAGATCTTCTTTTAGCTTGTGGTCAACCGAATGCCAATTTTTCATACAAACATGCACATGTTCTCGTGTTATAACTCTAATAAAAGATGTATATTTATCAGAATTTACACCTACTGCCTGGCCACATTCGTTAAACTCAATGCTCAACGGTGGAGATCGATCTTGAATCATTCCAAGTTTGGTTGGACCTCTTTTCTTTTTTGTGCCTTTGTCATCAGATTGAGATATGTGCGCATTTTCTCTATTGCTAGTTGCTAATGGTCCATTCTCCCCTTCAATAGTTGCATTTTCTCCAAATTTATCTCGACTTCTTTTTTCACCTTGCTTAGAAGACTTTATACATAGCATAATTTATGTAGGAACAAACAGAAATAAAATAAGTATATGAAGATAAAAAATTATAATTCAATGTTGAACAAAAAAAAAAAAATTACTTACTTCAGCATTGTCCATCTCTTTTACCCCCCTGCACAATTGTTAAATGCTGAACAAAATGTTTATATTATTATGACAAGAGATTAATGCCAATGACAAAGGTAGAGCTTTGTTTAGAAATAAACATATAAAAATAATCACGAAGAAATAATCACATTAACATAATTGTGTAATTTAAGGAACCAATTAATAGATTCATGAAAACAAATAACTATAACAATAAACTATAATTCAAGAATACATAAATAATTAATATACTAAACTAGTCATCACACACTATATCCTCAACTCCTTCCCTTCTAAGAGGTTCGTCCTCATTATCATTTTCAGTTTCATGCCCACTTATGTCAATTGGTAGGCATATACTGTAATTACTCTCACTAGCCAATAATAAATCTTGGAACCCTCTTTGTGCTGCTTTCAATACTACATACCAATTTGATTTTTCAATATCCTCATAATAAAATACTTGTTTAGCTTGTGAAGCTAAAATGAATGGATCATTTCCAAATTGGCTTTGTCCTTCGTGAAGGTTAACTAAAGTGAATCCTTCATCGACTTTAACACCATTAACTATATTAGCCCAATCACATTTGAAAATAGGGACTTGAAAAGTATTGTAGTCAAGCACTAATATATCCCTCAACACTCCATAATAAGTGACTTTCCCAACAACTTGTGTAGGGTTCCTTGCACTAGCTCTACCTTGCACTAGCTCTACAAATTGTATTTGCTTCAAGTGAAACACCACTATCTTGTCAAGACTTTTCAGCTTTCTTTGTATGAAATCAGAGGCTATTAATAACATATCCAGAAAATGACATTGCTTGATTCCTTGGTCCTCTTGCAAGCCATGTTAAAGTTTTTGGCAAATTGGTTTGTCTCTACTGTATTGTTATCTATTGAAGAAAAAAAAGGTTAAAAGTTCAAAAACATAAGTATTGCATATTTGTAAAAGTAAAACTAACTTACTTACAAACCTTATTATTTAACCACGAGCTAAAATTGTCCATATGCTTTTTCTGTAACATGGTTTCATTTCTTAAAAGTAGTTTATCCATACACTTCAATTCTTCCAAGTGTTCTCTAGTAAAAAAATGAACTTTAAGTTAATTTTCACATCTTTTAAACTTGAAAAACAACAATTACATATTGTCTTGAAGTCTTACTCTATATAAGGTTGGACCTTTGAGCTGTTAAATAAAATATATCGATGAGCAATATGTAACATCTCATCCGAAAGGCTTGCGGACTTGCCTCTAGAAATTGGACGCCCTCCTAATAATAAGTCATTCTCAGATTCTTCATTTCTCCCATGTTGAGTACCTATTTCGGCTGCCTGCTTTATATATTTGCTATAAAATGATGCATACTCTTCAGCAATGTACCGTTCAGCTATACATCCTTCGGGTCGTGCACGATTTTCTACATATCCCTTTAAAATTTTCATAAACCTGAGACATAACACATGTAAAATAAATTAATTATTTTTTCATTACTTATTGTTTTATTTTAAAAAAGCTGGTGGCAAGTAAAAACCTCTCAATTGGGTACATCCAGCGATATTGTACTAGTCCACATAAACGAGCTTCTCTTCCTAGGTGAATAGTTAAATGGATCATGATATCAAAGAATGAAGGTGGGAAAAATCTCTCTAACATGCACAATGTCTCAGTCACTTCTTCCTCCAATTGTTGTAATCTACTTCTATCTAAGACCGTGTTACACAATTCGTTAAAAAATGCATATAATCGAAAAATTACTTTTCGTGGACCCTTCGGTAAAATTCCTCTTAAAGCTACAGGTATGAGTTGCTGCATTGGAATATGGCAATCATGGGACTTGAGTCCAACCACCTTGCATTCTTCTACTGAAATACATTTTGCTATATTTGAGCCATAGCCATCAAGTAGCTTTAAACTAGCAAGCCTTTTACAAAATATCAATTTCTCCTTTTTAGAGAGCGTGTGTGATGCAGCAGGTAACTTCAGTACATTATTCTCCTTCTTAGGATGCAAATCCTTTCTAATATCCAAACGTTTAAGATCTAATCTTGAATTAAGACCATCTCTTTTTCCCTTTTATATTCAACAATGTACTCACTAGAGCTGGCAAAACGGGTCATCGGGTCGTGTTCGTGTCGTGTCAAATTTAGGTCGACCCAAACCCGACCCATTTAATAATCGTGTCAAAATATTGAGGCCAAAACCCGACACGGAAAAATAATCGGGTTACCCAATAACCCATTTAATATTTATATATTGAATAAAAGTTACATAAAATATTTACATACTATCATACATACGTATGTACATACATAATTTATCGATATTATAAAATATACATATCTACCAATATATTACACATTTACACTATTGAGGTTTTAATTATATATATATAATATTATAAAATATACATGTCTATCAATTTTTACACATTTACACTATTGAAGCTCTAAATGTATTTAAAATTTTATAAATAGAACATTGTGTTTATATTCACCCTTTTAAAGAATAAAAAAAAGAAAATCATCTCTAATATTTAAGTTTTAATGATAAGAATATGTAAATTATTTTAAAATAGAAAATATAATCGGGTCATTGATCGGGTAAATGGGTCAAGAATTTTAACCCAAACCCGACACAGAAAAAAATCGTGTTGACCCGGACCCGACCCATTTAATAATCGTGTTAAATTTGACGACCCATACCCATTTATTTATGTCGTATTCGTGTCGGGTAATCGGGTCATGTCAAATTTTGCCAGCTCTAGTACTCACTATACTATCACATATGTTCTTCTCAATATGCATCACATCCAAGTTATGGCGCACCAGCAAATTCTATAAAAATTAAAAAAAAAGTTAGCTATGATATTACATTTTAGAACCCATTATGCAAATATAGAATAATAGAAAGAAGATAAAATAATATGATTAGTATAACATACCTTCCAATATGGTAAGTCAAAAAATATTGATTTCTTCTTCTATAATGATGAAGAATCCCTCTTCCTCTTTTTTCTTAATTTACCCAATCATTCACTAAGTTTTTAACTTCAGAATAAATGTCTTCACCAGTGAATATCTTAGGTCTAGTGTCTTCTTAAATGACACCATCAAACCATGCTTGTTTCCTCCTAAATGAATAATTAGAATGAAGAAATCGCCTATGACACATGTATGCAAACGTTTTGCTATATGACAACCATTTCGAACAAGTATTTTGACGACATACGGGACATGCCAATTTTCCTTTTGTAGACCAACCTGACAGATTTGCATAAGCTGGGAAATCATTAATGGTCCACATTAAAATTGTCCTTAAATTAAATGTGGATTCACTCAATGCATCATACACTTCAACTCCATTTATCCATAGCTCTTTCAAATCTTCTACAAGCGGTGCCAAATAAATATCTATGTCATTACCTGGTTGCTTTGGCCCTGGAATTAATAAACTTAACATTAAACTATCCTTGGACATGCATAATCATGGAGGCAAATTGTAGATGACTAAAATTACAGGCCAACAACTATATCTTGTGCCAAGATCTTGGAAGGGATTAAAATCATCAGTAGCAAGGCCAAATCTAATGTTTCGGGGATCAGATGCAAAAGATGGCCACTTTTTGTTTATAATATCCCATGCAAGTGAATCCACTGGATGCCTCATTTTGCCATCTTGACTTTTATAAGTTTGATGCCACCTAAGTTGTTCTGCCATATCAGTTACACTAAACATCCTTTTAAGTCTTGGTATTATTGGGAAATAACGCAAAACTTTGGTAGGAACTCCTTGTTGAATCTTTTCAGTGCGCTCATTAACTTTCCATCGGGAGGCACCACATTTAGGGCACATATGTGCATTCCCTAACTCCTTTATAAAAAGGCAACAATCATTTACACAAGCATGTATTTTTTCATACCCAAGGTCAAAGGTCTTAAGTAGCTTTTTTGTTGAATACAATGACTCAGGAAGTGTGTTTTCTGATGGAAGAATATCACGAACAATTTGAAGAAGTTCATCAAAACCTTTATCAGATATACCATGGGTAACTTTATGCTTGAATAAGGAAACAATTGCTGATATTTTTGTGTGCTTTGTACATCATACAATGGAGTTTCAGCATCTTTGATAAGATTTGTGAACTCTATTTTGCTACTTTTATGTGTGCGCTCTGATACATTTGACTCCTGAAAATAAACTTGATCTCTATACATCTGATATGTTTCTGTCATTTCAATATCACCGTATTGCATTGACATTCCAGAATAAGTAGAATTTTCACCATGAAGAACCCAAGTATTATAGGTAGGATCCTTGCCTTTCATAACCAAGTGTTCATACACTAAATCAAAATGGTGGCGTTGTACATTCTTACAACGAATGCAGGGACATACTATTATATCTAGATTACCTGAATTTGCACGAGCACTATTAACAAAGTCACGTGCTCCCTTTCTATATTCATCTGAATGTCTACAAAAAAATAATAATGAGAGCAATAACTTATTGGTTAATCTAAAGCTATAACTGTTCCTAAAACTATTCATTATTTTATTAAATAAACATGAAACCTTGAGAAGTAGACCCATCTTTTATCCATTTTGAATTACTAATGTTGGCAAGACTTGGTTGTGCAAAGGTGATTAGTTTGGACCATATAAAGATAAATATAAAGAAATAGGATCCATTTAGAGTATCCAATAGGCTAGTAAAAGTTAACAGAATAAGACATGAACAAACATAAAATAGACAAAATAATATAACTGCAATAAATTTTTTAAAGCAAACATCAAAATAGAGAAATTTCATTTAGAATTTTAATTATACAGAAGAAAGCAATACCTCAAGTTTTGCTTCACAGTCAAATCGTAAGAAGTCACTGCTGATATAGGAGACTATGTTCAATGGCGTTAATAGAAGTTACCTGTTTCATCATGTCAACAACACCAATAATAGATTAAAATTGCGCCACTCAATTAAAAGAAATCATTATCCATCTCACTAGTAATATTTACTAATTTAAATTAAAAATAAAATATAATCTCCAAAATCAGCTTTTCCGTGTAAATATTTCAAAGAAGAAAATCATCTTTTGGTTTCAATGACCCACCACAAAAAATTAATATTAGTTTGGTTTATGTCATAACATATGAACCCCACAAATAATAAAGAATTGTCCCACTTACCAAGCAATGAATTTGCAATGGGACCGTCTCGAACGATTTTGAGTGGGAACATTAGGACAAAGCCCGAAATCTCCTGAAAAGAATTAGTGGAAAGAGCAAACTATTAATTAAATGGAATTAGGAAAGTGAAACTGAGCTTTATTAATGAAATTGAAAAGAAAAGTACCTGATAAACCCGATTCCTTGGTGGGCACTTGTTATTACAATGGCGATGAAGGGGCTTGATTTGCTTGAGTGGCAGAGAAAGAGTAAAGTGGCATTGTAAAGTGAACCCAGGTTTCATTAAGTCAATTTCTTTTCTTTTCTTTTTTTTTGTTTAGTAAGTCAATTTGTCTTTTTTTTTTCTTTTCATCTTCCTTTTGCCGCGCTTTAACCCGTGCTGTATAACTTATGCGCGCTTAATGAAATTTCTTATTTATTGCACATTATTTTCTACTATTTTAGTTCTAAGAAATTTAGTTAATGATATACTAAAAAAATTTTGTTATAATATTTTTATGAATAAATTTCATAAGCATCTATTTATGTCTAATTTATACCAACTTCATATTAAATTGAGTTAAAAAAAATTTAACAACACACAACTAAATGTTGTTATTTAAATAATAATTTATGCAATAGACAATTCAATGTTGTCTTAAGTAACTAATTACAACATGCAAAGTTTGAATGTTGTCATTACATATTCCTATATCGCAACAAATGATTGCTTGTTATGATAAAGTTTAACTCAACGGTCACTCATTGTGTGTTGCTAAAACTTTATATTTGCCAACATGCAATTTGCGATTGTTGTTAAATTATAAATTTGACAACATTTCATATGTGCACGTTGTTAAAATGATGTTGCCTTATCCCTATTTTCTTGTAGTGACAACCTATACATTTAGATCCAAATTGAGTGTTAAGCTTTACTTCGATCTCCCAATTACTTTCCAATTGGATTTTTAGACCATAAGAAGCCACAATCCATGTCTTTTTTCTTGTGTAAGAATCTATATGCATCTATTAGCATACCCCTGAAGCATAATCCATAAAAATTCTCAAAAGCTATTTTTCCCCATAATTTTTAATAGGGCAAAAAGGAACATAACATATGCATAACTAGGAGAGCTATGAATCCACGACCACTGGAGATATTTTTAAATAAGATGTGGAGAAGGATGAAATTATAAGAGTTGTCCATCACACTCTCTATGACTGATCCATATGTCATAAAGAAAACATCAGTTTTGATCATGATTTCATAATCGTTAATTCATATAAGTAAAGAAAAATTAAATACTCTTTCAATATGGCACCAAATTGCTTTCTCTCAACAATCCTAAATCCAGGCTACCCCCAATCCTGACCCAGCAATAAATCAGGTCAAAAAATACATTTAGAGGATTACATTACCTAACCACAGTTTGAAGACATGAGGAAATTCAACATCTCGGTTAGCATTACATGATAGACTATCATTACATCCTAGTTGCTTGTAATTGATAACAACGTAAATTCAACAAGCAATCCAAATCAGAGTTCAAAATTAAATGGACATGAATCAGAAAGGAAAGGACTTTACTCATTTGGTTTTGGGAATATCATATGTATATATTGACTTTAAAGAAAAAAAGAAAAGAAAGCAAATTGGCTAACAGGAAAATAGAAATATATGCATATATATAGGGAATACCAAAAATAGAATGAATATTTCGAATTAAAAAAATTGAAGAAAAATGAAAAAAGAGAAACAACAACAGTCCGAATGGCAACAATAATTGGCTAACAGAAAAAAAATTAGAAACCACGGCTGTTGAATTCAACATGCTTAAAAAAAAACAAAATACAAAAAGCCCATTTTCATTCGTAAGTAATTCAAAATCAACCCATTCTTTTTTTTTAAAAAAAAACTAAGGGTCAAAAAAATAATTAATTGCATATGATTCACATCTTCGAACGGTCATAAATAAGGACTAACCATTTTCTTGCTCTAATTCTAGTTGCGGCTGAAGCCATTTACCACCAGTACTCACGTCGTGGAAGACTTAGGTCACCACAAGAACTCATCTCGTTTGTAACTGAAGCTAAACTCTTTTTTCAATCATGATAAAGCTTCAGGTAAAAGGAGTGCTTCTTCTTAGCTTTAGAAAGATGAAATCAATGTTGGGTTTTGCTTATGTGAAAGAGAAAAACTAAGTGGATATCCCCTTTCGTGAAGATTTTTTCTTGCTTTTGTCCACTGGCAAAAAGATTGTACCAGTTAATATTTCTTAGATATCGATAAAATTTCATCTTGAATTTTGAATTGTTTTGAATTTTAAATATGTTTTTACACATTTAGCCTTCTATATTAACGACATACGTATTTTTATACTAACGACAGGGGTGATATCTGTAATTACATTAATACATTTTATCTAAGTGTTAACAAACTAAACCTCAGGGGAGGTCCCTAAAAATTACCCTACACAAAAATTCAAATTGTGTGTGATTTGATTTTTGTACGACCAATGCCCCTCATACCAAATTTTGTGCGATAGGTGCCCGTCGCTCTAAATTTAAACTTATTGTACAAAGAAAAGATTATTTTTTGTGCTATGGGAGACTGTCTCATAAAAATTCAGATTACACTTAGGACCATTTGTACTTTTTAGATAACCTTTTTTATTTTATATTATTATTTTAATAATTTTATAGATAGTACAATAATGAATATAATTTCGATTTTGTTTCAGATAGCTAGCGAAAACTAAGTTGGCAAAGCGCAATCCACATGAACCTAGGAAAGAGTCAGGTGTGGTGTAGTTATGCTTTGATGGTCATTTCCCAGGCTGTATTACAAAAATGTCAAAATTTTAAAAAAGTCATCGCAGCTATTCGGTGTAAGCTAACAGGCAAACAATTGTTATTGTTCAAAAGTGATATTTTTGGGCACTTCATGGAATTGGATAGTTATGCATTCAATGGTGTTATAATCCACAACATATTGCTTAGGCAAGTGGCACATGAAGAAACTGATGAAAATAAGTTATGGTCTCAAATTAGAGGGCACTCGATACGTTTATCGATTAGAGAGTGGTGTCTCGTTATAGGGCTGTCCAATGGTCTGGATGTCCTGCTACAAAATTTGAAGACGCAACATAGGGTGCTTAATAAGTACTTCGATGGTAGGTTTAAAGACTTAAATCTTAAACAATTGGACGCTAAATTTGTCGCTTTGAATTTTCGTGTTATGGATGATGCCCTGAAAATCACGTTGTATTACTTTGCAGATAGGGTACTGAATAAGAGAAAGGATTATAGTCAAGATGACTTCCAGCTAATGAATTATGTTGACGATATAGACCGCTTTCGAAGTCATCCATGGGGTCGTTTATCATGGCAAACGGTATACGACAGTAGGAACAATGCATTGAACTAGAAAGCCAACAAATTTAAGACTGGGCGCTTGAAATATCCTTCTCATAATATTAAGAAATACAATATTTATGGCTTCAGTCATGGGGTTCAGGTGGCACTACAAGAAAACATGCAATAGATGACAGAAAATAATTGTCATAAAAGGGGGTGCATGACAGACAATTTATATGTCATCTATGTCATTGTCATTAATTTATGACATAATAATTTATGTCATTAATTCACGATGGCTTTGCATAGTCATATATCTGTCACACAATATTTTAATATAAAAAATAATTAAATAAATTTTAAATTTATTTACGCACCTTTTTTAAAATTTTTGGCGGAAAATTGAATTATCATTTGTAAATTTATTATTCAATTTTAGCAATAAATTATTTATGACAATGTATGATGGCTATTTCCCATCATAAAGTTTTGATTTTTTTAAAAAATATATTACCATTCTAATTTGTTGATGAATTCCTATTTTATATCATAAAAAAACCAAAAAAAAAATAATATTAATTAACATCCATTCAATGCAACAAACTAATTTCAAAATAAATGCATCTAATATTCAATGAGATCACCACTAATAAATAATAAAATATCCCAAATCGAAAAAACCATCCCAAAATATAAAAAAATAATTAAATTCTAATCAATCTTCAAGAAAAACAATTAAAATTCCAGTCACAAAACCAAGTTACCTAAAAAAACTTCCAAAGATTAATTTAAGTATTCCAACAGCAGGCCTTGTTGTAAAACTTCTAGCAGCAATCCAATTTTCCAAGAGCACTCTAATTTCAGCCACATACCCAACAACACTCCAACTACTAGACCAACTCATATGCAGCAACCTAGCATCTTCCAGCTGTACTATAATTCCAACCATATACACAAGAGAAAAAAAGGAAAAAAAAGATAACATTAAAAAAGAAGAAGCATATAACATTGGACAGAGTTGGGTTGGGTCAAATTTCATGTCATTGCTATATAAATGTTTATATGTACGTATATTCTTCTGCACTTCTCTTAGTCTTTTATATACTCTTGATGGGAGTGAATGTTCGTTTATTCTTTTTTTAAATGAATGCGTAAAATGATAACCAGTTGGGGGAAGACACTAACTAGTGCCTGTAGAAAATTTTCCATGACTGGACATGCATACACATGGGTCACTAGATCTATTTATTATATGTGTCTACTCATATTCCATAGAATGGTAACTTAAAACATGATGCATGCATGATTCAATCACTGCGGGCTTATTCACATCACATCAGTGGCAGTGAGGTGGAAGAAGGTGAGCCAACTTGAAATGTTTGTTAATGACGAATTCAAAACGTTTCCAGATTCATGTTGCGTGTATATGTATATACAGTAGCATGCTAAATATAACAAGAAATAGAGGAGTATAAATAGAGTGCTACTTGATAGGAATAATGTCTTGAGGTTGCTATTTTTATTGTCCAAGATATTTTAATCCATATTTAGAGCCTAATTGTAATTTTACCTCATAAAAAATTCAGCATAGAATCAAGAAAAAGGAAAAAAAAAATCTCATACTGTTGAGTAGGTAACTAACAAGCTCATGTTGGCCAAATTTCAATTGATGGAAGCAGTTTTGCTTAGTCACTGTTTTGCAGTCATGTACTAAACAAAATATTAAACATAACAATTAGGCTCCTAATTCATGAACTCAATTGTATTCATCAAATTTGAAAATTTAGAATTAAGAAAAGCTTACGCACTCTGACGCCAATGAAAAAATGATCACGGGATATAGGATTTTAAAGCAAGCTTTAAAAATGATAATTAATTTGGATAAGCACATAATTATGAAAAAAAAAAGGTAAAAAATTACCAGTTCGACCACCAGCACTGGTGACAAGAATGGTACTCTTAGCCATCCATAAAACTTTCACCGCTTCGGTTTTACTGAAGCAACTCCTTTGGTATCTCGTTATTGCAAGTGATATGGGTAGCACCTGTAATGCTGCATCAATTAAACAAATTGATTTACATGAACTTCCAGCCCTTAACATTGAATAAATAATTCACAAGTTGCAAATTATTTGAATTTCTTCTGAAAATATTGGATTATAAAATAATCGGTCAAAGTTAAATGATAGATAGTCACTGTTGACTTACTCAACAAGCTTCTATTCTTCGCAGCCAAACGCCCCTCCTTTGCCTTCTCATGGGTCCAAAAAAACGTCAAGTACAATCTCCACTCTTCCATTAAAATCTCATCACCCATTGCCTTGAGCGCTTTGCAAAATTCTTACCCGTCATCAGCCGGATCTTTCCGACCCGAATTGATCGAACCCGTTTTCAAGCCCATGTTGGATTTCCTCTACAAAATTGGTTCTTTCCTAATGGTCAATGCATACCCATTTTTTGCCTACGAGTCAAACACTGATGTCATCTCTTTAGACTATGCTTTGTTTAGGGAGAACCCCGGCGTTGTGGTTGTGGGTAACGGGTTTCGTTATTTCAGCCTCTTCGATGCCCAAATTAATGTCGTTTTCGCTCCCTTGTCTGCCTTGAAGTATGACGACATCAGAATGGTTGTAACAGAGACGGGATGGTCATCTAAGGGGGACGAGAATGAGATTGGTGCAAGCATCCAAAATGCTGTTGCGTACAATGGAAATCTAGTCCGCAGAAATCGGAGAGCAACAGGGGAGTGGCGACAACAACTTAACAAGTAGTGTGTTTAATTATGTTAGATTTAGGGTTCACTTTTTTATTTTATAGTTAGAAATTATACAGTGTAATTGTTCACATATTAAGTAACGAATTATAAATCGACACGTGGCTAAATAAAAAATAATAATTTGTGATAAAAAATAATTCTATCATAAAACCATCATTAATTCATGATAAAAAATAATTCTAACACAAACTCATCATTAATCCATGATAAAAAATAATTATATCATAAAACCATCATTAATCCGTGATAGAAAATAATTCTATCACAAAGCCATCATTAATTCATGATAGATTGAAAATTATGTCACAAGTCTATCATAATTTTATGATATACCCAGAATCTGTCTTAAGTTGTCTGTCATCTATTAACAATTTTCTTGTAGTGTGGGTTGGAAAAAAAAAAGAAATTAAAGTTAGTAAGTTTTGTACTTACACCAAATTAATTTTTATGATTTTCTAACTTTGCTTGTTGTAGGCTTGGCTTTTCGAAGTGATCGAGCGAATACCATCACAGTGGGCTGTAAAAACAAACAATCAGATTCCCCGTATCTTAAAGTAGAAGGCATTTGTTTCTTCGAAAATAACTTATGATGCGGTGCATTCATTTTTCAACAACAACACTCGTATTGTAAGTATTATATATATAAAACAACTGGCAATATTACTAAGTAATAAAAAGTTATTATAACATAAAATTTGGTCAATTGTATAACAAAAATTTTTGGGTCCAATTTGTCAGAGGCAAACGAGAAAGTCCAAAATTATTAGAAGTCTGTGGAGGATTACGTACCATATATCTCAAGATGGGTTCGTAATGTAGGGGGCGTGGAGCACATTATATACATTGTTTATAATATTATTGAAGCTCGATAATTTTGCCAATTATTTACTCATTTTTCACGTACTATGTGCATCATCAACATAGTGGAGACCGGCAAAAAACATTGTGGGTTTGATTCATTTTGATGCAAGCTTCGAAACAGTATATTATGTGCAAAAAATAGACAGATTCGTTTTGTGAAATCTGAATTACAAGTGCCCGTCGCACAAAAATTTAGATTATGTTGGTGTGACGAGCACTTGTCGTACAAAATTTCGTACATTGGGTGCTGCCCATTGTGTGCATCTTCATGAATTGCTCAGCAACCATTGCAAGATATTCTCGAAAACGCACTCTAACAATGCATCAACACCACCAACAACCTCCACCACCACCACCACCAACCCCACAACACAACATAAGAATAAAATAAAGCATTTATTCGAAATTGCTAGCCTAAGGTTTTTGAACTTCAATCGTTGATTTCAGAGGTCTTGACTGCTATTGGACTTGATTTCAGTGAGATTGATGTTGTTGGACGTGATTTTGGTGAGATTGGCCGCCGATGATGGACTCCGAAGTTGCTCTACGGTGCTGGCGATAAGTGAGAGGTTTGGGTGAGTGAGAGATTTTGGTGAGCCTAGGTGAGATTGACAGGGGTAATTTGGTCCAAAATGTTGTTGATTGGCTAGTTTTGATAGAAAAAAACTTATATGGTTAGTTTTGTAATTTGGTAAACTTTTATGGTTATTTTCGTAAATTTCCCTAATAGAAACCTCTTTTTCCAGTTATTTTTATTTAATTCTAAAAATTTCTTTTTTTCTTTTTAAATAAACTCTTCTATTTTTTATTTAATTTTTTTACTATTAGTACTCAAAGTAGTATTGTGCCATTTTTCTTTTCTTTAACAATCTTGTTGTTATCCTACAAATAAATTAAAAATGATGAATTTTTTAATGTCAATCATTATGTTAAATTATACACATTTTAGATTATAATTTGATAACAATCTTAAGTAAAACATTCGTAATAGGTAATAAAAAAGAAAAGAAAAACAAACAATTCTAAAATGTTTGTAATTTATTTTAGTTAGATAAGAGTGACGGGTACAAAACAAAAAGAAAAAGAAAAATGAATTGATTATGAATACAAGTAATTTGTTGGAAAATTTTTTAGTGTGTTTAATTCTTATCTGTCCTTAAATATAATTTTATTTAATGTGGTTTTATAAGGATAATGAAGGCGGGTGCCAATAGCTTCTCTCTTTATTGATTTGAAGATAATTCGATTTATTGAACAAACTAATTAGATCTATTTTCTAATACATGCACACAGTTTTATCTATAAAAATATTAAAAAGTGGCCACTAGTCAAAATTAATTGCTTCGAATTACATTCATGGATTTAAATGAATTTGATTAATTGGATTTTGAAAAATAACTAACCTAATTGTATCTAGCAATAGTCCTCAAGAGTATGACCAAGTTTTTTTTAGACAACTTTATTTAATTAGCCATCTTAGTTTAAATCTTGGGTAAGAAGGACTGAAAAATGAATTTTGCTTTGCTACTCCTTCAAAAAAAAAAACAAATGTACGTTGCAATAAATCTTGACCAAGGTGATTGTTTCCCGAGGTCAACTTGTGCGTTATTTTAAATCCTCATGTAAAATTTTCAATTTTATGATCACAAAATTTAAATTATTATATTATTTTTAAATAACTCATATACTAATCACCAATCTATATGAAAAAATTATTTTAATTTCCTCCAACACTTCAGTTTAAAGATGGATTATATATTTAGAAACAAAAATAAATGAGGAGAAATTATTATTCAGTTTCCGTATATGATTATGACATCGGTTCAGAACACAGAGGCGTGTTTAAACGGAAGTGTACATGCATTGCCATTCACTATCTTTTCTAGTAAGGTAATTCAAATCCCTTTTGTTTTTACCACTACCCCCTATTCTAAGCACACACCATCAATCCAAAGATACTACAAACGGCCTAATATGCTTAATTGTCAGCTGGCCCAATAACCCCAATAGATATATCTCTCCGAAGTCCTAGCGAATAAGCGCCATTGCTCATATCTAGAAACAAGAGTTTGTAATATATTCTCAAACGTTGCTAAAATGTTTTATGGATAATATAGAACATAGAAGTGTTTCAATTTAGAATTTTAAAGTGCAGAAAAATGCATATATTGTGTGATTTATTCGCTTCAAGTTTTAAGCCTTTTAAACAGCATGGTTTTAAAATTTTTTTCATATTATTTGGGATTTTAAAATACCGGACCAAAAAATTACTAATATATAACATTATATTATTTGCCAATATTACATTAATAATATTTAACTAGTATAAGTGTTATAGATTAAGATTCACTGTCGAGCTAAATTTTTACTGATCATTGAATCAATAATAAGAATTACTCTATTTTTTTAAAATAAAAATTCATCCAAACCTTGGAGGGTAGAAAGTTTTATTTAGGAATTTTTGGAACCTTAGAGGGTAGAAATCTTAGAACCTGAAATATTTTTTCTAGGAGATTTATCTTAGGAACTTTGAACATGGGGACTTGGGAGGTTAGAAATCTCATAATCTAGGAGGTTTTATCTTAGATGGTTTGTCCTAAAAACCTTAGAACATAGAAATCTTGAAACCTAGGAGGCTTTTCTTTTTTAGCAATTTGTTTGATTGTTTTTTAGGTTTCCTATATGAGGCATGGAACGGAGCCACCACGAAAAAGTTTTTGGAGTTATGAAAGAAATTTCAAGTTCATGTTGGTTATGGGTTGAAAGCAGGAATTAAACTCTATGAGATATATTCTTATGTCGTTCTTTAATAGCTTAATGGTAGATCGATTGACTGTTAATTGGCTAGTTGTCGATTCGAATCCTACTCAGGGAGTTTTTTTTTTTTTGGAATGGTTATAACTCTTAAACAATGTGCATTTGTCTTCTTGAAGACACCACTATCCAATAAAGCAATTGAGTTCAGATTTTGAGGGACATTCATAAACTCTTTACATGATAGTGCATCAGCTTCTTTCTTTTGCTGGCTGCGTAGCCACTTGTTAGAACCTGCGTGATTCAGACAGGCATATGTGAACTTAGATGTATCAAGCGCGTATTTTCTCTCTTATGGGTACTCCAAGAATCATTTCTGCTAGGACGTTGATCAATGGAACTAATAACAGGCGCAACTGTTCAGGAGGTGTTGGCCTATTGATCAAAGGTTGCTGAATCTGTTGCCTTAGTGCAATGAGCTCATCATCATAGTTATACTCCATTGGTCTGTTTGTTGTCCAGACTATGATAGCTAATGGGAAAATCAAAGCCTACAAAATAATAATTCCTAGAGCAACCCATTTTACAGTATTCTAGTTTTCTTTTAGAAAATCATATATCATGTTAAAGTTACCAATTTTGTCAATAGAAAACTCTTCTCCCTAGGATTTGTCAAAGGAAACGAAGGTTGTACATTCCAATTCAACCAGGAACAACAAGATCACTAACATTGAATAGAGATGGCAATTTAACTCAAGTCGGGCCTAGAACCAGATGATCGTGGATAATTTGGGCCAAGTTCAACCCCTACCGGATCAAAGTAAATTCGATGTCTGATGAAATTTTATTGATCCGGACGTATTCAGGTCTAGATCTCAAAACTTAAACTTGGATATCTTTATCTTAATATTATTTTTTAATTATTTTTAATATAAATAGAGAAAGAAATAGACCATGCCCTAATTCACACTTTTATAGCGCCACCAAAGCCATTTTTTTCCCTCTTTCTTCAACTCTTCTCTTTATCAAATCATCGTTGTCACTTGTCATCACTTTGCCACCTTTGTTGTGTTCATGTTCATCATTATCGTCAACCTTTGTTTGTCTAGCTATGTCACGAGTTTTGGCTATCGTTTGTCTACCTTCACGAACCACGATCGCAACTGTGATTCTATGTTCATCATCATCATCATATCATCAACAGCCGTTGTTTGTTGCTTCACCGGACGCTGATCCTTGAAGTTCATAAATACAGTATCCGTGAATTGTGAGTTTGAATTTTAGACTCATGAATTTCTATTTTGTGAATGTTATGTTATGGATTTGTATTTGTGAATGTTTTATTTTTTTGAAACACTAAAATTTAGAATATGTATTTATATTATTTTTTTCAAAATCTAGATTTGTATTTAATTTTCTTAATTTTTTTTTTGTATTTGTATGTGATTCGTGCTTAAAACCTACAATCTAAAAATCTAAATTTTTACGGGTTTGACCCAGACCAGTCCTGCAGGTGAAAAATTTAGTTTAAATTCAGGTTCGGTAAAACATACTGGAACTGGGAATGACAAACCCAGACCCAAACTTAGATTTTGTTATCCCTAATACTGAATAACATGTTAGGCAACATCCATTTCATATTGTAGCAACATGTTAGGCAACATCCATGTCATACTGTAGCACTGGTGCAACCAAACACAAGAGATGATAAAGAGAACAACTCTAACATCAATAACTATTTGTATGAACTAAGCTCTTGGCAACTTGTCGAAAATATTGTCCGCTAAAGACAACCATAAGCATAGGCCGATCAAGCTGTAAGGAGCCTTCATCACCACTCACAGGTGAAACTGTACCTAAATCATCAGCTCTTTGGTATTCGACAAACAAGTAAATCCATAACCAATCATTGAGCAAGAGATTCGAGATTGTGCTACAAAGAAACATAAATCAGCTGCTTTGCTGTTCTCCTAGCTCATCAATAGGATTTGTGAAGCCTCTGGAGTCAAATTTGTCGAAAGTAATGAAAGGGTTAAAAATGAGGGGGCCTTCACAGCAAAGACAGTGGAGAGAATTACTGGAGAATCATCTGCTGCAGCAACACCAGAGCACCCAACCACAACAAAATCAGTGAAAGCCATTGGAATTGGGAAAATTATGCAAGATCTGAATGACAGCTTGAATGCACGGAGAAAAGAACAAAAATAAAAAAAATAAGAGCCTTTGGGCCTACTTGTTGCACATAGAAGCTCAAAAACACAAGTTGGCAGTTTATATGCAAACTAAGAATGCAGACTTCCCTGAGTCCTTGCTGCAGCAATATAATTTTCAGAAAGTAGCAGAGACTATTCCAACAGATGAAGCAACAGATGAAAGTGAAGAAAAGGAAGATATTGGTGCGAATTAGAATCAGAAGAAGAAGGAAAAGAAAGGGAACAAGCTGCAGATGGAGAATAGATTGGGGAGGAGAAGGAAGAGGAGTCACCTGTAGAAGCCCTTCAAATCAAAAGTAAACAGAAGACCCTATTTGATGAGAATTCAAATGCAGAGGACCAAGATGATAATGATGCAGCTTTTGAAGAGGCTATAAGCTGGACTACCGGGACAGAAGAAGAGAAGAAAAAGTTAAAGGAGCTCATTGCTGTCATAACTGCTAAGAAACCTGCAACAACACCTCCTACATCAGCTGCAGCAAAGAAGCCTCCTAAGAAACCTACTATCAAAACTCCCAGAGTTGCCAGCAAAAGAAAGGGGGTACAGACTTCTGGAGCAGCTGGTTCTCAACTTTCTTGATTTCCTTGATTTAATTGGCAAAGCTTTGGCAGTTAAAGACCTCGCTCGTTCCTTCTACGTCGGAGCTACTTCTTGCGTCAGCACTGTAGTTTACTTCTTACATCTACAGATTTGTGAATAAAGTCCGAAATGGATTTCAGAGTTCACAAACTCATTTTTGCTTCAAACTTCTGCCTCTATATCTTTGCATTTGTCATAGAACTTCCAATAATCTCCAAAACTGGAACCTTTTTCCCCCATTGCCATTTCTTTCCATTAGATGGATTCTGCATTTCTAAAATTCTATCAGAAATGGGGAATGGTCAGAGCTCCTTGCCTCATTATTTGTGACATCTGCGCCTTAACTATGTCGATCCATCAAGAAGAGCAGAAAAACTTGTATACTGTGTCTTGAATTAGATCACCGACCGTTCTCTTATTCGTCCATGTAAAAAGTTCCCCACAAATCCCAAATCAGCCAAGTCGCTGTCCATGAGTGCCTCCTGAAAGGCCACAGTATCCCCTGGTTTGCCAATTCTCTTCACCATCGTTAATAAAAGTGTCAATCTGATTGCTGGAAGATGAAAGTAGTTTGAGATCAATATCCTTATTCCAAAACAACGCCAAACCCCCATTTAGTCCAACTGTGCTTACCGAGAAAAAATAGATGTTAGCCAGTCTATGTTTCAAAAATTCATTCTTTGTTTCTCTCAGGAACACAATATTAGGCTGGCGCTTATGGAAAATCTCTCGTAATGTACGGAATCCAAACCCCAAATGTTCCAACGTAAAGCTGTTTGCGACAGGTACCAGTCTCCTCATTGCAGACAATAGTTTGAGAAAAGGTCATATCAGATTCTGTAACTTTTGTGCGATCAGCTTGTGTCTCACTAGGCTTTTTCTTTGTGGGTCCTAAGTCCTTACCCTCTTCAAACTTTTTGGACCATACAGTTTTGAGTCGAATTTTCTTTCCTTCGGATTCCAATTATCATCGTTTGGGCTGTGCTGGACTTTGAAGGATTGAGGCTGAACCTGAAGGTTGGGCAAGTGATTTTTCTTCAACAGGAGCTTCATTTTGTTTTAAATTGGAGGCTAATCCCACCTCATCCTTAGTGGGGACAATAACTTTTTTTTTTTTTTAAATCTCTGCCCAAAACTTTTGTTTGTTTGGGGAGCTCTTTGGATTGATTACTGCTGATGCAAGTCCTTCCTGTTATTGAGCTGCACTGTTCTGTTCAAACGCTGACCTGAAATCGGTTGCATTTCCTTATTTTTGGAGCTCCATAGTCGTTGAGATGAACCAGGTGCTTTCAGCCATAAAATGCTTTTGATCTACCGTGCTTCCCTCATTATTGTTACTGGAGACAGGATCATAGCATTCTCCGTGCAAATTTCCAAGACATCCACACTTGAAATAGAAATCGGGAAGACTTTCATAGAGCTGCGGCAGTGTTGTTATTTCTTCACTGCCCTTCAATTTGAACCTTAGCACTCTCTTCAATGGCCTGAGAAAAAGGGTACGATCTTGCACTACCTAGCCCAACCGGTGAATTAGATTTTAGGTTTTTCAATTGGTTGCTTGAAAGAAAGCGCTTTGAAAAGCACTCCAATCAAGTGAAGCAACATGCCCTATGGCATGAGAAAAAAAAAGTGCGATCTCGCACTCGGTTGCTTTACTTTAACTGCTGTGTTACTATTATTCATATCTATGGGTTTGTGGCTTGCATTGCATTTCATTTGCATGCCATATCAAAAGAGTAGAGACATCATCAGACATGTACCCATTTTTCAATTGATTTATGTTTTGAGTTCGTTGGAATTGTTTTCGTCTTGGTTTCTATTTTATTAACCTTGGAAATCAGAAGCTGATGTTTTTCAGAGATATCTACTGAGTTGGAAATTAGAGGCTGATATGTCTTTCATATATGTTTCAGCGGGGAGTTGAAGCTGATAAAGAAAGAAGACGGGAGACTCCTCTTCAATTCTTCCAGGTTTCATATACATACATATATATATATACATATATACATATATATGTATGTATGTATATATATATATATATACATATATATATATATATATATACATGTACATATATATATATGTATATATATATATATATATATATATATATATACATATATATATATATACATGTATATATATATATACATATACATATATATATATATATATATTTTGGAAATGATGTCCTCATTGAGGTCAAGCTCTTGGAGTCTTTTGTTCATTCTGCAGAACTTTGCAGTATGACCTTTCATGCCACATTTAAAACACGTAGCATCTTTGAAATTGAATGGGGTTTTAGGTTTGGCTTTAAATTCTTTCTTCTTAGAGAAACTATGTTTCTTATAAGGCCTTGAAGGTTTCTTATAAGGAAGTTTCCTAAGATCATGAAAGGGTTTCCTATGGCTTTTAGACTTGTAATGTTTCTTGTAAGGTTTCGAAGAACACTTACCATTACAGTCTTTGGAAGTAGAAGCTTTAAAGGGGTCATAGTTGAATTGCTTACAGAAACTGCCTAATTCTTGCTTAGATCTCCTAAGCTCCTGCTTCAGACGTTTCTGTAATTTCAAATCTTGACAGATCTTTAAACCTTCTTTATTGACAAAACTGACTAGTTCACCATAAGTGAGCTCGTCATAAGGAATACGATTGTCATACAGAGCTTTGATGGAATTCCTAATCTTTTCTCCCAATAGGGTGGGTAAACCTGCAAGGAATTTTTCCTTCCAAGTTACATGATTTGCATCATCCCTAAGGAAGAGTCTAGTAAAGAAAGTGGTTTTGTACTCTTGGAAATCACTGAGTTTTCTACACCTTAGGTTGTGTAGTAACTCGGCGTTTTTGTCTCTAAGGTGAGAAGGGTCACCTATGAAGTGAAGGGAAATGGTCAATATCAGGGTGGCAACAGCATCCTGAATTGGGTTATTGAATTCGTCAAGACTGGGAGCGCTATTCTCATCGGTTTGGATGGCATTTAAGATCTCTAATTGCTGCAAATTAGTGAGAAGATGATCCCACCATCCTTTAAGTTGACCAGTAAAACCCGCAATTAGGATTTCTGCAATGGCCTTGTCAGAAGTTCCTGATTGGGTTTTATAGGCATTGGCTGCCATGGTCATTTGCTGCAATACACCTAGGATGTTGTATTCGGACATTCCATCTATATTCCACTCATAGACAGAGGATGCATTATATCGAGCTTGATTTAATGCACTAGGCCTGTTGTCTATAGTCAAATCAGGTGGAGATTTGGAAGTAGGGATAGCAAGTTCCCAATGGATTTTATTGGCTTTAGAAACAGGTTCTTCGGTAAAGGCTTCTAGATCAGAAGAGGCAATAGAAACCTGGTCTTGTTCAAGTACTCCTATCTTGCTGGATTGAGGAGTATCTGGAGCAATTTGGATTTTACTAGATGAGGAAGAAGTAGCTTCTATCCTATCTAGTTGTTCTCTGATGGCTTTGGCAAAATCCGATTTTGATTCATGGACAAGCTTTTGGCTAGTTTTCGAAACCTGAAAGGGTTTGAAAATAGGTTCCTTAAGCTTTTTATCAGAATCTGACTTTGAAGGAATAGGCTTTGGACTAGGAGAAGCAGATATAGTCGACTGTTGGAATTGGTTCTCTATTCTAGTCAACTGTTTTCCTATAGTATTTAAGTTAGTATTACAGAAATTATTCTGCTGAATAATACTACTTAAATTACTATCAGTATCATTTGGTTTAGGGATTTTGTATGGTGAAGCTCTAATTTCTATAGGAGGTTCGCCGTGGTCAACGGTTACACTCCGGAAGGGTGGATGCTCAGAATCGACAGTTCTATTACTTTCGGAGAGTTTCCATTCAGTGGTCTTCTTCCTAATAGTAATAGGGTTTAACTCTTTGAAGGGGTAAGAGATGTTGTTATTAGAAGAATATATCTCGAACCAATCAAAAAACAATATATGAACTTGATGAAGATTCACAAATTCATAATAAGTTTGTTAGATTTCTTTTCTTTGATTTAAAAAATGTTTGAAAAACCAAGATCTTTTTTCTTTGTTTAAATCAGAATAAAAATCTTTATGCAGAAAAGCTTTATTTAATTCAAATTTCTTTTCAATGACATTAATAACATTTTCTGTAACAGCAGAAAATGTAGGGGAAGTTGGAGGAGAAGGTTCCTTCTCTTCCTGCCTTTGTTCTTGTTGACTACTAGTGTAAATAGGATGTGGAACACTAGTGGCATAGTCAACAGATCGTATAGAAGTGCTAGGTATATCTGAGGTTGAAAACCTAGGTTGATTTTGAAAGGGAAGATTTATAACAGAAGGGACTTTTGTAAATTTCCTTTCTAATGAAGGAATGTTTGAACACGATGTTCTATCAGAAAATCTGGATGAGGTGGATCTTCTGAATGACAATTTGACTTTTCCATCGGAATACTGAGTCACATTTTGCAACTATGTATTAGGCTCAAGTTGTTTTGGAATCGCTGGTGGAGCGGCTCCTTCAAGAATCCATTCTTCTGGAAGATGGACATCTTTCCATTGAATAGGTTTTGGAATGACAGTGTTGGCTCTAGACAAATCAGTCTGCAAGAGAAGAGTCTCATCTCTTTTTGACTGGAATTTATGTTGTGTACTGAATGCAGTGATCATTGCCTTATACGAGATTTTAAAAATTAAGGCAACTGGGATGGATCCCTCAATCATATTATAATTGTGGGTCTTGATTTGTAAAATCATGCTTTTCAAAATATTTTTATCTTTAAGTGAAATTGTTATGTTTGGATAACAATCAAATGAAATTGGACCTTTACAAAGACTGGATTCGATGCTACTTAGAAAAGAATCATCAAAAGAGATGAATCGTCCATCTCTTAGGACAGCAAGGATGGAAGTATCCAAGCCTTCTTTGGTTAAGGGTTTTATTCCGACTTGAATAAGACCGATGTGAACATAGTTGAAATTCTTTTCTCTTAATTTCTTTAAAGAATGCTCAGAAAACAAGTGAATTGTTTCAAAAGGATTTGAAAGAGTTATATCACGTTCTTCAGTTTTTATGATATAATCATTCTTTAAAAAATCAAGCTTTTTTGTTTTGTAAATCTTTTCTTTAGAAATTTTTGGAAGTTCCCAACAATCAATTGCTTTATCAAAGTTCTCAATAAAGAATTCTTCTGAACTCACAACATGCTTTGAATTACTAGTCTTCCCGGAAGAAGAGCTAGAAAAGGATGATGTTCTACAGTGTATAGGGTCCATGGGTAAAAACCTATGGTCTATCTATGGTTTTGTCAGAATGGCTACAGGTATGGTTTTACAGCCCTAGACGGATGACCTTATCCTAAGACGGGACTTACTACCAGTAAGGATTCACCACACAACAAAACTTCAAAATAAAACACAAGTCTTTAAACACAGAACTATAAACTGCTTTACACTATCCTCCCCTTGGCTCTGATACCAGAAGGATATAGGATCGAAGGATGGATGTGCTTTCGTAGGATTTCAATATTAAAACTCAAATTAAACAATTAATGGATCGGTTTTTCCAAATTTTAAAATAATAAATTACCAGCTTTGAATATAGAGTTCTTTGGGTCATACAGTGATCAAACAAATTTGAACGCGGTTAGTCAAATTTTAATAACTAATTGGTACGTGGCGTTGTTAAACCAGATCGATGCTACACAAAGTGAAGCCTTTTGACCCAGATCTGACTTAGAACAGATCAATAGTCCGCACGTTCGGGTTTCCAGCCGATATACCAACTCAGTTTTATTTTACCAAATAAAGTTAAGTTGTTTTAAACGTGGTTGATTCTTTTTATTGGGCTATTATCAGATTTAGATTAGGTTCTTTAAAAGGTTTGGGTACATACACAGTACCAGATCCGGATCCCGGAAATAGTGCTCTGAAGGAATGGAGGGAGAAGAGAAGATTTACAACTGAGGATCGAGATCTGGTCTCTTTGCCTCAGAGGAACGTACAGTTTATATGGCAGATCTGATAGAGATCAGTCTGCAAGCATGCTTTGTAAAATAAAATGCTTTGAAATTAAATTGCAGAAATTTAAATTACATAAAGTAAATTGCAGAAAAGTAAATGCTTTAAAGTAAATTGCGAGAATTTAAATTACATTAAGCTTTAAAAATTTAAAGAATTGAAATTTAAACATACATCTTTGCTTTGGTTGGCTTTTACAAATTTTCAAATCTTTCCAGAAGGGAAGATTGAAAGACGGGAAGATTGAAGGTAAAGAACTAGTCTGATCACCCAAAGCTCTGTGATAGAACTATTGTGTAAACAGAAAATTTCTTTGGAACCCTTCGGAGAGAGAGATTTTTAGAGAGAAGGGGGAGAAGTAGAGAGAGAAACTCTGAAATGAAAAATGAAAAACCTGAGGAGTCTAAGTCTTCCTCTCGGTTTATATACAAAAATCTTTAAACTGTTCACTGTAGCGGGACTTTAAGTGCACAGTAACATCTGGAACTCTGCACTGTTCACTGTAGCGGGATTTTAAGTGCACAGTAACAATTGGATCGTATCTTTGAATAGTAGATGCTTTGTATAAATACGGAAATATAGGCTGACGAACAATACGGGTGAAGAGACATGTGCGCTCTCACTTGTGTCCAGGGGACCACCCGAAAAATAAATTATTTCTTTCTTGTTTTTTTTTAAAGTAAATAATCAAATAATTATTTACAATGCTTTATCGGAGAGAAAATGCCGAAACAGTCATCTTCATTATCATCTCCGAGAGAAATGAAAGGCTCTTCATCATCATCAATATCTTCATCTTCATCTTCAGAGGAATCTGCAGCTGAGGACTTTGATCGTGAGGCGAGGAGCTGTTCCATGGCTTTGAAGTACTCATCTTCAGTTTTGGCGCTTGCCAAAAGAGACTGGGCTTTGGATTTTTGGGTTAGGAAGGTCTGTTGGGCTTTAGAGGCTTCCAGGGTTGGTTGGAGGAGGTTTTTAGAGGAGAGCCAATCTTTGATCATATTAACAGTCAATTTGGACTGTTCATCAAATTTTGACCACCATTTGACTTTAAAGGTTCTTTGAAGGATGACTTGGGAATCTTGGGTATGGAAACGGAGGTTCCACGAACAGACCCAAGGTAGGAAGAAATTTGCACAAAAGCAAAGAAAGGGGGGAAATCTTTTTTCTGAGATAGAGGGTAAATAATGGGTTTTGAAGAGGTTTAGGCAATTTGCAGCGTTTGGTGTTAGGATTTGTGGAATTGGGCCAAAAAGATTCCACCAATGCTGAAACCAATTTGGAAGGCTTTGAACGGTTATCTTTGTGTTGAAGAAAAATAACCAAGAATGGGATTTTTTAGGGTTTTGGATAAAAAAGGTGTTATACCATGCTTGTTGGTAATCCCAGTAGGAAAAAGTCCGACAATGTGGTAAACGGGTTTCAAAATTTAGAGGGAAGGTTTTGTAATTGTGGAGTAGGTCACCCCACTGGTTTGGGCTCAATACTTTTAGGATTGTGGTCGTGGAATAAGTCGGTTCTGGATGGGCTTTGTCAAGAAAGAAATGCTTGAATTTAACTGACTCAGTTATTTCTAAAATGCTTTGATAGTAAGACTGGGGTTTTGTCAAATCCCATGGTTTGAAAAACCAGCCTTTGGGAAAAAACTTTGAAATGCTTTGAAAAGGATCAGAATGGTAAAATCCATCTTCTAGAGAAAGAATGTTTTGAAAATGGGTTTTATCAAACCAATCGGAGGTTTTCTTTGAAGGTGTTGGCTGAGAAAGCACAATTTGGGAAGATGAGCTTTCAGCAGAGACAACAACATTTTGGGAAGAGGGTTTTGTAATTTCAATTTCTTTTTGAGGAGAAATTTGGCTTTGAGAAAGGTTTTGAAGGGCGAGCATGAGCTCAGGAGATTTTGTAATGGAACTCATCCATTACTTTACTTGGTCATCAGAAGAAATAGATTTGTATTGGGAGCCATGTTCTTCAACCAGTTCGATCCAGGATTTGATGGGTATGGCTGAAGAAAGTAATTTTTCTTTGGAAGGGGTAGAAAGGGATTCTTTGGAAGGTTCTTGGGAACCAGTGTCTTTGAGAACTGCTTTACCTTTATTCTTCTTTGGCGGCATTATCTGTTTTGAAGAAATTCTCTGGTTAGAAAATCAGGAACAGAATTTTTATCACCTTTAATAAACTCGATATCAAAATCAAAAACACTTAAAATAGCTTGCCATCGTGCAAAAATCTGTTTTGATGCAATGTTTTGAACATCTTTTTCTAAAACATGTTTTGCAGCTTTGCAATCGATTCTAAGTAAAAATTTTTGATTTAGTAAATCACTTTGGAATTTAGATATGCATAAAACAATAGAAAGAATTTCTTTTTTGATAGTAGAATAATTTCTCTGGCAATCATTCCAATGAGCAGAAACATATTGTACTATCTGTTCTTTATCATTTTCCTTTTGTTTTAATATACCTCCATAACCTATGTCAGATGCATCAGTTTCAACAATTTTAGGTAATGCAGGATTTGCAAGAAATAAACTTGGAATATTTTTTACAGATTGCTTTATTAATCTAACAACTTTGGTATGTTCTTCTGACCATGCAACAAGATTCTTTTTTAACCTATCATGCAAAGGTTTAGATATCCTATTGATATTAGGACAAAAATCGAGAACATAATTTAGACTACCAAGAAATCTTTGTAATTGGGTTTTGTCCAAAATCTTGTCTGGGAATTTATCTGCAAACAAAAGAGATCTTTCAATTGGGGTGATAGTTCCTTTGGAAATATGATGACCTAGGAACCGGACTTTTATTTGAAATAAAGAAATTTTTGAACTAGAAAGGGCTAACCCAGCTTTTTTAGTAACAAGGTGAAAAGTCTTTAAATGTTTGAAATGTTGATATACTTTGAGAAAAAATCAACACATCATCTATGTAAACAATGCAAAACTCAGAATAGGGATTATAAATATTGTTCATGATTCTTTGAAATTCTGAGGGTGCATTTTTCAAACCAAAAGGCATTACTGTCCATTCGTATTGTCCAAAGGGAACAGTAAAGGCTGTTTTATAACGATCTTTAGGATGAATTTGTATTTGCCAAAAACCAGACTTCACGTCAAATTTACAAAAAATGAAAGCTGAACAAAGTTTTTGGAGCAAATATTTTTTATTAGGTATTGGGTACCTAATCCATTTTAAAGCTTTATTCAAGGGTTTGTAATTTATCACAAGTCTAGGAACGCCTCTTTCAATTTCAGAATTTTTGTTGACATAAAAAGCGGCACAAGACCAAGGGGACCTTGACTTAACAATGAGTCCTTTGGACTCTAAATTTTTGATTTCATTTTTGCAATGTTGTTCTAAATCCATGTTCATCTGGATTGGACGTGCTTTGGTGGGTATTTGTTTTTCATCAAAAGAATTTTCATAAGGCAAATCTACCAAATGTTGTTTCCTATTCCAAAAAGCAGATGGTAAATCAGCACATATTTCTTTTTCAATAAGGTTTTTGAAATCGAGGATTTTTCTTTGTATAAAATCACTTTGTAGTTGACTTTCAATTCTTTGGAAATTTAAATCCTTTTGTAAACAAAATAAATCATCTTGCTTGGATTTAAGAATGGCATTGATTTTGTTTTGGTAAACAGAACAAGCTTTGACAATGTTTAGATTCCTAGTTTTTGGCTTTTCAATAAACGAGAAAACAAGGTCTCTGGATTTTGCTTTGAAATATATACCATCATAATTGACAGCATATGGGGTTATAAGATTTATAAAAGGGGTTCCTAAAATGATAGCATGGTGTATATCATTTGTAAGAACAAAAGAGGTTTTAAATTCAATTTTATTATTATAAATCGAGGCTTCAACTTTGGAACTAACATTCAATTTTGAATTGTTAGCAGCAGAAAGTCTTTCTTTTGTTTTTTCATGAAATCTTTTGGGAACGATCTCTTCTCTGATGCAATTTAAATCGGCGCCAGTATCAAAAAGGGCAATGGCGTCCATAGCAAAATCATCAGAAAAGATTAAAGTGACTTTAATCAAATACTTTCTTGTGGTGATTTGTTTTAAAACAAATAGGAAATCATTGGGTACAGACTCAATGTTTTCCACTTTAATTTCACCACCATCATCAGGATTAGATTCATTATCTGAATTATCCTGCAATTGTTTTTGTAAAAGAAGTTGGATAGTCTCAGAATCACTTTTTTGTTTTTCTTTTAAATCTCTGATTTCACATTTAATTTCTTTTATCTCTTTCTGAAGATCCTGGATATTAGGAACCATCTTTTTTGTTTTCTTTTTATCCAAAATTTGAGTAAGATCATACGAATTCTTTTTGATAATTGGAACCTTAGAAATCTCAGTAGAGGTTCCGGCTTTGTTGGAATCCATAGTTTTCAAAAGTTTATCAAGATAATCCTTTTGAAGGTTTGGATCAGAAATATGCTTTACAAGTTCAAGAAAAATCTCTTGGTCTTTAGTCAAAACATTGATTTTCTTTAAATAGGAATCTGAATCAGAATCGTTGCTGCTAGATGCAGAGGTGTCTGAATCAAATAACTCATCTACTTGGAGGGGGTCACTATCTCCCGACATGCAAGACTCAGAGTCTGAAGACTCTATAAGGAGGGGGGCTATTTTGGAAAGGATGTCCTCATTGAGGTCAAGCTCTTGGAGTCTTTTGTTCATTCTGCAGAACTTTGCAGTATGACCTTTCATGCCACATTTAAAACACGTAGCATCTTTGAAATTGAATGGGGTTTTAGGTTTGGCTTTAAATTCTTTCTTCTTAGAGAAACTATGTTTCTTATAAGGCCTTGAAGGTTTCTTATAAGGAAGTTTCCTAAGATCATGAAAGGGTTTCCTATGGCTTTTAGACTTGTAATGTTTCTTGTAAGGTTTCGAAGAACACTTACCATTACAGTCTTTGGAAGTAGAAGCTTTAAAGGGGTCATAGTTGAATTGCTTACAGAAACTGCCTAATTCTTGCTTAGATCTCCTAAGCTCCTGCTTCAGACGTTTCTGTAATTTCAAATCTTGACAGATCTTTAAACCTTCTTTATTGACAAAACTGACTAGTTCACCATAAGTGAGCTCGTCATAAGGAATACGATTGTCATACAGAGCTTTGATGGAATTCCTAATCTTTTCTCCCAATAGGGTGGGTAAACCTGCAAGGAATTTTTCCTTCCAAGTTACATGATTTGCATCATCCCTAAGGAAGAGTCTAGTAAAGAAAGTGGTTTTGTACTCTTGGAAATCACTGAGTTTTCTACACCTTAGGTTGTGTAGTAACTCGGCGTTTTTGTCTCTAAGGTGAGAAGGGTCACCTATGAAGTGAAGGGAAATGGTCAATATCAGGGTGGCAACAGCATCCTGAATTGGGTTATTGAATTCGTCAAGACTGGGAGCGCTATTCTCATCGGTTTGGATGGCATTTAAGATCTCTAATTGCTGCAAATTAGTGAGAAGATGATCCCACCATCCTTTAAGTTGACCAGTAAAACCCGTAATTAGGATTTCTGCAATGGCCTTGTCAGAAGTTCCTGATTGGGTTTTATAGGCATTGGCTGCCATGGTCATTTGCTGCAATACACCTAGGATGTTGTATTCGGACATTCCATCTATATTCCACTCATAGACAGAGGATGCATTATATCGAGCTTGATTTAATGCACTAGGCCTGTTGTCTATAGTCAAATCAGGTGGAGATTTGGAAGTAGGGATAGCAAGTTCCCAATGGATTTTATTGGCTTTAGAAACAGGTTCTTCGGTAAAGGCTTCTAGATCAGAAGAGGCAATAGAAACCTGGTCTTGTTCAAGTACTCCTATCTTGCTGGATTGAGGAGTATCTGGAGCAATTTGGATTTTACTAGATGAGGAAGAAGCAGCTTCTATCCTATCTAGTTGTTCTCTGATGGCTTTGGCAAAATCCGATTTTGATTCATGGACAAGCTTTTGGCTAGTTTTCGAAACCTGAAAGGGTTTGAAAATAGGTTCCTTAAGCTTTTTATCAGAATCTGACTTTGAAGGAATAGGCTTTGGACTAGGAGAAGCAGATATGGTCGACTGTTGGAATTGGTTCTCTATTCTAGTCAACTGTTTTCCTATAGTATTTAAGTTAGTATTACAGAAATTATTCTGCTGAATAATACTACTTAAATTACTATCAGTATCATTTGGTTTAGGGATTTTGTATGGTGAAGCTCTAATTTCTATAGGAGGTTCGCCGTGGTCAACGGTTACACTCCGGAGGGGTGGATGCTCAGAATCGACAGTTCTATTACTTTCGGAGAGTTTCCATTCAGTGGTCTTCTTCCTAATAGTAATAGGGTTTAACTCTTTGAAGGGGTAAGAGATGTTGTTATTAGAAGAATATATCTCGAACCAATCAAAAAACAATATATGAACTTGATGAAGATTCACAAATTCATAATAAGTTTGTTGGATTTCTTTTCTTTGATTTAAAAAATGTTTGAAAAACCAAGATCTTTTTTCTTTGTTTAAATCAGAATAAAAATCTTTATGCAGAAAAGCTTTATTTAATTCAAATTTCTTTTCAATGACATTAATAACATTTTCTGTAACAGCAGAAAATGTAGGGGAAGTTGGAGGAGAAGGTTCCTTCTCTTCCTGCCTTTGTTCTTGTTGACTACTAGTGTAAATAGGATGTGGAACACTAGTGGCATAGTCAACAGATCGTATAGAAGTGCTAGGTATATCTGAGGTTGAAAACCTAGGTTGATTTTGAAAGGGAAGATTTATAACAGAAGGGACTTTTGTAAATTTCCTTTCTAATGAAGGAATGTTTGAACACGATGTTCTATCAGAAAATCTGGATGAGGTGGATCTTCTGAATGACAATTTGACTTTTCCATCGGAATACTGAGTCACATTTTACAACTATGTATTAGGCTCAAGTTGTTTTGGAATCGCTGGTGGAGCGGCTCCTTCAAGAATCCATTCTTCTGGAAGATGGACATCTTTCCATTGAATAGGTTTTGGAATGACAGTGTTGGCTCTAGACAAATCAGTCTGCAAGAGAAGAGTCTCATCTCTTTTTGACTGGAATTTATGTTGTGTACTGAATGCAGTGATCATTGCCTTATACGAGATTTTAAAAATTAAGGCAACTGGGATGGATCCCTCAATCATATTATAATTGTGGGTCTTGATTTGTAAAATCATGCTTTTCAAAATATTTTTATCTTTAAGTGAAATTGTTATGTTTGGATAACAATCAAATGAAATTGGACCTTTACAAAGACTGGATTCGATGCTACTTAGCAAAGAATCATCAAAAGAGATGAATCGTCCATCTCTTAGGACAGCAAGGATGGAAGTATCCAAGCCTTCTTTGGTTAAGGGTTTTATTCCGACTTGAATAAGACCGATGTGAACATAGTTGAAATTCTTTTCTCTTAATTTCTTTAAAGAATGCTCAGAAAACAAGTGAATTGTTTCAAAAGGATTTGAAAGAGTTATATCACGTTCTTCAGTTTTTATGATATAATCATTCTTTAAAAAATCAAGCTTTTTTGTTTTGTAAATCTTTTCTTTAGAAATTTTTGGAAGTTCCCAACAATCAATTGCTTTATCAAAGTTCTCAATAAAGAATTCTTCTGAACTCACAACATGCTTTGAATTACTAGTCTTCCCGGAAGAAGAGCTAGAAAAGGATGATGTTCTACAGTGTATAGGGTCCATGGGTAAAAACCTATGGTCTATCTATGGTTTTGTCAGAATGGCTACAGGTATGGTTTTACAGCCCTAGACGGATGACCTTATCCTAAGACGGGACTTACTACCAGTAAGGATTCACCACACAACAAAACTTCAAAATAAAACAAAAGTCTTTAAACACAGAACTATAAACTGCTTTACACTATCCTCCCCTTGGCTCTGATACCAGAAGGATATAGGATCGAAGGATGGATGTGCTTTCGTAGGATTTCAATATTAAAACTCAAATTAAACAATTAATGGATCGGTTTTTCCAAATTTTAAAATAATAAATTACCAGCTTTGAATATAGAGTTTATATATATATATATATAGAAAAATAACTATGAATGTGACTTTTTTGGATTTTGTAAGAAAAATGTGTTAAACCAGGCTTGTTGGTAATCCCAATAGGAATAGGTTAAGCAGTGTGGTAGACGCATTTGGAAATTTAGAAGGAAGGTTTTAAATTTGTGGAGTTGGTCACCCCATTGGTTTGGGCTCAAGACTTTTGTATATGTATGTATATATGTATATATGTATAT
Source organism: Citrus x clementina (assembly GCF_000493195.1). Taxonomy (NCBI): domain Eukaryota; kingdom Viridiplantae; phylum Streptophyta; class Magnoliopsida; order Sapindales; family Rutaceae; genus Citrus; species Citrus x clementina. The sequence goes on from NW_006262688.1 coordinate 21,858,946, forward strand.
ATATATATATATATATATATATATATATATATATGTATATATCAACAGGGTTAGTGAAGACCTTCCTCTGGAACAATAATCGTGTCAGTAAAAATTATCTCGTGGTTTGTGGCCTTGGCATCAAGGGAGGAGACTGATTTTATTTTCATTTTATTGATAGAGACTCAGCCATGGAAGTGGCAGAGAAATTGTTTTCAAAGTTGTTGAAGCATGAGCTCTGAAACTGATTTCCAGAAAGTCATACGTCATATCAGTTCATGGTTGTAAAAGAAAACGTGTCGGCTGTGGTTATTCAAGATCGTATGACAATGTTATTTGTTCATCTATTTATGAGTAAGTGAAGCATGTGGCTATCACATGCTTACACTTAACAATACGGTCTGATGAATTGCCGTTTTGGAGCTTCATTAAACGTGAAGCAAACACGTGGCTCAAGAGGCTGTTATATTCTGTTATAAGAGTGAGAAAATTCTGGGTTGATGGTAACATAATTAAGCCGACTGATGGGGGAACTTTCTGGGCACTCTTAGGCGTGTATATGTAGCGTTAGGAGAAAAGAGATCAGGGCGTGTGATGCTTGTAACTTCATCTTTAAGCTTGTATCTTGTTCCTGGTGATTAAATAAAGTTTATTGCTCTGTTCTTCAGTGGTTGTAGGCTATCTTCAGGCCAAACCACTATAATCATGTTCTTATTTTACGATTGCTTAGTGTTTTTTTTATCAAATACTAGAGTGTTTAGATAAATCTTAGGGAGTCTTGATTGATTAAATTTGATCAAGGTTTAACAAATTGGTATCAGAGCCCAATAACTCTGATTTTGATACAAGAAATGGTAACTTCCAAGTTTCAAGTAGAGAAATTTACTGGAGAGAATGACTTCCACTTATGGCAGCTCAAGATGAGAGCATTGTTGGTTCACCAAGTGCTTAAAGAAACATTGGGGGATCCAAGATCTGAAAAGAAGCCTAACAAGCTCAGTGATGAAGAAATGCAAGATGCATTGGACAAGGCTTATAGTACCCTAATCTTGAGTCTGAGAGATAGAGTTCTGAGGGAAGTGGGGGATCAAACAACTGCTACAGGCCTCTGGAAGTAATTAGAAGACCTATATACGAAGAAGTCTCTAACCAAGAGACTATGCACCAAGAAGAGGTTGTATACATTGCAGATGGAAGAGGGTAGCTCTCTGGCAAATCACATTGATAACTTCAACAGGATCATTCTTGATCTTGAAGATATCAATGTGAAACTGGAAGATGAAGACAAGGTAATAATCTTGTTATCATCTCTCCCACCTTCCTATGAACATTTTGTAGACACGCTACTATATGGAAGGCAGTCAATAACTGTGGCTGATGTAAAAGATTCTCTCAGTTCTAAAAAGGTTACAAAGAAGTCAGAAACAAAGGATGGAGAAGGCTTAACAGCAAGGGCATACCAGAGAAGAAGGATTTCAATAACAAGAACAAAAAACGCAGCAAGTCTAAGTCAAATAATAAAAATATGAAATGTTTCAAGTGCCACAAAGAGGGACATTTCAAGAAGCACTGTCTAGAGAGAAAGAACAAGGGAAAAAATGGACCCAAGAAGAATGGAGATGCTACTGTTGGAGTGTTGCATCAGAAGAAAAGGATGATGATGGCTATGACTCAACTAATGTTCTTCTGGCCACTGGAACTCAAACCAATGGTAAGTGGGTGTTAGATTCTGGATGCACTTATCACATGTGCCCTGATAAAAATCTTTTCTTCCAGTTATAGACTTTTTAATAGTGGGGAAGTCATGATGGAAAACAACTTACTTTGCAAAGTAGTTGGTCTTAGAACCATTAGGCTTAAGATGTTTGATGGGGTCATTAGGGAATTAAATGAAGTTAGACATACTCCTGAGCTAAAACGAAACTTAATATCCCTAGGAATTCTTGATCAAATGGGTTGTATCATTAAAATAGAATCTAGTGTTATGAAGATAATTAGAAGGTCTATTGTGATAATGAAGGGGGCAAAAAATAATGGCTTGTATGTGCTGCAAAGGACAACCATTATATGGGATGTTAGTGTCTTAATAAGTCAGAATCTAAACAAAACACTAATGTGGCACATGAGATTGGGGCATATGAGTGAGAAGTGGATGAAGATCTTAGAAAGACATGGAGTCTTAGGGGATGATAAGTTAGGTCATGTTGAGTTCTGTGAGGTATGTGTCCTAGGTAAATCCTCTAGAACTAGCTTCAAAACTGCAGTGCATAAGACCAAAGGGATCTTAGATTACATCCATTCTAATATGTGGGGACCAGCACAGACAACTTCTTTAGGTGGAGCTAAATACTTCCTATCCTTGATTGATGACTAGTCTAGCATGGTTTGTGTGTATCTCTTAAAGGGTAAAAATGAAGTCTTTGAGAAGTTTAAGCAGTGGAAAGCACTGGTAGAAACACAAATAGGTAGAAAAGTCAAGAGGTTAAGGACTGATAATGGATTAGAATTTTGCAATCAACAATTTGATGATTTTTGTGCCCAGAATAGAGTTGTAAGACACAAGATAGTAAGGCATACTCCACAGCAAAATGGACTTGTTGAGGGGATGAATAGAACTCTTATGGACAAAGTAAGGTGTTTGTTAATTCACTCTAAATTTTCTCAGTCTTTATGGGCTGAAACTTTGATGATAGCTTGTTACTTAGTCAATAGAAGTCCATCCAGTGCCATAGACTTTAAAACACCTATAGAAATGTGGTTAAACAGAGTTGCAAATTATTCTGATTTGAAGATATTTGGCTGCCCAGCATTTGCACATGTGAAGCAAGGAAAGTTTGAGCCTAGGGCTTTGAAATGTGTTTTTCTTGGATATCCAGAAGGTGTGAAGGGCTATAGGCTCTGGTGTACTGATCTAAAGCCACCCAGGTGTATAGTCAGTAGAGATGTGGTCTTCAATGAACAAGAAATGCTTAAGAGCTATACACAGAAGCTTGAAGACTCAAACAAGGACACTGGTTCATTGAAAGATCAGATTAATGTGGAGCTTACTGGAAAATCTGGGGATACAACTTCATATGAGACATCAAAAGATGAGAAAAGAGACGTAGATAATTCTGATGAAAATTCAGAAAGTCAAACAAGATTGCATGATTATCAGTCGGCCAAGGATAGAGAAATGAGAGTTATAAGGGCACCAAAGAAGTATGCATATGCAGACCTGATTGCATATGCACTAACAACAGCTCATGAACTGGACTATGATGAACCTAAGTCCTATAAGGAATATGTTTCAGGAAAAAATACAGACCAGTGGTCGAAAGCCATGAAGGAAGAAATAGATTCTTTATATAAGAATGACACCTGGGTACTTGTGAGAAAACCAGACAAGAAAAAAGTGATAGGCTGCAAATTGGTGTACAAACTTAAGTAGGGCATCTCAGGAGTGGAACTAGAGAGATTCAAAGCCAGACTTGTTGCAAAGGGATTCACTCAAAAGGAGGGCATTGACTTTACTGAGGTATTTTCACTTGTAGTGAGGCACGGCTATATAAGAATCATCATGTCACTGGTGGCTGTAAACAATATGCACTTAGAACAAATGGATGTAAAAACAACATTCTTACATGGGGAATTACAAGAGCATATTGTAATGGCACAGCTTGAAGGCTTCATAGATGAATCAAAGGCTAACTGGGTTTGTCATTTGAATAGTCTTTGTATGGACTTAACCAGTCCCCAAGGCAATGGTACCTCAGATTTGACAGCTTTATGTTAAAGCAGAAATTTCAGAGGTGTAACTTGGATTGTTGTGTTTACTTAAAAGAGGATTCAAGGGTGATGGTTTACCTGGTATTGTATGTAGATGATATGCTTATTGCATGTGTGAGAATGAGCTTAATTGAAGACCTGAAACAGAAAGTTAAAGGAGAGTTTGACATTAAGGATCTTGGTCCAGCAAAGAAAATTCTAGGAATGCAGTTACACAGAAACAGAAATATTGGAACTCTGTTTCTTAGTCAGGAAGAATACATCATAAGGGTACTTGATAAGTTTGGAATAGCAAACTCAAAGCCAGTTCAAACACCCTTAGCACCTCATTTCGGGCTTTCAGAACAGTTATGCCCAAAAGCAGAAGATAAAGTTTCTGAGATGATGAATATACTTATGCAAGTGCTGTAGGCTGCTTGATGTATGCCATGGTCTTAACTAGGCTTGATTTATCCTATGCCGTGAGTGTTGTAAGCAGGTATATGTCAAATCTTGGTAAGGAACACTGGAGGGCTGTTAAATGGATTCTCATATAACTAAATGGGACAGCAACATATGGTTTAATGTATGGAGGACAAAGACAAGATGACAGTCAGATTGTTGGTTATGTGGACTCTAATTATGATGAGGAACTAGACAGAAGAATGTCACTTACATGATACCTTTTCACATTTAACAATTGTACTGTCAATTAGAAGGCTCAATTGTAGAGTGTTGTGGCACTTTCAACAACAGAAGCTGAATACACAGTTGCTGTAGAAGCAGTTAAAGAAGCCATCTTGCTGAAAGGAATGCTTAAAGAACTTAATGTTGATCAGAGGTCAATAATCATAAACGGTGATAGCCAAAGTGCTATATGTTTGACCAAAAATTAAACACACCATGAAAGGACGAGGCACATCGATATCAAGCTGCATTTCATAAGGCTGGAAGTGTTAAAAGCAACAGTGAAGCTGCAAAAGATTCATACAGACAAGAATATTGAAGATATGCTGACTAAACCAATTACAACTGCTAAGTTCAAGCTTTGCTTAGAATTAGCAGGAATCTGTCAGAAATGAGTGACAAATAGTTGAAGAGAAGAGTAATAGGTTCATAAGGGTTTCAAGCTCAAGGTGGAGAATGTTGAAGTGTGGGCTTTGAAACTGATTTCCAGAAAGTCATACGTCATGTCAGTTCATGGTTGTAAAAGAATATGACATATTGGCTGTGGTTATTCAAGATCGTATGACAATGCTATTTGTTCATCTATTTGTGAGTAAGTGAAGCACGTGGCTATCACATGCTTACACTTAACAATATGATCTGATAAATTGCCATTTTAGAGCCTTCATTAAACGTGAAGCAAACACGTGGCTTAAGAGGTTGTTATGTTCTGTTACAAGAGCGAGAAAATTCTGGGTTGATGGTAACAGAATTAAGCTGACTGATGGGGGAACTTTCTGGGCTCTCTTAGGCGTGTATATATAGCATTAGGAGAAAAGAGATCAGGGTGTGTGATGGTTGTAACTTCATTTTTAAGCTTGTATCTTGTTCCTGGTGATTGAATAAAGTTTGTTGCTCTATTCTTCAGTGGATGTAGGCTACCTCCAGGCCGAACCACTATAATCATGTTCTTATTTAATTGCTGGTTTTAGCTTCATTTCTATTTCTTTTACGATTGCTTAGTGTTTCTTTATCAAATACTAGAGTGTTTAGATAAATCTTGGGGAGTCTTGATTGATTAACTTTGATCAAGGTTTAACAAAAGTTTTAAGAGATGGATATCAATGACAGTGACAGCTAGGGGAGAAAAGTAACAGTGAGTGTCATGGTATGTTTGGATACACCCACTGGCATGATATCAACAAACTTGAAGTTAAAGCAAGCTGCCATGTTCTTTACTTTCAACAAAAATTTCCAACTATCCCCTTTGTTGGAATGTACTGCACTTACGGAGAGATAAGGTTGGCGGTCCTTTAGTGGACTTAGGTCATTGCTGCTACTTGTGCAGTTATGTGTTCTTTGTTATCGTATATAGACAAACTTTATATGTAAAATCACTTCATCTAAGGGAAATAATGGCGCCCTAAATATCTCATTGCTTGACAACTACCAACAATGGGCATCTTCATGCTAATCTGGAATTTTACCAAAAAAATTATCTTTGGTAAAAGTTACTCGTTTGGCGCTTTTGATCTCATTCGAAGATCCATCAAAAAGTCAAAAATGGCGGAATAATTTTGGAAGCAACTCTCCTCTTGGAAAGAATAAATTATTGAGGTTTTTTTTTACACGAATAAATGACTGAGGTTAATATCGTATTATGAGTAAATTTTGGAAGCAACTTATCTCTAGCTTGGAAAGAATAAATGATTGAGGTTAATCTAGGGTTGAGTATGACTTATGAGCAGGACAAGGAATATGCATGCCATGTGTCCACGTCTTTCAACTTTTGTGCTTGTTTGTAGTAATTTAAGAATTGGACGAGCAGAAACAAGTAAATAACCCTAACAAAATCAATTCAGTCGCTGAAATTATGTAGTAATTTTTATAAGAATTTTGTGTTTGGACAAGTAAATTTTTTTTAAAAGTTTTCTTCAGTCAACCACCTAAGTTGAAATATGAAGAAATGGGAAGTTGAAAAATTAATTTAAGACTTTAAAAGTTCAAAGGTGGCTAATTCTTTATCCAAATATTTGAAATTAAACATTGTACTAACATTATTTGAGAGAGACTGAAGTCAATTTTATGACTTCATGTGCCTTTCATTGTTCGAATCCTTTTGGCAAACGCCAAATTTGTTGGTGGCATAAATGTATGTGTATTCTATTTATGTCCTAATTTATTTTAAACTTGAAAAGTGTATAGGCGTTTATACTCCAATCTTAGTTGGACTCTTTAAAAAAATGTTTTATGTAAGAATCACCATCTCAATTGAGATTCAAGAAATACTTGCAGGTATTCTTATCTCCCACCAACTAAATGAAGTGATGAGAATCAATTTCTTAAATAATCATTCACCAAAAACAACTATCTTCTAAGAAAATGCAGCTAGAGAAGTCTTTCTTACAATTAAGGTCAGTAGATTCCAATGTTTTTAATTCATCGACAATAATAGTTCTACTATGATCTACTTATTTTAGAAGAATTTGCAATTACTATTCTTGTGAGGTTCTCTCTCATTTGCTTCTGTTTTATTTACATTGAGTCGTTTATAATCCAGTACCCCAAGTGTATACACAGAAATTGATTTTAATGTCAAATTATCACTTACCGTATGAGCTGATTATTGGTAAACATGTTCCTTCAATATAATACATAGGATATTGAAACAAATAGGATTAGTTTCATTAAAGCCAAATCCATGGCAAAACTACAAACCCCATCAACCCCAATAATAACACAACTACGTAACCACATAAATAACTAAATAAGATTTATGTATAGTCATTTGTTATAATAAACAACCGGTTAACCAAAGTTGGTTGGTGTGAGTGGTTTGGCACTCTCACTCCTTAAAAGAGGTCAGGGGTTCAAGCTCCGCTCTCATATGGAATCATCACTTTTGCCAGCACTTTACCCCTTACGGGCCGGCCCGGTGTGAGTGGGGATTAGTCGGAGTTGTGGTACAGGCTTAAAAGTGTCTCCCATCGTTGGGGCCCACTTAGGACCACCTCATGGTCCAAACAAAAAAAAAAAAAAAAACAACCGGTTAAACTATATATAGAAAATTGATTGATGTGCAAAGAATAAGTCTGGGCACTAAAAATTTCTTTACGATGACGTGCACATAACTAATTAGATTACTTTTGAAGATTTTTCCTGAGCTCGTGCGGATCAATCTCCACCAATTAAATAAGCTCAATATTTAGTAAATTTATATCTATGAATTTCATTTTATGAAATGTTTTTCTTCCACGAATCCTTATTTGATATTACTTTTTCTTTCTGAATTATATATATACACACACACAAACACACGAATGAGGCTGTGCTGATAGTGGCGCAGTCGTTGGACTCGCGGGTTGCCGGTGGGTTAATGGGTTCAAGACGGATGACAGAATGAGGTTGGTTTTGGCGTTTTGCTTTTACTCGGCTGCTCGCTATGTCATTTGTTTGAGTTAGCTGTGATTGAGAGTGAGTGAACTGGTGAATTAGGTTAGTCCTTAGTCATTTAGCTTATTTTTTTATTTTCATTTTTTTTGTTTACAATGTAGATCCGATTGAATAATTCAGATTGATCCAAATCCGATCGGATCTCACAAATTTCATCCAATCGAATTTGCCTTCAAATCCGAATATGATCTGAATTAGTTCAGATCAAATCGAATCTATCCAAATCCAATCCGATACCCACCCCCAGCGACTGGCAATTCACTATCCTATGAACTCCATCTCCTATTGAAAAGAAGTAAGAAAAAGACAATGTCGCTGGTGGGGGGCTGCCAAAGAAATAGAGTCATAACTTTACCTGTGTTTAGGACAGGAATATCATCAGGCCACGTGCTACAAGGAGGGACTCTTTTCAATTGAAATAAATTTGGGTTCATTGAAAATTTAAGCCTACTGGTCTGCAATCTGCCTTATCCTGTTACATGATCTGAAGAGTAAGTTAGAAAAGTATATTCAAACATTGATATGGCTTAAATAAGTTAAAATTTTTACTATGGTTGTTCTTTCATTACAATAATTATACCTCTATGAATAGTAATGTGGGGGAGGAGTATGCCAATGAATAATGCAGAATCAATAACTTAATATTAATTTTTAAGGATTCTTACAGCCTATAAAGGGTAATTTGGAAAAATGTGAGAAAATGAAATATTTTTGGAAAATGAATATGAATGTGTTGGTAGACTGATTTAGGAATTATTTCTTGAAATGAATTGGAAAATGTTTTTTGGAAGAATTCTAAAAATGTTTTCTTAGAAATTTTTTTGGAAGAGAATTAAAAATGGTTTTTTCAAAATTATTTTTTGAAAGGATACTGAAAATGTTTTATAGGAAATTGTTTTTGGAAGAATGTTGAAAATATTTTCTTAAAAATTATTTTTGGCGAATGTTTTCAAACTGACTCTAAAAATGGTTTTTTCTTTTTGGAGAAAAATTGGTTATGGAATTGCTTTTAACTCACTTTTAATTTTCTCTCGAATTACTTAACTAAAATTAAAGAATAGATGCTTGAATGAATTGTGAAACTTGCTTTTTATAAGCTTCATTTGCATTAATTCGAATGCATGCTTTACATTAAATATTAAATTGCAAGGCATGCTTTATATTAAATATCAATGCATGTGTTACATTAATTCTAGTGGATGCTCTACAATAAATATCAATACATGCTTTACATCAAATATCAATGCATGCTTTGTCCATATATATAATCTATAAGCATTTTACATTGTCAATCATGTGCATTTAATCATGATGTGTACGCACCAAAGTAAGCCTTTTTAGCCAAAAATTATCTACTAAGTCCTTGATTGTTAATTGAAATATAAATAAATAGTCGATGCATTTAACTCAGTAATGTAAGTATATTTAGGATTTAGTGTTTTAGACTAAACTTATCATTATTAATATTAATTTAAAATGATTGGTTCTTTACTAGCTCATTTCACGGCATTTCCTTATGGATTAAGATCCCCCAAGTAGGCTTAAGAAGGGTACAATACAAATTGAGCTTCATTTTGATGAATTCGTATCTTCCAAACCATAGCCTGTAGTGGTTGTCCCAACATCGTGGCTTGGGTCCACCATAAAATATGTAGCCATGGGTTGGACTAGGGCTTTAGGCTTGGTATCGAATTTTAAGTAGTAGCATTAGCTCTTTTTGATTATGTGAGATATTTGGTCACAGGCGAACCAATCTCATAGCCAAATTACTTGCCTTAAAAAAAAATCCACAAAGAGCAAAAAAGATGGTTAGATTAAAGTTAAATTAAGATATGGTATCAATTAGCTATGCATAAAGTAGCCGTCATGTTGTATTATTATTTTTTACTATCCTTGAGGAAGTGTAGTGAAAAATCTCTTGCGCCTCCTTTGAACTTGAGATAGTGTCAAAATTTTATCCAATCTTTTGAACACATAGAAAGCTTCTCCTACAAGCAACATATAATGATTTTTTTTAATGATTACTAGAAAAAGAAATTCACTTTTCATAAAACTTTTATAAGTGTCAATACTCAAATACACAATCTCACTTTTTCTTGAAACATCAGTGGAAAGGTTAAAAGTATAGTCAACAATTTGTTCATATAAAGAGAGTGTTGCATAATTTATTAGTACAAACCTTTCAAAGAGTTCAGTTTAGATATTTAAATCTCCACATTTTATTCAAAAGTTATAATGGTAGAATTTCTAACTCGACAACTTAGAAACATTTGAGTATCTTGTGGAAATAGTTCAAATTTTATCAGTGTTGCAGGAGATCTTAGAAGGGTGTTAGGCGAACAAAAATATATTCAATGTTTCGAAGTAATGACTTTAGGTCTATAAGGTTCATTGCAAAAGCTACATCTACAAGCAAAAACGACAGTGTCTTTAATACATATAGAAAGACCTTTTGAAATGAATGACTATGTTGATGCTTTCATTGCTTTGCTAGGCAAATAAAAAACCCTAAAAGAAATCTCCACCATTACCCTATAGGCACAACAAAATAAGTATAAGAAACACACCGGTTTGCTAAATGTAATAATTGAAAAATATGTAAAAATTTATTAGTAAATAATTTAATAATTGAAAAATATGTACTTGCTACTTATGATCATCACGAATTAAATTATAACCAAATTGTTTTAGGTCGTTTACCAATGTTAATAATTGACTATTTTACAATTTAAACAGTTTTGACTTTGCTTTAAAACATGTTCTTGTACTTTCCCGATGGTACTGTGTTGCAAGGTTTTCCTCCTTTATCAATACGAAGAATCTTTGTTCATGCCAACATTGCCAATAGGTTAATTGATTTGTTATTGGCATATTCGACCAAACCATTTCTCAGCTTAGATGAGATGATCATAAGGGGAAAAAGGATGATGATACTGAGAAGAAAGATGATAACGACAAGAAAAATGATGATAATGGCGAAAAAAATGATAAGGATAATTGCATAAAGTACCTGATTCATCTATTATTTTTTATGTAGAATGAGAGACTTTTAAAGTGTACCTAATTCATCTAATTCTCCACTTTATAAATTTTCATCTTTTATAACTTTGAGGATCTTTGTGCTTGACTTATATCTAATGTAGGAATTCTGCTTGAATTCCTACAAGACAAATAGCTTAGCTCAACAAACTATGCAAGACAAATAGCTTAGCTGAACAATCTAGGTTGTCAGGACTTTTCATGAGCTTTCCTTTTAAATTTATGTTATCTCTTTTGAGGCTTTCTATCCTACAGCAAGTTGTACAACTGCCCTTAGAGCAGACATCTTATGAGAAAATTCATTTATGAAAACATTCTCACATAATGCAAACTTTTGCATGCCTAAAAGATACAAGTAACCCATTGGATATATCATTATTAAAGAAATATAGGTTTTAAGGAATATGTTGTATCCACTCTTGTAGAATGTCCATTCCCAATCATACTAATGTCTTAAGCTCACAAGTGCTACTTGCAACTTATAAGGCATCTTTAGTGGGAAGATCACCATCATGACATCTTGTTATACATTTTACTAGGCTTATTTTGTGAAAATGTCTATTACAAGGCATCATCCGTATGAATTGTACATACACGTTAACATCCTTTATAAGGGCGTCCATGTGTTGAGGCATATATGTACAGAAAACATATCACAAAGGCATTCTTTTCAAATAAATCTTTGTTAGGGCTTCTATAAATTCATAAGCATATGCTTTTAGAAAACATAGAGTGCATCACTTTCTAACAAGGAAAGACTTATAATACAGTCTTATAAGTCATATTAGCGCCTAAATAAGATATTCCGCCCTTATTTCATAGAATTTTTTTTCTTACCAATAGTATTGCTTAAGCCATTTCCCATTAATAGGATCACGAAAGATCTGATCTTCACTGGTGGAGAGTCAATAGTAATCACTATCATAGGCTTCTCAGACCATAAATGGTCATTCCCATAATAATAAGAATTTAGTTAGAATTAATAAGCCTTTTTTTTTATATAGTCAACTACCCTGAGCATGAAGTTGTCCTTTTTGAAGTCTCTTTGCTTAAGAGCTTTGGCATAGGCTTCTGTAATTTGCCACTAGTGGATCTATTTGTGATCCTACTTGTGTCCCCTTTTTTGCTTTCAAGGCTCTAATTTATTTAAATAGGCCTCTGAAGATGTTTTTGTTTCGGTATTAACAACTATAACTCGATCTGTAAAGATGATAGTTCAATTGGTATGACTATTTTGGCACCATATATAAGGGAATATAGTGAGAATCCATTTGATTCTCTTGACGAAATTTTATAAGTCCAAAGTGTATCTATAAAGTGTGACTCCAATCAGCCTTATATTTGTACACCATCTTGTTGGGGATCTTTAAAATAGCTTTATTTGGTGGCTTTAGCTTAACTATTGTTTTGTAGATAGTATGTTATTAACTTTTGATGCTTGATATTGTATCAAGTAGGGGTAGCATTCACATATTTGTAGATGAATGGTATGTTATTGTTTGTAATAATTTTGTATGTTATGCCAAAGCTACATGTGATGTGTTCACGCAAGAAATTTGACACATTTGCTCCAAAGGCTTTCTTCATGGAGATTACTTTAACCTATTTGGTAAAGTATTCTGTGACTGCGATGATCTAAATATTGCTATGTGTAGGCTGATGAATATACCCTATTAGATCCAGCCCCAAGTATGAAACAACGATAATGATGTCATAACTTATAATGAGGTGGGATGAACATGCTAAAAGGTCCTATCAATTTGGCAATTATAGCATTTTTTTTCGCAAACTCAATATGTCATAACTTGTCTTCTTTTTCCATTGTATGCCAATAATAGCTTACACTCAATAGCTGGTAGTATAACTTTCTTTGGCCTTGATGCTCTAGACATTTTTCATTGTTTACTTCATACAAGGTTTTTGTGACTCATAATAACCAAGGCACTTCAATGGATTTTCTTAATAGGATATCACTTTCCATGAAATATCTCTTGGCTTTCTATTTGATCTTATATGCCTCATTACGATTCTGGGATAACATTTTTTGTTGTAGATAATCAATATAAAGCTTTCTCCAATTTTCATATATGGTGGATATAAGGACTTATTCTATAGAATTCAAGTTTTGGCACTTAGCACAAATGACAATGTAGCACGTGCTTGTCTTTTCGTGCTATATTAGTAGTAGTCTACCCGTTGTATCTTTCTATAAAAGTAGACTGTAGGTTTTGTCTCATAGGAAACTTCATTTATTTCACAGAGTATCTTCTCATTTTTTTTAATTCTTGGACACATTTTATAAGGGCACCTCTTAGCATGTACTCGTAAAAAACTTCTAGAATAAAAAAGTAAACTTTACTTACTTGAGGTAGGCTCTCACTGGGATCAACATGTGCTTTAGTAATGGTAATATGCCAATCTATCTTTTCTACCACTACTTCATGTTCTAATCCTTTTATAAGGATTACAAATTTGTTCCAATCCGTCTTATGTTCATTGTGACTTAAGTTATTTTCTCTACTAGATTAATTTTAGCCCCCAATGTCCCTAGTGCATCAGCGTACTTATACCATTGTCTTCTAATAAGCTATATAGGAAAAGTCATAATATTTGACAACAATTTTCTAAAATGTGTTCGATATAGAGTTGATATTGATTCTTTAACAGTAAAAGCACTATTAATCTATTGTATTATCATATTTAAATCTCTTACAAGCTTGACTCTTTTGGCTTTTGGTTTTTATGCAGTGAGTAGACCGGTAATTATTGCTTCATAAATTACTTCATTGTTGGTGTAAAGAAAGTCCAACTTAAAAGAAAATACTGAAAAGCTTTGAACAAGATCAATAATGACCAACCTTCCGCCTCTTACTACTTTTGTTAAAGATTAGTCAAAATAAATTGTCCATCAATCTTTACTTTTTTAAGCAAAACAGTTCTCATCTAGAAAATCCCCAAGATGTTCTTGTAATAAATATGTTTCTTGATTTGCAGAAAAAGCAGTAATCATGTGAATGACCACATACTCTTTTATAGCACTTGGAGTTACACACACAATATCAAAATTTTCAAATAGTATAAACCACCTGACTAGCTTCTTATTAAGTATAGGCTCGAGTAATAAATAATGAAACTAACTTCACCATAAGATGTAATTGGTAGGAAAGAGAACCTCAATCTTTGGAAGGCATAAAAAAGAGCTAGGTAGACATGTTCAAGTCTACATCAGAGAATTGCTTGCTAACATGATAAACTGGGTTTTCCTGCTTCTATTCATCCTTTTGTGTTAATATGGCTTTTATGATTCCATAACTTAATTTTATGTTAAATTATTTTATTATATTAATTTTTATATTTTTTTCATTGTAGGAATATTGGGAATATTCATGAGAAAAGAAGCTTAAATCGGAAACAAATTGGAGTATAATGGAAATAATGTGGAAGTAAAAAGCAAAGAAATAAAAAACCAAATCAAGGAAGATTGAATTTAAGGGAAATTATCATTTGTACACCCTTAATTTACTCTATTATAAAAAATACTACAATATTTTGAGGGTGTATCAATCGTCCACTCTAAGTTGACAAAATATATCAGTCGACCACCAAACCGTTAGTTGCCATTTAAATATGATGACGTCAGAATGGTAATCTGGTCTTTTCATATGATACAAGTGATAATTTAAGGGTATACAAGTGATAATTTTCAAGGGTAAAATCATCAGCTCGCTATAATTCCGTTAACTTTCAAATGGCAACTAATAGTTTGGTGGTCGGCTGATATATTTTATCAATTTAGGGTGGACGATTGATATACCCTCAAAGTGTTGTAGTATTTTTGATAATAGAACAAATATAAGGTATACAAATGATAATTTCCCTTGAATTTAATCATCATGCATGCAATCACGTGGCGAACCTTTGAATTTTTGGTTGGCAAATATGGCAAGCACGTGGAGAGCATTAAAGAATTATTTGGCAATTTGAATGATTCGCATACATGGGCTTAAAGAGTGGGTTGGATTTGTTTTATTTTAAAATCCTTTTGACTTAAGGATTCGAGGGCGCAATAATATAAAGAGAAGAAAAAGCAGTCGCTAAAAAAAAAAAAAAAAAACACAAGCTGAGGACTGAATTAAAGAAGGCAGCCGCACAAGAACTAAAGATTGGAGAGAAAACTGAGAGCAAGAAAAAAAAAGAAAAAGAAAACGAGAAGCCACCACTGCAAATCCGGGAGCAACAATTTGGAGAAGTCAATCGTAGAGATTGGAGAGAGACAACTTCTTGAGTTTTTCTTTCCCTCTTCTCTATTATTTTGCTTGAATGTTCCCAATTAAATTAATGGATTCTGTTTATATTTCCATGAACTAATTTATTTTACTAGGGCTACGATGTAGCCTAATTATAAAGATTTAATTCCATAAATCTGTGTTACTTTTAATTTATTATTCCATGATTAAGTATTCATTATTGTGCTTAATGCTTTTAAATATTTGGCCAATATTTAAATGATTTGAGGATACATAATGAGACCGAGAGAAGATTTATGTATTTTTACTCTGTGTAATGGATGCTATGAATTAAACGAAAGACAGAGATGTGCCAACGTGATTCGTGCAGTTTTCTAAGAATTTCCATAGAGCTTAATGAATCTTTGCTTATTTAAATTCACATAGAGATAGAGTGAGTTAATATGTGGAGGTATTTTTGATATTACTCGAGAGAGATATTGAATAGATTAGGGAAATTCACTGTCAACATGGGTAATAAATTTTAATAGCATAGATGGAGGATTAAATTGGATTAGTTATGGTGAAATTGGATGTCCCAGTGTCTTAATCTCTTAGTGATTTTTATCACTGCCTGCATCTTTATTTAATTTTTAGTTAATTTATTTTATTTTAATTTTTAATCTAAATTCGCTTATTCGATTGTTCAAATAAATTACGATTAGAATAATTTCGGTAGCTAATAAGATATACAATCGTTGTGGGACGATACTTTACTCTTCATTATATTACTTGTGCCGACTAGTACACTTGCTAATTTACGCATTAAGTTTTTGGCGATGTTGCCGGGGATTGTTTGGATTAGTATCGATACCAACTAGCTTTAGTTTAATTTGAATTTTATTTTTAGTGTTTTTATTTTAATTTTCGTTTTCTTGTTTAATTTTATGAGACGTTCAAGAAGTTTTGATTTATTGCCTTTTGATCCAGAGATTGAATGCACTTGTAGAAGGCTTTATAGAGAAAGGAGAGAAGCTTTACAGGAGCAACAACTAATCATGGTTGATGAACCATTACAAGGAAATGAGGATGCGAGACCTTTAAGAGGCTATGTTGTTCCTACAGTTAATGGTGCTCGCTCAAGCACTGCACGTCCTGCCGTTCAAGCCAATAATTTTGAAATTAAGCCAGGCATAATCCAGATGATTTAGACGTCAGTACAATTTGCTGGGATGCCAAATGATGATCCAAATGTTCATATTGCAAATTTCTTGGAAATTTGTGACACATTTAAGCAAAATGGTGTTTCAGACAATGCTATTAGGCTAAGGTTTTTTCCATTCTCACTGAGGGATAAAGCAAAAGAGTGGTTGAACTCACTCCCTACTGGAACAATCATTACATGGGATGGTTTAGCACATAAGTTTTTAGCAAAGTACTTTCCTCTTGTAAAAACAGCCAAGTTGAGGAATGACATCAAAACCTTTGCTCAATTCGAGATTGAATCATTATATGAAGCGTGGGAAAGATACAAAGACCTACTAAGAAAATGCCCACATCACGGTCTACCAGTTTGGCTTCAGGTACAGACATTTTGCAACGGTTTAAGATCTAATACCAAAACAATAATTGATGCTGCAGCAGGAGGAACGTTAATGGGAAAAACACCAGAAGCAGCTTACGAATTATTGGAGGAGATGGCCTCCAACAATTACCAGTGGTATTCAGAGCGACTAATATCAAAGAGAGCTATAGAAGTCCATAATGTTGATGTGGTCACAGCTTTATACGCACATATAACTGCTATTCGTAACAAGTTGGACAATATGAATATTCAAACTCAACCACAAGTGTGTGAATTATGTGGAGGGAATCATACTAGCGTCAATTGCCAAGTTGGAAGTCCTTTTGCACCATCATCTACTGAACAAGCTCATTATGTGTCAAACTTCCAGAGGAAACAAAATAACCCATATTCCAATACCTACAATCCAAGCTGGAGAAACCATCCAAATCTATCATGGAACAACACCCAAAAATGCATTAGCACCACCTCCAGGGTTCCAACTATAAGAAAAGAAGTCAAACTCAGAAGATACTCTTACCCAGCTTAGAACAAATATGTCTCAATTTATGACTAAAACAGAGACAACTTTTCACAATCAAGCTGCATCAATTTGGAACCTCGAGGTACACGTGGGTCAGATTGCAAACTTGTTATCTAGTAGACAATACGGCTCTCTGCCTAGTAACATTGAGATGAATCCTAGGGAGCAAGTTAATGCAATTGTACTTCGGAGTGGTAAACAACTTGATGAGCCACGGAAAGAAGCAAAGAAAGTTGATGAAGAACAAGTTGAAGACACCACTAAGGTTTCAAAAGCAACAAGTTCAGAAATACCACAACCTAAACCAACAACACCAGTCAAGGCCTATGTTCCTCCAATCCCTTTTCCTCAACGTCTTTGGAAAAATAACATAGATAAGCAATTTTTAAAATTTCTTGGTATGTTTAAGAAATTGCATATTAACATTCCTTTTGCAGATGCTTTGGAACAAATGCTGCTTTATGCTAAATTTATAAAAGAAATGTTGTCCAACAAGAGGAAATTTGAGGAGCATGAAACTGTAATGTTGACTAAGGATTGCACCGCCATCTTGCAAAATAAATTGCCACCAAAGCTGAAAGATCTAGGGAATTTTAATATTCCATGCACTATTGGAAATTGTTATTTTGATAAAGCTTTGTGTGATTTAGGTGCAAGCATTAATTTGATGCCTCTTTCTGTTTTCAAGAAATTAGGTTTGGGCGAACCTAAGGCAACAACTGTTACCCTTCAATTGGCAGGTAGATTTATAAAGTACCCAAGGGGCATAGTTGAGGACGTGCTTGTAAAGGTTGATAAGTTTATATTCCTTGCAGATTGCATTGTCTTTGATATGGTCTTTGATTGATGTTCAGGAAGGGAAATTGATTTTAAGAGTTCAAAATGAGCAAGCCATTTTCAATGTACACACACCTATCAAGTATCCAACTAAACTCAAAGATTGTTTTTAAGAAGACACCATGGATGGAAAAATGACCAAACTGTTGAGTGTTAGAAAATGTATATTTATAAAGGAGAAAATCGTTATTTTACACTTCAAGTTTACTAACACTCTTACTTTTATGTATTTAAGCTTCTTGTCATTTAATTATGTCTGTTGTATTATAATTAAGTATTTTATGTATTTTAGGGGCATCATAGTCATTTCACAATAAACGAGAGATCAGACGGTAAAACAGACATCACTTTTGAACTCTGGACGGTCGAAAACTTTAGGAGGAGCATAAAAGGAAAAATGACACTGTTCACATGTACGATACTATTCACATGTACGGTACTGTCTATGTTACTGTTCACGACACTGTTCACATAGACGGATCGATGACGTGGCATTGACCAATGATGTGGCATTGACTGATGAGGTATCACCATCCTGTTGGACTAAAATTCTTATGCACTGTTGATTACTGATATGGCAGCATGTTAGTGGACCAAAAATTACGCGTACGATACATGCATATACACAGGATTATTTTCAACCAAACCGCATTACTGTTCAAACCAGGTCAAACCATGTCACTGTTCAAACCGCGTGGTCAAACCGTGTACTGTTGACTGATGACGTAGCGCAATCCTGAGCGTCCAAACTGTTTTTAATCCGATTGACATGATTTACTCAATGTATCTATAAAAAGGGGGCCTCCCCCCCTAATTTGATATCTCTGAATCCATTTTTGGACTCCATTTTCTATAATTCTTTCTCCATATTGTATTTTCTACGTATTTTAATAAATTTTCGTTTTACCCCTAGTTCAATTATGAGTAGCTAATTTTCTTTCAAGCTTGGGTTGAAGGTGAAGTCTCAACATGTGTCATGGGCTTTAATTGGTAAATTTACTTTCTCTTCCCCTTTAGTTTTTGTGGATGTTATGACTTCTCGTCGACAAATAATAATAATCTTGTCTAGATACCACCTTAGTTTCACCGGCTCCCTAGTACAATGTTATTATTATTTGGCACGATAAGCCATTAACACCATATTGATTAGAGTGTGGTTCATGAGGTGTGGATTCCCCCTAATGATTTAATTGGCATTAATAAGGAATATTTAATTCATTGTGCATGTTGATACGGATCTAGATACCCAAGTATGTCATTTCAATAGATTTCTCTTCAATTTATTCTCGCCATTTCAATTTCAATTTCAAGATAATCTAAGTCACTTTCACCACAAATCCAACCACCCTCATACAAAATTAATTCTACATATAATTAAAATCCACCTCCTCGTGGGATCGACACTCGTCTCGATTAATCTATTCTACAATAGATTCGTGCACTTGCAAATTCAATAAAATTTACACAACAAGTTTTGGCGCCGTTGCCGGAGAGGTAAGTTATTTTAATTCGTAGAATTAATTTTTGTGAATAATTTCTTTTATTTGTTTTCTTGTATTTTTTTCTTATTAAAAAAAAGAAAAAAAAGTGAATATGCATTTAGAGGTAATAGTTTCTTTTCTTTCTCTATTCTTTAAAATTCTGTAATTTAATTTTCAATTTATTTTTCTTTGTAACTTTTTGTTTATCTTATTAATTTATTTCACGTATTTTTTAAAGTGTGTTTTTTATAGAAAGGTTGTAACAGCGTGATAAGGTTAGTACCGTAATTTCTCCTTCTTATTTATTTTTATTAATTTTTTTCTCATTTTTTTTGTATTCATTGCATGCATGGTCGAATGTCATTATTACCTAATCTTGAGCATATAGACCTTGAAATTGAAAAAAATACTTCGCACACACAAACACGTTAAAAATAAAATGGATTTGCAGCAACAAGCACCACCACAGGAGAGGCCATTTAAGGACTACTTCAGTCCCTTAGCTAATTTAAGCACATCATGTATAAGATACCCAAATATAGCTGCTAGGAGTTTTGAACTAAAACCTAGTGTGCTAAATTGTCTCCCAACATTCTATGGTCTAAAAAATGAGGACCCATATAATCATTTGAATGATTTTCATGCTGTTTGTCAAACATTTAGATATGAGAATTTTTCAGATGATGATGTTCTTTAAAGGATAGAGCTCGTTCATGGCTCAATACATTACCTGCTAATAGCATTACATCATGGGAACAAATGGTAACAAAATTTTTGAATAAATATTTCCCAGTGCATAAAACCAATGCTATTCGCAAGAAAATTTTAGAGCTTACCCAGAGAGAAGACGAGCAGTTTTTCGAAACATAGGAGCGATTCAATGGTCTACTTTTAAAGTGTCCACATCATGGATACGAGAAATGGCACTAATGCCAATACTTTTTGGAGGGATTATTGCTGAATGTGCAAGAATGGCTAATGGCAACAAGTGGAGGAGAGCTAAAGTCAAAAAGTGCATCAGAGATTTGGGAATTCTTCCAGCGATAAGCGGATAATTCCCAACAACAGAGTCGGTCACTCAGGAATACTAAAAGAATTAAATGAGTGAATGAGGTTCACATTGGTGAGTCAACTTCGGGAATCAAAGAGATCAAGAAGATGGTTGAAGATCTCGCTCGACAAATAGCATTGCTATCGACCACTAAATCAACAGAGCCACATGACCATGACTAATACTCAAATCAAGCCAATTCTATAGGTGTAATGAGAAAACCATCATACTACAACCTATACTCCAACACATATAACCTTGGATGGAGAGACCACCCCAATTTTTCATGGTCTCAAGGATTCCAACAGAATGGACCAGCAGCTCCGGCTCCACCAATGCAATCAATTCCTCAAGCCTCTCAGCCACCATTTAGACCATACAATCAGAACCAGAACTACTCTCAACCCAGACCATGAGAGGATTCATTCCAGAATCTCAAGAATTTTACTCACTCCACGATTGAGCAACAGAACCGCACTATTGATGGACTGCGAAATGAGTTGAGAGCAGGCTTCAACTCACAAGCCCAATCAGTTTCAAGCCTCGAGAAGATGGTGGGATAACTTGCTTCTTCAGTTCAGACCTTGGCAATGACTGTTAAGAAAAGTAAATTTTCAAGTCAACCAGTGCATAATCCTAAAGGAGTACATGAAGCAAGTACCAGTTCACTACAGCAGCATGGAGAGGTCAAAGCAGTCATGACCTTGCGAAAAGGAAAAGAAGTCGACAACAAAGTAGAGATGCCAGTGACAAAAGAAAATCAAATTATACCTGTGAATGTTGAGGACTCACCATCGGAAGAGAAAGAAGAAATCAACCCACGAGAATATGTTCCCAAAGCTCTATTTCCTCAAAGGTTAGCTAAAGGAAAGAAGGGAAAATCCACAGGTGAGATTCTTGAAATCTTCAAACAGGTAAGTGTTAACATCCCTTTACTTGATGCTATAAAACAAGTTCCATTTTATGCCAAGTTTCTTAAAGACCTTTGCACTAAAAAGAGAAACATTCAGGTCCAAGAGAAGGCATTTTTAACAGAAAACGTTAGTTCTATACTCCAACACAAAATTCCTTTAAAATGCAAAGACCCAGGCTCCCCCACTATCTCATGTAGTATAGGGAACCACACAATTGAGAATGCTTTGTTGGATTTAGGAGCTAGTGTAAATCTGTTACCTTACTCAGTTTTCATGAAACTTGGACTGGAAGAATTACACTCAACTCAAGTGGTGTTACAACTTGCAGATCGGTCCACGAAAATACCTCGTTGTATTATGGAGGACATACTTATCTAGGTAGACAAGTTTTATTTTTCTGTTGATTTCATTGTAATTGACACTCAACCAATACATGATTCAAGGAAGCACATCCCCATTATTCTAGGCCGACTTTTCTTGGCAATTGCGGATGCTCACATTCAATGCAGGACTGGAAATATGCAGTTTTCCTTTGGCAACATGACTATGGAGCTAAACATCTTCAACATTGCCAAACAACCTCACAATGCTGATGATGGAATTATTGATGTGGATTTAATAGAAACATTAGTTGATAATACTTTTGTTTCAAACCTTAGTGATGACCCTTTACAAATATGCTTAACTCACTTTGGTTTGACTTTTGATATTGACAGATCGATCGATAAGGTCAACGTCCTACTTGACTCAGCACCATCCACGGACACTAATAAATAGAAGTCAAGAGTTGAATAACTAGCACCATCAGAAAAGAAACTCATCTCATCATCATAATCACCACTGAAACTCGAGCTCAAACCATTACCCAACACTCTGGAATATGTATTTTTTGGAGAAGAAAGTACTATGCTGGTAATCATTTCATCATCCCTAAATGACGAACAAAAAGGTAAGTTGTTGGATGTTTTAAAAGAGCACAAAGGAGCATTAAGATGGACCATAGCAGACATAAAAGGTATAAACCAAGTCGACTGCATGCATTACATTCACCTTGATGAAAATGCTAAACCTACTAGGGAAATGCAACGTCGGTTAAATCCTAACATGAAAGAAGTTGTTAGAATTGAAGTCCTTAAGCTATTAGATGCATGTATCATTTACCTAATTTTTGATAATTCATGTGTCAGTCCTGTACAAGTTGTCCCCAAAAAGTCAGGAGTCACAGTAGTTACGAATGCCGATAATGAATTGATACCCACTAGAGTGACTACAGGATGGCATGTATGCATTGATTATAGAAAGTTGAATTCTGTTACACGTAAAGACCATTTTTCTTTACCATTTATCGATCAAATGCTTGATAGATTAGCAGGCCATGAATTTTATTGCTTTCTAGATGGCTACTCAGGATACAATCAAATTCCCATAGCACCAAAAGATCAGGAAAAAACTACTTTCACTTGCCCTTTTGGTACTTTTACATATAGGAGGATGCCATTTGGGTTATGTAATGCACCTGCTACATTTCAACGATGCATGTTGAGCATTTTTTCTGATATGGTTGAACGATTTCTTGAAGTCTTTATGGATGACTTTTCTGTCTTTGGTGATTCATTTGATCAATGTTTACATCATCTAACACTAGTTCTGCAGAGATGTATCGAGAAGAATTTAGTCTTGAATTGGAAGAAGTGTCATTTTATGGTAAAACAAGGTATTATTCTCGGTCACATCATTTCGAGCAAAGGCATTGAGGTTGACAAAGTCAAGGTGGATCTCATTTCTAATCTTCCTCCACCCAAAACAGTCAGAGAAATAAGATCTTTCCTTAGGTATGCTAGTTTTTATAGACGTTTCATTAAAGATTTTAGCAAAGTTTCTAGACCCTTATGCAATCTACTTGCTAAGGATGTACCTTTTATCTTTAATGATTCATGTCTTGTGGCTTTTGAAAAATTAAAGCAATTGTTGACATTATCACCTATCATTCAACCCCCAAATTAGAGCTACTATTTGAGTTGATCGAATTTCCCATGTTATTTACTATGCTAGTATGGCATTGAATGATGCACAGTTGAACTATTCAACTACTGAAAAAGAAATGCTAGCAGTAGTGTTTGCATTGAAAAAATTTCGATCTTATCTTATCGGTTGTAAAATAATTGTGTTCACAGATCATACTGCTCTTAAATATCTTCTCACAAAGAGAGATGCAAAAGCTAGACTAATTAGTTGGATGTTACTTTTGCAAGAATTCGACTTGGAATTTAAAGATAAAAAAGGCACAGAAAATATTGTGGCAAACCATCTCTCTCGTCTTCGTTTTGACACAATTACAGAATCATTAACATTGAATGAGTCATTTCCAGTTGAACAATTGATGAGTGTGGAAGTATTACTATGGTATACTGACATCGTTAACTATTTTGTTACTGGTCAACTTCCAGAGCATTGGACCAAGCAATACAAAGCCAAATTTTTTACGGAAATAAAGAATTTCTTTTGGAATGACCCGTATTTGTTCAAGTATTGTGCAAATCAAATTGTTAGACGATGTGCCCCAAAAAGTGAAATTCAAAATATCCTTTCATTCTGCCATAAACAAGCTTGTGGAGGCCATTTCAGCGCTAAAAAAACAACGACTAAAGTTTTACAATGTGGTTCCTATTGGCCAACTATATTTCGAGACGCTTACACTTTTTGTTCTTCATGTGATAGATGTCAACGAATAGGGAGCATTACACGAAGGAACATGATACCATTAAATCTAATTTTAGTGGTTAAGATTTTTTATGTGTGGGGTATCGACTTCATGGGTCTCTTTCCCCCTTTTTTTGGCCATCAATACATATTGGTTGCTGTTGACTACGTATCGACATGGGTAGAAGCAATTCCATGTAGAACTAATGATCACAAGGTGGTGATAGGATATTTTAAAAGCAACATTATTTCACGCTTTGGATTCCCTCGAGCGATAATCAGTAATGGTGGTGCCCACTTTTGTAACAAAGCATTCAAAGCTCTTTTGACAAAGTATTCAATCACTCACAAAGTGGCGACCCCATATCATCTGCAAACCAGTGGCCAAGTTGAGATCTCCAATCGAGAAATAAAGCACATATTAGAAAAGACGGTGAGGCCAAACAAAAAACATTAGTCATTAAGACTTGATAATGCATTATGGGCATATAGAACGGTTTTCAAAACCTCGATTGGGATGTCACCCTACAGGCTGGTATATGGAAAAGCTTGTCACCTACCTGTGGAACTCGAGCATCGTGCATATTGGGCCATCAAGAAATTCAACTTTGACATGCAGCAAGCTAGCTCAGAAAGAAGATTACAACTGGCAAAACTTGAAGAAATTCGCAATGATGCATACGAAAATGCCAAGATTTACAAGCAGCGGATGAAAGTCTTTTATGACAAGCAAATTATGAGAAAATCTTTCACTCCAGGTCAAAAAGTATTTTTATTCAATTCTCGTTTGCACCTATTTCCAGGTAAGTTACGCTCTCGATGGTCTGGCCCCTTTATTATTCATACTGTTTTTCCACATGTGACAATTGAAATTAAGGACCCAAAGAACGGTGTCACGTTTAAAGTTAATGGTCAAAGATTAAAATCATATCTAGAATACCAACCACGTGGAGAGGACATCGAAATAAATTTGAGTGACCTACCAGATTTGAATTGATTTTTTTTTTCTTTTTTTTTCTTTTCGGTGATTTGATTTTTTTTCTTTCTTTTTATTATTCTTTTGCTAATTGAGATTATTTTTGCATAAGTGTGTTTGTTTAACCATTAAGTTTTCTCTTATCATTCTTAATCATGAATACCGTAGCTAAACAGTTCCTCCTGAACATTCTTAAACCACTTCAATGTGTAAAATCTCATCTCAAAAGGCAGATTCGATTTTGTAAAATACATCGTATTTGGGCTCTACAACTACCAGAGTTGGTATCCTATGTTGAGGATTTAGAAAGCCAACTCAGAGACATTGAGAGAAGTGTCTACAACATCCAGTTGGAGCTTGAGGTAAATTCAATAAGAGGACGATTTTAATTTTCTTTGTGTGTTTTAATTTATTTTTCTGTTTGTATGCTTTAGTTTGTTACCTCGGTGAAGTGGCGGATAACGGTACTCCGTGACAATCAAGTCAATTACTTTAGTTTCCCATAATAACTGATACTCTGAGGCGAAGGTATGGACAAAAATGAGATTCTAGCACAGCTTCACAATTGATTCCCTTTACTTCCTCATAATGCCTCCTTACAATTTATAAAGCTTGGTCCGAACGCATGTGATTGCTCATGAAAAATAACATATCTGCTGACATCTGTTGGTTAATCGAGGTTAAAGTACAATTGGCAGGTGAGTTACCTCCAAAATTTATTACATACATGCCTGGTTGTGGTAAAGGAAATTATGCAAGAAAATAAAGAACTCAAAGAATTTCTATTGCTTGTCATAAATGTGCCAGAATGAGATGCAATAAAAACCCATGTTCTTTAGGAATGGTGTCTGATAACAGGGAAGATAAGATTCAATTCATTATGGATGGCTTGAATAAGGAGTCATTGGATGATATCCTTTTGTTTCTTGAAACGCATCCCAGTGGATATGTGCAAGGAGCGATTCTCCAATTATGGCCATTATTTCAGAAAGAGCATGCACGATATAGTCTCAGAAATTTGACTATAAACGACTCTGTTTTTCAGTTTATAAGAAAATTGGATGGGAAGCCTATCCTCGACCCATAGAGGGCGTTCAAGCCGTTTCTGGACATAAAACCAGAGGAAGATGTGATCCACAGTTGCAACTACATATAAATATCCTTTTACTTCACTGTTATTTTATTTCACTGTTGTTTTATCTTTTCCATTATTGTCTTTAATAATTTTATCTTATCATTGTTTCTTTTTCTTTTTACTGTTTCCTTTTTGACTCGCGAGCCATGTGATTTACACGTTAATTGACACTGACATGCTACCTCATACACAGCTGTGACTTATTATCACCAAGATTATTAAATATGATTTTTTATCAAGCACTCACAATTTTTTTTTTAGAAGTATCCCAATGGCGGCTACTCCCAATAGATAATTCAAGAACATTTATGTGCTTTCTAGATTTAACTATGATAAACATAAAGAGTTCGTTGAGGCAGCCATAGATCTTGGTCAAAGCATAGCAGAGAGAAAATTACACTTAGTGTATGGAGGAGGTAACCGAGGATTATCAAAATTGGTCTCAGAAGCAGCTTTTGTCAGAGGAAGCCAAGTGTTAGGCATCATCCTAAGAGCCCTAAAACCTTTGGGCAATTTGTCTGACTCACCAACTGGAGAAGAGTTAGTCGTCTCAGGTATGCAAGAAAGAATAAATGAAATGCTTAATCATGCTGATACTTTTATTTTCCTTCCAGGAGATCTTGCAACATTAGAGGCACTTATCACACTAGCATCTTGGGCCCACCTGTACATTCCCCATAAACCCATCGATTTATTAAATGTCAATAACTTTTATGATGGCTTCATCGCATTTCTTAACCATGCAATAAAAAACTATTTCATTCCTTCCACAACGAAAAAGCTTTTTATTTGTACTCACACTGCTAATGAGCTACTTGATCTGTTACAAGCTTATAGATTGGAGCCAGACCCCTGGACCTTTGTGTTGGAGCGTCTAAATAATGATGGTAACAGTAGCCACAGTAAGAAGTACAAATTAGATTTAACTCTCCGCTTGTAAATATTTTCTTTTGTATTGTACCATCCAGGTGATGTCTTCTAAACTCTACTTCTTTCCTTTAAAACATTGAGGGCAATGTTTCGTTCTGATTGGGGGAAGGGAATAGTCGACAATTGTGGAATCTTAGTTAAGTTTTTACTAATTTTTTATTGTAGAAACTAATTGTTGCTAACTTTTTGTTAAAGATGGCTGAATATGGAGTGTAGTGACTCTAGAAACGCATCTTCATCGTTTAAAAAAAACAAAAAAAATTCAGACATTTTCTTTTTCTTTATTAAGCTTTGATATTCATTTTTCTTCTTCTTTTTAATTTCTCCTTTATAAATATACATTTTCGAATTTTTGCGTCGAAGATGGCTGAATATGGAGTATAGTGCCTCTAGAAACGCATCTTCTTAGTTAAAAAACAAAACTGTTTTCTTTTTCTATAATTTTAAGTGTAACTTTTCTAATTAGTTTTTCTGCATCATTTTCACATTTTTGCATGCATATTTTCCTTTCATGTTTAGAAAAGGTTGGGGGGTAGGATGTTTAAAAAAAATGTGTAATTTATTTTAAAATTGGATGACATGATGAATTTCAAATTTTAGTATTTGTATTATCTTTGGTCTTAAGTGATGTTACGCTATGTTTGCTACTCTATATGTTGATGTCGAAGACAAATATAAGTTGCTTGAAGGAATGAACATGTCATAATAAGTACCAATTGAGTTTTTGAGCCTATCATTTTTCTTGGAGAGTAACATTTTTGCCCATTCTTTATACAGTTTGACAGTTTATTATTTTATACACGGTCTCTAGATTTCTTTTGAGTTAACCCTTAAAAAAAACAGAAAAAAAAATGTGGGTTGCTACATTTGGAGGCCCATCTAACTAGTAGATATAGAAGATTATTGAGAGCCCTAAAAGACAATGGAAATGCCATCTTTGATCCGTTTGAGCCTTTCTAGCCATCCATTTTATGAAATATCCATAGTTAACCCTTTTGAGCCTTTCAATATATATATATATATATATATATATATATATATATATATATATATATATATATATATATATATATATTCTTTGTCAAACTTATCATCTTGACCCACTCCAATTTAGAGTATTACCCAAGATCTTACAAGTTCCATCACCTATTTATATTTGAGAAAAATGTAAATAATTATTTTGTTCAGTGTAGTTATGTCAAACAAAAGCAAAAAAAAAACTTGTTGTTTAGAAAAAACAATAATAGATGAAATCCACTTTGCAACTTCCAAAAAAAAAAAAAATCTCTACATTTTTCTCAAACATACACTTTGTTTTCCTTATTTCCTCTCTTGTGTTAGCCATGTCTCTAACCTATGTTACGTCCTAATAAAAGTCCTTTTTGATTTTAGGGAACTATAGTCTGAAGTAGAAACTAGTTATATGGGCTAAAAAGATATAGCGGTGCATAAAAAATAAATAAATAAATTGGGTTGACTAGTATTTTTATTTAACTTGATATCGTATTATTTCTAAGCTGAGGGCATATTTCTTTCATCTTGGTGAGAGCATGTGATATCACTTCTTTATTATTTTCTCTCAATTACCATTCATTGGAGTGACTATTTTTATTGGGTTTAATTTCTTTGTGAGAGTGTCACTACTTCCAGTGAGATTTTGGGCTTTGACATGTCATTCTTGAAAGTAGCTATGACAATGTCTACTGGGCTGATTCATGTGGATGGTTGATGTGGGTGTGAATGTTTTTTTAGACTGGAGATAATGCTTATACTTTTATTTGATTACTATCATTAGTCTGATTGAATAAACATGATTGTTTAAAAAAAAATCATTTTGGATTTGAATTTTGTTTTCGCTTTATTTGCTAGGGACTAGCAATAAGCTGGTTGGGGTGTGTGTTGAGTGTTAGAAAATGTATATTTATAAAGGAGAAAATCATCATTTTACACTTCAAGTTTTACTAACACCCTTACTTTTATGTATTTAAGCTTCTTGTCATTTAATTATGTGTGTTATATTATAATGAAGTATTTTATGTATTTTAAGGGCATCATAGTTATTTCACAATGAACGAGAGATCAGACGGCAAAACGGACATCACTTTTAAACTCAGGACAGTCGAAAACCTTAGGAGGAGTAAAAAAGGAAAAATGGCATTGTTCATATGTACGATATTATTCACATGTACGGTACTGTCTACGTTACTGTTCACGACACTGTTCACATAGACGAATCGATGACATGGCATTGATCGATGATGTGATATTGACTGATGAGGTGTCACGATCCTGTTAGACTAAAATTCTTATGCATTGTTGATTGGTGATGTGGCAGCATGTTAGTGGATCAAAAATTACTCGTACGGTACATGCATATACACAGGATTATTTTCAACCAAACTGCGTTACTGTTCAAGCCGGGTCACTGTTCAAACCGCGTGGTCAAACCACGTACTATTGACTGATAACGTGGCGCAATCCTGAGTGTCCAAACTGTTTTTAATCCGATGGCCATGATTTACTCAATATATCTATAAAAAGGGGGCCTCCCCCCTAATTTGATATCTCTGAATCCATTTTTGGACTCCATTTTTTATAATTCCTTCTCCATCTTGTATTTTCTACGTATTTTAATAAATTTTCGTTTTGCTCTTATTTCAATTATGAGTAGCTAATTTTCTTTCAAGCTTGGGTTGAGGTGAAGTCTCAACATGTGTCATGGGCTTTAATTGGTAAATTTACTTTCTCTTCCCCTCTAGTTTTTGTGGATGTTTTGACTTTTCGTCAACAAATAATAATAATCTTGTCTAGATACCGCCTTGGTTTCACCAACTTCCTATTACAAAGTTATTATTATTTGGCATGATAAGCCCTTATCACCATATTAATTAGAGTGTGGTTCATAAAATGTGGATTTTCCCCTCATGATTTAATTGGCATTAATAAGGAATATTTAGCCCATTGTGCATGTTGATACGGATCTAAATACCCAAGTACGTTATTTTAATAGATTTTTCTTCAATTTATTCTCGCCATTTCAATTCCAATTTCAAGATAATCTAAGTCACTTTCACCACAAATCCAACCACCCTCATACAAAATTAATTCTACATATAATTAAAATCCACCTCCTCGTGGGATCGACACTCGTCTCGATTAATCTATTTTACAATAGATTTGTGCACTTGCGAGTTTAATAAAATTTGCACAACAAGTTTTTGACGTCGTTGCCGGGGAAGTAAGTTATTTTAATTCGTAGAATTAATTTTTGTGAATAATTTCTTTTATTTATTTTCTTGTATTTTTTTCTTATTAAAAAAAAAAGAAAAAAGTAAATCTGCATTTAGAGGTAATAATTTCTTTTCTTTCTCTATTCTTTAAAATTCTGTAATTTATTTTTCTTTGTAATTTTTTGTTTATCTTATTAATTTATTTTTAGTTAATTTATTTCACGTATTTTTTAAAGTGTGTTTTTTATAGAAAGGTTGTAACAGCGTGATAAGGTTAATATATTTAAATTCACATAGAGATAGAATGAGTTAATATGTGGAGGTATTTTTGATATTATTCGAGAGAGGATATTGAATAGATTAGGGAAATTCACTGTCAACATGGGTAATAAATTTTAATAGCATAGATAGATGATTAAATTGGATTAGTTATGGTGAAATCGGATGTCCTAGTGTCTTAATCTCTAGGTGATTTTTATTACTGCCTGCATCTTTATTTAATTTTTAGTTAATTTATTTTATTTTAATTTTTAATCTAAATTCGCTTATTCGATTGTTCAAATAAATTACGATTAGAATAATTTAGGTAGCTAATAAGATATACAATCTTTGTGGGACGATACTCTACTCTTCATTATATTACTTGTGCTGAGTAGTACACTTGCTAATTTACGCATCAAGTTTTTGGCGCCGTTGCCGGGGATTGTTTGGATTAGTATCGATCCCAACTAACCTTAGTTTAATTTGAATTTTATTTTTAGTGTTTTTATTTTTATTTTCGTTTTCTTGTTTAATTTTATGAGACGTTCAAGAAGTTTTGATTTATTGCCTTTTGATCCAGAGATTGAATGCACTTGTAGAAGGCTTTATAGAGAAAGGAGAGAAGCTTTACAGGAGCAACAACTAATCATGGCTGATGAACCATTACAAGGAAATGAGGATGCGAGACCTTTAAGAGGCTATGTTGTTCCTACAGTTAATGGTGCTCGCTCAAGCACTGCACGTCCTGCCGTTCAAGCCAATAATTTTGAAATTAAGCCAGGCATAATCCATATGATTCAGACGTCAGTACAATTTGCTGGGATGCCAAATGATGATCCAAATGCTCATATTGCAAATTTCTTGGAAATTTGTGACACATTTAAGCAAAATGGTGTTTCAGACAATGCTATTAGGCTAAGGTTTTTTCCATTCTCACTAAGGGATAAAGCAAAAGAGTGGTTGAACTCACTCCCTACTGGAACAATCATTACATGGGATGGTTTAGCACATAAGTTTTTAGCAAAGTACTTTCCTCTTGTAAAAACAGCCAAGTTGAGGAATGACATCAAAACCTTTGCTCAATTCGAGATTGAATCATTATATGAAGCGTGGGAAAGATACAAAGACCTACTAAGAAAATGCCCACATCACGGTCTACCAGTTTGGCTTCAGGTACAGACATTTTGCAACGGTTTAAGATCTAATACCAAAACAATAATTGATGTTGCAGCAGGAGGAACGTTAATCGGAAAAACACCAGAAGCAGCTTACGAATTATTGGAGGAGATGGCTTCCAACAATTACCAGTGGTCTTCAGAGTGACTAATATCAAAGAGAGCTACAAAAGTCCATAATGTTGATGTGGTCACTGCTTTATATGCACATATAACTGCTATTCGTAACAAGTTGGACAATATGAATATTCAAACTAAACCATAAGTGTGTGAATTATGAGGAGGGAATCATAGTAGCGTCAATTGCCAAGTTGGAAGTCCTTTTGCACCATCATCTACTGAACAAGCTCATTATGTGTCAAACTTCCAGAGGCAACAAAATAACCTATATTCCAATACCTACAATCCAAGCTAGAGAAACCATCGAAATCTATCATGGAACAACTCCCAAAAATGCATTAGCACCACCTCTAGGGTTCCAACCACAAGAAAAGAAATCAAACTTCGAAGATGCTCTTACCCAGCTTACAACAAATATGTCTCAATTCATGACTAAAATAGAGACAACTTTTCACAATCAAGTTGCATCAATTCGAAACCTCGAGGTACAAGTGGGTCAGATTGCAAACTTGTTATCTAGTAGACAACAGGGCTCTCTGCCTAGTAACACTGAGATGAATCCTAGGGAGCAAGTTAATGCAACTGTACGTCGGAGTGGTAAACAACTTGATGAGCCACGGAAAGAAGCAAAGAAAGTTGATGAAGAACAAGTTGAAGACACCACTAAGGTTTCAAAGGCAACAAGTTCAGAAATAGCACAACCTAAACCAGCAACACCAATCAAGGCTTATGTTCCTCGAATCCCTTTTCCTCAACGTCTCCGGAAAAATTACATAGATAAGCAATTTTTAAAATTTCTTGATGCGTTTAAGAAATTGCATATTAACATTCCTTTTGCAGATGCTTTGGAACAAATGCCGCTTTATGCTAAATGTATAAAAGAAATGTTGTCCAACAAGAGGAAATTTAAGGAGCATGAAACTGTAATGTTGACTGAGGATTACACCGCCATCTTGCAAAATAAATTGCCACAAAAGCTGAAAGATCCAGGGAGTTTTAATATTCCATGCACTATTGGAAATTGTTATTTTGATAAAGCTTTGTGTGATTTAGGTGCAGGCATTAATTTGATGCCTTTTTTTGTTTTCAAGAAATTAGGTTTTGGCGAACCTAAGGCAACAACTATTACCCTCCAATTGGCAGGTAGATCTATAAAGTACCTAAGGGGCATAGTTGAGGACGTGCTTGTAAAGGTTGATAAGTTTATATTCCCTACAGATTGCATTGTCTTATATATGGTCGAAGATATAGAGTTACCTCTCATCCTAAGCCGACCATTCTTAACTACAGGAAGAGCTTTGATTGATGTTCATGAAGGGAATTTGATTTTAAGAGTTTAAAATGAGCAAGCCATTTTCAATGTGTACACACCTATCAAGTATCCAACTAAACTCAAAGATTGTTTTCAAGAAGACACCATGGATAGAAAAATGACCAAACCATTTAAGGATAAGCATCTATCTGACCCTCCTGACATTTATACAATACATAAGCAGTCTAATAATGAAGATCCATCTCCTTATTTTCGTGGGAAGAGGCCTCATTGCAAGAACTTTGTGCAAGGCCCATCCACATCGTCTCTTTCCATCCACGAGCCTCCTTGAATGATCTCTCCAAAGACAGTCAGGCTAATGACTATAAATTAAGCGCTTCTTGGGAGGCAACCCAAGTTTTCTAAATGAATATGGTTCTTAAAAAGGGATGAATATTGTCTTAGTTTATACTTGATTCTTGTGTTAGTTTCGTCTTGATTGTGATTCTTTAAATATTTTGCGCACTTATATTAATTCTTTTAGAATTTTGACTTGAGATTTGAGATTGATACAGTCTGAGTTGAGAATTTTAGATAGAGTAAATAACAGTTTACTTTGATTCTACATAATTAAGTTTACCCAAGCACCATAGTCAGAAATAACTACCTATAACCCTTAAGAGTAAAGCTATCCTTGAGTAATTTGGACTTGTGTACCACCAGTATGTAGAGAATAATCTACCATGAGAAGAAGGTTACCTTAAAAGGTAGAGTGAACGCTCCTGACTTTGAAAAAAAAAAAAACATGTGCTTCAAGAAAAATCAAAAGAAAATGCTAATGTATGCCTATGGATTTAAAAAAAAAAGATTAAGATGATGAAGTTAGTTTGACATACTCTATTTGTTATTCAATACAAGGGCTGTTGATATTGAAAATTTTGAGAATGGGTTTTGATTGAATTGATTCACACACAACACAAGGATCCAATGTGAGATGAGGCTGACCATTTAATTAAAGTTAGAACTTTGCCAATATTTTTAATTTTCTTTGAGCTATATACTTTATGCAATCTTTGAGGTATTTTTTATGATGTTTGTGGGTATCATCACTGGAAACCCTCTCAAGACTATAACTCGTCCACTAGGGTTGCCTAAGGGTTTAAAGGCTGATTGCATACCCTAAATGAAATCGTGATCATCTGCGAAAGTGGTTTAATTAGGATTTTCTTTTCATAGTTTTTATTTTAATTTTTACTCGAGGACTAGCAAAATGTTAAGTTTGGGGGTATTTGATGTGCTCATAATTTATCTATTATTTTAATGCTTCCATTACTTAATTTTATGTTAAATTATATTTTATTATATTAATTTTTATCTTAATTTTTGTATTTTTTCATTGTAGGAATATTGGGAATATTCATAAGAAAAAAAGCTTAAAGCGGAAATAAATTGGAGTATAATGGAAATAATGTGGAAGCAAAAGGAAAAGAAATAAAAAGCCAAATCAAGGAAGATTGAATTTAATCATCATGCATGCAATCACGGGGGGGAAGCTTTGAATTTTTGGTTGGTAAATATGGCAAGCATGTGGAGAGCATTAAAGAATTAATTGGCAATTTGAATGATTCACGTGCATGGGCTTAAAGAGTGGGCTGGATTTGTTTTATTTTAAAATCCTTTTGACTTAAGGATTTGGGGGCGCAACAATATAAAGAGAAGAAAGAGCGGTCGCAAAAAAAAAAAAAAAACACAAGCCGAGGACCGAATTAAAGAAGGCAGCCGCACAAGAACTGAAGATTGGAGAGATAACTGAGAGCAAGAAAAAAAAAGAAAAAGAAAAAGAGAAGCCACCGCTACAAATCCGGGAGCAACAATTTAGAGAAGTCAATTGTAGAGATTGGAGAGAGACAACTTCTTGAGTTTTTCTTTCCTTCTTCTCTATTATCTTGCTTGAATGTTCCCAATTAAATTAATGGATTCTGTTTATATTTCGATGAACTAATTTATTTTACTAGGGCTACGATGTAGCCTAATTATGAAGATTTAATTCCATAAATCTGTGTTACTTTTAATTTATTATTCTATGATTGAGTATTCATTATTGTGCTTCATGCTTTTAAATATCTGGCCAATATTTAAATGATTTGAGGATACATAATGAGACCGAGAGGAGATTTATGTATTTTTGCTCTGTGTAATGGATGCCATGAATTGAACGAAAGACAAAGATTTGTGCAGTTTTCTAAGAATTTCCATAGAGTTTAATGAATCTTTGCATATTTAAATTCACATAGAGATAGAGTGGGTTAATATGTGGAGGTATTTTTGATATTACTCGAGAGAGGATATTGAATAGATTAGGGAAATTCACTGTCAACATGGGTAATAAATTTTAATAGTATAGATAGAGGATTAAATTGGATTGGTTATGGTGAAATCAAATGTCCTAATGTCTTAATCTCTTGGTGATTTCTATTACTGCCTGCATCTTCATTTAATTTTTAGTTAATTTATTTTATTTTAATTTTTAATCTAAATTCGCTTATTTGATTGTTCAAATAAATTACGGTTAGAATAAGTTTGGTAGCTAACAAGATATACAATCTCTGTGAGACGATACTTTACTCTTTATTATATTACTTGTGCCTACTAGTACACCTGCTAATTTATGCATCATAGTTTATGCCAAATAGAGTTAAAATGGTCTCTTTTTTGCTTGTGTCTTTATGATTGGACTTTTATACTGTTTTTGATTTATTGGTGGTGGCATAGAAATGATATTTTGAATTTTTTTCTAGATCAAAATTAATCGCGTGCTAATGTAATAAACATATAAGAAATTTGCCAACTGACACACTAAATCACACTTCATAGGATTCATCTTTAAATTATATTTAGGGCGTCAATCAAATACCTCTCTCAGAGTTAACTAGTGTGTATCTATGGTAGGGGCTTTGACAACAAGGACATTAATATAGTTTTCTACTTCCTTGCCCTTTAGTATATAATTTGTGCATTTTCAAGGCTGAAGGACATAATAGTGTAATAAAGATTACCTGCAGATGCAGAAAGTAGTCTTCTCTGCATCCTTTAGTGCCATCTTGATTTGATGGTTATCCATTGAATCCATCCATAAATGAAAGTAATACGTGACTGAATGTTAATTATATAAGCATGTCTATATTGAGCAGAAGAAACTTGTCTTTTGGCTAGGCTTTATTTAGGTCTTGGAAATCCACACAAATTATAATCAATCTCTTTTTTCTCTATATTGGTATGATGTCTGCCAACCATATGATTGGCTTAATGGTTCTAAGAAGTTTTTCTACTCTTCTTTGATCTTTTTCTCCATATATGGACAGAAATTCTTTCTTATTTGTTTTATTGGTCTATAATTTGAGTCTATGCTGAGTGCATGATAGATCATAGATATACTCAACCCTGGCATGTCCTAGTAATCCTATAAAAATATATTGCGATACTCTGTTGGTAACTAAACCAATCCCTTCTTCTTATTCTTAGTAAGACGATTAAGATACAGTTTTGTACATTCTCCTCCTCGTTAAGATTACTTCTTCTAATTTTTCATTGACAATTGTAAATTGTCCTGTATACATTTAAGTCCAAATGATACTTTTTATTCGACTACTACTAATTAGAAGCCTCTTTATGTTTCAATGCCAGTATTTGTGGACAATCGATTAATGTTAGGACCCTTCCTTAGAAAAAAGACTAGGCCTCATACACTGTTATAAGTCGTACACCATTTTTCATTAGGTAGAACTTGCCTCTTATAATCTGAAATAATTCAAATGAGATACTTGACAAGTTGCCAATGTTGTCACGACAGACAATGCATCAACTGGGATATAAACAGTAACTGCAATGACTTGCTAAAATAAAATAGCATCAGCTAAAGAAGAATCATCAAATTTAGGACAAAATTTGGCGTATAAACTTCCTTGGCTCTATCCATTCTAATATATTCAAAAATATCACAAATGTAATTATATTGAATAGGAAATAGACCACTTGCTATGAGAGTCACTTCAAGATTGAGAAAAAAATATAATCTCAAAGATCATTTTAAAAACTAGAACAACCTTAATATTTGTCTTGGGTACTAAAATGACTATCTTCTGAGGAATTCAAATTGAGTTTTGATTTGAAAAAGCTTCTATCGATTAGATTTCTAATCTTTTTCAATGTCTTTCAAAAGCTTTTGTTGACCTATATGATTATATAGAACTTTGATTTTGATGATAACACAGCATGTGTGAAAGGTAAAATGATAAATATATATCTCACAATCTCCCTAGCTCTTCAAAGGAAAAATCATTCATGTGAGATTATGTTCAAGAAACTCAAATGGACAAAGGCACAAAGCTCTTCAAGTCAAGAACAAGCACCAAGGGTACTAGCTTAAGTGATTTCTTTTGTTACATCTCTTGTAAAGGTAGTATGATAAAATGAATACATTTCTTAGCACTTAAAAGCTCAAATTATTTTCATGACATTTTTTTAAGAAAATCATTTTCCTAAGATAAAGGTTCTATATTTAAAAGAAAAATGATTTTATGAAATGAGTTGCCTTTTAACGTTTATGAAATAAATTGATAAATGCTTTTGAGAACTTTGAAATCCTAGAAATGGGTTCGTTTGGAGTTCTATAACGTTTTTGGGGTAAAACTATAATTTTTAAAACTTAGCAATGAACTGTTAACTTTAAGCGAAAAACCAATAGTGATTGATTTAGCCTTTGAAACTTAACAATGGACCGTTAATAGAAAACGACTAACCAATAAGGGTAAACAAATCTTGGATGAGGTTCTACTCACAAATAATAAACCATTTATGGAAAACGACTAACTGATATCTTTGAAAGAGGTTCTAAATGCAAATAGGTAGTTGTTTACTTCAAGCGAATAAGCGATAACTTTTGAGAAGGTTTTTGGATTAAAATGGCTAATCGATAAAATTTTAATAATGATTCAAATTCAAAAAAAAATTCAAATTAGTTTAAACTAATAACTTGCCAAATTGGACAAATTAATAGTTATCCATTTCATGGTAAGCAGTAATTCATTTACTCTCAGATATAGAATAATAGCTAGGTTTCTTGCTCAAATTATAAAAGCCAAGTCAAACTCATTTCAAAACAGCTTGCACATTTTCTATTCATTGTCTTCTTCAATCTATCAAGCTTAATACTTCTCATACAAATCATTTTGAGCTTTCAGTTGCTTATTCATTTACATTGATTTATCATTGATCTATATTTTGCAAGTATACTATTGTGAGAGTGCAATTTTTGTAAACTTAAATTCCATTTCAAAAATTAAGTGATAGCAGTGTGGGAAACAAATGAAAAACATGTGTGTTGTCATCTCTTATGTAAAGGTTCATTGATACCTTAAAAGTCAATTGTAATCATCTTCAAGCCTTGGGTTGTAAAGCTTGGATAGTAGAATCTCTAAGCATGGTTGGCTTAGAGGCATGGATATAGACTGGTTTTACAGAACCATGTAAAAATCATGTGTTTGCTCTTCTCTCCCTTACTTCCTTAAATTTATTTATTGTTGTATTTGTTGTTATAAATTTTTTAAGGATGAATTGCTACTAGATTGTGACTTTAGTGTTTAGTATTTTTAAAAACCCAATTCACCACTCCCTTGGGTTGCTTAATTAGAATTTTAATTTTACCTTTTTTAACTTAGCAACAATCTTTCCTTCACTTTTAATAAATAGTTTGTAAAATTAAGCATCTACCTTATGACTTTCTTCATGATGAAACTATGTAAGACTGACAACGATACAAATTGGCCTTATCATAATCCTTTCTTTCACACATTGATAATATGTAAAGGGTATAATCATGTGTTTATTCAACCAAAGCCTACCAAGAAGAATGTGGTATGAAGTCTCAAGATCCATGACATGAAACACAATTAGGGCTTGAAGAGGACCAACCTTTAAATCCAATTGGATGTATAACTCTATAGATTCAGATACACTACTAAGTTCAGAAATTTGTAACTTCTAGGTCGTAGATGTTCTTGATGGTATTTTGACTACTTCCAACAATGCCCTAAGGACGATATTGATGAAAGAACCCATATCCACTAAAGCTCCTTTGACTACTACTCTATTGATATCAGCTTCTAGAAATAAGGGATGTCAGTTATCAAGATTTATTACTTTAAAACCCTCATTAGAAAAGATAACTATATTAGTAGACTCAAGTTAAGCCTTATTGACTCCTACTTTGGTTGTATAGCACTTCGATTCATACTGAGCAAAAACTCATATTAGTATTCTACTAGCTACTACACATTCTAAATCATATCCCAACTATTCAAATAAAGACTTAAACCTACGGTTGTGGTAGAAAGCACATAACAAATGGTTATATTTGGCATGATATTATGATCTTTTAGTGTCTTCTACTCCTCATTAGTAATCTCCTTCATCACGACATTTAGAATATGAAGAACCATATCTAGGAACCAATAGCAAAAATATTTCCTTAGCAACAACGACAATTACAAGTTATCTCACAAGATCAACCTCAATCATCTTACAAAATCAAGACAAGTGATTGTCCTTCCAAGAGAGCCATTCACTCGACCAACTATGAATGGCTCTCCAAAATTCAACAAAATACCTCAATTCTAGACTCAAGTAAGGTCTGTCGCCATGGATAAAATGCGGATACACCTGTTACTTGACTCTCTAGCGATGCTAAAATCAAAAGATAGATCGCTACAGTGTATTGATGTCATATCATCAAAATGATCAAAGAAAAGATTATTGATGGATCGTCACAGTTTCTAAGAAGAGAATAAGACATAGATGTTACTCACTACCTCACCATGGTGATTGAGTAGTGTTAGATATTTTTCTTCTAATTGATAGAATTTATTTACTTTTCTATCGCAAATCATGAACTGAATTTGATTGTGGTTGAGTGATAAACGACTTAATGGATGCTTGACTGTCATATGCGTGTTATTTTGTATTTGCTATAGCATTTTGTCTTTATTTCACCTATTGTAATTCCCTATTTCGGCTGACCACCCATTTAGTGGATACTAGCTTAGAAAGAGCCCAAAAAAAGTCTGACTTAGTGGAACAAATTAAGACAATACTTGGTTTTAGATTAGGTTTCCCAAGTTGAGTAAACCTCAATTTGAATAGGGTCATATTTGATCTAAAATTAGTGAAGAACTAGACATATGAATTCATCTTATAAGGTAAATAGAACCTAGAACATTTAATGATATATCTAATATTAGCGTAATAATTGGCCATTGTTAGGTTGCATTAGGTATAAGATATTCAATATGCGATAGTTGAGGATAGGGATGGCAACCAAACCCGGACCCGGATCGGACCCAGACTAAACCCGGAGAATCCGATCAGGGTTCAACCCACACCGGATCAATTTTTATGCGGAATCCGGATCGGTTTTTTAAAACCTGTATACTTCCGGGTCCGAATCCGGTTTCAGGTGAACCCGTAAATTCGGAACCCGGATCCGGATATTATTTATTTTAATATTTATTTTTTAAAATTATTAAATATAAATAAAAAAAGCCCCTAGCCCTCTCAATCTCTCATTTGTTCACTCATCTCTCAAATCTCAATCTCTCTCACTCGTT
Source organism: Citrus x clementina (assembly GCF_000493195.1). NCBI lineage: Eukaryota > Viridiplantae > Streptophyta > Magnoliopsida > Sapindales > Rutaceae > Citrus > Citrus x clementina. The sequence continues at coordinate 21,899,887 of NW_006262688.1, forward strand.
CCTCTCTCGATCTCCTACTCTCTTCAACTTCTCCTCTCAATCTCTCATATGTTCGACTGTTTCTCTCTCAATCTCTCTCACCTGTTTCTCACTCAATCTCTCTCACTCTCTCTTCAACTCTTGTAATTTCTCTTCTTCAAATCAGATTCTTTGCGGCGTGGCTGTCATCACCTTCACGGTGCGCTTGTGTTTGTTTCATCACTCATCAGCATCAGCATCAGCATCACTTGTCTCATCTCTCACTCTATCGCAGCCAGCAAAAGGGGTTGGATTTCGCGGCTGTGTTCTGTGGCCTGTGGGGGTGGATTTCACGGTTGTGTGTCTGTGCCCTATGGGGGTGGATTTTGCGGCTGTGTTCTGTGGCCTGTGGGGGTGGATTTCGCGGCTGTGTTCTGTGGCCTGTGGTGGTGGATTTCGCGGCCTGTTGGGGTGGATTTCGCGGTTGTTGTATTTGTTTTAGAACCTGGATTTAAAGTTATATGTTTTGTATTTGGAATTTTGTTGAACTAAACTAAAGAAAGCAATCTGGATTCTGGAAGCAATTTGGTTCTAGTTTGTGTAATTGTGTTCCTTTTTTTTTTTCATTTTTCTAGCAACTTAAGGAAAGCAATCCGGGTTGAAAACCCGGATTTTTTCGGGTTGAACCCGGACCAGACCCGGATGGAAAAAAGTCGGGTTTAATGCGGGTCCGGTAATGGGAATTTAGTGTCCGGGTTCGGATCCGGAATGGCTAAACCCGGACCCGGACCCGAAAATTGCTATCCCTAGTTGAGGATGCATGAGGGATTCTGCTCAATACTGTAGTAGATGTTGTAGCAACAGTACTGTAATTAAAAAAAAAATGCCAATACCATTAAGTGAGTTTATTCACTCAACTACTTCCTTCCCATTAATTACATCCTTGTGTTTGATGTGAGAACTTTCCTTATTACATTTTATTTATTGCGTTTTTATTTTAATTAGTTCCATAGTTTCATTAATTGTCTTATTTTAATTTAGAACAAAATTGCACTGGTAAGATTGCCATAACAAATCTGATAGCATCAATCCCTGTAGAGACAATTTGAATACTCATTAGTATATTACTTGTTGTGTACACTTGCACATTGACACCCATAGTAATAGAAAACACCCAACACAAACCACTAGGCTTGAAATTTCAATCAACCCTAATTTTGTTTGAATTGAAAAAGAGTCCATCCTTATAACATGAGGCCTGATGAAAAATCTGCACAAGTTCTTCAAAATTGTCACATTCACTTATGCTCCAACCATAAAAGTTATGGCTCTCTCTGTTATTAGAAACCATCGTGAAAATCCTAACCAAATTATCCAATGGAGTTGCCAAATGTTTGGAGAAAAATTATTTTTGGAAATGTTCTTAACTCATTTTCAATTCTCCATTAGATTACTTAACTAAAAGAATGGATGCTTGAATGAATTGTAAGCTTGCTATTTATAGGCTTCATTTCTTCATTTGCATTTATTCTAAGGCATACTTTACATTAGTATCAATGCATGCTTTACATTAATTATAATATATGCCTTACATTAAATATCAATGCATGCTTTATCCATGCATCTAATCCACATGTATTTTACATTGTCAATCATATGCATTCAGTCATGATGCTACAGCAATCTATGAATTCTATGTACATTAGTTGGGTGAGGTTGATATTTTAAGTACTTATAAGAAGACTAAACTTTCTCTAAAATTAAATATTTAGACTTCCCCATCATAAAATAGATCTTAGAGATTTCATATGAAATATCAACACATTGTTGATATAAAAGATTGTAGTACGTTTAGGATTATAAATATCAGTATGTTTGAATTGTAATTTTTTTATTTTAAAAAAAAAGGCTACCTATTTTAACCTTTCTATTTTGACATTCTTGTTGGATCTATAATTCTAAATATTATTATATTTAAGTATATTTGATATTGTAACATTTAAAATAACGTTATAACATACTACTAAGAAGAACTTAATCAAATGATTTTTAAGTTTTTTTATTTGACTAACCACTTGAGACCTAAAAAATTAATTTGGATCGTGTATTTTTCTAATATCTTCCTTTGAAGAAATCATAATATTGAAAATAAAAAACAAAAAAAATAAATCCAACTAGTTATTATGATCTCTACTAAAAAATCAACCCGAATTATAATATTAACCATAAAATTGTCATTTAAATTTACAAGAAACATGCACAGAATTTTACTCAAAATGATATGACTTGAACGAATTTTATAGGAAAGAGCAAACTAAAAACTAAAAAGAATTTGTTCATAAAGGAAGAAATGTTTTTTTTACCGGAAAGAGGTTGAATTAAGGGTAGTTTTCAGAGAATAAAGGTGTCCTCACGAATAATGAATTTTTTAAATTATTTTAATGAAGATTTTTAAGAAGAGTTGTATCACAGTTTTAGATGTTGCCGAATTGCCAATAGCTAAACTCTTATAACGCGCCCAATGGGCCTGATAATTTTTTTTTCCAGTTACCTGATCACTTACTTTTGCAGTAAGGCTGTCTGATCATTTAGACTTGAAAAGTGTGTATAGGCCGAGCAATTACTCCATTGAAACTGTATCTAATGTGAGAAAACGAATGGGAAGAGTGCGCTAAATAGATCTTTTTAAATAAGATTTTACTTTTTATTTAAAAAATTATATCAACATTAAAGATTTAAAATATATTTTAATTAAAATTCTTTAAATAAAATATTTTTTTTCTTTTTTAAAATTGTCTATTGAATTTCTCCTTTGTTTATTAAATTATATTATTTTTATTGGAGAGAAAGTGATAAAAATGTACGGTAATAAACTTTGTTGAGGAAGAAAAAAAGAGGAAATTATGTGGAGAGAAATATTTGAATAAAATAATATTAACTTGATCTATTTAAAAAGCCTTTTTGAGGAGAGTTTATTTATTCACTTTTTAATTTATCTCATAAGTAAGTAAATAAGTATTTGAAGAGTTTCTTGGTGATACTCTAAGAATCTATTTCTCAATTAAAAATTAAATGATTGCGACCAATTAGTTCTCCATTGATGGAACCAAGATTTTGATTCAGCGCCTGACAAGAACCACAATGGAGAAAATTAAAATTAAAGTAGGTTGCAATAATTTTTCACTAAAATTGAAATATGCTAATGTTGGTCAAAAAATAAGTTTTTCTCATAAAAACTTTTAGGACTGACCTCATACAATACATAAGAATCTGTAATATAGAAAATCATACATTGACAATCCGACTTTGCTTTTCTACTGAAGTAATCTAGACTTCCTGATCACGATCCATCACCACCACTCCTATTAGATCACGATCCGTCATCACCACTCCTGTTAGATCACGATTCGTCACCAAATAATCTTTCAGTCTATGACTCAAATTTGATCAGCACTCGATGTGTGGGCGTTCATTTTCAGTACTTCCAAAACAATAGGATTCTTTTACAGTGCTTTTCTCAAAATGTGTATTTTTAATCATGTATCTTTTCTTCTTGAGAAAAATACACTTATATAATATCCCTTGTAAAACCCTAAATATGTATTATCCTTTAATATAATTCAAAATAATAAATATTTTGAATTTAATATTATCTCTCCACTTACGTGAAAGTGGAGATCATGTGTAACTACTTTGGGGCCCACCTTATAAAATAACACAAGGCCCCATTTACACATGAATCTAACACATAAGGTTTTAACAAATATTATAATTAGGTTTATCACATAATATGCCAGTTTTCTTATTTTTAGGTTCAGTAGTGGTGCAATCAATTAAATGAGCTAACCCGAGGATCATTTGGGAACATACAACAGTGGCTACAACAATTAAGCCTATAAATGAACAAATCTAATAATTTAATTCCAACTCTACTCCACTATAAGATTGGAACTGATCTCCATAATTGTATGCTCGAATAATAATTCGTCCCAAGTCACATTGATCTCTTTACTGCATAATCATTTGTACCACATCGTTAATTAAATCGATATCTCAACTGTCCAATCAATTTAATAACATCTTGTTCCTTGATACTTACTGATTTTTTCTAATGATTATTTTCAACATACTAAATATGTTGACACACTCTGCCTAGAGAATTCTATGATTAAGTGTCGAAAACCCATCAAGAGATGTGTTGTACAAATTCTATATTGTTAATCTATAACTTCAATACTCATAATTGCTCACACCAAGATACAAGGTAGTCTTGACTACAAGTGTGTGTCGTGCCCATTGATAACTCAAATGGAATAACAATTACAATCATGAAATTATAACTAACTTAAGATTAAGATTACAGTAAAATCAATGCCTATGAGATTTAATAAGTATGACAGTTATTACAAAGTTACTTAAATCTCATATGTGATCCAGTTCAATGTCGTACTACATTAATAAATTCATACATGATTAAGATAAATTATTAAATAAATTTATTACAACCTATACCTAAATAAAGTGCCCAACTTTATTTATCAACTGCGAACTTAATTTATTTATTATAAGATAACTTGTATTTATGTCTTCCGTAAATCCACATGGTGATCACATAAATACATATAATATGATTAAATGGACTTTACTCAAAATATTAATGCAACTAAGATACTTGAGTAAAATACCTCATTTATTTTATTAATCAGAAAAATTGTTTATTAAAATTAAATAAATACATATGCTTTTAAAGAGCATATTTTCCCAACAACTAATAAGAAGGGCTATAATGAAGAAATAAAAAAAAATTCTCCTTTTATTATTTTCAGTGGGTGAAGTATAAAAAAAAGCCAATGAAAAAGAAGAATATATATATATATATATATATATATATATATATATATAATTTTTTTTTTTTCACGTTTGCTGATCAGTAGTTTGTGTATTCTATTTATGCCCTTGAGGCTGTTGTGATATAAGTTATATTTATGTCTGCTAAAACTTGAAAAGTGTATAGGCCTTTGCAATTTAATGTAAGAATCCCGAACTCAATTAAGACTCAAGTGATACTTGCAGGGTATGAACAATTCTTGTCTCCCACACCAACTAAATGAAGTGATGAAAATCAATTTCATAATTAAGTCATTCACCAAAAACAACTATCTTCTAGGAAAATGCATTTAAAGAAGTCTTTCTTCACATTTAAGGTCATTAGATTCCAATGTTCATTGAAAATAATAAATTCTACTATGATCTATTTATTTGAAAAGAATTGCAATTAATACTCTTCTAAGGTTTTCTTTCATTTGATTGTGTTTTTTCTCCCCAAGTTTTAATGATTAGATTAAATAACTGTATGAAAAAGAGTTCAATAATTTATTTACATCGAGTTTTTTATAATTAAGCATCCGAAGTTTATACTCAAATTTTCATTTAATGTTACATACTTACATTATGATAACTAACTGTCTGAGCTAACTATTGGTAACAGGGAAACAAATCCATTCAATACAATATATATAACATTGAAACAAGTATATGGGATTAATTTCATTAAAGCCGAATCCTTTGCACAATTGCCAATCCCCGTCAGCCCTAATACATAGCATAATTACATAACCACATAAAAAAATATTTATATACAGTGATTTGTTACAATAAATAACCAATTAAACCATAGTAAATTCGTTGATGTTTAGAGAATAAGTATGTGCACTTGAAATTCCTTCATAGTGATGCGCAATAACTATGTAAATTACTAAAGACATCTTCTAATCTCGAGCGGATCAATCTCCACCAACTGTTAGTTGTTTGGATAGATAAAGTAACAAATTTGCGAAGATCGACCTTTTATTCAAATAATAACCAATTGAATAAGCTCAATATTAAATAAATTTATATCTTTGAGATTCATTTTATGTAATATTTTTCTTCCATATGAATCCTTGTGTAGCAACGATATCAAATCGTACGTTTTCTTTCTGAGTTATGATAAATGCGACTTACAAATTTGGCTAAATAAAAATATCACCAACTTGTGAGCTTCATCTCTTATATATAATTCACTTAGGTATAATAGTTGTAGCAATTTCATCTTGGTTTAATATTAAGAGAGAGACTGAAATCATCTAACACCATCAGGTTAATGCATAAGATAAACTCCATCAGGTTAGTATATAAGATAAGCTGAAACTTAAATAAATCTATACATAGATTAGCTTTATTGACTTTGCCAATTTAATAATAGATTAGCTTTATTAGCGTTGTCAATTTTTATTAAATTGGCCACTGCTAGGTCTAGAAAAATAGAAGTGAAAAGAAGTGAGAAACGGACAATGTCGACGGTGGGGGCTGCCAAAGAAGTAGAGTCATAACTTGACTTGAAGCTATGACCTTGTATTAACATTTTGGACTGGCTTCTTTTTCTTTTTTTCTTTCTATGACTTTGTATAAAGATTTGAACTGGCTTGTTTTTTATTTTTCTTTTTTCTTCCTATGACCTGGTATTAAGATTCGAACTGGCTTCTTTACCTTTTTCATTTTTCGTCTATTTAACATGACTTCTTCAAGGGAGATCCTTTGTGCTTGTAAATGTTTTTAGGTCAATTTATGACTTATGAGAGCAAGTTGTGCCCTTGCCCTCAAGGCCATGAAAGCAACGATAGACCCCATGACAGACGCTGGCCTTTCCTTCTCTAGGGTCCACTGGTCCTACTGGTTATTAACTCTCAGTTTGACATAATTTAATTTAAGCACTCCATTCTTTATTATGGTTTTTTCTTTTATCTATTTATTTATTTATTTATTTTTGTCACATCTATTCTCAATCTATATTAGGCTTCAGACTGTAAATCTTTTGGGAGACATCTAATACACTTAGTATAACCTAAAAATGAAGAAACAATGGCTAAGTTGGGCTTGTTAGGAGCTATGTACACTAATGGGGTGGGATTGGTTTTTTTTTTTTTTTAACCACATGAAAGAAAATTCAACTGATTTTAAATTTAAATATTCGGACTTTGTATCATAAAATTGATCTTGGAGATTTCATATGAAATGTTAATACGGAGTTGATATAAAAGATTGTAAATATTAATAGATTTGCCTTGTAATATTAAAAGAGAGAGAGATTAGTTATTTTGACCTCTCTGCTTTAATAGTCTTGATGGATTTATAATTCTAAATTTGACTGAGTGACTTTTAAACAATTGTATTTAACTAATCACTTGAGAGCTAAAAAAAAATTGAATATTGCCCATCTCTACCTTGGAAAAAATTATAATATTTAAAAAAAGAAAAAAATAAACCCAACTAACTATTTTGATCTCTATTAAAAAATCACCGGGAAATATAATATTAACTATAAAATTATCACTGAGATTTACAACAACACGCACAGATTTTCTTAAGTTATTTATTTTTCTTAAAAGTTTGGTAACCAAATTATCACGAGAACAATAAATTCTCTCGTTGCTAAGTACAAGGATTTCAATTCTTTTATTCAAGTTTATATATAATCACCAGAAAGTCATTCCTTTAATAAATAAAACAAATTGAAAGACAGGCAAGGAATTTATGGTCACAAGTTGTGATACTAAAAAGAAATAAATAAAGAAGTGCAAATTCAGGTAATATAACTTGCGCGGTTGCAAAAGAAAATGACACATCAATGGTGTAAATGGCACCACATAGCACAAAAGGGTCTTATTCCTAAATTGGTGGAGTGAGACATGCTTACATTCTCTTCTTTTATTTCTCTCCAATATTAATATCCCACTTACCCACCTATGATTTATTAATTCAATTGTCTACTATATCAGATTTCTTTTTCTAATTTTTAAAACAACATATGTCACTAAAGAAATGCAGAGTATGAAAAAATATAAAGCTTGGATTGATATTAATTTTGCTTAATTATTATTCTCGAGTAAGAAAGTATATTTTGTCTCCGAAAAATGGATCATACATAGACTTATAGGAAGTGGTCTCGGATATGTAGGATGTATATGAACATGAGAATTAAAAGTACTATGATGGAGCATTTTTTGATTCCACATCAACATTTCGAAACATCCAAAGATATCGAGTACTAGTTATGACGAAAGCCGACAATGATGTTTGTGGTCAGTTGCACCATTAAAATCCTTTATCGTTAAAGAAAAGAAAAAGAATCGAAGTTCACACTTTTGTATGCTTTTATGACTGAAAAAAATAAATAAATAAACTGTTGGCTCGGTGGATACACACATTCAACATAAAACAAATTTTTACATATCCCAGAAAAGTTAAAAAAACTAAGTTAGTGACAAAACGGAAACGTTGAAGTAGGTTGAATCAAGAAGTAAAGGATTTTGAATACTGATAAATTTTGTTGAAAAATCTGAATGAATAAAATTAAGATTTTAAGTTCTTTTTATAATAAGTTTAAATGTCCCGAATTTACTAAAATAGGTAAATTTGAAATATAATATGATAATAAATTTCTCCTAATCAAAATAAGAAAAGGAAAACAAACATGATAAAATTAGAGTTTTAGACAAAAAAAGATAAAAATTTTAGAAAAATCAGAAAAAATGGGAAAAAATCTTTAAACTAAGAATTGACCAGGGAAAAAGAGGAATTTTTGGCTCAACCCCGGGGTAAAATGGCATAATCTGGTTTAGATTCATCTCGTCACCAACTTCGAAATAATATATTATACATCGAAAACATACACTTGTATCTTAAGCTATGACATTCGAAAAATACCCCGCTTGTAATATACAGTTACCCTACATCATTTAAATTCTACACAAGTCCTATCTTTAAAAATAAATAAATTGTCCTATCTTTAAAAATAAATTAATTAATTAACTGCAATGATACATCTATAGATTCGTTTATAAATTATTTGTATAGAAACTAATATGGCATAACATGATTAGTTGAAATTCAAACACTACGTAATCTACATAATTTATTTCTATTATTATTATAGTTTCACTCGATCAATAATATAATTCTTCATCAATTATAAAAAAATAATTTATACAAGAGATTATAAATATTGTTTTACTCATAAATAAAATAGTCATTCTCTAGATCGAACGTACACAATATTCACTTTTTTAAAAAATATTAAGTTGGCTATATAGCTATAATTTAATAGGCATATTCTAATTTACTATCCTCTAGTCTAAAAGTATTCTAAAACGTTTAAGTACCACACTTAAGAAAAATTTCATCATGCATATGCCTGATACGACAAAAATGACCCTTCAAAATAATAATAATAATAATAATAATAAGTGAGCCATTGTAATTGCATGAAATGTCCACCTGTATGTGGTTTGCATAGTGAAATGTGTTAGGCAACGAACCGCTTATTGTATTATCAAAGCCTAGTGGTAGTGGGCCGTCTGATCGGAGCTGCCCCGACAGAATCGAAAGGGCTGTGATTTCTTCATCATGCGCAAAGAAGAGCAGCTACGTGAACCATCAACCATTGAATAGTAGGCCCCATTCTGCATTATGGGAGCTGCCATCACATGGGGTACGAGCTCTGCTACAAATTTCAAAAATGTTACTTCTTTTTATAGAATTATAAAATAAAATAATAAGACGTCACAATTAGGATGTTATTAGTAAGGAGGCGTGGACCCTATGACAGTTGACAAAGGTTAGGCCACATTGGTCACGGTCAAGGCCCAAAAGCACTGTCATCCTCGGCTTACGTGTTTTTTCATTCTAAATGGTCCCCACTCTACTACTTTCATTGCGATTAATTGATGATCCCGCAAACGAAATTTATATGACCAAAGTCAACGCGCGTGTGTGCAGATATATTTATATAGTCATTATTTGTCTTTAATTTTTTTAATACGGACAAGCTGTAAATGCGTGTGATATAATAGAGTTCTGCACTTATTTTATTAAATTAGATGACTTAATAATGTGTCCATAAAATAAAAATAAGGTGTCTATACTAAAAAAGGACCACACACACACACATATATATATAAAGAGAGAGATAGCAAAATTAACTTTGAATCTATAAATTCACCTAAACCTACCTACAAAAATCCATCTACTGTGTGTAATTTTATAGATGCGGATGGGTTCAATATTTTAAACTTCAATCCACAGTGAGTTGTGGATAGATTTGATATTGAGAAAAAATATGTTTGATTTCCGCGCACATATCCACCAACCCACATTTTTTATTTTAGTTATTTATGTTTTTAAGTTTAATCACAAAAATTGCATTAAAAAATTAATCATAAACATATGTAAGTTAACGTTCCTAATTCTTAAACCCGACCTAACAAGCTTTTACTAAATAGAAATTTTATAATTTTCAAGTTTAATATTACCAATATTTTACGTTTATTTGATTGATTTTGATTGTTTTGCTTAAATTAGTTGAACCTAACGATTTTTTAGTAAACTTAGGTTTTTATTTGTTTAATTTATTGTTAATGATAATTTTACAAAATTTACTTGTTAATATTTTTGACAATACTTGCATATTGATTGAAAGATGAAGCAAGGCATTGATATTAGTGATGATGATTTGCCTATAACAAAAATATTTTGTGTTAGTTTAATATATTTCGTGTATTTTTTTTAACGTTGAAATTTTAATTTTTTGTTTGCATTGATAAAATCTAGAATTAAATATTTTATGCAGTTTTTAGGCTATTATTATAAATTTATACCTTGAATTATATAATATAAGGTTTTCTTGTATTATTAAAAATATTTTTTAATATTTTTTATTTTAAATGAGAAAACCTACAGAAAAGTCGGCTGCAGATTGTGGGTGAGTTTGGTAATTGTTAAAACCCACAGCGGACAGATTTTTTTAAAAAATAAAAACCTGGAGCAAGTTTGGTAATTTAAATTTCTTGCGGCAGCTAATTTAATGGCAAATCCTGAGCAAATGGTACCATTGCCATCATCATATACAGTTCTGGACCAATAATATCTTTATTTTATTAAAATGAGAATGTCAATAAACTATTAAAAAAACATATTTTAATATATTGAACATTGTTTTTTTTTTCTGTTATTAGTATCCTCGCTGGATTAAAATATATGCACATATATATATATATAATAAATTTTAATTATTTTCCATTTTAATTATTTGCCACGACTAGACTATAGAATATGATAATCTGAAAATACTATAGTCACGATGTTGTTTCGTCTTTAAATATGAGGTATTTGCTTCAAAAGAAAATCTAAAAGCAAATGTAAGTTCTTTAAAAAAATATATACTACAAAATCGGTCTGCAAAACTTAATAAACAATGTAATAATAACTTAGAAAAATTTATTTATTGTGTGGTAAATCATTGTATAGATAGGAGTTCGAATCTCTTTATCTATAATATATATAGAAAATATTTGTTTCACAATTCTTTGCCGTCTCGTTTGACCCCAAATATATGAATTGTTATAATATTGTAATATTCAAATGAAATTATTTTTTAGAATCAAACATAAAATTCCCATAGATTCCTAATCATGAATATTGTAATAGTTATACAAAAAATATTTTGAGAATCAAGTATAAAATTAGAGATATTCTTCATTTTGGAAAGAAGCTAAAGTATTGTTTTCTTCTTACTATTTTTTAAGTTAACTTTTATCTATACAATGGATTCTTTGTCATTGATGTATGGGAGAAAGAATTTATTTATTTACTTTACTTTCTTGGTGTAAAGAAACAAAATTAAGCTAAGTTTTAGCCCCATAAGACAGACCGACCTAAATTTCCCCACAAGGAAACTGTAGAGATGCCCATGTTTTGACATTTTTCACTTTCACTTATCAAAAAACGCAGCGTTTCACAAACGTTTACATAAGACAAAAGGAGAAGAAAAGAACGATTGGTATCTCACACGCGCTCTGTCAACGCTCCATCACACGTCCCTGACGTGTGACGACATTAAATTTGAGAGGGACCCACAGCGCCGCGTTACGGAATAGACTCAGTTTTCATCCATATTCTATCATTCTGGACCTGCGCTGGTCCAAAGTAAAAGGTACACAGTAAACTAGAAGGCGCGTGAAGATACCTTCAACGGGAAGCTTTTACTTTTGATTTTGATTTGTTTTTTAAGATTTATGAAACAATAATTTTTAATGTGATATTATAATAGACCGAAAAATAAAATAATATTGGTAAAAAGTACGTGATGAAGAATCATAAGAGCGACTGCGAGAGTGGCATGAACGTAGTAAATGGCCTTCGCCATGCGGAGTCTGTGTGTGCTCAGCCTCACAATTAATGGGAAGACACAAGAAGAGAGATATGGTGTAATTTGTAAACAAAGGCAAGAGATGGAAAATGGCTTGTTTGGGCTCAATGGGTAGCTCACCATAGGCCCCCCCTCAAACATCTATTATACCATTGTTTGTAACAAACCCTAACATCCAACAAATGCCCACCTTCACTTAAAACCCTAGTTGCTTATTGACTCGGTAAAATGTGAATAAATTACTTTTTTTTTAAAATTATAATAAAATTCTATGAATCCAGGTAGGATTCGAATGCAAGACCTCTCAATCCATTAAATTAGATTTGGACACTTGATGAAAAATTATATATTAATATCGAAAATTTAAGTTCATGAGCAAGGACTTGATAAGGTCATTTAAGTTTTAACCACGAGTATGCAACCGATTGGTTTAAGAGGCAATTTGGCAATGCCATGTTTGGAAAGTATGGTTTATTTGGCAATATTTTCGTGAAAGGGAAGATTGTGTGGCGTGCATGACTTATTAGCTAATGTTATTGATGGTTATCAAACTATTTTACATGGAAAAAAATATCATTAATTAGGGAACAACTGTGCAAATTGCACCTTCTTTGATAGCCTGGAGATTGATGTAATAAACAATGCCTCGTGTCAAGTAAATAACGAAATATAAAATTTAGACAAGGAAAGTGATGAATTTATGTATGTCTTGAGTACGTTCTGATAATTATATATAGTAATTAGTAAACTAGTAATATAGATATTAAAAAAATCTTTTGTTTAATTTAATTATTACCTACAAGTTAATTTGATGCAATAATCGATTCACGCCATCATTTCACTTATCAATTCACAAATTTTGCTCTACTTAAATGATTTATCACATTGAAAATGTGCTCGGTAAGCTTGTCCAAGGAGAGTAACTCACCCTGAAATTAAATTCAACTCGTCATCTTTCTTGGTAACATATATATGTATGTAATGTATGTTTATGTGTGTGTGTGTGTGTGTATTCTTTCATATGTTCAAAAATTACATCCTTTCTTTTTCTCCTAATATGTCGTCATTTCAACATTTTGAAACAAAGATAGATTTAGGATTGATTATTACTGGGTCTCCGAATGATGAAATGGTCAATAAAAATTATAGCATATTCTAAGAATTTCAAGGTCGTTATTGGGGCTGTCATTATGTAGCGTGACAGCCAAGTGTTCCTCAAGATGTATTTATTTCATAGCACCTTCTTCACAATAATAAATGCTTAACATTTGAAACAATTATGATTATGGCGTATCCTTCAAATTTGTTTCCTTCTCTATAATAACTGACATTTGATTTTAATAATATATATTACTTGGCAGACCAAAATTCATATCAAAATCAACATTTAAAGTTCAATGTTCTCAGGTTCATTTAATTCATAAATTTGTATTTGCATTTTATATTTAATGGAGCCCTAAAGTGATTACAAGACAATGTTGCATTGAGAGAAGAATATACAGATTAAGTACAAGCACAATTGCATGTATTGCCATCACATGCGGCATTTTCTTTTTCTGTTTCGACATTTCAAATCCAAATGACATGATATTTTAATTTTGTTATCACTTTTTTCTCAATAGTTATTTAGTTTTTGGAGTAAAATGGAGTTGTATATGATCGGCTTTGCAATTTCAGTTTGATGAAAGTCATGATCCAATGAATAACGTAGGATAGAAACTTGTGAAGTCTTTTATGAATAAAAACGATGTTAAATAATATAATCTACAGTTTAGTTGTGGATCATATTATTGTCAGTCATGTCAAATAATATAAGATGATAGAGTTTCCTATATAATCTATCTATTAGTGAGGGAATGAACTATTATATCACGTAATTAATTAGGAAATTAAAATAAGTATTTGAAAAGTTTTAAATACTTATGCTTGAATAGGATTTTGAAACCAACAGGCCGCACTTTGATCAGTATTGTAATAACACTTTAGATTTTGTTTGAATGCGTGCGTGTGTTCAAATGTCATTACAAACAGGATTTAATTTACATATTAAATTGCAAAGTACAGTCTATAAGAGTTTACTTTCAGGTAAGATTAATGATTAATAAATAATTATAATAATATTAAAAAAATTGGAAGATCATAGTGTACAATTTTTTTTTTTAAGTTAATATATAGTTTCACTAAACATGTATTATTATTGTCAATGAGTTCAAATTTCTAAACTTTTTGAAACAAAGGTTAGAGATAGCCATAGTGACTATGAGCAACGTCTAAAATAAAAAGAGCTTATCCAATATGTTGTATGGATGGGCAGAAAACACGGGACTCATTTAGGGGAAGAAAAGAAAAAAATCGATTAAAAAATTAAGAAATAACGTTAATTCGTGCCAAGAAATTTTGTAGTGTATGTGAGATTCATAGTATTTGGCCTTTTTTTTTTGGGTTCTTGATTAAGTTTTATTACTGATAGCAGATAAGTTGTTCAAATAATAAAGATTCGTATTTTCTACAATATATTAAATCCATATATTCTATTATATGTTGTGTTAATGAAGAACCAATCCATGTTCATTACATACATAATTTCATAGTTTTTCTTGTCTATATATACCGGCAATTAAAACATAATTAATTGTTAAATCATTTTTTCTTTGTTTTGTTTTACATGTATCATTACTATTGAATCTTTTACAAAATCAAAGCCATTATTTAAAGATAAGTTGTGCATACGAGAGTTTACTTGGGACACATTACTCAACATTATTCATAAATTCACATTCATCCACCCAATAAGAAAGTTTCTATGCGTCCGCTCATATTCTGAAAGAATTCAAAATAAACATAAAAGTGAAATGAAGGTAGTAGAAATTAAGGTGGTGTAATGAAGGGGATAAATCAAAATTATGGAGTTTGGTAGCCGTCATTCGTTGCACCATACGCTCTCATAAATTAATAAAAAAATAAAACACCAAATGCTAGCTCTTTATCTTTCTCTCTCCCTCTCATAGTAATTACACCTCTCCAGTGTCCACCATTAAATGCAATTGCACCCTCTCTATACGCTCTGCAATAACTCCTCGCTGCCAGAATTTTCTCCATCTGTTCCCCTCTATCTATTTCCTCCATTGATACTTTCTTCATCATCTTCTTCTTCTTCTTCTTCTTCTTCTTCACTTTTCCTGTTCCTTTTCTCACTTTTTTTTTTTCTCTTTTCACTCTCTATTTCTCTAACCTTTTACCCTAATTTCTCTAAAAAACCACATAAGCTAGCACTTCCCATAAAAGCTCAATCATCAAACCCACCACAAAAACCAATTTAAAACCCTTAACGCAGTAGCTTTACAAGCAACAAAGGTACCTTAAAACAGATCTAAACCATTCTCTTGGCTAGGGCATCCAAAGGGTGTTTAATTTGAGAATCTCTTATGCTTTTACGTTTTTATTTGGTCTTTGTGCTGCAGATAGAGCTAAAGTCAGTAGTATAAGGAAAGGAAACGCCGGTTTTGTGATAGACAGAGAAAGCATAGTTGGATTCTCCGTGATCTTCGTTGTGCGTTATTTAGATTTTGAAACCGGATTTTTTTTTTTATTATTATTTTTTTGGCTTTGTCTGTCAAAGGGCCGTATCAAATTTGTCAACTCTTTTTATCTATCTATTAATATTCTCTTTCCCGTGCATTGGCTCGTTAAAAATCAAATAGGTTTTCTTTTCAACGGACAAAGAAACCTTAGTCAGCTCAGTTTTTGCATTTTTTTTTCTGCACATGGTATAATCATCTCTCATCAGCATTTGGTTTTGCACAAAACACAATATACAGCTGCGAATTTAAACCAAACTTATCTGCCCTAATTTCTTTATCAAGCTCCCCCAAAACCAAGGACACACTGAGTAGCTAGACTGAAAACATGCCAACCGGAGTAATGATTCCGGCAAGAAACATGCCGTCGACGATCGGTCGTAACGGGAATGTTGGTGGACTTGGATCATCCTCAGGACTCACCCTCAGTCAGGTCAGGACTTGATCGAGTTTTGAGTTTTCCTCGTGTTTCTGCTCTTTTGAATCCATGTTTTTTTGCAAAGACCTTTTAATTATGTGATTGTCGACATATTCTGCTGCCGGTATTTTAGATTTGTGAATCCTGAATCATCTTATCATTGTCTTCAACTTTATTTTTAAAAAAGAGGACTTTAAAAAGTTGGATTACGGCAGTGATCTGGCTTTAGTGGGACTAATTTTCTATTTCAAGCAAAATCGTTCTCGATATTTGCAAAACGCGTAAAGTCTTTTGCTCTGCACAGTCATACACAGAGAGAAAAAAGAAAAGTCATCTCTTATAAAATCTGACTTCACAGCTTCTATTTCACTTTCCGATGTAGTAGTAGTATATATCTTCTTAAACTGTGGTTCTTTCTCTTTCACAAAAACGAAATAGTTTCCCCCCCCCCCCCCCCCCTCTTTTTTCCCTTGAATTTAGTCCTGGCAAAGCTTCTTCTCATCATAAACTCATACATTTTTTTAATTTTGTTTTGGATGTGTTAAGAGACATCGGTTTTCCATTTATTCTTTGAGTGGAATTAAATTTCCAAATTCTGTTGTTAGATTGAAAAACCATAAGCTTCGGAATCTTAAAGATCTGTAGAAATGTTCCAGCCAACAAACATGATGGAAGGGCAGCTTCATCCTCTAGACATGACCCAAAACACATCTGAAAGCGAAATGGCACGTTTAAGAGAAGAAGAATTCGACAGTACTAAATCTGGAAGCGAAAATCATGAAGGCGCTTCAGGTGATGACCAAGAACAGCGTCCTAATAAGAAGAAGCGATATCACCGCCACACTCAGCACCAGATCCAAGAAATGGAAGCGTAAGTTCAATATTGGTAGTTAATTGAACATATTTTTGTAAGCATATTATTATTTTTTCCTTATTTTCTTAAACTCTCTTTCTTTTCTTTGGTTTCGATTATCTTTTTCGTATTATTAGTTTCTTCAAAGAGTGTCCACACCCAGATGACAAGCAAAGGAAAGAGTTGAGCCGTGAATTAGGGTTAGAGCCTTTGCAAGTCAAATTCTGGTTCCAAAACAAGCGCACTCAAATGAAGGTAGTCTAATTAAAGCTCTATTTACGGTTTTATTTGGACATATTATTTGATCAAGGGAGCCGTTGTAATATCTCTTTTCCTTCTCAGCCGGAATGTTTGGTTTATTTCGGTTGCTAATCAACCTCTAAGACATTCTTGACTCTTTCAACAGACCCAACATGAGCGCCATGAGAACACACAGCTTCGAACCGAGAATGAAAAGCTTAGGGCTGACAATATGAGGTACAGAGAAGCTCTTAGCAATGCCTCATGTCCCAATTGTGGAGGCCCTACTGCTATAGGAGAGATGTCTTTTGATGAACATCACTTGAGACTTGAAAATGCTCGATTAAGAGAAGAGGTACGACAAGAAAATGGGACTGTTATATATGATAATTAACTTATTTTCTTTCTTCCAAATAATATTTAGTAATAAAAGAATCTTCCAATTGTGTTTGTTTGTTCGATATTCAGATTGATCGCATCTCAGCAATTGCGGCAAAGTATGTTGGCAAGCCTGTGGTTAACTACCCGCTTCTCTCTCCACCGGTACCTTCTCGTCCCCTTGAACTAGCTGTTGGTAATTTTGGTGCTCAGCCAGGCATTGGAGGCGGTGAGATGTATGGAGCTGCTGATCTTCTTAGGTCAATCAGTGCCCCGACTGAGGCTGATAAACCTATGATAATTGAGCTCGCAGTTGCAGCCATGGAAGAACTTATCAGAATGGCTCAGATGGGTGAACCTCTATGGATGACTAGCCTTGATGGCACGGCGGCTGTACTAAACGAAGATGAATACGTTAGGACTTTTCCTCGGGGAATCGGACCTAAACCAACTGGATTCAAATGCGAGGCTTCTCGAGAAACTGCCGTTGTTATCATGAACCACATTAGCCTTGTTGAAATTCTAATGGATGTGGTGAGATAAATTAATGTCTTCTATCTGTTAGGGTTTCTATTATTAGTACAATAGACTATGATGAAAACTAATGTTTGACCTATCATCTTAATTTTTTGATATTCAGAATCAGTGGTCAACTGTGTTTTCTGGCATTGTTTCTAGAGCTATGACTCTAGAGGTATTATCAACAGGCGTTGCAGGGAATTACAATGGAGCCTTACAAGTGGTAATATATAAATTATACCTTTTTCTCCCATCACTTTGATAACAATTTAGAAAAAAAAAAATCAATTTTATGCATCGTATTATACACCTATACATTTAATTTTGTACTTTGATATGAAAGGAAGACGATTAATTGCAAACCCTCTAATGGCTTACATAGCTGAAAGATATGAGCCATACATATAAAATGAGTCTTTTGGAACCAATTAATGCTTCTTAAATTGTTTTAAATCTTTGATTTTCCAGATGACTGCAGAATTTCAAGTCCCTTCGCCACTAGTTCCAACTCGTGAGAGTTACTATGTGAGATACTGTAAGCAACATGGAGAAGGAACTTGGGCTGTAGTTGATGTCTCCTTGGACAACTTACGCCCCAGTCCTGCAGTTAGATGCCGGAGAAGGCCATCAGGATGTTTAATCCAAGAAATGCCCAATGGATACTCCAAGGTAAACAGTTTTGAGAATATTATTATTTTGGGACAGAATTAAATGATAATTTAAAGTTCTACTGATATTTGATTTTGGTACATCTACTCACATTTTACGTTTTTATTACCTTTAATGCACTAGGTTACATGGGTTGAGCATGTTGAGGTTGATGATAGGGGTGTACATAATCTATACAAGCAGCTAGTTAGCACTGGCAATGCATTTGGGGCAAAACGCTGGGTTGCTACCCTAGATCGACAATGTGAAAGACTTGCAAGTGTCATGGCAACCAATATTCCAACTGGAGAAGTTGGTGGTATTGTCACAAATTTCATTTTCTCTTCTAATTAAGTTATCAATGAAGAATTAATCATCACTAACATAAGTTAATCATATCTTTATATCGTAACATGTTCAGCTAGCATATGATGTAATAAGTTACAATTGATGTTATTCTTCAGTGATAACAAATCAAGATGGGAGGAAGAGTATGCTGAAGCTCGCTGAAAGAATGGTAATAAGCTTTTGCGCTGGAGTGAGTGCTTCAACTGCTCATACGTGGACGACATTATCTGGAACTGGAGCTGATGATGTAAGAGTCATGACTAGAAAGAGCGTAGATGACCCAGGCAGACCTCCTGGCATTGTACTAAGTGCTGCAACCTCCTTCTGGCTTCCTGTTCCACCAAAACGAGTTTTTGATTTTCTTCGTGATGAGAACACCAGAAGTGAGGTATAGGAGCTTGATCTTGAAGCATTGGTTTTTAATATTTTTATTAGTATTATCTTTTAATGAACACTGATATTTGAACACCATCACCACAGAAAATAGAATACTATTTATGTTACAGTATCACTGTAACACACAAAATGACAGTATTGTTCATGCTATATGGTGCTGCCGTTTCGATTATGATAGTGTTTGTTGGTGATCAAATATCATTTTTCTTTCTTAATAAGTGTTTTTTTCTTAATAAGATCTTATGTTATGCTTTACGGCTACCGTATT
Organism: Citrus x clementina; assembly: GCF_000493195.1. Classification (NCBI taxonomy): domain Eukaryota; kingdom Viridiplantae; phylum Streptophyta; class Magnoliopsida; order Sapindales; family Rutaceae; genus Citrus; species Citrus x clementina. The sequence continues at coordinate 21,919,735 of NW_006262688.1, forward strand.
TTGACATGGTCTATTAACAATTTTAAATTTAAAATTGATATTAACTAGATTTGTTTGCATACTGGCTGCTTTATTTCCTGGCTAATTAAGGTGTATTTTATTTGGATTATTTTTAATGTGCCTGACCAATGTGGAATTTGAATATATATTGTATCATTCTTAAATCTGTTTTGTACCATTTCTCTCATGCCAATGATTATAAATGAAATGATAGTAAGATTTTTGCCTCAAAAACAATCTCATAGTCTTTAGTAAATTTATATCAAAATTAATTTCTCATAATTGCAGTGGGATATTCTGTCAAATGGCGGAGTTGTCCAAGAAATGGCACACATTGCAAACGGCCGGGATACAGGAAATTGTGTGTCTTTACTAAGAGTGAACGTAAGTCGGTAACATATATTGAGTAGTATTATTGTTTTAAATATAATGTTAATGTTCCCTTTTCAGTAATTAACGATTCATCAGTGCCTACAGAGTGCCAATTCAAGCCAGAGCAACATGCTGATTTTACAAGAGAGCTGCACTGATCCAACGGCCTCTTTTGTTATCTATGCTCCTGTTGATATTGTTGCCATGAATGTCGTTCTTAACGGGGGAGACCCCGATTATGTTGCCCTTCTACCCTCTGGATTTGCCATACTTCCTGATGGAACTTCATTGCACGGGGCCAACATTGGTGAGGCTGCTTCCGGTGGATCTCTACTAACTGTTGCATTTCAGATTTTGGTAGATTCAGTTCCTACAGCAAAGCTGTCGCTTGGTTCTGTTGCTACTGTTAACAACTTGATTGCTTGCACTGTTGAGAGGATAAAGGCTTCTCTGTCATGCGAGTCTGCATGACCCCTTAAAGCTTCAATTTTAGGTGAAGTGAATCTTCTCACTACTTTTATTAAGTTCTTAATTCTCATTGACCAAAAAAAAAAAAAAAAAATTAGGTTCTCAGTTCCCTAAGGTGTTGGTTTCTTAATGTTCAATTTTACTCTTTGGGTTTTGAAAAAAATGTCGGCTCTAAAAATGGATTTAACGCTGAACAAAAAATAATAGGAAAAATCTTTTAGTGTGATTTAATTGTTCAATCAATTTGTGTCATTTATTTTTTATTTTCTCTCATTTATCATAATCTTGAGAAGTTTTTTACTGCTGTTAAAGCCTTGCTCTTATCTATTCACTATTTACTATGTGTATATGAAGTATACAAATTACAAGATGTGACTGAAAAATTAGCAATACTCCAAGAACACCCCAAGAATTTTTCCTTGATCACTATGATGTTTCGTAACCGTAATTCTAAAATAATGTATTAGTAAGATTTATTTATGAGCCCACAAATGACATGGTATGTTAGGTCTTATCTAAGATATTTCTATTAACTGAGAAATAAACTTTGTATCCAAAATAATAAGGCAAATGATGAATTACACGTTTATATGAGCTATTTAATTTCAAATTAATGATTTAGTAATAGTCAATACAACTTCTTGTCTTTATTATATTCTCAAGGTGCTTTGAAACGTTCACTACTTAATTTGTTTGGTGGTTGCAGAAAGATCAACAGAAGAAGGAAAAAAGAAGGAAAACAACATCAAGAAACAACAAAAGTGATGGGAAATATCGGCTTATAGATGATGGGGTTAAAGTCAAGAGCGCACCTTACATGACCCTCTTTTGTTTATGGTGCTGGATGTGGTGCTTCTTTAAGAAAAGTGAAACATCCTAGGGCATATTCAAAGTATGTGAGGATTAGAGGTTCGGGTATTGACTTTCCCAAACATGAGTAAAATTAAGCAAATGAATTATAAAGACCTTGTTAACTTTGTGGCTAGGGTTTTAATTATTTAGGTTTTTGTGTTAAGTGCGGTTTAGTTCCTTATTTTATGTTCTTTTTTCCTTCTTTTTTTTTTTGTTATTTTGTGTGTTTTCGAAGCTCTAGTGGGTGTGCAAGGGCTCACTCCTACTAGCAGACATTGGCTTCCTTTTTCCCAATTTCAGAGCTTTTGAAATGGACTGCCTTCTTTTTTTGCCTGCTTATTTTCGCTTTCTTTGTTAACATATTAGTATGAGTTTCCTTTTACATCATTTATTGACCTTATTCTTCAAATGGGATTTAATATGGTGACGGGGACCAACTCTGGTCAGTAATCCAAAGTATTTCAAAAAAAATTAAAAACAACTCAAAATTGGCCCGAATCGTGAATTAAATTGGCCCTAATAAATTTCATGTTTTTACGAACAACTCAAAATTTTGACTTGGCTCCTTACAGGACACGGCCTTCATTCCTTTTACTTTTGGATCGTATTTAGAAGTAGATGGAAGAATAATCAAGAATCAAGATAAAGTAGACGGTGCCTTCATTTACCAAAACAAAATATTAAAGACGACAAAAGGCAAATCATGAACAACCAAAATCAACAAAATTAGGAGTCGCAATTCTAATATTAAATAGTCTTTCGACAATTAACGATTTTTTTTTCCCATTTCTTATTGTCTCGAATAAAAATTTAGACCAATTAATGCTATCAATATTGGTTAATGTTACATGCTGGAAGTCGATTGATTAGCAAAACGACTTGAGATGAATTCTTTTGAAGTTTAGAATTGACTCCAAAGTATTTGCCTGCTTTGGTGCCTTACTTTAAATTTCAACGGATTTGAACTTATAGTAGTTACTAGTCCGTTTATGTTGGAAAAATAATCCGTCACGTTGGATTTGATATCCCTTTTGGTGATTACAGAAACAAATTTATGATTCACAGCTAGTTTAGCACTAATGCACATCATAAATGGTGGATTAGTTTGGCAATTAACAGATGTAACTGAAAATGCAATTAAACAACATGAAAGTGAAGTCATTGCGTTTGCTCTCAAAAGTTTTAAATCGACTTTTAATGGGTCGAAAACAAATTGTCTAGAGGCTTTTACACTTTTGTTTCATTACTCTTAGACAAAATGCAAAGTCCGAAGCAGGTGCGAACGTGGTTCCATGGGGCTATCATGAAGAGATGATAAACTTCAATGGACTATAATACAAAATAACATAAAATTAAGGGGCATAACGTAATATCTTTAAAAAATTGGTCTAATTAACATTTCAGACTTTTACCTTCGCTAAAATTGTAGAAAGGGCCGGGAGGGTGCGAGGGCTTGGCCATAAATAGGGTGGGTAAAAATGCCCGAAGCAGTCGATTGATTAACAAAAAAGTCGGGAGAGTGTGAGGGCTTGTATAAGGATTTGAGAAAAAAAAAGTCAGGGCCAAGCTCAGGCTCACAATTTTTTTAAAAAATAAATTTATAAATTAGAATAATATATTAAAATTGAAAAACAATAGAAAATTAAAAAAGAAAAAAAAATTAAATTCCTAATTCATAAATCAATTATGATTAAAAAAACTAAAATTTATTATTGATTATAACAACTTATTGATTATTAACTTATTTCAAATTTACAACAATTTAAAAAATTAAAAAAATAAATAAAAGCTCGAGCCCGACCCAGGCCTAGGCCTTATGCTCATTTTAAGTGGGCTTGGGCCTGGGCTTAGAAAAGCCCAGCCCAAGCCCGCTTTTTGCCAATCCTAGCCACAAGTAGGTTCACCATGGTTCAAAGGTAAATTTGATATTTTAACATATAAATTAACATTAAATAAAATACACTAAATGAGGCATTAAAAAATTGTAACTATCTGGATTTTAAAAAAAAAATTCTATGATGGGCAAAGATGCCTTTACGTTTTTCAACTTTTTTTTAAGGGTAAGGGACGGACAAAGGCTATTAATTCATTTTTTACCCTCTTACCTCCTCAAAATTTGAACTTAGGAAGGCAATCCAATAAAACTGCTTGAAATTCACTCAACCATATCCTTGGATGCAAATTATTCTATTGAGACTTAAATTTAGCACTTGGGTCTTAGAAACACTGCTCCTTACTACTAAATTAGTTCGTCTCCTTTTAAATACTTAAAGAATACATTAAATTAATAATTTTTCTTTAGAATAATGGTATTCGACCAAACTGCTGATAAAGGGGTGCAAAAATAACACCCGCTTGCTGACTGGTGCTGTTTTGGAACCATTTTTTAGCATTTAAAACCAAAGATATCACCCTTTGAGTTATTATTTTTATTATTACTACTACTGCTGCTACTATCATTATGATTATTTTTGCATTAACCTACTCGTGGTTGGATAAAAAGCAACTCGGGTGGTTTATCTAGAGGAAATCCTAATGTTTCCACTTGTGGTAGTCTTTTCGAAAACTCCATCACTGATTTTTACTTTTATTTATTTAATTTCATAGTTTTAGGGTATTCTAATTTAGGCTATAAAACTGATTATTTTACACGGTGTTTGAAAGTTTAAAGAAATTGTAAATTCTGTTTGGAAGTTGAGAAAATTGAGATGAATGTTATGGAATTCTTTTATTCAATTCATTCATTCATAAAGAATTCCATAACATTCATTCATAGTTACAAAATGACAACTACACTAGTATTTATACTTCAACTAATTACAATGAAAACAAAATGCAACAAGCTTAACAATTGAAACAAAATGTAATGTACACAAATGCTGAGCTGGCATATTCCCTAACTAGCTTTTTTGACTGATCCTTGACTTACACATGCTAAGTGTGCAACCCTCTTGTATGCATTATAAGCTTCCTTAACAGCCAGCCCCCCTTAAATTCAAGAGGCATGGATGCACATTGAGTTTGGCTCTAAAGTGGTTAAAATGAATGAATGTGAGAAGTTTTGTCAAGATATCTGCAATTTGCTCTTCACTAGGAATGTAGTTGATTTGTCTCTGATGAAGTGCATATCTAGCTCAATATGTTTTGTTCTTGAGTGGTAGACAATGTTCTTGGCTAGCTTTGTTGCACTGACATTGTCACATCGGATTATAGGCAATGAAGTGTATTCAATTGGTATGGAATTTTGTCTGGAAGTGCAAAGAAGAAAAGAACAAAAGTTGATGAGAAGAAACAAAAATTATTATTACTTTTCTCTTTCATACAAGTCCAAGTGGGCCTCTTAAATAAATATGTACACAATACTAGTAAACTATTGTATAGGAAAACCACTTGAAACAAGGAGACACAATCACCTAAATCAGCAACATGCTTAACAGACCTAAACATATGCCACAACAACTACAACTTATTCTGACTAAGTCAAATAACAAAGAAGCGACAAAAGAATTGATCCCCTGTGAATTATAGTGTGTGTATCATTCTATCCCCTCTAAGTTTGTCCTTGTCCTCATGGATGAAAATTTAGATACAAACGAAGAAACCTCTATTTATTCTCCTATGTAGCATCCTCAATAGGGGCACCCCTATTTAACAAGAAATTTTCCCCTTTGGTGATAACTACCCTTCTGAATTACACAGCTATCAAGGACAACTTTTGGTTGAGGCAACAAAGTAGAGTCTGCAGCTACACGTGGTAGTTTGGGCATTACTGTTATTGGGCATCCAGCATACTTCTTAAGCAAACTAACGTGAAAGACATTATGAATTTGAAACCTTGCTGGCAGCTCCTAATGGTAAGCAACAACACCAATGTAAGCTAAGAATTTATATGGGCCATAGTACCAAGGGGACAATTTTAAAGAGCTTCAGAATGTAGCCGATTGCTATTGATACGGCTGCAACCATAAATAAACATAATCACCCACTTCAAATGTTACTTCACACCTATACTAGTTTGCTTGAACCTTCATACAATTTCGAGGCATTACCAAGTGATGGCGGAATGTCTTTAAAACCTTTTCCTGAGCTTGTAAAAACTCATCAACTGCCTGCACCTTTATAGTTCTTGGAACATGTAAGAGCAAATTAGGTGGAGGAATGCCACAGATTGCTTCAAAATAAGTGAGGCCAGTAGTGGGGTGGACCGTTGTATTGTAACTAGATTCTACCCAAGCAAGCCAATCCAACAATTTCTTTAGCTGATCGTGTGCAAACCAATGAAAGTACTGCTCAAGGGTGAGATTAACTACTTTAGAATGCCTATCTGTTTGTGAATGGTAAATGGAACTTATGTAGAGAGAAGTTCCTAGCATTTAAAACAAAGCTTTCCAAAAAACACTAACAAAAACCTTGTCACGGTTACTAGTAATAGATCTTGGCACCTCATGTAATTTAATAATACAACTTAGGAAAGCCTTAGCTACTATTAAAGCTGTGAACAGATGCTTTAAAGGAACAAAGTGGACATACTTTGACAAACGATCTGCCACCTCCATTATAATTGTGTATGCTTGTGAAGTGGGAAGGCCCTCAATGAAATCCATGGAAATATCAGTCTATATTTTGTTAGGAATTGCTAAAGGTTGAAGGAGCCCAACTGGTTGCATTGTCTCAGTATTACAACGCTGACAAGTATCACATTATTGGATAAATTATTTGATTGCAGTTCACATTCTTGCCAAAAGGAACATAGATCATATCCGGTTTAGAGTCGTTTGAACTCCAAAACGTCCCCCCATCAATGATGAGTGATTATCTGCCAATATGACTGGAATTAAAGATGAAGTAGGATTAAAATTGATTCTGCCCTTTTTAAACCAAACTCCATCCCTCTAAAGATAAAGTGTACGAGTTTTATTGTGAAGTAACTTAATCTGCTCATAGAAGAAATCTAACAAAACTTCTACCTTGAGAGTGGCCCATCAATCTAAATTCGACAATGAGATAACATAGTGTCCCTCATGAGTGCGAAAAGCGGTCTTACGAATATTTTCTTCGTTGACTCGGATCTGATGGTAACCAAAGTGGAGATCCACTTTAGAGAAAAATGAGTACCGTAAAGTTCATCTAAAAGCTCATTAATGATTGGAATCAGGTACTTGTCTTTGATGGTAACATTGATAAGTGCCTTGTAATCGACACAAAACCTCCAAGTTCTATTTACTTTTTTTATTGACAACACAGGTGATAAGAAAATACTAGTACTTGGGCTAATAATTCTAAAATTAAGGAACTCTTGCACCATTTTTTCTATCTCAACCTTCTGATATTATGGGTATCGATATACTCTAATGCTGGCGGGTTCTTGGTTTGGCTTCAGCGGAATTTGGTGATCATGGCATCAGTGAGGCAGAAGGCTTACTAGCTCAGCAAAGATTTCAGGAAATTCGTCAAGTAATTATCTCGAGCCTGTTGATTGGCACGTTGCTTTTTCTTCATATGATGGAAAATTGATTTCAGTAAGAGTTGTAATTTGCAAGTAGTAGCCCATGCTAGTTAGTTGTTGTGATTTGCTATTGTCTGAAGGCTCCAATTTAGTGTGATCAAGTCCTTGAAGCTACTATTGTTGTCCGTTATGAGTGAAAGTAATAGTCAACTTGCGATAAACAATTTCGATAGGACCTAAAGTCTCCAACCATTGCACCCTTATAATGGTGTGATTTAAAAATAAGCTATATTGGTATGAATTTTTATGATCAATGAAAGATTCAAGCATCTGCCTATGCACTCAATTTTCTCATAATTTCCCACTATTACATGAAAGGATCGATCACTTATACGGGTAGGGCCAATTTCTTGACAATTAATTGTTCAATAAAATTGTGGGTACTTCCACCATTGATAAGCACTGTGACTTTATTATTCCTAATTCTTCCAGTCATGCGAAGAGTTTGAGGGTGATTGGTTCTATCCATTGCATGAAATGAGATTTCAGGTTGTGGTTCGATAGGTGATGATTCCTCATTGGTGTCATGATTCTCTTGTTGTAGGTGTGATGGGCAGTCCTCGATCATGAATAGTTGTGGGCATTGGCATCTATGACTTGGAATATACTTCTCATCACAGTAGAAGCAGAACGTTTTTTTGCAACGATCTCTTGCCTCTTGACCAGATAGCAGCTTGGGGCCGTTTTTTAGATCGGAGGAGGACTAAACAGTCCTACTACCGTATTTTATTGGTTTTGCTGAAATAGGCCTGTGTGAAGGGCTCTAAAATTACTACTACTGTCAGGCTTCTTTTGTAAGGAATTTCGTTCTTCAATCAAGCGTGTCACTCCAAATGTATCTGATAGAGTTTTTGGTTGTTTCACTTTGATGTCTAATCAAGTTTCATCTCATAGCCTTGCAATAAAACAACCCAAAAAAAACTATTCAGTAAAGTTATCTATTTTTTATTTTTTTAAGGTAAGGGGGGTGAGCAAGCCCAAATACAATTTTGTACCCTTTTACCATCCCCAAGAATCGAACCAGAATTTTGGTAAGGCTACAGTTGCACTACAACCAACCCGACTTCACCCTTGGGGGCATAAGGTTATCTACATGGTGCGAGAGTTTTTTGAACTTTTGTTGATATGCTGTCATTGTGGAAGTTTGCTTAAGACGGGATAAAGCTTCATTTGGATCCTCGTAGTTTATTGGTCCAAAGCGTAGATGGATTGCATTTATATATTATGCCCAAGACAATGGTCCACGAAATTTGGTTAACCACATATGCCATTGTAGGGCAATTCCCTCTAGATGGAATGACGTCAGTTGTACCTATTATTCTGGAGCTACATTCTTGATTCAAAAAATTATCTGCTTTGTAGACTTAACCAATTGGATCTTTTCCATTGAAGGTCGGAAAATTCAATTTAAGATGGTAATTATGGTTAGGAAGGTTTGAGGTATTTGAGGGGGTAAGTTTGACAGTTTAGTATGAGGATTCTATAGGTGCAAATGGATTAGTGTCAGAGGAGTTTATGTGTGAAGCTTGGGAGGAGCGAAAGTATTAGAGTTTTGATAATACAATCTATAGGGTGGCATGGACTTGATCGAAGCTAGATTCATGACGGCCTAAAACCTTCATAAACATCATTACGAAATTCAACATTCAATTGATTTATGGTAGTTATAGCTTTAATACAAAAAATGGTATAGAATTTTGTTTGGAAATGTAGAGAAGAAAATAGCAAAAGTTGATGAGAAGAATAAAAACAATTCTTATTACTTTTCTCTTTCATATAAGTCCAAGTAGGCCTCTTAAATAGACCTATACATATAAAATAGGAAAATCACTTGAAACAAGGAGACATAATCACCTAAATCAACAAAATGCTTCTTGGACTGTATTAGGTTCTTTATTGGTTAGGGTTGTTAGTCTAAAGGGCTACACACATTGTAATTTTGATGATAACAAACATATGCCTAAAGTAACATGAAAAATATTGTATTTCACATTTTCACTAGTTCTTGAAGGATAATATTTATGCAAGTGAATCATGTGAAATTAAGTTCAAGACACTCAACGGACAACGGCGTGATCAAGAACATAGTTTAGCTCAAATGAGTCATTATTGCGACAAATTCTTGTAAAACCAATATGATTTAATACATGTATGGTTTACCATTTGAGAAACTCAAAATTTTGTTTAATAGATCATCATTTTTCATAAACCAAATGTTTTGTAATTATAAGCCTAATATTTTATGAAATTAGTTGTTTTTCAAGATGTAGACTAAAATGAAAAATTTTGCAATCTTTGATTTTAATAAGTATTGTTTTAAATTCTAGATTTGGACTTATTTCCAAACATTTGAAATATTTTAGGCCATATTTTAATTTCTAAAAATTTTAGGGCTAAAGTATAAATATTAAAAATAGACATAGAGTTAGCGATTAACAACCTGAGGAAAATTTCAAATTTTCAAATTTTGGATTAAAGTGAAAATGTTTTGAGAATTTTGAAATAAATAAGTATTATGTTAAAATTCTAAATATGACCTCTTTGAAAAGTTTTATAAAATTTTGGGCCATATCATAATTTTAGAAAGTTTTGAGAATAACGAGTATTATTTGAAAATTCTGAAATTTGATCTGTTTACAAAGTGTTATAACATTTTGGGCTATAGTCCAATTAACAAAAGTTTAAGGTAAAGACGTAATTTTGGAAAATAGTGTTACTGTAGCAAAATTCAAATTGTAACGGTAACTTTCAATGTATAGAAGAGGTGAGCCAGCTAATTAAGAGGCTAGCCGCTTGCTTGCTGGAATTTACCTATAACGGTTAGTTTTTGGGCCGAAACTATATAAATTCAAATCTAATTCATTTTTATGAACTTTTGCAAGCAAAAACAAAAAGTATACAACATATATTGAGCTTCCATTTCTCAAATCATCATTTATTGAATCATCATTGTACTATAATTTATATATCAACTCTAAAAGAGAGTTTTTGTTGTAATCTTTATTTTCTTATCAAATTTGTGAGTGTATAAGTGTGAAAAACACTTGTGGTGAAGAGATTGAAAGATAATCTGTTGCTGTAAAGGTTTATTAACACATTGGAAGTCAATTGTAAAGAACTTGAAGCCTTGGGAGGCTTGGATATTGAAATCTTCAAGCTTAGTTGGCTTGGAGGCATGGACGTTGGCGAAGATTGTCGAACCACGTAAAAATAATTGTGTTTGATCTCTCTTCCCTTACTATTTTATTATTGTGCTTTATTAAATTTATTATTTTTTATTTGATTAAAGCAATAGATTGAATTGTTGTGTGGTTTGTTTAGCTTAAGTTTTAACATTCCAATTCACCCTCTCTTGGTAGGGATGGGCAAATTCGGATCCAGATCGGATGAATAATTCGGATTAATTCAGATTCAGTTCGATAATACCATATTGAAATTAGATTCAAATTTGCTCAAACAAATCAAATGAATTCATGTCACTTTCAAGTTGAAATACAAAATTGAAATCACAAAAATAAGAAAAAATGCAGCAAGCCAGCAAATGAGGAAAAGAAATGCAAAAAATGAAAGTCAAAAGACTCAAACCTCTGCAAGTTTTTGAAAGTCTTAAGTAGCTATTCTTAAAAACTCAGCATCTCACAAGCTTTGCTGGATCCGACTCTATTGGAAACCCATGTAATAAATAAAAAAATGCAGTGGCTGGGTTTGGACTTCAATTTTTGCTTGCAGCTTCAGGTGATACCAGAGTGAAATTGAAACCTCATCTTGAGCCCGAACCAAAACCTCATCTTGAATCTAACCAAACAAAGCCAATGACACTCTTTCTTTCACCTTCTTCTCTGCTCTTTCCTTTATCCACGTCAAAATCAAAACCTCACCGCTTCACATTCAATATACTAGCGTCATCATCAAGTTCTCCCAAGCAACTCTCTCTCAACAGCAAACTAGAATAAAAGATAGAGTCATTGTGAAATTGAAATCTCATCTTGAACTCGAACCCAGCCACAATGAAATTGAAACCCGTACAGCTCATCCACGGCTTGAGACTTGACAGCTAGTCGGCTTTTTCTTAAAGAGATTGGTTGGGTTTGTGCGGCTGCAAGTGCTTCTCCTATTCTTTGATTGGGTTTGTGTGGTTGCAGTCTGCAACTTCTTTTTCGACTATTTGGCTGGGTTCGTGCGACAACAGCTTGCAAGTGCTTCTTCGATTCTTTCTACTCTGATTTGGGATTTTAAGGATTTAGGGCTGCCTTTCAATTTTTATTTTTTATTTTAAATTCAATTATATATATTTATTAATTGCAAATGCAATATAATCGGATTGTAAAGTTTTCACCCGATCAGATTTTGAGGTCAATCTGAATCCGATCCGATGCCCACCCCTATTTCTTGGGTTACGTAACTAGTATTTCAAAGGTAACTGTGTATAATTTTTGTTTAAAAATTTCAAATTTTGATTTGTTGATCATCCTATAGGATGCTTGTTGAGTAAAGTTTTTATTTAAGTTATATCTTGTATATTGCTAGTGTTAAAAGGTTGTTTGTGGATCAGGTTGTGTTTGAGTTGGTTCTGGAATTTGACAAGGTAAATGAGATGATGATGATTCTGATAATGAACAATTGGGTTGCTCTTGTTCATGCAAAGCATCTGTATGAGCAGAAGATGAATGTATTTTTTCATGTTTTCCTAATTCTGCTAAGTAAGTATCTTCCAACCTGCTATTAGGTAAGGATAAGGTTGAAAGATAATAGATCTATTTAGGAGAGAATTTTCATACTAGAGTTTCAGATTCTGTGTTGTTTCAGATGAAGAAAGAGCATTGTTTGTTGAGTGTAAAGATGTGGTTTCATCAAAGACAACATGCCTAAGAATGTGAATTTGAGAAAAATTTATTAGACATTTATAGCCTTTATGTGAAGGATTATATCCAATAAAGATGCACTTACTTGTATGAAAATCAAACTTGTGTTTGTTAAAGTCTCTCATGTAAGGATAACAAAGACAACCAAAGCATCTAAGAAAATTATAATTTGATTTATGCTTAAACAACTTTTCATATGGAGATATAAGTTTGAATACAGTTGTTGGTAGACTATTTATGTGATAAACTGCTGTATGAACGACATGCCACAAAAACTTGAAAGGAAGATTGGCTTGAGCCATAAGTGTTAATCCTAGTTCAACTCTATGTTTGTACTTCCTTTCAATTAGACCATTTTGATGATGGGTATATGAGCATGGATGTCTAAAGATGATCTCATTTTGATTTAAGAAATCAGTAAGCATTCTAAACTGTCCCCTTCCCCTTCCAATTAGATTGTAACGTCTTGATGGTTGTGCTGAATTGGTTTTTTACTTGAAGTTTGAATAATTTAAAGACTTCAAAGGATGTAGATTTGAATTTAAAAGGGTGAATCTAAGTGAATTTACTGTAGTCATCAACAAAATTGATATAATACTTACATCCATTTCTAGATACAGTATATGAAGGTCCCTAAAGATAAGTGTGAAGCAATTCTAACATCTTTGAAGTTTTAGTTTTAGTTGTAGAGAAATGTTGTCTACAAGTTTTTCCTAACTGACAAGCTTCATATATAGAATGCATAGAAGATGAGATAGCTTTATGAGAGACTTTAAATTGTTTACAAGTCTTAAACAAATGTATCAATATTGCTGAGTTTGGATGATCAAAATTCTTGTGCAGCAAAGTTATTTCATCAGGTTCGTGATTACAATTATTTGAAGTAGATTGATAGCAAGCCTTATCAAAGACATTACAGTTTTGAAAAAGCATATGACACATTGAAAAATGACAAAATAGAGATTGGTTTATCCAACTGGGATATTTGGAATGCAGATGATGAGTGTGATGTAGATGATGAGGATAAATGATTGGATTTCAATAGCAGCTTGTAAAAACCTTTCTCAACAAGGCCCTGTAAAAGAATTTGCCCCTTCATGTCCTTTACAAAACAAATGTTTCCATAACATTCAATAGAGAGAGAGTTATCAGAAGTAGGTTTAGAAATGGTTAATAGGTTCTTAATAATTGATGGAAAAAGCAACATGTCTTTAAGTGTTATGGTAGAGTGTGTGTGTGAATGATTTGAAGTTTTAAATGACAGAAAAGTATGTCCAACATGAGAAATGGATAGACCTTGACCATTGCCAATAATAAGCTGATCAGTTCCTTTATATTCCTCTCTTAGCTACATATTCTCCATGTTGTTGGTTAAATGATGAGTTGCTCCACTAGTTAAATACCAACCATCATCAGCAACTGCCTTAAAGTTGGCCATATAAGCTGCTCAAAGAGTATAAGCATTATTTCCAAAGTAATAGTTGGTTCTAAAGGTAAAATAAAAGCTTGGGGCATATAACTGAAACATCATAATTATCAAAAATTTTGTATGAAGTATTAAAACCATCAAAGTTAGTAAGATAAATTAATTTGGTCCTTTGCCTCTACTAAACCTCTTGCAACAGGAATATAATCTTCCACAAATCTATGCCAGCAAATATCAGCAGTGTGACCAATTTTGAAGCAAATCTAACAAATCAATTCTTCTGCATTACCTCATATTCCTTGAGATCTATTTACCCCAGTAATTCCACTTCTAGCATATGGAGATAGATTTCTGAGTGCTTGAAAAGAGTGAAGACTATTCTAACCAAATGATTGACCTCTACCATACCCACTTCTAAAATTGCAATTGAATATTTTCTAATGATACTTCATACTCCCTTTACCAAACACATGATTTCTTCCACCAAGATTACTAAAATTACCACTAATATGTCTCCTCTCTTCTAAAATTTCCCTTAGACTAAGTATAAAAAGCCTTAGGATAATATACATTAATATATGCATAGTTTGCATTAAACACGCTTTTATCATCTTGTTCTTACTCTAATCTGGTTTGGTATGTTAGCAATAGTGCATATGTATCATCAAATTCCATTTTGGAACCAGTTATAAATGTAGCAATATCACGATAACTTGATCCTAATCTAGTGAGCATTGTTAACATAAGATCCTTTTTTGTGATAGGGCTCCCAGCACTGGCAAGCTTATCAACTATAAATTTCATCTTGATATAATAATCTTCAACACTTAATGATTCCTTCCTAAGTGTATTCAGTTAGTATCTAAGTTGAAAAACACTACCCTCATATTATCTTTCAAATTTCTTTTCTAATGTTCGCCAAACATCAAAAGACCTCACATAATTTATAACAAGGCTCAGAGTACCTTCACTAATTGATGATACACAACCATCCAAGTAGAGTCTGATCTTGTGATCTCCAAATTTGATACTTTGGATTATCAATTTCTTGAGTAAATCCATTAGCTCCACAAAGAAGAAAATGTTCATTAGGTGTTGGTTTTGTCCCATTGATGAAACCTTCCAATCGTTTGCCTTCTATAGAAGCTAAGACTTATGAAAGCTACAATAGATAATTAGATCGATCCAGCTTGATTGGAGTATTGAAAGAGAAATTGATTTGAGTTTGTTGATTTGTATTTTTGGCTGTTAAATTTCTATAAGTTGTTTGCTGATTATTGGAGCTTGCTCTGTTTGGCTCTGATACTATGTTTGAAAGCTTAAAGAAACTGTAAATTCTGTTTGGAAGTTAAGAAAATTGAGATGACTGTTCCAGAATTCTTATATTTTCAATTCATAGTTAAAAAATGACAACTACACAAGCATTTATATTTCAACTAATTAATTACAATGAAAACAAACTGCACAAGCTTAACAATTGAAACAAAACATAATATGTGCTTAACAAACTTGTTAAGCGGGCATATTCCCCGACTAACTTTGTTGAATGATCCTCGACTTGCACGTACTGAGTGTTCAACCTTCTTGTATGCATTATGAGCTTCCTTAACACACAAAAATCATTGTGGTTGTTCAAGTTATTGAAATTTCTTTCAATAAAGGGTGGTCAAATCTTTTACTTGAAAGTTATCTGCTTTAGATAGTACTAATTTTCTTTGAAGACCCTCTCTATAGACTCACCTTGAAAATGAATGTATGATAGATTAAATGTCGATGAAAACTTCCTCTCTGAATTTTCAGTTTACCCGTACATTTTGAGAGAATCACTCTATTTCAGATCATTTAGCCAATGATGGGTTTCACTGGTCGTGCTTAACTTGGTATGATCAACTCATGGTTGTTGTTTATAAGTTTATTTGCTCCATGCTAATTGCTTCCAAAACTATAAAAGTTTTTTCCTTTTTTTTATATCTCTATTTTCCTTATAGTGCATGTGCTTATTGGCTTTGCCTCTTTTTAGTTATTTTTTTTTCATGAGATATAAATACTCATAATTTTTTCATATCCATGTATTTCTCTTTTATTTTAATTAATAATATTTTCCCTTGGTCCATTGATGTTTTCCCAGAAAATAAAGGAAAGGGAAAAAAAAATTAAAACTAACAATCTTCTCCTTCCCAAATCATTGTGTTGTATAAGAATTTCCTAAAACATGCAATAGTAATTAAATTGATCAAATACCAATCATACTAAATTAGGACTCAGTACATACTCGCACATTTGAAACTTCATGTATATATATGTATGTATGTATGTATGTATGTATTACTACATTTCAATCATTATCATCAACTTATATGTCATTCTTTTATTGAATTACTAAATAAAATAATACGTAATTTTACTAATTATGAAATTGACCAACCAATAGTGAATGCCTCATTAACTCTTAGGATGAAAATAATCTATTATTGTTCTTAAAAAATGTAATATTATTTTATTTAAAAAAAAATTAGATTGGGATGAGAAATGTCACTCACTGAATACTAACTTTACCCCCCTATTATTATTTGAACTCAGGTCGCCATGCAAAACGTATTCACAGACGGTCGAATAATGCCCAACGGGCAAATCAGCTGATATGGTTAATTAAGCGGGCAACATTTCTCATTGGCGTGATAAACTGGACGCCGCCAAGCTATGTGCATAATATTCCAAACCATATTGTCAAGTTGATAATTAGTTCTAAGAAAAGGTGACAATCATGTTAATTTAGATTAAAAGGTGGCAATTTCCATGTGCAAGCTTTTGCTTAGGTCGTGTAATATGGCTAATTAAGTAACGTATGCACAAGGAAATTGCCAGTTTTCACTCTAAACAAATGGTCTCGTTTTCTCAGAACTTAATGATTATCAGCTCATAATGCCTCTGAGCAAAGAAGATTACATGACATTATGCATGCGGCTTGGTGGCGCTGAGTTTGCACGCCAATGACAAATGGAATTCCCACTTCTGCTTCACCATTCACTTGTCGCGATTTGAGTGGCACAATTGTCATAGCCCTCTTTGGTCTCACGCAAATTTATGAAACTGTTGGCTCTTTCTTACCTAATGTTTTAGCACTATGCGTCTATTGCTGACAAAATCGTTCTCCTTTTTATTTCAGTTACACTTCTATCTTTTTGGGTTCCTTCTTCTTCTTCACCTTCGAAGAAACCCTTTTGTACATATTTTTACTCTTTTGTACTCTCGGTTTTGAAAAATGATAATCCCTGCGATGTAAAATATTATCAATTTAATTAAATTCACGCATACCATGACCATTTAAAATTTGAAAGGAAATACATGTGCAACCAAACAGTCTACTTGGCAATATAATTAAGGCCCCAGCTATGTTGGCAATATAATTAAGGAAATACCATGACCATTGCCTATAATTAATTAACCCAAATCAAAAGTTTTCGTTATTATTTTTTTTCAAATGTTTAGCCTTTGTCGTATATAAGCATACTTGGCAAGTAACGGTTACTACTGCCATAGTGGAGACGGTTTGCAGATCGGCTGGCTCATATACAGGGACAAAAATGAGAAAATATCGGACTACCTCTTTAGTTAGTCGCGTAGCCAGGATTCAAACCCAGTAAGGGTAAATTTAATATCCTCAAAAGAATTTGATTTTTCTCAAGTGATTTTAACGATGATAATTTAATTTTGAGCTACATTTTTATATATTATTCGAAGTTGATGGAGAAAAATTAAAAAATTTGTTGGAGATTAATAAAAAATTTTGTTGAATTTTAAACATCAGTTTCTAAAAAATTAAAGATTTGTGGGCGTAGCTGCCCCACTTGTCTCTATATATTTCTGCCACTGTCTCTTGTGAAATAATAATTTTTAAAATAACTTTTAAACTTTTTTAAACATCAACTTACCTTATTTTTATCCAAAAGACAAGAAAAAAAAAGATTGGGTTGATAAAAAAAAATCTTTAGTCTTCTTCTTAATAACTGGATAACTTTTCACAAAAAATCATTGAAGTAAACCACAATTAAATCGCGAAACTCGAATCAATAGCTCATCTTTGGTTAAGTTTGAGATAAATTTGAATGCAATAACTTCCAAAACCCAAATGCCGTTTGTTTTTTGAAAATGTTTTCTTATTTTTGCAACCTTTTTAAGAGGGTAATAATTGGACAACTTTTCACTTAAAAAATCATGTATCTGAATCAAAAGCTGCATCTTTGGTTAAATTTGAGATAAAATTTGAATGCACTAACTTCCAAAACCCAAATGCCGTTTGTTTTTTATGCAGGAATCATAAAAACAGAAACGGCTTTTGGGTTTTGGAATTCGGTGTCCTCAAATTTCCTTTTTTTTTTTCAAGATTATAAATTGTCATTTTGAAAATTAATTAAATCATTTTTTCTCGTTTTATCATCTCAGTATCAGATGTACGATATTGAGATGAAAATTCACTTTTTTTTTTCTCATGGCTAGTATTTGAAAAAACAATTAGTATAAATTTGGATTAGAGAAACCTATAGCCAGTAGAAGACCCTAGAAGCTCTCCTGTTGTTTGCCGGTTAACCAAGTGCACTCCACGCGCCAAAATGTCGTCTGGGTCAGTCTCTGACTAAACCCAACGAGAGAGAGCTTATGTTACACTCAAAACACAATTATTATACGGGAGATTGCCAATTTCCCTCCTACAGTAATTAATATATACTATTTTTTCCTATGCTGTTTTTATAATGGCCAAAACCCCCCATAGCATAAGTTTACAATACTATCTTTATTTTCAACTATTCTTTTATTTATATTTATTATAAATTAAATAAATCACATGAATAGAAACTAAATAAAAAATGAAGCATTAAAAATAAGAAATATATGTTTTGATATGAGTAAAAAAATATATAATAATAAATTTTTTTCTTGTACTTATTTATTTTGTGAAAATTTTCTTATAATAAATATATAAGAAAATTATTATAAAGTGATAAAAAAATAGTATAAGAAAACTTGAATGACAAATAAAAATCTATTATAAGATAAATAATAAAATATTTTACCTATACTTTTTACATTTAATTTTAAAATATTACACCATGTTTATTATAAGAAAATGTTCACAAGATAAATAATTACAAAAAAAATATATTATTAATTTTTTTGGCCAAATCAAAACATATATTTCTTATTTTTAATACTTAGTTTTTTAATTTAGTTTCTATTCATGTAATTTATTTAATTTATAATAAATATAAATAAAAGAGTAGTTGAAAATAAGAGTAATATTATAAATTTATTCTGTCAAGGAAATTTTTGGTTATTATAAAAATAACAAGAAAATAAATAATATATATTAATTACTGTAGGGAGAAAGTGGCAATTGCCTGTTATTATAATAACAACATCCAGCACGAAATATTTAAGCGACTGCCCAATAAAGAGCCTGAGATTCCGACACAAGTCTAATCTAGTTTGTCACCAGTGTCCAAACAGTACCATCACCTACTGTTTTTTCCACGTGTCATGAATTCCCACTAGGGTTGACGTAAACTCCATCCTACAACTTGTCACGTTAAGTAGTTGGTGCCACTCCACACAATACAAAAACCCATGAAACCCACCACCCTCTTCCCTTGACAAACAAAAACAAGCTTTCCCATTTCCGCAAATTCTATTCTCTCCTCTCACAATTTTCGCCATGACAACCAACACAGATCCGCTCTCAGATTTTCACGACGACCTAATCATCATCATCATAACTTTCCTGCCGTTTATCGACGCTTACCGCCTTTGCATGTCGAAAAAGAAATGGTACGATCGCTCTCTGTGGCTGCATTGTCGTTCATTCGAGCTTCATGAAGCCAGCTTCATGTTACCTGATTCCAGGCAATACTGGTTCAGTATTGGCAGAAGGACCAAGGTCATGTACATGAAAAGGATCGGGAGACTCAAATATTTCCATTTTGTCAACCGAGCTGTTCGTCGATTAGCCTCTGAGTTCTTAATAAAGTTCAGTTTTCGCTTGTATTACTCATCAAATAGTTACCATCAAAACATAGATAAATGGATCGAAATTGTTTTAAAAAAAAGTGTCCAGGAGTTAAGCTTGGATTTTTCAGATGGTGATCCCGTGGAACCCCAGCCCATGCTCCGCAACCCACAGTATGTTTTGCCACATTTTTTCTACCAACAGGGAATGTCTGTTAGGGTTTTGAATATAAATTCATGTGGTTTGGGATTATGCAACTTCGTCAACTTCATCCAGTTAACAAGCTTAGCCCTAACTCGGGTTCGGCTTTTCTGGGCGGAGATTGAGAACATAGCTCATAATTGTCCCTTGCTGGAGACTCTGAGTTTGGTGGAGTGTTATAGAATCGTTAAGGTTGAAATTACCTTGAGGACTTTGGGGCTTCGGAAGTTGATTGTGAGGCACTGCCAGTCGCTCAGTCTAGGGATCGAGCTTTGGCTTCCAAGGCTTCAGTATTTTGAGTACGCAGGCAAGATGGTGCCGTTCAATATGAGAGGAATGGATGATCTTGAGGAGGTGGTCTTGGATTATCGCCTTGACACTCGATATTCTTATAATAGTGAGGATATTAAGTCTCTCTTTAATCCCTTTGCTGACGCTAGGATCCTTCAAGTATCCACTTCTGCTCTCAAGGTTGATTAATTTCCTTTCCTTTCTATTAACTCTTTAATTCGAATTGATTTATTTTCTACATCTTCAGGCGCCCGCATTTTAAAGAATTTGAGATTTCACACTAGCTCAATTTAATGCCTTTATAATGTTGTAAACTATTCGAATATTATTTCATGCCAATATAAAAGTACTTAACACCAGTGTGAAGTCTCATATTCACACAAAAAATTATTGTTGGCGCCGGCATATATTTATTTATTTATATAATTCATTTGAAATAAAACTATATAGATAAATATGTTGTTTTATATTTGAGTTGCTGATGTTGTAGAAATCCAAACAGTATGTATTTGGGCTCTCTCAAAGGTAAATTTAAAATTTCCTTGAAAATCACTGTTATCTTATTTCCTTTCTTCCTTTAAATAGATTTAGTTACTTTCAATCTGGTGTTATATGTGTTAGAAGAGTTATCTTTATTTTAATTATTTTTATTTACTGGTTTCTTTGTTTTTATTTTTGATATATTGACATTTAAGTGACCATGGAGATTTATGAGATTTATAGATTAAGACAAATAATGATCATACAAAGTTAAATACTTTCTCCCTTTGATTCTGAAACCTCATCTATTTTGTCACTCTTCATCTGCATTTTTGGAAAATAATGTTTGTAATCAGATTAATTTGGGTTAGGACTTATATTCAACATATACTAAAAGATTTGGAAGGATATAAACTTCTGCTTCAGCTTTGCTTGTAGCGCTTCATCATATATGATCTAATTCAATTTAATATCAAAAATTAATTATCCAAGCTAATTGCAATAATATAATACATTCATATGCATTGATCGATCAAACAACGTAGGCTTGCATTAAGTTCGTTATCCACGTATTGGGAGTTATTCTGCATCTGTTGTAGAAGGAATCATATAATCATTGATATGTCAGCTCTCGCATAAATGAATTTTGTCGTTTTGGTATAACTCCAAAATAAGATTTTACGTGTGATCATTGCTCTATGAAGCGCGTATGAAAGCTTCATATGAAAAATAGTTAAATGCAATGGTACATGCTACCTTTGAATATAAGTAAATAATACAAGCAACACTTAGCTGAAGGAGGTGAAGGGGCGTAACAAACCTTACCTCAAAAACAACTAAAAATAATCGTATGTCTTGACTTCATGAAAGACTGCATATATGCATGTTTTAATGCATAGTGTTAACAAAATTAAGCAAATAGCTTCCTCTTATGATTGTTTTGTAGATCTTCCCCACTGAGTACCTATTTTTTGGGCAACCGCTATTTAAATTTTGCCAATTGGAGCATTTGACATTGAAGACAGGCTTGGAACATTTTGAACTTGCTTCTATAATATGCTTGCTTATTTGCTCACCATATATTACAACTCTCTCTATTTCGACTGGCGCCATAATGCATACCCCTGTAAGTTCCTTATATCATTACCAAGCATCCGTCCATTTTGGGAATATATGATCATTTCATTTAGCTTAATTAATTAAAGCTTTTGCTCCATTTTCAGGACTTTCGGCCCAATTACTTCCCTCTGTCTCCTGGAGAAATTTGGACTACTGATGGTTGGATTCTTGATCATCTCGAATGCGTTCAGATTGAGGGCTTTACGGGAAAGACATGTGAAACTGATCTTGTGAAGTTCATGCTGAGAAATTCAAGGTCCATTAAGGAACTGAACATCAAACAGCTGGTCAGAGCTACTTCATCGGTAACTTCAGAGGCCTTTAAGGAGATCAATAAGGCGGCGGTGGCTTCTGAAGCTGTCGTGATCAATTGGAGTTGAATTTGAAGTAGTGATGATACCTACTGCTATTTGCGTCAAGACATATATGATATAGAAATATTTATAGCATGTAGGCATCTAATAACTAGTTTTGTGTTGCTGGCTTCTTTTGTTCTGTTAATAACTCTCTTCTGTGGAGAAGACTTGTGCTCTTTAGGCTTTGAAGTTTTTAAAGTTTGAACTTTATAATGATTTCAATTTCACCAGTAATCTTTACATTTCCATACCATAACCCTCTTTTTTCTTCTTTTTTTTTTCATATTCATGTTAATACTCACTTTAGAGAATACAGGTGATTCATTCATCAAATTGTCTCATTGAATTAATTGAATGGAAAGAGGATATCCATATAAGAAATCGAGCATAACACGTCTATTTAGTGTTAGCCGTATTGCTACATACAACATGTATATCGGATCCGGCAGATGGCCCTATCTATTACTAGATTTTTATTGATTTCCATTGACCGTCACTAGGATGTTAGATCCTTGGAGATAACTTATAGTATCCTACCATTTCTAGTAAATGCAAGCATGAGATAACTTATAAGCATTGCATTCTTCTAATTAGTTTATCTACATTTGGTTTTTGGATTTGGGATCGTATAACTCTTGTTAAAAGATAGTTCAGCTGCAGATTGATTCTCGATCTTTTTTTCATTTTTAATTTTTTGACAAGCATGGATGATAGAGATTCTGAAGCAGACTTTGGGATTTCGGCTTGATTATTAGAACTCAGTATTGAGCTTAATTGATTACACAAGACACAATGCAAATACATTTTTACACTGAATCAACATTTTAAATAGGGACTCTACTGTTATATTGTTTGCCCAGTTACTAGTATGCCTCATGTCAAAGTCCTAATTCACTCATACATAAGACTGGTTCACACATTTGAATTCGTCAGCTAATGGCTTCCGTTTGCGGTTGAAGAATTACAAATTCTAAATTACAAAGCAATAATTAACCCTAAAATTGAGTTCAATGATTAACAAAGATCATTGAAAATATTATTGTAGATAAACAAAAATTTTGGTTGAAAATTAAACATCAGTTTCTCAAAAATTTAAGACTTGTGGGGGCAGCTGTCCCACTTGTCTCTATATGGCTTCCACACTATCTCTTGTGAAATCATAATTTTTTAAAATCATCTCTAAACTATTGTAAATCTTAACTTACATCATTTTGTTTAAAAGACAAGGGAAAAAATGGGATGTGTTGATGAAAATTTTTTAAACTTCTTAATAAAAATAGGGGTAACTTGAGGTTTAAATTAATTTGGGAAGTATTCAAAAAATTATCATTTCATGATAAAGGTATTATGAAATTAATCCTACCACAATTGGTGTAATACCAATTTTTAAGTTCATAAAAGCGATTAATAAATTTCCTTTTTTGTAATGGAAGTTAGTGGTAATAATGAACAATATTGTCAATTTTTAAGTTAAAAAATGCGATTAATAAATTTCCTTTTCTGTAATGGAAGTTAGTGGTAATAATGAACAATATTGTGAAATGGCCAGAGAGATTTTTTTAAAAATGTTTTCTTATTTTTGCCAACTTTTTAAGAGAGCAATAATTGGACAACTTTTCACT
The DNA here is from genome assembly GCF_000493195.1 of Citrus x clementina. Classification (NCBI taxonomy): domain Eukaryota; kingdom Viridiplantae; phylum Streptophyta; class Magnoliopsida; order Sapindales; family Rutaceae; genus Citrus; species Citrus x clementina. Next base: position 21,943,291 of record NW_006262688.1, read on the forward strand.
TAAAAAAATCATTGAAGCAAACCACAATTAAATCGTGAAACTGAAATCAATAGCTCCATGTTTGGTTAAGCTTAAGATAAATTTGAAAGCGCTAACCTCCAAAACCCAAATGCCGTTTGTTTTTTTTATGCAGGAATCACAAAAACCAGAAACGGCTTTTGGTTTTGGAATTTGGTGTCTCAATTTTCCATTTTTTTTTCAAGATTATAAATTATCATTTTGAAAATTAATTAAATCATTTTTTTTCTCCTTTTATACTGAGATGTACGATATTGAGATGAAAATTCACAATTTTTTTTTTCTGATGCCTAATATTTGGAAAAACAATTAGTTTCAGTCTTGATTAGAGAAACCTATAACCAGTAGAAGAGGTAGAAGACTCTAGAAGCTCTTCTACTGTTTGCCTGCTAAGTGTTAGCCAAGTGCACTGCACGCGCCAAAATGTCGTGTGGGTTAGTCTCTGTCTGAGCCCAACGACGGAGCTCTTATAACACTCAAGCATAATTATTATATTAACAACATCCAACACGAACTATTTAAGCTACTGCCATATTAAGAGCCTCAGAGATTTCCACACGTCTAACCTAATTTGTCACCCGGGTCCACACTGAAGTATCACTTCCACGTGTCATGAATTCCTACTGGGTTTTACGTAAATTCCATCCTACAACCAGTCACGTTAAGCAGTTGGTGTCACTCCACTCAATACAAAAACCCATGAAACCCACCACCCTGTTCCCTTGACAAACAAAAACAAGCTTTCCCATTTCCGCATCATCTATTCTCTCCTCTCACAATTTTCGCCATGACAACCAACACAGATCCGCTCTCAGATTTTCACGACGACCTAATCATCGTGATCATAACTTTCCTCCCGTTTATCGACGCTTACCGCCTTTGCATGTCGAAAAAGAAATGGTACGATCGCTCTCTGTGGCTGCATTGTCGTTCATTCGAGCTTCATGAAGCCAGCTTCATGATGCCTGATTCCAGGCAATACTGGTTGAGTATTGGCAGACGGACCCAGGTCATGTACATGAAAAGGATCGGGAGACTCAAATATTTCCATTTTGTCGACAGAGCTGTCTGTCGATTAGCCTCGGAGTTCTTAACAAAGTTCAGTTTTCGTTTGTATTACTCCTCAAATATTTACCGTCAAAACATAGATAAATGGATTGAAATTGTTTTAGAAAAAAGTGTCCAGGAGTTAAGCTTGGACTTTTCAGATGGTGACCCCGTGGTACCCCAGCCTACGCTCCGCAATCCACAGTATGTGTTGCCACATTTCTTCTACGAACAGGGAATGTGCATTAGGGTTTTGAATATAAATTCATGTGGTTTGGGATTATGCAACTTCGTCAACTTCATCCAGCTAACAAGCTTAGCCCTGACTCGGGTTCGGCTGTCCTGGGCGGCGATGGAGAACATAGCTCATAATTGTCCCTTTCTGGAGACTCTGAGCTTGGTGGAGTGTTATAGAATCTTTAAGGTTGAAATTACTTTGAGGACTTTGGGGCTTCGGAAGTTGATTGTGAGGCACTGTCAGTCGCTCAGTCTAGGGATCGAGCTTTGGCTTCCAAGGCTTCAGTATTTTGAGTACGCAGGCAAGATGGTGCCGTTCGATATGAGAGGAATGGATGATCTTGAGGTGGTGGTCTTGGATTATCGCCTGGACACTCGATATTCTTATAATGGTGACGATATTGAGTCTCTCTTTAATCCCTTTTCTGACGCTAGGATCCTTCAAGTATCCACTTCTGCCCTCAAGGTATATTAATTTCCTTTTCTCTTTATTTACTCTTTATTTCGAATTGATTTGTTTTCTTTCGGTCTCTCTCTCTCTCTCTCTCTCTCTCTCTCTCTCTCTCTATATATATATATATTTTTCCACCTTCCAGGCGCCAGTATATATTTATTTATTTATATAATTCATTTGACATAAAACTATATGCATAAATATATTGTTTTATATTTGAGTTGCTGATGTTGTAGAAATCGAAACAATATTTTTTTGGGCTCTCTCAAAGGTAAATTCAAAATTTCCTTGAAAATCACTATTATCTCATTTAATTTCTTCCTTTAAATAGATTTAGTTACTCTTAATCTTGTGTTATATGTGTGAGAAGAATTATCTTTATTCTGAAACAATTATTTTTATTTACTGGTTTCTTTATTTTATTTTTGATTTATTAACATGATTCATAAATTAAGACAAATGATGATCATACGAAAGTTAAAATTTGCACTCTTTCTCCATTTGATTTTGAATCGTCAGTTATTGTGTCACTCTTCATCTGCATTTTTGGGAAATAATGTTTGTAATCAGATGAATCGGGGTTAGGACATTTATTCAACATTTGATTTACTGAAAGATCCGGAAGGATATAAACTTCTGCATCAGCTATACTTGTAGCGATTCATCATCTATGATCTACTTAAACTTTAGTATCAAAAGTTCAGTATCCAAACTAATTGCAATCATATAATAAATTCATATGTATTGGTCGATCAAACGACATAGGCTTGCATTAAGTTTGTTGTCCATATATTAGTAGTTACATAGGCTTGCATTAAGTTTGTTGTCCATAGATCAATAGTTATTCCGTATCTGTTATAGTAGGGATCATGTAATTATTGATATGTCAGTTCTCGTATAAATGAATATTGTCGTTTTGGTATAACTCCAAAATAAGATTTTATTATTTTAGAAAGCGCGTAAAAAGTAGTTAAGCGCGTTGGTATATGCAACTTATAAATGTAAGTAAGTAATACAAGTAACACTTAGCTAAAGGAGGGGAAGGGGCAAAAGACGCTTTCTAAATAATAAAATTTTATTTTGGAGTTGTACCAAAATGACAATATTCATTTATGCGAGAACTGACATATTAATGATTACTTTATCCCTACTAAAACAGATACGGAATAACTACTAATTGATGGAAAGTAGTTAAGCGCGTTGGTATACGCAACTTATGAATGTAAGTAAATAATACAAGTAACATTTAGTTAAAGGAGAGGAAGGGGCAAAACAAGTGTTACCTCAAAAACAACTAACAATAATTATATGTCTTGAGGTAATGAAATGACTACCTATATGCATGCTTTTAATGTATAAGTTTAACAAAATTAAGCAAATAGCTTCTTCTGATAATTTTGTAGATCTTCCCCACTGAGTGCCTATTATGTGGACGACAGCTATTTCAATTTTGGCAATTGGAGCATTTAACATTGAATACAGGCTTGGAACGTTTTGAACTTGCCGCTATAATATGCTTGCTTATTAGCTCACCATATATTACAACTCTCTCTATTTCGACTGGCGCCATAATGCATACCCCTGTAAGTTCCTTATGTCGTTACCAATCATCCGTCCATTTGGGGAATATATGATCATTTCATTTCCTTCAGATTAATTAATTGAAGCTTTTGCTCCATTTTCAGGACTTTCGGCCCAATTATTTCCCTCTATCTCGTGGAGAAATTTGGACAAATAATGGTTCGATTCTTGATCATCTCGAATGCGTTCAGTTTGAGGGCTTTACAGGAAAGATATGTGAAATTGATCTAGTGAAGTTCTTGCTAAGAAATTCAAGGTCCATTAAGGAACTAAACATCAAACAGCTGATCAGAGCTACTTCGTCGGTAACTTCAGAGGCCTTTAAGGAGATCAATCAGGCGGTAGCGGCTTCTGGAGGTGTCGTGATCAACTGGAGTTGAATTTGAAGTAGTGATGATACCTACAACTATTTGCATCAACATATGCATGAAAGAGAAGTATCTATAACATGTAGGCATCTAATAACTAGTTTTATGTTGCTTGTTTCTTCTATTCTGTTAATAACTCTCCTGTGGAGAAGACGTGTGCTTTTTAGGCATTGAACCTTTTAAAGTTTGAACTTTATAATCATTTCAATTTCACCAGTAATATTTATATTTCCATAACCCCCTTTTTTATTATTATTTTGTTCCGTTTATGTCAATATTCAGTTTAGAGAATCTTGGTGATTCATTCATGAAAGTGTCTCATTCAATTAATTGAATGAAAGGAGGTTTCATGCGTAACAAATCGAGCATAACACGTCTGCTTGGTGTTAAGCTGGTATCGTTACGTATAATGTATATCAGAGCTAGCTCGTGGCCCTATCTATTGAAAGATTTTAATTCATTTCTATGATCTTCACGAGGATGTTAGGTCCTAAGAGGTGATTGTATCCTACCATTTCTAGTAAATGCAAGCATGAGTTGAGTTATGAGCATTGCATTCTCCTCACTAGTTTATCCACATTGGTTTTTGGATTTGGGATCGTATAACTTCTATTAAAAGATATTTCAACCGTAGATTGATTCTCGATCTTGTTTTTCTTTTATGTTTTTCATTGTTTTTGATAGAGCATATGGATGATAGAGATTCCGAAGCAGACTCGGGACTTCGGCTTGATTATTCGAACACAGTATCGAGCTTAATTAATTACACAAGACACAACTGCAAATACATTTTTACACTGAATCAACATTTTATTAGGGACTCCAATGTCGTCTTGTTTGCCTAATTACGAGTATGCCTCACGTCAATGCCATAATTCACTCATTCATGAGACCAGTTCACACATTTGAATTCGTCAGCTAATGGCTTCGGTTTACTGTTGAAGAATTACAAAGCAATAATTAACACTAAAATTGAGTTCAATTATTAACAAAGATCATTAATTTCAACCCAATCAAAAGAATGACAACAAAATGTTAATTCACGTAAAACAACAAAATTAGGAGTTAAAAAAAAAAATCATCAAAGTTGTTGCTATGGAAGTGGAAGCATAAACAGCAAAATAAATCAAGCAAAATTGTGGTAAAACCATCGAAGCAGTAATTCATGAAATCATAAAGTAATAAATCAAGCCTTCTTCTTTCTAGCCAAAGCAGGTCTCTTGCCGATGTTAAACGACGTCGTCTTAGAAGATTGACCCACGAGGCCACGCAAAAAGGCCAAAACAGCGAGGCCCATGAACGGACAATAAATCGTAATCAGCTCATCCTTCGCCTTTCCCGATCCCATCAGCTCCGCCAACACAGCCGCCTGCGCACGATGCACAAAAAATTACAAACTTACCCCTAATCCTTTCAAGAAAATCGAAGAAAAACCAGAAGATATTGTTTGTTTACCATGGAGGTGAGCACAGAGGAACCGTAGATTAAGCAGGTGGTGTTAAGCCAGGACTTAGATGTAAGAATTGCGAAGATGTTGACGAGGGCGAGTGGCCACTGAAAGAGGAGCTGGAGCCACATGATGCCGACGAAGAAATGTGGCTTCTCGGTGAATAAATAATCGCCGTATTCATCGGTGTACCATGTCTTTAGATCGACGAGGAACGGTGGGTAGAAATTGACGGGGAGGCAGGCCTGGGCGTCGATCAACGGCACTGCCAACGCGATTGCGACGAAGAATACAAACAGTATTGCATCTATTAACTTTACAAAAGCTCCCATTTTTAATTTTAATCTCTGATGTGATTTCTGATGGGGTAAGTGAGTGAAAGAGTGAAAAGGGGATCTTCCAAGAACATTGTCCTTGACTTCTTACATATAACGGAGTACCAGTTTGAAACGACACGTCGTCGTTTTGGATGGGATCGGTTTATTGTTCTCTTATTTTTTAATTTTTAATTTTTAATTTTTTTAGTTTTATATTATATTTATTTGATTCAAGGACTAAAAAAGTAAAAATTAGTGAGGTAAAAATAGTAACGACAAGGATCCCACTATTTAGATCTCAAATTAAGTCTCAACTGATGTAGTATTGCTACATCAACTATGTCATTAATATTTATTAATTTTAGATTAATTATAATTTTACCCCTCTATTACATGAATTTACCTTTCTATTATAAGAATTTTATTTTCACCTCCAACAAATCTTAGTTTACAATATCCCTAATATTCCCACAAAATCTAGCCGCAATCCAAACTTATTCAACAAATAAAATTCTAAGATTTTTTTTTTTTAATTTATGATGCTTGCTAATGTATAATCTTCGATATGTTTTATAGGTTGTTTCAGTTCTATAAATTGTATGGAAAACTGGTGGGGCTTGAAGTTATCAAAAGAACCTCACATAAAGATGATGAAAGGGTGTTGAAATTTCTGTTAGGTTGATTCTTAAACTACCACTTTAGGTACTGCTTAATTCTTTTATCATTCTAATTTATGCATGTATTTTTATTTCAGATTTTATTTTCAGACCTTAAATTCATGTTTTTGATAACAAATAATTAAATATTTTTGGTTAAGATTCAAGGTGTTGCTGAAATATTTCATATTATTTGTTTTGGGCTTTTTACTTCTCTGAACTTTTGAAAGTGAAAAATGTATCCTAATTCAGTTTAATTATGTTGCTAATAAAATAACTTTTATCATTTGATAACATGGTCCATTGGTTGCTGACAAACTAAGCTGAAACGATAATTTATAGGATGAAAAAGAAATCGTTTCTCATTTCATCTTTCAATATAAATGGTGGTTATGGTTGCAACTTTTAGTTTCTTCCATTGTGATTGAATTATATTCTTCACTTGTTTTCCCTCAAAATCTAGAATTGTACTTCTTGATTATGCATTAGAATTTAAAGTTAGAATTGTGCATTAGGAAAAATAATTTCAATTGCCTTTTGCATAGCCTCTTGTTTCTATTTATTAAATAAGATTCTACAATTGTGCATAATAAAGCGGTTATAAAGACTTTGAAGCTAGGATTGCACCTCTTGATGTGCATTATCTTGCTTTAGCATTTTTTTTTTTTATCATTCATCACTATCATACAATATTCAAGTTCGGTAATTTTTGCAGGCACTGGAGAAGTACAAGTTTTCCTTATGATTGAAAAATGCCAACATTATTTGGATGTAATGCTTCTAGTCAATTGTTGTCATGAGAAATTATTTTAAGATTTGGCCTATGCTACTTTTGATGTTATTTCACTGGATCTAGCATATTAATGTCTTCATTGTAATTGTGTTGAAGGTGTTTAGTTATCAACTTTTAACACCAAGTCCTGTATTTCCTACGTACTCTTGGGATTTAATTCATTTTTTTATTACTTAATATTTGTTGGCTATACATTTTGCAAATTATGTTTTATTCATTATTTATAGGCAAGAGATGTAATGATTCTTTATTATAGATGAACTACATCTTCTTGTGCAACTATTGTCACAATTATATACAAAATCTAGAAAGTTAAGCTTAAATCCTAAATTGATTGATATTTTTATGCACAATATATAAGTTGCCATGCAGATGCTGCTAATAGAAGTTGTAACTTCAAAACAAATCCATAAGCGGAGAGATGTTTTGAGGTAGTTTATCAAAGTTATAAAAAATCAATTGCATAGGATGAGAAATATTTTTTTAAGAAAATTTTTTCCATTTAGTCACATTATTTGAAAATAAATTTCAAGATGAGTTAATAAACGGAGACCAAAAAGAAGGAAAACCCAAATTAACACAAATTTTATCTTAAATACAAAATAACCATATTGTTTAATGACATGAATTTTCCAGAAACCAAGCTCTTCTTCACCAAATCATTCGCAAACTTAGCTTTTGTTCATTGACACTGTATATTTTTGCCATCTCTTTGAAATTTGGTGTTGTCCTGTACAAAATGCAATTTTAACAAAACAGTTACAATTATATATTTTATGCCATAATTATTAAATTAAATAATTGAAAAAAAAGGTGGTGGGGGATAAATGACCTAAATATGATTTCCATAAGTAAATTTTGAATGAATCATATTATCTACTCCTCCATATAATGCATTTGCAAGTACATCTCCATCTATACCAAGAGGGATCCCAGGATTCTATACAGAATTCATTATAATTATAGATAATCACTATTAAAACATAAATAAAACAAGTAATAGATGAAAATGACAATAAAAAAATAATGGAATTCATAATTAGTACAGTAATTAACACAACATGTTTAACTTTTGTTATTGAAAACTGCCAAGTAATAACAATACTTGCACAATAGTGCTTTCTTGTGTCCAAAAAATTTGAACTTCATGGTTAGAAGGAGATTGGATGTCAATGCCAGCAACATAATTGCTTTTACTTTTTTTAACATCCTTGATGAAAAAGAATATTAATTATCAAAGATTTATACATGCAAGCATATAAGAATCTTCTACAAGCTTCTTTGATTAGTTTAATTCTTATCTTCACTTTCTTCTTCATTTTTTTTTTCAAATCACTTGCTCAACTTTTGATTGCTTCCATTTAAATGTGGGTCTACCTTTAAATTTAACAACTAGTGGAGTAAGAATTTTAGAATTCTCATTTGAAATATTATTAAGATCTTTTCCTTATATATTGTCATCAATCAAATTATTGTTACAAAAGCTTTTCCACCAATATTTATCTTAGACGTTAGTTTCTTTTTTAGATTATTCATTACCTCCAACACCATATTGCATTTATCCTCACTATCAGCAGCCAAATCTATTACTTTATAAAATGAACTACTCATCTTATCAACTCTAAGACCTTTAGGTTTATGATGTGTTTACTTGTGGGTTTGGGGAATGTGAATAAAACCTATGTTTACTTGGCAAAATATAATTTGGGAATGAGAATAAAATGTGTGGGTCCCACACAATTTGGGAATAAGAAATAAAAATCTCATTCCCATAGGGGGTTGTGAATGAAAATGTAGGAATGAGAATGAAACATAAATTTACTTTTCTATCCTTCTAATTTTTTCATATTTCCTAAATTACCCTTATTCAAATCACAAATAATTTTATTATTTTAAATGTCATTAATAATAATAATAATAATAATAGTTAAATTTTATTAACTTTATTATTTTAGTTATTATTAATTATTATTATTATTATTTTCATTAATATTATCATTATTAACAATAAAAATAATGATAAAAATAATTAAGTTATCATTATTAACAATATTATCCTTATTGTTGTTATTATTACTATTATTAAATTTATTATTATTATTAAATTTTATTAACTTTATTGTTTTAGTTATTATTAATTATTGTTATTATTTTTATTAATATTATCATTATTAACATTTATTATTATTATTATTATTAAAAATAATAATAACAATAATTAATAATAACTAAAATAATAAAGTTAATAAAATTTAATTTTAATAATAATAATAATAAATGTTAATAATGATAATATTAATAAAAATAATATTAACAGTAATTAATAATAACTAAAATAATAAAGTTAATAAAATTTAAATAATAATAAATTTTATAATGATAATATTAATAAAAATAATATAACATTAATTAATAATAACTAAAATAATAAAGTTAATAAAATTTATTAATAATAAATAAAATTAATAATAATAAATGTTATAATGATAATA